>NC_065436.1:29235368-30485368 GCF_024364675.1 Aethina tumida
CAATTTGTTGCCGATACAGATATAAATTGGTTCATACAATTTTTGAAATCTTAACTCTTTCTAGGTTTTAAAGTAGGTGTTTTACTACTCAATTTTATTAAAATTTAATAATTGATAAAAAAAATTATTTTAACAGTTGGATCATTTTAAAATAAATATTAATTTCACAAATTTTAAATAAATTCATGATCACATTATGTGCAGAAGCTTGGTTGTCCCTTGTTAGCACATTATTACTACTGCCCTCTGTGAGTGAATAACTCTAATAAGACTATTTATAATCTAAAAACAAAACTTTGAAAATTATACAAACTTATTTTTCTGAATTTTAAAATATCTCTTTTAAATGTCGTGGTTCTATTGGTAAAGTTGCATTTTAGCGGCCTGAAATTATGTTGGTAGTTCCCACAGGCGCATTACCAAAACTCTCACAATGTTGCCGCATCTTATATTTTATTACTTTTTGAGATATTTTGTGGTTGATTTTTATATTCCGATAGGAGCAGCAAATGAACATTACAAATAAATAAATATTAATTAAAAATATATTGTTCCCTATGACGAACTAAGAATGAATTAAACTACTTGCAGCTAAACAAATTCGTGTAGATGCGAAATAAATTGAGCTTCTGATGTTCCAAACTGGCGCTTTTTGCCCTTATCCACATGTTTTCTATATTCTATATATCATTGGGATTTGCAAAATTTTTATCATGAATTATTGTATCAACATGTATCTCATCTTTTCAATCATGTCCTCCACCCATTTGATATAATTGTTTAGAATCATTTCTGCCAAAAAAAGTCGAAAAATTGAGGTATGGACATTTTTTTTTTTCAAAATAATAAATAAGGAGAATGTTTTGATAGAATAAAAAAAAATAAAATTTTTTAGAGGAAAATTAATTAATTAATATTTTTTTAAATTCTATTTTTAGGCGTGATGAAGAAATAGAAACCAAACCTAATCTAACTTAACCTATTTTTTTTCAGGAAGTTCATCGAAAATAGAACATTAACATAAAAATGTTACGTTTTTGTTATTACATAAATATTTGAAAATTAAAATTTTAAATAATGAATGTGTTAATTTCAAGAAGAAAATCAATATATTACAAATTTGAAATTATTTCTTCTAAAGATTTCATTTTATAAGAAATAAAATAATGAATATTTTTTTTTTTTTTTTTTGAAAATAATCTATTTTTGGTGAATTTTCCGAAAAGAATAGGTTAGGTTAGGTTTCCATTTCTTTTTTTTAATTATTCTTATTTATCTAATTTATTATTATTACATAAAACCGCAAAAAATCAGCATACTTGATCGAAACATATTCTTTAATGCACCAAAGAGTAGAATTTTGAAAAAAAGTATGAAAAAATGTCGTTTTTTCAATTTTTTATTGCCAAAAATAGATGGATCTTTAAAAAATCAATTTAGTTTCAATATTATTATTATTCAAGACAAACATTATAATTAAAATAAAGCTATGAATATCTAAAAATACTAAGCTAAGGCTATAACACAATGTGAAATAGTTGAAATAAAATAAATAATATAATATATGTACAAATAAATTAATTTTTACTTACGAACAAAATTAATATAAATCACACAAATCAAACACAATAAAAATTATCTATAAATCAATAAATAATCAGACTAACCTAAATTAATAAACACGGAATGCAGTTTTACCGTTCTATTTATTAATTATTTTCAATTTGTGGCCGATATTTTCTAAAGGTTGATGTAAATCGCTTCGTGCAATATTTGAAAATCTCCTAATTAGGATCATATAACAATTTTTCTTAGTCTTCAAGTTGTTAATTAAATAAGTGCCATTAAATTAAAGTTTTAAACTAGGTGTTTTGCTACTCAATTTTATTAATAATTAATAACTGATAATATTTGTAATTTTAACATTATTTAAAAACAAATATTAATTTCACAAATTTTAAAAAACTTTACAATCACATTATGTGCGAATATTGGATTGCCTATTGTTGGCATATTATAGACTATTTGTACTCTCTAAAAACTTTGAAAATTATACAACTTGTAAAAAATTTGATGATGATATCTCTAAATGACGTGATCTCATTTATCAATTATTTTCAATTTGTGGCTGATATTCTCTAAGGATTTCTGAAATAAATCGTTTCATGGAATTTTTGAAACTTAACTAGACTTAATAAACCTCTTTTTTTCTTCTCTGTTGATTAAATAAGCTGCGTTTATTTCAATTTTCGATAATAAAAGGTAAATCAGCATGGTTAAATTTAGAGGTGCGCTACTGATATCCAGGTTGTAACGTCTCCGAACACGATTAGAAATGTATGTCTCCGTCCTGAAATTGCTCTTCCTCTTGTGGGTTGTTCACGGTTTGTTTTTGAATTATGAAATTGGCTTGGCGGATTGACGGTATGTAACTAAATGCAAATAAGAAACGGTATTTCAGTTCTCTGGAGGAGCACAAGATGAAATATGCGTTTGTAATTCCTCGATTTGATTTTTATTTTGTATCCATAAATGAGTTTTAAATTATGAAACATGCAATCTCTCTTTGTGCGGGTATTTGAATCCAGTACGCTGCGGGTTCTTAATGCTATGAAAATGTTTTCTATCAGGAAGGAAAATTGTGAAATCTTAAAAGCATTTCTCTATTTCCAGTTTTCGTATTTGCCGTTTTCAATGGTGGCCAACAAGTCTAGAGTGTAATGATTGCACAGGCAAGTACTGGGAGCCCTCATTACCCACGTCTTGCAAAATCACATACAATTAAATTAATGTTAGTTCTCATTGACAAACCATAATTTTTTCATAACCACCACGTCCGTTCGCGGCATTGAACGCAACGACTGGGTGTCAATAAGGTGTTTGATATTCTCAATAAATTATCGCCTATTATACACATATGCCTGTCGACCGGATATCAGGCGCGCAAACCTACGCAAAATCTTCGACTTTATGCACTCAAAAACCGTGAAAATTATGGACCTGTCCTCTCCACACCCTTCTGCTATCTACGCAAACGAGTCGCCCGTGCCATACCACGTATCATCCGTGTCGACTCGGAAGAAACATGTATAAAACATCGACGATACATTATCCCCCCAAAATGGTTGTCAGTTCCAATATAACGTTTCAATTTGCGGTTCAGATGTCTTACTGGTAATCACCGATAATCCCGTCTTATTCTTACCAAAGACTTAATACGACTTCCTGGCCCCTCATTAATATTAAACCAAGGCGGGAGCTGAAACGAAGAACGTAGGGAGTGCATGTCAATAGTGAAAGGCAATACCTTCAATAGGATTAGGGAAATTCAAAATAACATTTCCCGTGGTTAAGGCAATTGTTCCGCGTAGCCGCTTCGTTTAACAACTAGTGCCTTCTTCCTCATTCCAGACGCTCGTCGAAAGTATATGCAAATCGTCTGTGGGGAATATGGCTTATTTTATTACGGTTCCTTAAAGGGAAACACCGCAACAACAACTGCGGAGGTTGTACGGCGCAGGGGTCAATTTTTGAATATGTGACTTAATCACTGAAAGGCTCGATAAATGTAATCAAGATATTTTTGTTTCAGATTCGGGATCGTGAAAAATGTTTTACACGCGAGGAATTTTTCCTCGTCCAGTGTAAGCTAGCATGACGAAGCACCATTGGAACTTTCGGCTTTGTACTCTTGTAATTCTTCCTCTGCTGCAGCCTTACTACGCTTTAGATCCATGTAAGTATAATTTACATTTTGGTCGTTTAATATTTTTGTGACACGACTTATTAAGATAAATATGTATATGTGGAGCATTTCAATTAAAGCGATAGCTAGTCGTGCGACAGGTAGTGGCGGAGCGCAGTCACGGAGTTATCTATAGAGATCGCATCGTTCCCAGACTGAACAAGATTTACGGCGGTTCCGTGTGAGACCCCGCAGCTCAGACCTGAAAGGACCGATTTATTTACATTATGTCTTCAGTAAAACGATCCACAACTCTTTTAAATGTCGTGGTTCCATTTATGAATTATTTTCAATTTGTGGCCGATATTCTCTAAAGGTTAATGTCGTAAATCGCTTCGTGCAATATTTGGAACACTCCTAACTAGAGTCAGTTAACAAACCATGCTTATATTTTTAATAATATTCAAGTTGTTCGTTAAACGGGATGAATTAAAGTGTCTTAAATTAGGCATTTTGTTAGACTTGTTATTTTAACTGTTAATAATTAGCAATTTATTTTTAATACTTATAGTAATTGTTACTTGTAATAATTGTTCGTTAAAAGGGATGAATTAAAGTGTTTTAAATTAGGCATTTTGTTAATCTTGCTGTTTTAACTGTTAATAATTAATTATTGTTAACAATTTATTTTTAATACCTTCACAGTCACATTATCTGTGGATACTACCGCCCTCTCTAAGTGAGTAGCTGAATAAGATTGATATGAATGGTCACTAGGAACAAAACATTCAAAATTTATTTTCATCTTGTTAATTATTTAAGCTGCATTTAAGTAAAGAATTGAACTAGGTGTTTCTTTAAAAAGCTAATTTTCTTTTTACACGATAAATTCGAGTAAGAAACAATATTAAAAAATTCTTACTAAAGTTCACTTAAAAAATTATTTTAATTGTAATATATTATAAAAAATAAATTTATATTTTATACTATTATAAAAATGAAAATAATATAAAATTAAAAAAAAACATAGAATATTAAAAAATGTGTTGAAACACAACAATTCGTGAAAAAGAGATTTTTTCTTTTCTATTCCTCTTAAATCAAATTCGTTTTTAAAAAACAAAGAGTACAAAGAGGAGTATTATTTTAATTGATAATTAGTAGCAATTCAATTTAAAATAAATAATAATTTAATAATGCTTAAATAAGTTTACTACTAGTTACTCTGTCCTCTATTAGCACATTATTAACTACTGCCCCCTCTGAGTGAGTAAGATTAATATTTATTATCGCTAGGAACAAAAAGTTATGTTACAACTTTAACAAGTTTATTTTTTATAAATTTTAAAATATCTCTTTTAAATGTTGTGGTTCCATTTATGAATTATTTTCAATTTGATAATATTTTCCTAAAGATTAGTGTCCTAAATCGCTTTGTGTAATAAGACTACTTCCATTTAAACACTATTTATGTTCTTGATTAAATAAGCTGCCGCTGCAAGTAAAATTTTAAACTAGGTGTTTTTTATTTTGTTAATAATTAATAACTAATAAAAATATTCAGTAATTTTAGCAATTATAAATATTAATTTTGTAAACCTTAAATACACCACCATTATGTGTGGAATCCGGGTTGCCTATTGTTAGATCATTACTACTACCGCCACCTATAAGTGAATAGCTGTAATAAAATTATTATTTGCGGTCTTTAGGAAGAGAACATCAAAAGTTATATTTATGGAACCAAGTTTTTATAAATTTTAAAATATATTGTGAAGTATGTATGAGGTTGAAGGAAACCGTATACCTATTCATGTGAGCATGATACTTAAAATTGAGTTTTTCACAAGCCAGATTATTTGAAGGGCGCCGCGAGCGTTTGCTTTATTATATTACAGATTTCGACGTTGATGGATTGAGCATCGAGGTTTAATGAAACTACACCGTGTAATATGCAAATCGTAAATTGATAATATTAATCATAGGTATGTGAACTCGAACTGTTTGTTTATGGAAAATTATGCGAAAATGACCTGATTTAATGGATATGCTTCTGGTGATTCCGAGTTTATGTTCGTTGCATAAACGTATTATGCAAGTGTGATTTCTGGTGTTTAGGAGCAAAGTTAATCGCTTATCTGGTCAGTGTGGTATTTAGGCACTAACGAGGTTTGCGACACTCCTTTTCAGGAAAATGCGAGATGTATTTTATCCCGTGTTACATAAAAGCATCGTTACTTATTTATTACAGGTGTTTGGACCTGCAGAAGGCAATAATAAATTCATGTTATTGCCGCGCATAACGAGCTTCAAGGTAATTGGATTAAGTTGGTAAACAAAACCGCTTAACAAGGCTAAAAATAGATTGTAAACACTCTATTGCTGGGATAGTTTATGGTTAATGTTTTCCATATAACTCTTCATAGTTTTGCCTACAATTTTTCCATCATATTTAAATACTCTTTGAGTGCTCGTGGAGTATTGCCTCTTCAAAGGTGGAAATCCTTTGAAAAAAAAAGCCTCGTATAAAGTGCAAATATTACTAAACAATGCTCTTTTCCAGCACAATGCATCGCGCCACTGGGCATGGAAAACGGCGCGATCAAAGACGACGACATCACCGCCAGTTCTTCGTTCGACAGCGGCAGCGTGGGGCCACATCACGGACGGTGAGTGTGCCGCCGAATTTATGCTAATCCAATCGAAGTTCGTCGTCTGCGTCCCCTCCGTGTCACCTGAGGGGCCCCCGATGCCACTGTAAACACCGCCCGATAAAAATTCATAATCGATCATCCGACCGGGAGCTACTCCTCAAGGAGGACTAACTTAGATTACTATTAATATTGTTTTATTACCCGGAATTATTTATGTTTGGTAACTCAAATAGCACTAACGAAAAGTGGCATGGGGGTTGATTCGATAGAAACTTTTGAATTGTAAGAACGATGTGAAATGCGAAAAGTTCACCCAAAAATTGGGGTGATTTATGCGACAAACATGAAAGTTTAATATTTAAACTTCCCTAAAAATGAAGTCTTTTGAATGCAGGCTCTGTGGATACTTTTCAATTATTCATGTCCCAATTTCTGATCGTTCCAGGAATACATATAAAGTCTTTATTTTATTTTTACCCTTTTACTTAAACCGACTACAACTGTTAATCGTATTCATTATTGATTTAATGGAAGAAGTCGTGGTTTTGTCTCCCCTGGCACGTAAACTTTGTATCCGATTTGTTATGGATTCCTCGAACGACCGGAATCGGAGTCACTAACGGGAGTTGAGTCATTACATTAGTGGTTGCGAATAAAAGTGAAACACAGACGGGCAAAGTGCGGGTTTTAGTAGTATAGTACGGCCGGTTTCCGTATCGATCTGGTTAGAAAACGAAAGGGACGGACGGGCTCGGAATTCTAGCAACACCCTCGCACTGTGGTTAATTATTGCCGTAATAATTAATTGTGCTATGAAAAACGGCGGGGAACATCGTGTGCGAATAGTAAAAATTATTAAATTTTTAATGTTGCATGCACTGTTTCATTTATTCCTTTGTTTGGACATATTAACTCCCAACTTTTTTCAACGTACATGTGTCTGATTCTCAGTTTCCAGTTTAATGTTGGGTTTAAAAAACTCACAAAACTGTCTGAGGTCGGATATTCGATAAAAGTTTCGCCCCGGCCAACCCCTTGCGGTTAATTATAATTATAATTATTACACTTCCTGCTATCATCCCCAAGGATTCAATTATGGGTTGGTTTACACAAATTCAAAATCGAATTACCGGAAACAAATTGGTTCAGACCGATAGTCTACGGGTGTGCAAAAAATTGCCGAATTAATGAAGACCCCGGACACTGTTTAATCCAATTTCATAACGTCCGTCCCTCCAATTTGACCGACGCTTTTGGGGCCATCCCGAATAAACCCGGTCTCGAATTGTCGACCATGGTCACGTGTTCATCATCTTCGTTTCGACGTTGACAGATGTGCGGGAACGGGAGAACGGGAAATGAAGGTTTTAAGGTCTCATCCTTGAAAACCGCTTGTGAGACTGACAGTTTCTGATAAGGCGAAATATACATTAACTCTCGTTTTCTGTACTGGAAAACCTAATTTACGTTTTAAATGGTTTTATTTTAAAATAGCATAACTTTATTCAAAATAATTTTTGAAGTTTGAATTATTTTCAAGTTGTGTCCGATATTCTCTAAAGGTTATTGACGTAAATCACTTCGTGCAATTTTTGAAACTTTCCTAACTAGGTTCATTCTTTATTTAAAATTTTATGTTAATAATGATCCAGTTGTTCATTAAATAAGCGCTAGACAATTTTAAAATAGCAATTCCTTTTAAAATAAATAATAAATTAATAAACATAAATAATAATCACATTGTATGGAGAATTGGTTGCCTATTGTCAGCACATTATTTCATCTGCCCTCTGGGAGTGAGTAGCTGAAATAATATTAATATTATATATTAAATTATATCAATTATAACAATTTTGATAATTACTACCTCTTACATTTTTTATAAAATTAACTATTATTTATTTATTTTAGGATAATACCAAACTTAAACATGATTGGACCACAGAAATTTCTGAAAATAATTTATTCAGATTTTCTACATTATTGGACTTTTCGCTCTTAAATTACATCTCTCAAAATCACCTATTTTAGAAACAATTTGGTTATAAAGTTTAGTAGAATTATGTTAATATGTAATATAAAAATTTATTCAATTAAATCTTGAATTAAAAAGTAAATAATTTTAGAATTTGGCAGAAATGGCGAATCAAATTTTCTCCGATTAAATTAATTTAAACTTACTTATAAATTGTGCGGAAATTATTCAACTAAACTATTATGAAGTGATTTAAACTGCGAACATTATAATCGTGATCAAACATTAGATATGCAATTCTCTCCATAACAACTCGCATTAACCAAATCCACAAATATTCATCAAAATTCCTAATGTGAAAACCGTGCTACGCAAAGTTTACACTATTGCGATGATTCGTTTAATGCCGTTCAATTATATGTGGAACAAAGTAACCCCCAATTAACCGAATAAATCTATGGAAAATGGAACGGCACACACAGAACTGAATCTGGTCAGCAAATAAAGCAGTAAACATTGAGCAAACTACGTAATTGTAGGAGCATACGTGTGTGTTTTAGTTTGGACAACTTCCACTTTATCTATTAAACTACTTGTTTTCGAATTGATGACCGTTTTGTCCGAAACAAAGTTTTAAATCTGATCGTCCCTAATTCGGCATTACGACTTCCATTACCTAACAAATTTAATGGCCGCCTTACTTCATTCAATAATAGAATACCCAAAACAAAATTATTTCTCTCATATTCATAAAAGAACAATACGAGACTCAGTCAGTTTCATTCCAGCCTGTTGAACACAATCATTCGCAGCAATAAAATATGTAAGCAGGAACGAAACATAAAAAAAAAACGGCGGATCGGGATTAGTAAAACGAGACGTCGCAAATAGGCAAATATTTGAATCGAAAACACATTTTCCCTGACCCGTTGGAAGATCTTCGAAAAAAGGATCGATGAATAATGGATGAAGTGCCCCAGAGAGCGTTTCTCAAAGTGTGAGGCCGGGAAACTTCAACGCTTTTATGGTGTACACTTTCCACTCCCATTCGGTGCCTGAAAAACTAGTAATGTTCCAATAAGCGTTAAGTGATCAATGGTCGCAGCCTTTTACCCCAATTCACTCGTGGGCAAAGAAAGAGGTGCTCTAATAGATAAGTGGTAATTGTGTAACTTCAATCTGAATCATACGAAGTGAGTTTCTTTCGTTAATAGGTCACCGTTCTTTTATTTTTTCGTACCAACAATGAATTTCTCCAGTTTATTAAATATGACCCAACTCAATCTCGTTCCTGCAACAGTAGGAAAAACACAATTCCATTATTTTCTAACCCGAAGTGAATACACCCCATCGAAAGTATAAGTAATAGTTCGTTCGTACATACATAAAATGCAGTGCCGACCAAATAAAACATTAGTGACTTATGTAATTTAATGGCTTTCTAATTATGTGAGCTTAGCGGCAACGTTCCGGCACGGGATTTTCGCTGACTCGCCCCTAAAAACCGCTTACAACCCACCTGCAGCAGCAATAAAATCCAACACACCACTGTACATGCAGCGGCCCCAACAATCGTCGACGGTTTATTTTCCGTTCACGCTAACGAGGCACTCGAAAATGCCCGCCAGTCAAGATTCATTCAATTATATTCACTTGTTTTCCTACAATTTATTACGTAAAAGGCTTAATCACGGCGGGTGGAAAAAAAGGAAGAAAAGCGAGATTAGTTGTAGTTTTTTTTAGAGCAGTAAGTGTATTAGGTTAAATTACTGCTCGCTCTCCTGTTACGAGTTGTCTAAAATTACTCTGCTCTGGTACTCGATAATTAAGATAAAAAGATGGGTTTTAAGTTTGTTTTAATAAAAAAAAATATTTTTAAATTTATTATTTATGATTGTCTTTTTGATTGACGTTTATTTTGTTACAAAAATTTTAATTCTAATATTTGTCTTTAATTTTAGAAAAAGTTATAATAAGTTATAAGAGGCTTTCTTTTGGTGTTAGGTTAGATATACTAATCACTTTAAAATTCAAATAAACAAATATTCAATATTTTTAATTATTAATATTTTTAATATTAATAATTCCAAGTTAATTGATGTTGGTTGAGACAATTTCCAGACTAAATACACAAATTACCATAAAATTCAAACTGTGTAATTAATATAAATTAAATATGATGATATGATATTTTCTTAAACTTTTGAGATAATATGTGGAACTTTTTATTTCAAATGGAAACCACAGTTGAATTTAGTTTTAAATAGTTGGATGAAACAAAGCTTTCGGAAAATAAATAATTTATGATACAATAAATTATCTTTAATTAAGATATGACGATATATATGATAATTCTTTTATAACATAAAATACATTCTGCAAAATATATATCTTCTTAAAATTTCGAGACAACATCTGGAACTTTTTTATTTTAATTTTATCCCAGTTGAATTCACCTTTAAAATATTGTAAAGCTTTTCAAAAATATGTAATATTTTTATTTATTTATACTTAATTAAGATATGACGATATATCTGGTAAATTTTTTATAACATAAAATACAATATGTTTTCTTAAAATTTCGAGATAATACTCTTTTATTTTAATGGAAATCATAATTGAATTCACCTTTAAATTGTTTAAAAAAGTTTTCCAATAATATGTAACGTGTGATATATTATATTATCTTTAACTAAAATAGAAGATTGGATCTATTTGTAATATTGAAATAACCGTTTTTTACTACGTGCATATGAATATAAATACGGTACATACACCAAAATGACATTTTTTACAATTTTTTGTCTCTCTGTTTGTCTGTCTGTTTGTTCCGGCTAATCTCTGAAATGGCTGGACCGATTTTGACGGAACTTTTATTGCAGGTAGCTGATGTAATAAGGAGTAACTTAGTAATGTTGCAATGTCCAAGTACTGTCCAGTACCACGCGCATGCCACCACTGGGCCGTCATGTCGTGCGCCTCCCGGACGAAGTCGCGGGTACAGCTGTTTAATCATAAAATTAATTTAAATTAAAAAGAATTGTTCTTTTAATAAAATGATTATGTCTTTTAGTTATTTCTTACGTTTTTAGTAAATTTTTGTGAATGCAGGAAGAATTAGAATTATTAATAATAAAAATCCATAAATATATTAAAGTGAGTCTATGTAATTTAATCAGTATAAATTTAATCGTATGGATTTTATCCTATAGATTTTAATTGTATGGAAATTGATTATATGGATTTTGATCGTATGGAATTTGATCCTAGGAAAAATGATCATATGAATTTTGATCGTATGAAAAATGATCATATGGTTTTTGATCATATGGAAAATGATCGTATGGATTTTGATCGTATGGAAAATGATCGTATGATTTTTCATCGTAAGGATCGTATGATTTTTGATCTTAAAGAAAATTATCGTATGGATTTTGATCGTATGGGAAATGATCGTATGGATTGTAATCGTATGGAAAATGATTGTATAGATTTCTGGTCGTATGGATTTTGATCGTACGGATTTTGAATTTTTGAGATTTTAGTAGTTTTTCACGTTTTTAGTATACTTATACATATACTGTATGTATATATATTTCTTTAAGGCTACCACTCGTAATTGTAGCAATTAATGCACCCAAGAAATTTAGTATGGCTCATTAGTATTTACTACTCATACGGGAAATTTTCTTCGAAACTAAATTGTTCGAGAGGACAGAAATTTCTTCCAATTTTGCTTTCACAAGAAATTTATTTCACAATAATTTTCACATGAAATTTTTATAGTTAAAAATTTTTTTGTTATAGAAGTGTAATAAACAGCTTGTATAACATAAAATACTTATTTTACAAAAACTGTCTCATCTCAAAATTTCGAGATAATATGTGACGCTCTTTTATTTCAATGAAAATTTACACTTTTAAAAACTTGGAAAAATATTGTTTTAAAATTTTTAGTGTGTAATAGAATAAATTATCTTTAATTAAGATATGTCGATATATGTGGTAATAAAAATATTATATATCTTCTTAAAATTTCGAGAATTAAAATGTTAAATTTTTAAAAATAAATATATATATTTCAATATAAGATTGTCAAATTTTTTTGAAATAAATATTTCGTATTATGTGTAAAATGCCTCTAGAATGTTTTTAATGCTCGTCAAAAAAAAACACAAAAAACAAATAGTATTTATTTGTACATATTTGATTAAATCTGGATACAAAGTAGCCATCAACAAAAATATTAAAATGTAAACCAGTAAAAAAAGATTAAAAAGTAATGTGTATTCATCGTATTAACAAGCTATCTGATCAATAAATTACCAGGTAATAATAGAGTGAAATTCGATGTAACAAAACATGATTAATCTTGATATTACGCTGAGTAATTGGCGTCCTGAAAAAATTGCATAAAAGTCAGGTTTTTCATTAGCCGTAGGTTTGAACTCGTTAAAACAATTACCCCGTTTGTCGTTTTATTTTTTCCATTCGGGCTCGTGAGCAGCAGGAAAATTAAAATCCATCAACGCATATTACGAAAAGCCACAAACCGAATTAAATGAAACCGTTTCACGAGCGCATTGTGTGTTTAATTGGCAAAAGCCTCATTGATTGATTACAGAATTAATGCATATTGAAATTCTTCGGATGTTCGCGCAGGTCGACGAACAATGGCGGTAACAATTACCGCATTATTAAAGTCGGCGGTTGTTCCACGTAAATTATCCTTTGCCGTTGGTTTCCGAACTTTCCCAGTTTGACATGTTAAAATATGAAGATGCCTCACCTGGGCCTCTCCCGGCGCTCGTACAAAGGGAATTTGGCGGGCTAGAATTTCCACCAAGTGCTAATTATATTGGTCGGTGCAACTTCCGTTCAAACTTGCCCGATTCCGGGCTTCCGGAACCGACGATAAGATGCTGGGCTGCAATTTTTGTTCCGACTGTGTGGCGTACGTACGAATTTCTCAGTAAACCCACACCCACATGAAGTCTATAAAATACGTGAATCATGTGACACTGCGACACAATATGAGCATATATGGAATTGCATATTTCACATATTTATTGCACTTCAGGAACTCGCTGCGAAGATGCAAACGTTTACAATTTTCAGCTGTAATTCAAGAGATTAAAATCCATATTTGCAATGGGATATTAAAAATTCCATTCGTGTAGATCGATTTTAGATGCTAAGTTGTGTGTGTGCGTTTTTTTTTAATTTATATTCAGAAGCCATATTTTAAAATAAATAGTTTTCAGGACTGTTAGATTAAATACCTCTAGGTCGAGCTTAATAAGACTTTGCACTACTTTAAACCATTGTTTATTCCGTGTATGGGTGGATATAATCAAGTTTTCAGAATATTGGATTACTCCTCGCAGTGTTTCTAATGCCGTTAAGCAGAACCCCGTATTTTCACCTTCTCATCGGATTTTTTAAAAAACTCGTAGCGCTGTCGTTAAACAAAGTTAAACTCTCGAGTAGTTTTATTCGATAAGTGAAAAAGTTCTTGAGAGTAGCACTCTCTTGGCTCTCTCGGTTGCCTTCCACTCTAAAAATGAAATTAAAAAGTCCGTAACTTAATCAATAAGTTCCGGGGGCATAATTCTGACGTTGAAATAAATATAAATAAAAACTGCACCGCAAAATTTAATTTTATTCGGGCAAACAACAAACGAAATCCGAAACGTTTGTCCCACATCTAATTTAAAATGTCCGGAAACTGATTATGCAAATCTTCCGAACCTTCAAAACACAAACAACGAAATAAACAACGGTCCGCATAAATATTGAAATTGTTAATTTTCCGGCCGTAGGTAGAACAGAAGGTAACTGACGAATCGGATAAATAATAAATTCAATTTGGAGTCTGACATCTGACCCATTTCCAAAGTTAATTCCACCATATTAATATATAAAAAGGGCCTGACGTACAAACCTGTTTCAATCTTTAATACCCCACGGGAACAACGTTTCGAGATTTCGCCCCGGATTTAGGCAAACGTGCGGCTCAAAAATGTTTTATTGTTCACAGGGTTCGAACTGACCGTAACGGAGGAGCATGGTGTCCGCAGAAGCAGGCCACGACGGAGCCCCACGAATGGATCCAGGTGGACCTGAAGTCGGTCCACATGATTACGTCGACCGAAACTCAGGGACGTTTCGGGAACGGACAGGGGATCGAATATGCGGAAGCTTATTACATCGAGTACTGGCGGCCGAGACTGAACACCTGGATTAGATATCACAACAGTACTGGACAAGAGGTCAGTAAATTTGATAAGTACCATAAATATGTACTATGTGTGTGTGGTGCATCAACGACTTGTCCAATGAACGTCTAATTTTGAGTAAATTTATTATGAATGTAAACCAATTACGAAAACTGCAGTCATGTGTCTGGCACTTATTTCAGTTAAGCAGATGGCGCGGTGTTATTATTAGTGATTATATTAAGAGAGGTAAGGTTGAGAACCTCTCAAAAGGCCGGATATTGTTTTATACGTGCTTATTTGGTCAGTTTTTGCTTTTTCAACGTTTTGTTTACATTAATAAATTTTATAAAAACTGTTGCTTATTGTTAAATATGTATCGAATACATCGGTTACACCCACGACTGAAATATATATCCTGAAACCTCCGTATAATAGTAGTTTACAAAAAATTGGCTTTTATATCCCATTATAACTTTTCTGAAACTGAAAATCACACTGTAAATATTTTTTATGAAGTCATTTCTGAACATTGATTTTTTTTAATTTCAGAACTTCTTTTGACATTTTTGAGTCTTTTTTCATATGGCACCAATTATTTTTTTTTTTCAAATTAATTTATATCAGGGGGACCCAAAACTAAACTATAAAAGTAAATTTTTATTAATGAAAATTACACAGGTTTACAAATTTATATAAAAAAATGAGTGGAAATAGGAGGATGTTTTTTAAGTTATGTGAGTGCGCAGAATTCAAATTTACAGCCAAAATTGTGTTAACAGGTCTAGTTCTTTTTATGACACACGCAAAGAACAAAGTACTCTCCTGAAAAACAAAACATTTATTATGTTCTACTCCCACAACTGCATACAAAACCATGTCTTTCTAATAATTTTGTTAATGCTGAAACTGAAACCTCCTTATAATTGTAGTTTACAAAAAATTGGCTTTTATATCCCATTATAACTTTCCTGAAACTGAAAATCACACTGTAAATATTTTTTATACCATTTCTGAACATTAATTTTTTTTAACTTCATGAGTTGTTTTGACATTTTTGAGTATTTTTACATATGGCACAAATCATTTTTTTTCCAAATTTTTGGAGAAATTAATTTATAACAGAGGGACCCGAAAGTAATTTTGTTTCAGCATATGGCGACATTTGATTGTCATTTGTGAGCTCATTGTGTATCTCGAAGACGTACCAAAGTCTTTTTAAATAAATCTTCAATATTAAACTCTTTTTAAAATTTAGAGTGAAATGGTCAATCAATACCAGAAGAGAATATCCGGCTTTGTATGCTTTTCGAATTTCTTAGTGGCAAAAAATTTGAAAATTCGGATGATGTCCAAAATGCCATATTTTACTCAAAAACCAATTGATTTTTATCGGTCCGGGATTCAAAATTTGCACACTAGATGACAAAAGGTTGTTAATAACGAAGGTAATTATATTGTTAATTAAAAATTCATTCATTTGAATTTAATGTAAGAAAACGACATTACTTTCCGGTGATATATAAAAAAAAAATTGTATTAATGAAAATTACTCAGGTTTTCAAATTTATATAAAAAAATGAGTGGAAAAAGGAGCATGTTTTTTAAGTAATGTGAGTGCGCAGAATTCAAATTTACAGCCAAAATTGTTGGAGAAATTAATTTATATCAGGGCGACCCGAAAGTAATTTCGTTTCTGCATATGATGACATTTGATTGTCATTTGTGAGCTCATTGTGTATCTCGAAGGCGTACCAAAGTCTTTTTAAATGAATATTCAATATTAAACTCTTTTTACAATTTAAAATGAAATGGGCAACCAATACCAGAAGAGAATGTCCGACTTTGTATGCTTTTCGAATTTCTTAGTGGCAAAAAATTTGAAAATTCGGATGATGTCCAAAATGCCATATTTTACTCAAAAACCAATTGATTTTTATCCGTCCGGAATTCAAAATTTGCACACTAGATGACAAAAGGTTGTTAATAACGAGAGTAATTATATTGTTAATTAAAAATTCATTCATTTGAATTTAATGTAAGAAACCGACATTACTTTCCGGTGATATATAAAACTATAAAAATAAATTTTTATTAATGAAAATTACACAGGTTTACAAATTTATATAAAAAAATGAGTGGAAAAAGGAGGATGTTTTTTAAGTAATGTGTGTGCGCAGAATTCAAATTTACAGCCAAAATTGTGTTAACAGGTCTAGTTCTTTATATCTCGCACGCAAAGAACAAAGTACTCTCCTGAAAAACAAAACTATTATATTCTACTCCCACAACTGCATAGGTCTTTCTACAAATCTTGTCAAGGCTCTGAATAAAGATAGTGCTGCTTTTAAACATTTGTTAGTTGTTTTCGCTAAAAAAATTTTGGTTCTTAGATCAGACAGTTTTTGAATGATGAACATTTTTCACAATGTTTATTGGAGAAAGAATCTGCAGCCTGGCAGTCTGTCAAAAGCATGGTAGATGGTTTTCTTGGAAACAAGAAAAGTGATAACTACAGACAAATTGTTAATGAATTATTGAAAAATTATTGTGAATTAGGTGAATGGATGTCACTCAAAATGCATTTTTTGCCTTCACACTTGGACTTTTTCCTATAAAACCAATGAACAAGGAGTTCAAAGCTCAGCTATTCCCAGTTGAAATTACCTTTATTTGTGAATAAATTTATTAAAAACATACGAAAACATTGATATTTTATATTTCACAAATCTGACCTGATTGAATGTTTTATGTAATATTAATATCAAAAAACATTTTAATAGCCAAACGTCAAAATATAAAAGGAAAATAAAAATAAATACAAAAAATATATACAGTTGGAAGAATGTATAAATATAAAGTAATAAAAAGAAGAACGGAAAGGTTATAAATAAAATAAAAAATAAATAAAACGTAACATAATTAGCAGATTATAAATGTTATTCTTAATTTACCAAAGTCCAAAAATGTTTATCTCGTCATTTAATCCGGTTGCAATAACCCGTTCGTGAAACCCGCATCGCCGAAAATGAAATCCTTAAACACTCCGTGGGATATTTAAATGGCAAATTCGTTCCCCGCGGCCGGAAACTCATTAACCGATGCGTCACCTTATTTAATATGAATTTTGCAAATTATTTTGATGGCTCTCGTACCGATTACTGCCTTCGTCCCGTCGTTGAATTTAATTTTGAAACTATTCTGAATTGCAAGATCGATTTGCATATCTGCGCGACCTCTGCCCCAGTTCACAACTTCCATCGGGGTCCGATATAAATCTTCGCGAATGAAAGGACGAGAATTGAGTGCCTTTTGTTCCAAATATGTTCATAATCAGCGTGTACTCGGCAATCTTTAAGCGATATCGATTGGATCGTAGATTGAATGCCGCAGGCAGAAATAATAAGTCGATTGTCGGGAACGTTTCGCAATTCCGTGGCCGTTTTTGCATAATCGATTGAAAAATATAAATTCGTTGCCGTGTCGAATTAAATTGTGGAAGGTTTCGACAACTTTTCAGACAAGGACAATTTACATGGGGGACACCGCGTCCCGGACCTTCGGTGCTTATTCCATAAATCGGTCGGTTTTGGACGTAAGCCACCACCCAAATTAAATCTTAAAGCAAGACACCCGATCCAGTTTGGAAGTCAAGTGTAAAATTTATATACACATTACGGTAATGGCCGATTTAAGACACCGATGCGATACATAAATTCACATCGTAAAACAATGGATCACCTGAAAGAGCCCGAAGGAGTGTCTGGCAAATAGCACGTATCGTAATTGTTTATTTCAATTACCTTCTGGACTAAAATTAATTTATTACCATGTCATTAGGCTGAACGTTCCATAACGATGCGGTTTGTTCTGTAGAAGCGCTTAATCATGGCTGGCGCCTCACCGGAAGACCACAATTGTGTGTGTAATAGATTCGAAAAAATCCGACATCAGACACATGTGTCACAATATTTCAATTGGCTTAAATTACGATGGTTTACATCTCACGATTTTCATCTCATCTTATGATTTTCCTATTAATTTTGGCCCATTAAACATGGAAATTATTCAAATAATATATATTTTTTAATTTCCGAAGTCGCTTTGACATTTTTGAGTATAAGTCAAGATCTAAATGACCGATTTGGTTAAACAAACATTTAATTTAAAGATAAAGGAATATTCTGCAACTTTCATTTATGTATTTTGAGATTGGTCCATTAATTCAGATGACAACAATTTTAATAATTTGATACAGATAAAAATAAATCGATTTTTCTTTGAATTTTATTACGTGAAGATGACAACTTTACCAACTACGAAAAATGAAAATGAACGACAAATTATGAAGTTAAGAATTTTACAGTGGTAAATTAAAATACAACTTATTTATTTAAATTTTATGTCTTTCATTTGTTAGTGAAAATGTTTCCTACGTTCATCATTCACATCGCCCAAATTGACCGGAGAAAAGTTCAAGTGTAAATGGAGTTAATACATTTTCAATAACATTTGTACATTTGCAACAAAAAATTAAAATTAATAAAATTTATGACATTAAATAGAAAAAAATGAGATATTAAGAGAAGAACTATCTCTTTGCTTCATAATTATTCAGCAAATGCTCAACTATATTCTTACAGTTACAGTTACGACTATAAATATTTGTGATGTTTATCCAATCTCAAAGATAGTTTTCCAAATTCAGATCCGATAATTATTATCTCTCTGATTCCTTTCGATCAGGAAGACCAACGACATTAGACAAAGACATGCTAAGGACAGAAGTGGAAGCAAATCCATGTCAAAAAATTGAAGATCTGTCGAATACCCTTAACACCCGTAACCAACCTTGGTGGACTTTCCAGGAACACTTACAACAGATTCGAAAAATATGCAGAGAAGGTGTTTGGGTTCCTTATTATCCGTCCGAAGAGAACAAAGCCAACCAATACATATTGCTTCAACGGTGCCATTTAGAACGGCTTTTTGAGGGTGATTATATTACTGATTAAATATAAAGACTTATTTGTTAAATTTAATATAAAAAGTGACATTTTTTATTTTTGATTTCAATTATATTTTCATTTTTATATCAACCATTGTGACTGAATGTTTAATAAATTGTAGTAATTTCACTCATTTCCATAATTAATAGCACATTAAAACGAATTTTTGTGTTTCACATAAAATTACAGTTATTACACATCAAGATAACCACATTGACAAAACTGACAGCCTAGCATTAAGCCCGAAAGGGCGTCTAACCGAAATTCCACATTTCTGCCAACTCTCTCACTGAAATTAACATTTTTTAAATATTCGAGTTTCGTTATAAATCGAGTGTATTAATAACACGTACCGAATTATGGATCTTAATGACGATAACGCCGAAAAAAAAAGGAGAAATAAATACGACACGTAGCTGATCTCGGTCTGAGATAAGCCCACGTATTTTAATATACAGAAACCCAACCGACAAAAAGACATATGCCGTTTTTTCAAGCTTATTAACTCCGTACATCTGATAGTTGCGAATGTTGCGTGCAAAATTCCAGAAAACAAAATAATTTACATAAAAAATGTCGTGCGGTTTACGCTTACAAATGTGGGGTATTTCATTTCGAAACGAATTAGCGATACGTTTAATCGGGATTTCGTGGAAACGGTTTTCTAGATTGGATCGAAGATACAGGGAACATATTTATATAATAAAACAGCCTTAATTCATGCTAATGTTCGTATTTGTTTCGTCAACATGAAACGAGGAGTACGTGTTGCAATCGTTCGGGTGTTAAATGAACGTTAACGCGACGTCGTTCGGCGTCCCGACGGAATTTTGTTGCGGTCGCGAGGGCAATAGTTTACACAAAACTAAAAGGTGTGGTGGTCGTGAGGTAAACAAGGGCCCATTAACGGGCACAAAAATCAATAGTGGGGCCCTCGCGTGACACACCAATAATAAATGAACTGAAAACGGTCGGCTTTTTCATATTCAACACTTAATCATCGAGAAAAACTATGATCATTTTTAGCGGACACACAAAACCCGATCTAGCCGGGAATTATTCAACGCTCCGGGGCACGGCCGATAATTAACTCCGGAAAGTTGATTCGAGAGGCCAGTTCTGAATTGATCGATTTTGCACCTCTGAATTATTGATCGGTCCGACAGATAATCCATTGGAACGTCGGCTACACGACGTTTTAAATATTCAACGGCTCAGTTACAGGTCCCCATCGTCGGCTAGGAATGTGTCCGGGGTTCTTTGATCCGCGAAATTCGGGAAGCAGGTTTTTAATTTTTAATAAAATAATGTAACGTTGGTTAAATAAAGAATGGTAGAAATGTTGCGGAGGGTTATTGGTTTTGTTCTTATCCCTTTATTATTTATTTAAGAAAGACAAAAAACATCTGCACTTGACATGTCACTTGACTACTTGAAGACATATTTGGAGGAGGATATGAAAAACTTTTTTGAATATCTTAAAAATTAAGAAGCCATTATTATTATTATGCAGGGGTTCGTTATTTAACATTAACTTTATACATCTGAAAACGTCAACAACTTTGTTATGTTCAATGGAACAGTAGTGAATACTAACAAAAATAATGACATTTATTTGTATCTAACAATTAATTGCAATTTTAATAATTAATTATTTAATATTAATTATTATTGATATTAATTTATTATTACAATTTTTTCTTTTTAATTTAAATCAAACATTTCATAATTTTTTTATTTTAAATTAAATATTTTATTTTTTATTTATTTTTTTTTTTTTTTTTTTTTCATTTTAAAATAAATAATTTATTTCATTTTTAATTTAAATTGAATATTTTATTTTTTTAAATTTAAATTAAATATTTTTATTCTTTTAATAATAAATATTTTTTATTTAAATTTTTGAATTTTTTTTATTTTTAAATTAAATATTTTATTTTTTTATTTGAATTAAATATTTAATTACTTTATTTACCCTATATATTTGATGGTATATGTACGCCAGTGGATTTTAAAATATGTTTATGAAAATTTGTATCTAACAATATTTTATTCTTTATTTTAAATTAATATTTTATTTATTATTTTTTTTTTTAATTTAATTTAAATAATTTATTATTTTTATTTTAAATTAAAATTTTATTTTTTTTATTTTAAAGTAATATTTTATTTTTTTTTTTAATTTAAATCTAATATTTAATTTTTTTAATTTTATATTTTACTTATTTTTTTCATTTCAAATTAAACATTTTAATTTAAATTAAATATATATTTTTTTAATTTTAAATTAAATATTTTAATTTTTTTAACTTTAAATCAAATATTTATTTATTAATATTATTTTTTTAATTTAAATTAAATATTTTATTTTTATATATATTTTATAATTTTTAATTTTAAATTGAATATTTTATTGATTTTTTTTCTTAATTCTAAATTAAAAATTTTATTTTATTTTATTTTTTTTTAATTTTAGATTTTATTTATTTTTTTAATTTCAAATTAAACATTTTATTATAAATTAAATATATATTTGTTTAATTTTAAATTAAATATTTTAATTTTTTGACTTTAAATCAAATATTTAATTATTAATATTAAATTCATTAATTTAAATTAAATATTTTATTATTATTATTTTAATTTTAAATTAAATATTTTAATTTTATGATTTAAATTAAATATTTTATTTATTTTTAATTTTAAATCAAATATTTTGAAATTTTTATAATTTTAAATTAAAAAATACTCGTATAAGTCTAGAATTCTTGTCAGAATGTGTGTGATAATTAAAAAAATATGGTTTGTTCCCTTATAATGTTATAAATAATAGAGAAGTTATATTAAAATGAATAACTTGGCACCAAATACAAAATATGTGTTTTTAACGTAAAGAAAAGTTATACAAATGATGTAGGTTAGTTAAATGTTTACTCTTATGCACTTCATAAGCAGTTGAAAATTCCTAAGATAAACCCGCTGCTTAATTTTCATGGAAATCGTTAACAAAACATTTCTGAAACTTAAAAAGCATTGAACGACTCTCGAAAAGGAAAATGCGAGTTTTTTTTTTCACCAACATAAATCGATGAATCTCGAGGTAATTTATGCCCTCGCGCCACAGTTAAAACCCACAATTCTCGGCGAAATATTTCGTATTTCCACGAGCTTAATAATAAAAAGTGTGCCACTGGAAAAGCCGAACGAAATACTTTATTCTACTCGCAAGTATTTTATCCGTCCGAACGATTTGCACAATGACTTACAATCTCCGTGTTATCCAATCGAGGAATTTCGCTGCCAAGCACAATGAATTTTTTCGTACCGGTCCCAACGACACAAACAGCTTAATAATGTGTTAATTAAAACTTCTGGTACGGTTGTAATTAAATAGTTGAGATTGTGAAAAGCGACGGGGGCCGTTATTTTCGTAGGAAATTTATTAAAACCGTGTTCTATTAATATCAATGCAATTAATAAACAGCTCGGGGACAGTCATCATTAATTCCTGCGGTTTACCGCAAATTCTTTTCGGCCGCTCATGCGTGTTTTTTGTTGTTTCGTAATTTCGTTAATTTATCGATCTTTGTGCGGTAACTTCGTTGTGGGAATGGTGTAATTGAAAGTGTCAAAAAAATAATTAACGACTCTCTATCTAATTTTATCGCCGTCGAATTCGATTCGTTAATAATTATTGGTATAAGTCCCGCTTAAAAATTGGTTTTAATAAAGTTATTATACATTCCGAGCAGCTAGTGAAATATTAATCTAATACTACAAAATCAATAAGCCACTGAAAGGCTTACATAAATCTTGCAAAGGACTTTCTTCACTCTAAAAAGCATTCTTTGTGTTTAGTTATTACTATTAGAAACTTCCTTTGTATTTAAAGCAATAAATTAAAAATTTATGTACCAATTACCTCTGATAGTTTATAATTTTCCCAATGCATTTCCGGGAAATCATTTGACGTCTAGCATAGAACCAATTCTTAGAACCAATCGACAGTACCACAACTGAGTAATGGTCCCTGCAGGAATCCAATTAATTAATTCATTTACCATATGTAAAATTTATATGGTAGGTTGTAAAATATACTCAAGCACAGTTATGCAAAGGATTCGAAAATCAATCTAACAGATATTTATGCCGCAGGTTCGTTTCAATGCTTTAATTACTGTGTACTCTTGTACATGACACATAATTAGCTTATAATTTCAAAATTTTTTGAACATGCGCAAGTTCCGAGAAAGTTACGGCTTTAGATGACCGTATAATAATGAAATGAAGACACTTAAAGAAAAAATGGACAGATATCAGCAGAATATACATTCCAAGGAAGATCAGCAGTTATTACATTGAAAGCTGTAGATTTGGAAACATTTTAAAAACAGGTAAAATATTGCTAATGCAGTATTTTAGTTGGAAGCTTGCAGCTAAGTTGGAAATAAGTTTAACGCTAATATCTATATTTGTCTTGAAAGCAGATAGTTCTCAGGGAAGAATGCCGTTTTAACGGAATCTCTAAGTTATATAGAAGCTAAGACATAAATTTTTGAAAATGAAATTGACTTCAAATGTCAAAAAATTCTCAAGTGGGCGGATTTGATCGAATTGGTCTCAAGTTTTCAACATAATCTTTATTTCTGAGGTACTTTGAAGGAAAAAATCGGCGTTCAAATCGGTTACCCACGCAGGTTCTATAATATACTTGAACACAGTTAGCAAAGAATTCCGAAATCAATCTAACAGATAGTTACGCCGCAGGTTCCAGTCAATGCTTTAATTACTGTTTACTCTTGTAACAGTACATGACACATAATCAGCTTTGATAGAAATTTGAAAATTTCATTTTTTCATCAAGCGGACCTCCCACCAAGCAGTAGTACACTCTATAATTACCTAATTTACTAATAATTAATGCCAACGATGAAAATACATGTGTGTGTGGTTTTTAATTTCATGCTTCTCAGCTTCAATTAGAAACAGCGGTTTCGCCAAAATATCAACGTGAACCATATTTGGTTAACCAGATTGTTCGTTTAGATTAACAAAGTTTTACACGTTCTTTTTTTATTAATTTCACTGAAGGCAACAACAATTATTATTTAATTACTAACAGTTATAAATACTTATTTTAATTGCAAAAAAAGGGAACTTTGTGACGGCGTAAAATTAAAAACGGAACGCAGATGTTCGAATCCGATTGGCCACATATATATTGGCCTGTTGCTGCCAATTTCCGTTGGTTTCGCAGAAACCGAGGAAGACGCCGACCGTTTTAATTAGTCGAAGGAGTTTTTCGCGAGATTTGCGATTACGAACCGTGGACGGTTTTATGTTAATGGCCGTGACTGAAGCCGACCTCCAATAATGAGGAAGTCCTTTTGAGATGTCATTCGGACGTCAGTCGATGGCGCCCACATACAGAGAGATCGCTTCTTATTAATGATTGTGTTTTTAATGGCCGATGATACGGAGGTTTATCTGAAACGGATAAGTTAAGATTGTGTTTGTGGTTTATCTTATCGCATATTGTGGAGGTTAATGGCGAAGGAAATTTCGTAATTAATATTTATTCCCACGGAATCTCTTAAGAAGAGAAAGCGGCACGAAAATTTATAAAAATGGATCAGTGTTGAATCTAATTTTGTTGTTAGAAACCTCCTGTGTAATAATGTTGTTGGAAATTATCGTGCTTTTGGTGTACACATTAATAATCGAATGATAATGAGGTGTAATCCACTTTTGTGTCAACCATAACGCCGATATCCTGAATGGGTTTAGCATAATTAATGCGCTTATATTGAATTAACAGTTACATAGCATAATTACCATTCCTTCTGGTAAATACAATTTAATTGATCGACGAAGGATTAAGGATCCACCCGTTTACTTCACACCTAATCATACTGATATTCTAAGATCGGTATCAATTAAACATGCAATTTATGGATAATTTATTGAATATAAAAATAAATTCATCATTTTTCGTTGAGGTAAAAACCAGAAGCAGTATTTCTTAGACTTAGTAATATCAAATTCTTGAAGTTAATAATTTTACAATAAAGAAACATCATTATCATTGTTTTCATAATTTTACAAGATTGGTAAAACTGCACTAATCACGATACACTGAAACTATATTGATTGGAAAAAGTAGTTATGATTGAAAATTTCCAAAATGAATTAAAATAAAAAATATTTACATAAAAAATTAACTACTGTACTAAGTACTAAATTTAAAAGATAAAATAAATTTTCCTTAAATTAAAAATAAAAAGTAGATTTTTTTAGACTTGGAGATACTAAATCAATCATTTTCTAAACGGTGGAAGTAGTTAATCACTGAAAATTCTTCCCACATTAACATTGTCCTTATGTTCAGTTATCAAAGTGTATACAAAAATTAACTCTTTTTGCTAATGAATTTAAAAGATGCTGTAATGTTTTATTAGTTAAAAGTTAAAAAAAAAGTAGTTTTTAGACTTAGTAATACTAAATTATGGAAGCCAATGATTTTACAATAAATAAACATGATTAAAGATCTATTTTATATTTTTGTATACTTGTATACAAAAGTAACTTTTTATAACATTTTCTTACAAGGTAAATAAAATTGCACTAATCAAGATACATTGAAAATGGCAGCTAAACTTGAGTCTATTGATCAAATTAAATCAACCATTTTCTGATTGTAATTAATCACCTAAAACTTCTCCCACTTTAACGTTGTTCTTATATTCAAATTACAAAATGCATTATAAAAAATGTATAAATAAATTAACTTGCCTTTTTGCTAATGAATTTAAAAGACAAAGATATAATTTTTCCTTGAGTTAAAAATAAAAGACTTAGACTTGATGCTAAATTCTGTAAGTTAATGATTTTACAATACACAAACAACATTACAGATCTATATTATAATTTTCTCATCATATTTTTATTTGTATAAAGAGTAACTTTCTATAACATCTTCGTAAAAGATAAATAAAACTGCACCAATGAAGAAGACACTGAAAATGGCAGCTAAACTTGAGTCGATTTATCAAATTGATGAATTGATTTAATAATCAACCATTTTCTAAATGGTGGAAGTAATCAATCACTAAAAACTTCTCCTATTTGAACATTTAACATTGTTCTTATGTTCAATTTACAAAATATAATAAAAAATAATAACTTGTGTATTGATGATTAATTTAAAAGATAAAATTATAAAATTTTCTTCTGTTAAAAGTAAAAAGTTATTTTTTAAACTTGTTGCTACTAAATTCTGGAAGTGATCGATTTTACAATAAACAAACAACAACAGACCTATCTTATAATATCTTACAAGATATGTCAAATTACATCAATCCAGATACACTGAAAAAGGCAGCTAAACTTGAGTTGTTTCACCAAATTAAATCTGAAACTTTTCCCCACAACATTGTCTTTATGTTCAACTTATAAAATGCATTAAAATAAAAAATGTATAAAAAATTAAGTGTTGTCTTTGGTAGTGGATTTAAGAGATAAAACTATCATTTTTCTTTGAGTTAAAAATAACAAGCAGTTATTTTTTAGAACAGGTGATATCAAATTCTTAAAGTCATTGATCTCAACAAACAAACCACATTAAAGATCTCTGTTATAATTTTTTTCATCGTTTTACATTTGTATAATAGGATAGCTTTTTTATAACCGATTTACCATTATAACATCCTCTTACGAGGTACGTAAAACTGCTCCGTATCAACATAACGGCGTTCGCCATTATTATTCATAATGTACGAAAGATTACTTATCATAAATCCCATTAATCACGTTTCACCCGGTCATTCTTTTATAATATTTACATGGGACATTCAAATGACCATAAAAAAAATTAAAGTGCATTGAACTTAAAATTTTTCATTGTTCCTTTTAGTACGGCACTTTCACAATTTCCAAGGCGACCAAACGCAACGTGCACACCTAGTTGTGGCGATTTTTGCAATTGTGCTGAATGCGAAGATAATCCTTTTCAGGAATCGATCGGCGATAGAGTTGAAAATTACGAGTGACTTTTCAGTTTATTATACACGCAAATTAACGGCGGAGAAAACCGAACGGGAATCTGTTCCAAGATCTGTGGGTTAACCAATCTTTGAAAGTAACATTTGCACAACAATAATTAATCAAAAACCAATTTTATTAAAACGAATCGTACAATTAAATGAATTGATTTTGCCAAAAAGAGTCGTTTTCGTGACTCACACTCCCGCTACTTGGACCGGACAGGTAAATCCGGCATTGTCGCCTGGGTTGTCGTGGCGGTGGCGTTAGCACCACATCGAAATAATTAAATGGAAAGTGCGGGGTCGTAAATAGTGCACAACCCCCCTTGCGTCAATTCTGGTGGCGCCAGTGAATGTTCCTGCGTGAAGGTGCGTGACCCCAGGAACATTGGTCAAACCGACGTTGCACCCGACATTGGAGGAGTACGGAGTCACGTCCCTCTCCTGATGAGGGAGCGAAACGGCGACTTGTCGAAGGGGTTGCGTGACTGCGGAAAATTAGAATCCTCGCATGAGTTGTTCATAATGACCATGTAGGGGTCCGATAACAGCCAGCCAAGTCCTATGTGCCTTCTGCAGATCTGAGCCATGAAGGCTTGTTATAATATGCGAGGCAGATAAGGATAGGATGTTTTTTTTTTGCCATTTTATAAGTCCCCTGGTCTGCGAACGCGGCGAATGAAAATGTTATTGCTTAATCGAATATTAATGGAACATAATTATTTAACGTCAGCTCACGCAGTCCTTTGTTCTTGGATGATGTATGGATTCTTTTACACGATAATGGAGGCGAACGTTTGAATAAATACTTTAAACGCTTCGGATTACGGTCATTACTAGCCGGTTCTTTAATTATTTTTTCCTTGGCTTTTTCCAGTTCGCCGTGCAAAAACTCCTGTTGTTCTACTCGCATAAATTAAAAGCTTCACAGCGTATTGGAATAAATAACTTTATTGTACCACATTAACTTTACACTGAAAATGGCAGCTAATCGTAAGTCGTTTGGTCAAGTTAAATCAATCATTTTCTAAACAGGGAAGTCATGACTGAAAACTCCTCCCACTTTAGCCCTTTGGTTTTGTTCAATTTACAAAGTACATTAAAATAAAAAATATTTTAAAAAATTAGCTTCTCCCTTTAGCAGCGAATGGAAACTGTTACAGTCTGATAAATTATAGAGAATGCCCAACAAAAAAGTTACATAAATTACAAATCAATAATGAATGAGGACATTACGTGAAATTTATTGCCCCAGCGTTGGACATAATGCATTTAATGAACAAAATATGGAACATACATATTTAACAGTGTTAATAAATACGATGAATTATTTACATAAATAACCACTAAATCATTTTAAATTCTCCCAATTTGCTGTTACAGATAAACGGTGCACTCGACAAAATCCTGTCGCCGCATACAAATGGACTGAAAATGAAACATAATCGCCCTTTCTTTTCAACAAGTTCGTAATAACGGAATAGAGAAAAAAACATGATATTAAAAAAAACCCAAAGTAATATAATATGAACTCGTTAAAATAACATAATTCCGGAGGAGCTCTTTATTTGCAGTTCTAGAGTTTCATCCCACACGTTATGTGACTTAGTTTCATCGCTAATTGGACAGCCAGGACGTGCTCGTGCTCCCTGAACACCTAAGCAGGACCGTATCAAACCGACGTTTTTATACCTTCTACATATTTAAATTTTTGGTTACATACAAATAAAACTATATCAATAACCGTTAAAATTGTGGTGGAGGAGCCGTCAAAAGTAAAAGAGTAATTTCCTATTAAAATAAATGACAAAATTGAGTCCTCAGAGTATTTAATGAAGGGCGACATCTACCGCAAATCAAATTACCGCAGGTTAACTGCACGTTCGGTGGATGGCGCCACCGCACAAAAAACAACGAACCAGTGATTCACCCGAGGTGAACTTTTTATTCGACCGTTTCGATCGTGGAATTAGGCAAAAGTGCCCAAACTGCGAACCGAAGAACGTCGCCCCCAACCACCAATTTACATAAAATTACCTCCGGACGGTTAAAACCCCCCGAACACAATAAAACCGAATTAGCGTTGCATGCATTTTACGGCATAAAAGCTGCAATATTTGTATTCGAAAAACCTCCTCGCGTTCCGCCACGTAATAATACTCGACCGCACAACAATGAAACGAGACGAAAACCGCCGTGCGCATAATGCAAGAGGCCTACCGCCATGTCTCCGCGAGCAAACAATTAAACAAAAGACGAACAAAAGCGACCCCTCGCGAGCGTGTTAGGAATAATGAAACCGAAAAACGCGATTTGAACATGTCTTCTGTCTGCCGTGTCGGAGGTTTTGTTTTTTCTTTCTTCTAGTTTTCCTTTTTTTTCATTATTTGCGGGTGTGTGATCCCGCATAAGGTCTTTTATTACGGCGGGTGCAAAATGTACATGTAAGGGGGAAAATGATCATTGTGTTGGTAACGGGAACATTAATTGTAATTCAAAAGAATTTGATTTGAATTCAGCGGTTGTGGTACTGAAAGAAAAACGCTTCCGTCGCAGGAATTTGTCAACATTGTTTTCCTTGACCTTATTTCAGTTCTTCACGTTTTAATTAAAAGGGCATTAAAGGTAAAAAGTTGAGAGCCCACACATCCAAAAGTAGAACATTGTGTAATTGCACATTATAATGGTTCATTATTTTTTATGAGCGCAGGACAGTAATGAGGAATATATTCCATTTTCTTGTTTCTCTTATTAAATTATATAGCTTTAAAACTACAACTTCTATTACCTGTAATTATTTGTAATGTGTAATATACATATTTAAAATCAACAAATTTCCTTTGCTTTTCTAATAGGTAATTTCCCTTCACAATTATACAATTACACGCTATCTAAAAGAAACAGTACTTTTACTGTTCCACCATCCTCAAATTGAAAAAAAAGAAAGCCAATGATGTAATATTGTTTCAGGTCATTGACGGAAATGTTAACCCGTACCTTCCATCTAAACGTGAGTTGGATCCTCCATTCTGGGCGAGCAAAGTCCGTTTCTACCCCTACAGCAGCCACAAAAGAACGGTATGCATGCGCGTGGAACTCTACGGCTGTCGTTGGACGGACGGCATCGTCAGCTACACAATGCTCCAAGGTGACAAACGTGGCTCCAACTGGAAGTTCTACGACTTCGGTTACGACGGTGAATGGGACGGCAACGAGTTGAAGCACGGATTGGGTCAATTAATCGATGGAAAGTTCGGACACGACGACTTCAAGACTGACTTCCACAACGACGCCCAACGGTGGGTCGGCTGGAAAAACGACACCAGGCACAACAAACCGATAGAAATAAAATTTGAGTTTGACAGAATAAGAGAGTTTTCAGCCGTACATATCTACTGCAACAATCAATTCACTAAAGACGTGCAGGTCTTCGCTTTGGCCAAGGTCATGTTCAGTATCGGCGGCAGACGTTTCAACAAAGGCGAGCCCATCACCTACGAATACATACAGGACCGCATCTTCGAAGTGGCCAGGAACATCACCATCAAACTCCATCACCGCGTGGGAAAGTATGTGAAACTCCAGTTCCATTTCGCATCGAAATGGCTGTTGATAAGCGAGGTTTCCTTCGACTCGGTCATTGCCCACGGCAATTTCACCCCGGAGCCGGAACCCACCACGGCTCCACACGTCAAGACCCAACAAGGTGACAGACACGAGCACAAAATTGAGATCCCAGTACCCAGTGAGATCAACGAACCGGCCACCATTGCGATTATATTAATCGGATTGGCTTTGGTGATTTTGCTGCTGGGTGGTATCATTTTAATTATATATCGCTTCCGAAATAGAAAATTCTTCCGCAGCCCCAACTCCTCGAACATTAGATTCCCAACAAACACCTTGCCACACATGCAAGCCGATTCGGTGTACGGTATGAGCGAAAAGGGAAGCTCGATTGAGGCCTACGGGGTGACCGAAATAGATGAGTATAGGAGATCTCACGGGACGGTTAAATCCAGCCTGAGGTCCACTTTACCACTGCCTCATCCGATGTCGGAGAATAACGAATATCAAGAACCATATCAAGCGATGAAATATGCCCCTTACTACAGTTATAGCTCCGTCGTTATGCAAATGCAAGATGTATTGCCCAGCAGTATTAAAAAGTGTTCCCAAGGTACTTTTTACTAAAAAATTATTACAAAATAAACCAAATGAAATATTTTCAGATAACTATGACTATGCTGTTCCGGAAGCAGGAACGTTACCACTTCTCGGAACAGACAACACACTTCCTATGAATCGGAATAGACTAAGTAGCATATCCTCCAGAGGCCCCAGATTATCCCTCAGAAGTTGTCCTAGTGATGGAAAAAGAGTAAGTTGTCAATTTCAACTATTAGCCTCAAAATTGTCATTTGAATTGTTTTTAGTCACCTACACAACAGGAAGCACTAGCTGCATTAAAAAAGAGATTAGAAGAAACCACTCCAACAGAGTTCCCCAGACATAGACTTAGAATGCTTTCCAAGCTTTCTGAAGGTGCTTTTGGAACTGTAAGTTCATTTTACCATCATATATCATGTTTCTCATTTTATTGTTGTCTTCAGGTGTACATAGCCGAAGCTGACGGTATTTCGGAATACTCTTCAACCCTGTCGTTAGGAACTAGATTAGTAGCTATTAAATTTTTAGGTGAAGATGCTAGTGATAAAGAAAAGTAAGAACAAATATGAGAAAAATTAAAGTGATCATAACAAATATAATCTTTCAGGAAAGACTTTTACCGTGACGTTAGAATTCTCTCAGCACTTGAGGATCCGAACATCGCCCGTGTCCTAGGAATGTGTAGTCAAGATGAGCCCATCTGCGCTGTTATGGAATATTTAGATCACGGAGATTTGTATCAGTTTTTGAAGACTCATGTAGCTGCTGAAGTGAACACAAATCTTCCTTACGGTGTTAAGTCCTTGTCTTTTAACTGCCTTCTCTATATGGGAGCTCAAATTGCCTCCGGTATGAGGTATTTGGAGTCCCTGAATTTCGTACATAGAGATTTAGCTACCAGGAATTGTCTAATTGGAAAGGGTTATCAAGTAAAAATTTGCGATTTTGGAACGTACAATGAATTATACTGCAACGATTATTATAAGGTAAAATACATTTATCTTTAAACTTTTATGCAAGTAAACATTTTTGTTCTTGTTAAGGTTGATGGTACTACTCCTCTACCTCTAAGATGGATGGCTTGGGAGTCTGTGCATCATGCAAAGTACACTACAAAAAGTGACGTTTGGGCTTTCGCTGTAACCCTCTGGGAAATCTTAACACTATGTCGAAGGCAACCTTACGACTCGCTCTCTGATGAAGAAGTGATGGAGAATTTGGCACGGTTGAATTGTGAGGACGGGCAGTACTTGTATCTTCCAAGACCCTCCAATCACATGGATATTTACGATATTATGTTGGAGTGTTGGAGGAGAAGGGATGTAGAGCGACCCTCATTTAGAGAGATACACATGTTTTTGCAGCGGAAAAACTTAGGTTATGCTCCTACATAGCTTAAGAAGACTGGTTAGGTATAGAGGGATCAACAACTTTTATGTAAATAAAACACAGGGTGATACTTTGTATTGTTTCTTTAATACGACTTAAGCTGTTTTAGTACTAGTTCTTTTTGGAAATGTTATTTATTTTTAAAAGTTTTATCTTCTAAAAGATGTAAATTGTTTATAATCCGTCTGGTTCAAAGAAATGTAGACGACGAATTCTGCGCACATCGAGCAATAAACGAAATCGGAACAGGAAATGGCAGTGAATGTGACTTTCGTACAACGATATATCGTTTAGAGTATATATCTCTACATTTGCATGGATCACACTTTTAATAAAACTTAGTTGGTTATTTTTCTGCAGACTCCTTCAGTTTTCGGGGATTCTGCGGAGGAAATTATCTAGAAGGTGGCTTATTTGCTTTAAACATTTGTTAAAACGAACTTTCACAAGCACAATAATTCAAGACAATGTCTAGATATTAAATATAAAAGAAGTAATAATATGAGTGTTATATAATATATTTACTAGTCAATTCGGACGCCTATGTAATATACTTCAATGAAAAATATCTTGGAGCTAAGATAAAAAGTGTATCTAAAAGTATTTATCTTGATCTAAAATGCTCCCCGCTTATTAACTTTAAGATATAGAAATGTAGAGTTAATTTTCTAGTTACCACATTTATATATAGTACCTATTAAAAGAATTTTCTGGAGTTTTATATTAGTCCGACAGGATTTGTTCAACGTCTTTAGACATATAAAACTGCAGGAGTAAACATAACTTTATTGTTCTTGTTTTTATACCCACAAGAAAAAATGCTCGACAATGTACAATGTTTTACGTATATTTTAAACAAAACTGTTTTATGTACTTGTAATTATATTTTTATTATGTGCCAAGAGCTCACCATCTCTTACATTAATCATCACAGCGATGTTGTTCCAGTACCTACATACCGCATAAGTCCTCCTAGACTACTCTAACACATGAAAGACCCAGTAGCGAAATGTATTTTTTTAAAATGAGCACATCGATTTGACTATGCTGTATGTAAATTTAGCTTGTTTAAATGCTTAAGAAGTATGTAACACTAATGTTTGAGCCATCATTGTTTCCCATTGTTTATTATAGAAGTTTCCTGAACTTTTTCACATCTCTGAACATTCCAAATAAATATAAGTGGCACAAATATTACGAATAGTTGCAATAATACTTTTTTGTGATTTAGTTGTTGTGTATTTTAAATTCCTGCAAATAATTGTCAAGTAATAACATATCAATAAAGAGAAACAAAATGAATAGTAGTTTTTATTATTGTCGACGAAATCTATAATATATATAATTCTGCTATATTTGTTACTAAAAATCAATACCCTGGCAATTCAATATTTACCCCAAAGAAGATAATTTAATACATATTTATGAACAAGCCTTTTACCAAGATATATCTACAGATATTAAAACCTATTTGTGACCTATATTGGAAGGTATTTAGAGATACTAGTAAGAATTTATATAAAAAACTTTTAAAATTCCTTTTATAATAAGTAAATTTATAAAAGGTGTTTCTAAAATAGGTGGTTAAAATTTGTAAGTAGTATAAACACATCCAATAATAATAAAAATATAAATAAACTTTTTTCTTCTGAGGAAAATATAGTCCTTCAAATTTAAATATGAAAAAATTTCTTTCTCACATTTCAGAAATCTTTAGTCCAATCGTATTTAAATTCAGTCTGTAATACATACCTACAATTCAATATAATATAATAAATGTTTTGCAAAATGATACAGTAGAAAAGGATTCTGGGAGTTTCCCTTACTTCTTGTTATTTTCAGTGACAGAATATTTTTTAAAATCATTATGCTTTTGATATTCTCTTTCTGCACAATTTAGATTAGGAAGTAAAAATTGGGACATTAAACAAGGATAATAATTAAATACAAGTGTAGTTGACATAAACTCAACTAATGAAAAAACCTACTTTTTCCAATATTTTGGTTATTTTGATGGGCTGACATCATTTCCTGTCGAATGTGTGGCACATGTTAAACTAGAACGTAAAAATTTTTGTACGTAATTTATTGCTTTTTCTATGAGTGTAACCATGGAATTTATTTGAAAACAAATTCCCTCCCTGTGTTAAAAGGGTTGCCTATGTGTCGGACGCACTCCGTTTTTTTTGCAACAAATCCGATTACTGGCGCACTTTTGAATTTGTATCAAATGAATTCGTACAATCGCATACAGCCATTGTAAATATTTACACTTCTACGATCTACACAGATTCTTGCGCCTTTTATTCTTATTGATCTTATTCATTAGCGGCTAACTTCTGTCGGTTCAATAACCTAACCTTACTTCTCAACATTAACATAAACACGATAAATATTCACACACAAAACAATCACCCAGCCAAAATACAAACCGACTAAAACTGCAGCAGTTTCAATTGACCGTACGATTTAATTGATGGCCGGTTTAATTAATGGACGACTTCAGTGCTATCCACGATAAGAAATGTCAAGTGCGACAGTCGAAAATTAGCAATGGTGGTGATGTTTACAAGATGATTATCAGTGATAATTAAATAAATATTGTGAGTGCTGGATAATTGTGCTGAAGTGGTAAGTAGTTTAATTAGTTTTGCGCATATTGTCGTAATTTGGAATGCGTACGTCTATTTATATGTGGAGTATAATGCGTCGAAGTCGGGCTGGTTATTTCAGGAAATTTTGCATTGATATTAAATAACCAATTAAACTAGATCATTTTAAATGGTTTAAAGTGAGCAATGATTCATAATTAGTTCGTGACAGAAAAACTAAATGTTGCATTGTTGCACAAAAGTTTGGTGTTTATTTATGGATAGGAAATTACGTCTAGAGGCACCTTTACTCCATTTATTTATAGAAATGCATTTCTTGAACTAACATTACTAATAGTTATTTATTTTTAAGATTGATAGGTACATCAGTATTATTTAAAGATTTATTTTGAACTAGTTCTTTTCCTGGTAAAATTCTACCCCAAGAAAATGAAGATTTATTACTTTAATTATTACCTAGATATCAAATATTCTCTTCTAGGTACTAAATATTAAGTCACAGTGCAAGTATTTGTATTATTTGAATACTTTTTTACTTCCCGGATAATTTGTTCAATCACATAAATATTCAATAAGTTCCTTTCATCAAACTCTGCAATAAGAAATTCCAATAAATCCAACGCGTCTTGGCGCAATACAATACGACACGCGTTTGCAATGCAAAATCGTAGAAAAATCCGTTAAAATTGTTATTGTTTCTGTATGATAATCGTGCGGTCCATCGATTCCCAACTTCCTGGATCGTGTCGCCGAAAGGCATCCATAGTAATGCCGTTAAGTTGTACGTCTGTCTGTCGTCGACAATTTAAGGACGTTTGTTGAAAACATGCCCGTTAACTTGGAAATTTATTACTGGGTTATTCCGTTTTTATTCAGTAATAGGAAACGTGCAGGAAGCCTCTCCAGAAATTCAGCAATTTAAAAGTGCAGCGGTTGGCGAGAGAGAGAACACATCCACGACTTCCATATGTCCTTCCCATTAACATATTTGTAGTGTTAATAATGAAGGCGAAACGATTTGCGACCGTATTCCGTATCTGGTGATCCTGATCGTCTGCCGGTACCGTTCGGAAAAATAACAGATGCTCCACACACCAGCCATTTCCATACACAACTCAATTGCACAACAGACAATGTGTGTAATGTAAACACGGGACGGCTTCAATCTAGATTAGTTTTGTCCGTTCATAAATGATAACCACTGGTAGATTCTAGTGATTATTTGTGTCGAGTGTTGAGTGGAAAAATTGTTACATATAGATGTAAATTCAAATGAAGGTGTAAAATAGAAAATAAAATTATAATATAGAGAGGATCGGCTTTATGAGTGACTCTTTATTGGGTGTTATTGAAATGTTGGGAACTTCTCGAACGTGACTTCTTGTGATTTTGATGAGTTATCAGTCGATTGAATGCAGTTTCAGATAGACAATCAACTTCATAAGTTGCAATAGAAAACTGAAAATGTGTTAAATTTTTTATTATTTTATTTATTTTAAAGCTGCATGGAATGTGATCTCGAAACTGACAAAAAATATTGTCTTATTGATAGAGATTGGGTAATTGTATAATACTATTAAAAGATTTTTTTGAAATTAGTAATAACAATCCTCAAAATTGTTGGTACTGCTTTAAAATATTTTTGTTTTATGACTTTCATAAATTTGTTATTAGTTAAAATTGTTTGTTCTCATCATTCTGACCTTTGAGACCTTTTCAGTACAAATCTCGTTCGAGAAGTTTAATCCTCAATAGTTTAATAACAAAGATATATTACCTCTCTTATGTCAGACACTCTGTGTAAAGCATTTTATGATAAATTAATCTGTCAACTTGTTCGAAAACTACATTAAAGTCCCAAAAGGAGTTTGTTTGTAATAAAGCCTGAGAGTTCATATTATTTTATTTAGGAGTAATAAACTTTATTTTACAGCACAATAACAAATTTAATTCATCTTTGTGTCTTATAAATTTTCATTCTGAATGCTTAATTAAATATGTGCTAATATTTTAAACACAAAATACGGATTGTGTTGTTTTGATACAATAAATTACCTGCAAATATAACAAACTTATTGATGTTTTTACATATACAATTAATGCTAGCTACGTTTTATGCAAATATCCTACTAAAATTCCTACAAAGATTGGTCTTGTCGGTTCATAAATACGTGTCGAGTGTTAAGAGGAAAAATTGTTACATACAAATGTACATTCAAATGAAGGTAAAAGAGAAAATAAAATTATAATATACCGAGGGTCTGTTAGAGGGGGGCACTTTATTGGGTCTTTATTATTGAGATGTTGTGAACGGAACTTTTTGAACGTGACTTCTTCTGATTTTGATAGGTTATCTGTCTATTGAATTCGATTTCAGATACATAATCAACTTTGTAAGATATAATAGAAAACTGAAAATGTGTTAAATTTTTTATCACTTACATCTCTTCTGTTGTAAAAGCTACATGGAATGAGATGGTAAATCTAAGATCTTGAAATTGATATGAATAATGTTTTATTGAGAGAAAGATAGATTGAGTAATTGTATAATATTAATAAAAGATTGTAGTTTTTTTTAATTAGTAATAAGATTACTCAAAAAATGTTGGTCTTGCTTTAAAATATTCTTGTTTAATGACTTTCATACATTTGTTATTGGTTAAAATTGTTGGCAGTCATTGCTCTGACCATTGGCACATTTTCAGTTTTTGCATTATAACGAACGAAGTTGATTGTTCTAACATAAACACAACAAATCACGTTCGAATTAATCTTGTCAACTTTTTGTCCGTAAATTACATTAAAGTCCCAAAAGGAGTTTGTTTGTAATAAAACATGACAGTTCATAATACTTTATTTAGGAGTAATAAACTTTATTTTACAGCACAATATCAAATTTAATTCATCTCTGTGTCTTTGAAATTTTCATACTGAATAATTAATTGATAATTAAATACGTGCTAATATTTTAAACATATAAAATACGAATTGTGTTGTTTTGATACAATAAATTACCCACAAATCTAACAAACTTATTGATGGTGTTTGCAGATACAATTAATGCTGGCTACGTTTTATGCAAATTTCCTACTAAAATTCCATCACATGCAGCTATCAGTATCAACAAATATTTAAACGAATCGTTAATATTTATGTTTATAATATTGACACAGGACATCGTATATTTTAATCTCGTGTTATGTGATATATTAATAGTCTATTATCTGTTGGTGTACAGGAATTTTATAGATGTGTTGTGGCTAATTATTTGATAAGCAATAAATTATCTTCTATTTACTGAATCTGATCTATACTTATACTATATTTGATCTCGTTGCAGTTATAATGATAAAAATTAAACATCATAGCCTTGTAGCAATTACACAATTATTTCAGCACGACCAATTAATTGTTTCGTTCAATGTCTGTTATTGAGCGAATGTGGTTTTGATCTAGAAGAATTTTAATACTCTATTTCGTAAAATAATTGATCACCTTGGCTATAGAGAGAAGTTAATAACCAACTTATGAAATGGAGTAAATAACAGCTTACATCAAAAGCGGGTATATTACTAGTGTAGAAGCAATTTCAAGACGTATTTTATCAGCAGGAAGTGTCACAGCTAAAAATACTTTTAATTCAACCCACAAAATACAAAAGTCGTAAATTTACGCTGCGTTAAAAATCTATATTTTTAGGTTGCTCTGAGTAACATCTAAATGTACTCGTAGGTAGACATTGTGTACATTGATTCAAACATTTGCGGATCGTTTCCCTCTTCAATCTTAAGATTATGGTGACACTTCCTTCGTTCACGGAATGAATGGTGCGTCGTGCGCGTCGTTTACCTGTATCGTTTTGCCGCTTTCTGCGACGCTCACCTACGGAGCGACAAAGCATCCGAGCACACCGGTGGCTTACTCGTCTGTTTACCGGCTCAGCTGAAGGTCGCGGACTTGCTGCCATCGTTTAGGAGCTTTTATTTTCTTCGCCCTTTTCTATGTTTGTGTTGTTGTTGTTTGATTTGTGAGGGATTGTTTGGTTTGGATTATTGAGGTGAATTTTAGTTGGTTGGTGGCTCTTGTTGTTGATGGTGATGTCTGTGGAAATGATCGGGATGTGTCAGGATGAAGCATGGTTGTTGTGACTCATACGCAGCTTTGTATACCGGTCACATATAAGAGGGATTTGTTTAGAGGCAGGTCAGTTACGTTTTGTTAATTAGTGAACAGTTAAAAAGATTTTATTGTCAACTATAAATGAGTTTATTTCATTAGTTAAGTTTTTTATGAGTATAAGAAATATTAATAATTTTCTCATTAATATGTTATTAATAAAATATATATAATTAATCCTCATGTTTCATAACATGTCACCTTATGTTTTAGTTAATAGAAAACAAAGTGTTTATTACATGCAAATTTTTATTTATTATTTATTAATTAATGCAACCAGTCCATTTGCAATAACTGTTTGAAAAACATGTAGTGTCCTATACGTTACCACAATCTAGAAGGCATTCCTACAAATTTGTCTACCGGTGTCCTCCTGCTCATGCATATCAGCTTTAACAAACAAACAAATCATCTTGTAATATGGACAAAATCGAAACTCGATTAGCATGGTACCATAATAAATTTTCGAATCTGGTCCAACGATAAATTGGCCCGATCGGATGTACAGTTATCTTGTTTGTGGGAACAATCGAATTATAATATAATTCGTGCTGATGAGGACAGTTGATTTTCTACCGTACCAGACCGGATTAGTTTTCTGTTTCGACGTAACTGGAGTACACAAAACAGTGCGTTAACCCTGTCTATCGATTATTCTTTTTTATATTTCAATGTTTGCGTTGGGGTGAATTAAATGTTTGTAATAACTGGGTGAATGGACTCGTAGACAACAATGCAAGGATTCAAGGAAATTAGTTATTCGGTTTAAATTTAAATTAGCATGGCATCCTTACGGTGATTTCTACCAAAATATTGGTACAGTTACCCAGAAGTGATTGTAAAATGTTGTTACTTAAAATTTACCGTAAATCTGCAACAGAAAATGATGAGATCCAACAGACGCGGGCAACATATCGACATGGATAAATTATCTTTTAATTGACACGCTTTTTCTCAGTTTAAACTTTAGAATTAAAATATTTTCCTTGACTTGCTATTTGCAGTACAGTTTAAACTCACATTTGTAGTCTACAAGACTTGGATAATGGCATCAAAACTTCTGGGTCAGTATGCGGAATACATAATAATAATCACAATAACCACTCGCATTGTCATAAAATTATTATATTTATATAAAAACTTTGAGAACACACGTTGTGAGTGGCACGTTCGCACTATAACTTTTTAAAAGTCCTAATTAGTTATGAAACTCCTTTCTTATAACTAATTACAACAGAGTGGACCATTTACGCACAGCTAATTAATTAAATATACATACACCGACCATTTTTTAAATAGACACGTTAATTTAAATGTTTTAGAACGCTTATTAGCCTAATATTATTGCAATTTGATTTAATTTAAATTAATTAAAATGCAAACATATTCAATAAACATGTCAAGTTATCCAATCACTGATAAATAATAAAAATTCAAAGTATTTCCAGGAGATACCTATGTTGTTTACAATCTGAAGTTGAACAGTACCGACCAGTTTCCTTTTAGGTAAAATCCAGGCACCCATCTTGCATTATTTACAGTCGCATTGAGACAATTAGCACGAGAATGGCCGTTTTTCTGTTTTGCGTGGAACGGTTGTTTAAAAAAAAGAGATAAGGAAACTGGTAGTGATAAAAATTATCGTGTCGTTGCTATTTAAGATGCTAGTTAAGCTGCATGTAGCTGGGCACGGGTTTGAATATTTATTTAATCAGTTTATTGAATGTAATTTCTCCTTACAGTCATATAGAAACAGTATATATATATATATATATATATATATATATATATATATATATATATATATATATATATCAATTACTGAGATCTTCGTGGCATAATGAAGAATCCACTTTCGTTAGGCCGCACAAATGTTTCAGAGAAAGTACAATTTATATTAATTTTTAAACTGTCAATGGGATGTTTTATTTATGTCTTCAGTAGACTGCTGTAAATTATTTAATGTGAATTTATTGAGAACGAATTGTATGAACATTTCCCACATTTGCTGAGTTTCTAGTTTTACGAAACATTTTTGGCTCGAGAGTCGATTCAATTATTCAGGGCAAATTTAAAATTCATTCGGATATAAGTCGTCTAGATGTGCTCTTAAAATGCATCGAAAATCGTATTTGGAGTAAATTTTTAATTGATTTTAAATATTTACTTTAGTAGTCATTTTACTTTGATGTAAATATTTGAATATATAGACGCCTCAACATTCACGTACACATTAGAATTATTATTTTCACGTGCTTGCAAGGTCCTCTATATCGAAAAAGGAAGTACATAGTTGAATGATCCACAGAAAAGAATGGTAGCCCAGTTGAGATTTTTGAGAAAATCAACTAGAAATATATTAATATTTAGTCTATTTTGTGTAAAATTGTTCAACTTTGATATATATCTGAAAAAAGTATTATTACCTTTTCTGAATCTTTATCATTTTTCAACGTCGATGTGATTTCAAAATTTTATACTACATTTTAAACCCTACTTATTAATGTGTTTTTAGATGCTTATGATTTAAAGAATTCAGTGGTACCAGGAGTACTAAAATTATTAATTGATAGTCCTTTTCATCTTAAAAATCTTAATTAAGTTGCCAGCTAAACAGATAAATAATAATAATAATAGGTTAAGTCAAAAATTAAAGGCATAGTTTAATTTTCCTCGTAAGGTGAATTTTTTGATATATTTTTTATCTATTTGGAGTACCATTCTTTGAAAATATTTAAAAAATCTTGTGTCTATGTCAACCTATAAATCTATAAGATTTACTTAGTAGAATCACAACCCAGATGGTTTTTTTGAGTTATCTAAAAATGTATTAATAATTAATGGGTTCCATTTATAATTTGAAAGTTGATGCCCTGACGTTAAATATATCTGAAAAAGGTATAATTAACCTTTTTGTTTCTTTATCCTTTTTCGTCGTCGATATGATTTCAAAATTTTAAATTAATTTTAAACCATAATTATAAATGTATTTTTAGATTACTTATGATGTAAGGGATTCAATGGTACCAGGAGTTTTAAAACTATTAAATGATAAATTTGGTAGCGAAACTGATAAATAATAATAATAATATGTTGTGCCTATGTCAACTTACAAATCTACAAGATCTATAGAGTACAATGATTGTCCAGTTGAGATTTTTGAGGCAGTCATCCAAAAATAGATTAATATTTACAATTCCAAAGTTGATGTTATGACGTCGATTATGTCTGAAAAAAGGTATAATACACTTTTTTTACTTTTCGACGTCGTCGTGATTTCAGAATTTTAAATTAAATTTTAAACTGTCATTAACGTATATTTAGATGACTTAGGAGGAATTCAGAGGTCCCAGGAGTCTAAAATTACTAAATGAACAATATCTTATCATCTTAATCACCTGAATTGTGAGGTATTCTATTCAATTATTAATTGTGTCTTTAATTTTGTTCTGTGACGTACCATGAAGGTAATTTTGTTTGGGGATATTTCAAAGATATTATTAATGTCACATGCTAAATAAGATTTAGACAGACTAGCTAGCAATCTAACTTAGATTTGAAGCAGAACTAAAATGTAGTAATATTAAGGGTTTATCTAATTTTATTATGGTTCAACAAGTTTTAAATTGTGAGATTATCCAGTTTTATTCTTAAGGGACCGTAAGTTACCGCAAAATTCCATCATTAAATTGATAAATATCTAGTTGTTACAAAGTTCTATTATTAGCAGAATTTGCTTCGAAATAATGACATAATCATTGGTCCACGCCTAGCACGACATTCCCTGCAAGGTGTCACATAAAAATAGTGCAGGATCGATACGTCAACCTTGAGCCGGCCCCGAAGACATTTCTGATTGCCGCTGGTAATTTCCGCACGCGAAATACAAACCGACAGTCAAAAACCACAAAAATCCATCCAGAATCACCATCAAACAATGCAACATCAATCGCAACGAAAACCGGAGCCCGACTCGCTTTGCGTCGCACAGACTGCGGCGAATGAACCGCTAGGACGTTCAGTTTCTTGACCTTCGCTGCTCATTCACTTGCACTAAATATTCTTCGTTGGGCCACCGGCACCAGACGCGCCAGATTCACTTTGCTCCTGATTTAAATGATTCGAACGCTCGCAGCGTTAGTTCATTAGATCAGGCGTTTGTTCGATGGCTTGGCGCTTTGTTATTGTCTGATAACATGTATGGTGGTTTGTCAAAGGTGCGTTGCTTAGTTGGCGGAACTGTTCTGGATTGTTTGTTGCACTTCCTGGTACCAGTTTTGATGTACGACTTCCTCGACACAACAAGAGCGCCAATTGGAACAATAAGGATTAAGATGATCAATCAGCAGTTAGCACTTGGATGTGGATATTGAATATGCAATTATCTGGCTGATACCTTTCTATTAATCAAGCCCGCACCATTCACTTCAATTGCCGATTAATGCGGCATTAATTGGCTATTTGGCTACTCTTCCAATTATACAAATTACTTAGAGTATATGAACTGTCAGGTTTTATCCAGTAATTCATCGTAAGTTCAATGCTAAATGAGCTTTCTTTCTCTGAACCTATCAATGGAATTTTAATGGGGTATCGAATGCACGATTGTGAGCTAGTTAAATACATAATTGCCATTATATTTAAATAGTACCCCGCTTGAACAGCCATGTTCATCATTGTGTCATGTTGTTTTGCAACGTAAGACCATGTTAGTACTTTTGCGGCACTTCATAAATTAACCAGCGGTCGATCTACATTCCTCCTCATAATGCCCGATCTTGGTAACACTCCACATGTGTCGGCTTAAAACTTTTACTTTAGAAATCTTCTTTTGGCACTTCGTCCACGTACTCGGGTATTCCATTTATGCGTACGGACAGACATAGATACCACTACGAAAAAACAGCTGGCCGACGAGTCGTTCAATAAAATCAGTTAATTTGCTCTTGGTTTTTACTCTGCCGCAACGGCGAATACTTTCTAAACTGCATCGCCGGATTTATGGGCTTTTTCATCTAAACGGCTCAATAATAAAAATTAACGAGTGTAACAGCAGAGACGATGAACAAGAACCGTTAACGGATCATTATATTATTACCGTCTGGTGCATGCTATATTTTAAGATGATTTGATCCTTAAATCGCTTCAATTTTTCACCGGCATGCTACGACTATCAATTTATCAGTTTCCTGGAATCGTGAGAAGCACTGTGTGTCGGAGGATTTCGACAATTCTTTTTTGAAATGATTATAAGCGACGAATGCGAAAATCACCGAGCAATAAACATTGCACTGGTAATGAACGTTTCCCAAGATAAGCTTTCGTTGCTGTCTAACTGTAGCCGACAATTGCTCTTAAAAACCGTAATTACAAAGGCATTACCGGCAGAGTTACATTTCTTAATAATTGCCGAGGAATTGCCGACCAGAAAGAACACATGAAATTTTCAAGTCAGGAAATTTTATGGTCTCGTCATCGGTTGGAAAGTTATTTGATCCTGGTATCAATTTCGTGTTAATGTAAATTCGAACATGTGCGTATGGATGCTAAGATGTTAATAATCCGTGTTGTTTATTAACACCTCGTCAATGTAATTATGCGTGTAATTAATTCGTTTTGTGTTCTCTCGGCTAATTGGCTTTCTGTGCCGCGAACTCGGGTGTTAATTTGATTGAAAATTAATTAGAAACTACACATTTCAGTCTATTGATGTGTTCAGATTCGACGTTTAAATTTTTCAGAGTTAGACGAGAATTACACTAGTTATGAGCTAACAACTGGGGTAATAAGAAAATGGAAAGTGTATTTAATATCATTAGTTTACATACAAATTCTCTTATCTACCTTCTACCTTTTTATGATTTATGAATATGAATTGTTTCAATAAAAGGAAGAATCAACGTAAAAAATGTGTCGTTCAGATTCAAAGTAGACTTAACTTTATGATTCGTATTATTGCCAGCATGATTTGTGGATTTTAGGTATCAAATTTTTATCAAAAAACCTGAACTACTGGACCACTTTCAAAACTATATAAATAAAAATTGTAGAATGTTATGTGTTATGTATGTTATGTGTTATCTGTAATCTGTAGTTATCATGTAAATATGATTTAAGGTAGGTATTACAAAAGATACTGCTGAAGTGTTTATCAAAAATAACATTTTAAAACATATAAAATATGTGATAGATAATACAATCGATATTAATAATATTATTATGTATTATATTATGTAAGTTTTTATTTTAATGCAAAAAAGTCAGTTAATTGTGTTCGACGAATGGATTTTTATTTTCACAGAAGTTCGAGTGTAATTTTAAAAATTCATTTTAAGTGTGATTTTCGTGTTTATTGAGCCAAAGTTTATAGGAAAATATGAAAGGCTATAATCCAGTGTATTTATTTGTTGAGAGAAATTTTATTTAACTATTAATCTAAATATAACTCATTAGTCAATCATAAATAAATATGTAGTTCAAATTAAGATCATTACTTTAAATTTTAATACACCATCATCTAAGATCGATTTGCTGCTCACAACAATCAAGTTTAATGAATTACTGTAAGAAAGTGGAGAAAACTTAATATAAAAGAAATTCTATAATTCTTAAACTATTTTATTGAAATTAAATTACAGTGAAATCAGTTTGCAAGATTCCTTATATAAATGTTTTGAGTGGGCTCTACCGTTTTTATGTAGATCTTGTTCTGCGACAGTGGAGCCACAACATTTTAGCATAAAAGCATGTTTTTAAACTTACTCCATTATGGGAAATGTAATGTTAATATTATACAAAACATAAATCATATAGTAAACCAGCGTTTCCCCTTATTACTTTAATACTACTGATGCATTTATAAACGTATTTACACCTCTTCTCGGTCACGCCGACTTTCCGACATAATTTGCATAACATATGCCTACTCTGCCGCCGAAAATTCGGGTACCCAGTCTGGGTAACCCAAGCCACAACACGGCAGTGTCCACTTCGATCGTCTGGTCGCAGGTGTCAACCTTAAATATTTAATTTGTGATCGTGTGAGTGACGAAGTGTTGTTAAGTTTTCCTTGTGGTTTTCTGGGGTGGTTTTCCAGGGTGTTGCAGCGTTGGCATGAGGACACGACGGCTGTGGTCTCGCCCACGCTGAGGTGAGTTTTTCACTTTCACCGGCGTGTTCTTGGGTCTGGATCCAAAGTTGCGGAGGTTGTGTTTGTTTGTGTGCAAGTGGAACGTGGTATCGGTTCGATATTTGTGTTTGGTTTTGTTGAAATACGTAAATTCGTCGGATACAGTAAGGAACACGTTTGATAAGTAATCTTCTTTGTTAGATATTATATTTTTATCTTATTTTATACAATTTTCTTGTTTAAACTCAAATTTTCCAAGAACCGTTATTTACCATTTTGTACAACAGATTTCAAGATTGTGATTACAATTTATATATTTTATTCTGCTTTAGAAAATTATTTTTATTGGATTCTTAACTTTATCGCAGTTATATTATTTAAACGAACATCTGTCCTTTGTTAATTAAACTATGTATAATATTTACACTTTTAATCAAATTTAAATAAATTATTATATTAACAAACTGTTGTACTCTGTTAGCGATAAAAAATGTTCTGACAATAGTTTATGAGGGCTTTTCTCATGAATTTACTCCATTAAAAACAAATTTAATCTGCTCCATCCTCATCTCAGACCATAACCAATATTTTTGAGATTCCTGTGTGTGATTATCAGACCTAATGTTCGGTGTTGCATCCCGGTAAATTTCAATCAGGCTCAGAATTGTTTCCTGTACGGGGCTAATCGTGCAATCGCAGGGAACTGGCCTTAACGTCTTTCAATTATCGGGGCCGCTCTGAAAGCCGGCGGTACCGTTAAAATGGCACGTTGCAGTGAATCACGAGGCGTTCCGTGCGATTTACCATCAAAACGACTAGGATTTACGCTGTTGCTTGCGCCGACCAGCGCTTGTCGGTCATTGTTTACCTTTACGGGTGTGTAATTGGGCAATTTGTCTCTTTCGTACGACCAATGGTACTCACACCGTCCGATTGTTTCGATATGATTGTCGGCTATGGAACCGGTAAATTAGTAAGTGATGATTGTTGTGTTGGTGCAATTTGCACACCCATTAACACCTAATGTATTTTGTAATGGGCAAAAGTAATAACATGGTGTTACATGTTAACTGATTCCATTTCTGAAATTGTGCCGTGCGTAGGATGGTCGATCTCAATGTTTCAATACCATTAAAGATTATACGTACCCTAATCTGTCTGAATAAACATCCACCCTAGCCGGGAGTGACTAAATTATTCATCGTGATGTTCCAAAAACAGGATAAGGCACGACATCCGTCAACTTGTATTTACCGCTCTCGTTTTAGAGACATATTGTTATTGCTCTGAAGTTAGATAACGAGTTTTTCGCTTTATATTGCTGCCGTTTGTGGATTTATCGTTACCAATCTTCATGAATTTTAATACTAGATAAGCGCAAAGCTCACTAATTGATTAACGATTTATCTCCGATTATTTGTTGTTTGCTATTAATTATATAGAGCAGCACAATCAATATTTGCACTTAGAGGATTTATGTAGTTCTTTAATTACACGGATTTACAGTCATTTTGCCCCACAATGATTTTTCTATAAATTTTCACACACCAAACCTGGAAGTCACACACAATTTTTTATTTTTAATTTTCAAAGTTGTATTGACATTTATTAGTATAGCTCGAGATTTAAATGACAATTAATAGTATAGGTTTGGGATTGGTCCAGTAGTTCAGATGCCAGAGATTTTAATAACTTAAATTCGGTTTTTCTGTCAAAAATCGATACCTAAATCTCACATATCTCAGCTTCAACAGGTGACAAAAATTTTTTGTTTGTTAGCTATTTCTTAACCTTAGTTCCTGTGAAGACGCCTTCTTTGATCTTTGCGTTTCCTTTATCCAGTTTTTTACCGAAGAATTTGAAGAAAATTAGTAACTTTTGATTTGTAAAGTCAAATCTGTAATCTTCTTCTAAAAAATTAACAATGGTATGTGAATGTTCAGCATCGATTTTACCCGAAAAAACGTCTTGATCAAGTTATTAAAGCATTTTCGAAAGTATGTAAATGAAAAATGTTGAATATTCCTTTATGTTTAATGTGAATGCTTGTTTAGCCAAATCAAGTCTAGAGTTATATTCAAAAATGACTGAGCAACTCCGGATATTGAAAAAAAATTCAAAAATTCGTTGTTTTTTATAGGAAAATCCCAGTGTGAAATAAAAGTTTGATTTTCCCCCCTATTTTTAAACTTGTGACATTTAGTGTGGGACACAAATTAAAACAAACCCAATTAACTTAAATTGCAAGACTTTCTATTTTGGAATGTGCAAATATACGTTTCCTTAACGATGCAACAGTAAATCATCGTTGTTTTGGGTGTCTACCCACGGTCTGAGCACCATTTTTTTAACGGCTAGAACCTGTTTTCGCAATTAGCAACTATATCATTGGGTCATCGATGGTTTATTTTCGCGAGGCATAACTGCACTTGTAATGGTGCCATCACCGTCGAATCGATGGTATTTTAACAAGTCATGTGGCGAGCATTGATACAATGCAATTGATGTAAATGGACATGTTGATATGTAGAAAGTATTGTGTGCATTTGTTGTACTAAACGGGAACCGTGATTTATTTCTGTGCCATTCGACTGCTGCAGTGAATATCGAAATAATATTTGCCCCGAACCAACTTCCGACACTTAATGGTACTAATTTCATTTAGTGTTACTTTTAGATTAGTTACCCTATCAATCACTGTCTTCAGATTTTCCAAAAATAGAATGTGGTAGCGAGTAATTTTAAACACAAACACCAGTCACACGATCTATTCCTTTGATTCGAGAGTCACGAAACTCGAGAAATATGAATTGTTTTATATACTTCCTATTTTGTTTTTATAGCCGGATACGACACATGAAAACTCTTTCTTGGCGACTAATGAAACGACGACAAAATGTGTATTCTTCAGCTTAATAGTTTTCTTTTGAATAGGCTATTCAGAGTTGCAATATAAAACCGGAGATATGGCGACCTGAGTGTGGTTGGTTATTCAGTTTTGACCCATTTTAAGCGCCGCGCTTAATGAAAGTTCGGTAAACATGGCAAGCTATTAATATTAATGAGAAAAAAATATGCAGGTCAAAAAAAGAACACAATTTAAAATTGCAATGATGATGGTAACTATATTCAGTTTCAAAGGTCTTCTACCACATTTTAATTTAATTTAAAATTAACAAAAATGTTATAATGTTTTTATGCTACACCTATTATTAGATCTTAACATACTTAAAGAACCCCTAAAGCGTTTTAACATTTATCAAATCTAGAATAATTAAGTTAAAAAGAAATAGCAGTAGAATACCTTCATCATCAACGAGCTTAATTATCGAAAATTATAACGTTGTAATTTAACAATTTAATTTAGTAATTCGTATTTCCACCCCCTCTTTGTAGTAAAGCATTTACTGCCTGTGCGTACCTCTTATTAGATTATCAATAAGTTATTGAGGTACATTATTACATTCTTCAACTACAGCCTGTAGTAGATTTGCAGTACTCATGGTCAATTGGGTTCATATCCGGGGAAGTTCATTTTTTTAATTTAATTTATTCAAAAAACGTCAATACCTTTTAGATTTTGATATGGGCGAGCATTGTCGTCCATAAATATGAAATTGAAACTCACTTCCTCCTGTATTGGTTGTACGATAAGTCGAATTATAAGATCTATGTAAATTTATCCAACCATTGTGACAGGAACATGTACCAAATAAGGTCTACTTCCATACATGATACCCCTTCATCCGGTCGCATATGGAACCTCTTCAAAAAGCGCGTTGTAGCTGTGAAGGTACCTCTTTCTCCAAGCTTCCAATTCGATAGTTATCACTCACCAATGACTGATAATGGCTCCTAAGGTAGCTAACAGTTATTTATCTATTTCTAATAACTATTTGGACCAAGTGCCTAGCTTGGCGGGCATTTGTTCTTGGCATTACGTCATTGAGTGGTCCTCGTAACCGTACTGTGAATAATGTTCAATCTTTGAGTAATTTGCCTATGTGACAAACCTTCCTCGTGAAGAAAGATTATACGTAAACGAATTTCTTTAATTAATTCATATTCTGACATTTTTACATTTATAATACACTCAAAGAACCGTACTATTGTTTTATAGCTATTTTACAACACTTACGCCAATTTACTTTTGGGTTATGTTATTTTATTATTCTAATCTGTATATGCTTGTAAATTGTGTTTATGGGTTGGTAAAATCAACAATTACTAAAAACTTATTATAATATTGTTAATAAATAATTAAAATAAGTTTATTCGTCATTTGGAAACGAACAATAGACTAACTTTTCCCAAATAATACATTAAACTTCCTTTATAAACTGTAAGTCAAATATGTGAATGTTTTTATAATTGTGGTTCCATATATGACCCAACCGTTACCAAATAATTATTAAAACAGGAACGTACCTACAGATTTCCAATATACAGTTTTATTAATGATTTTGTCTAGAAAAAAACTTATTAACGGAACAATAAGTAGCAAATTGTTTCGTTAACATAACTGACGTAATTATATCCCATATTGGCTTCAAAATGATTTTTGAATATAATTAACGTTTTTTGATAGAGCAATTTGTTTAATTACTGCCCTGGTGGAAGAAAATCGAAAAGTACTTACTTTAAAGTAAAGTAAATAGTCATGCTGAAACAGTTTCGTTATGTGCCATGTTTATGGTGGAATATGAAGTTCTGCTGAACATGTGAGTACTCAACTAAATTAAATTCATGCGTTCGCTAGATTTAATTAATGGCTAGTGAATTAAACAAGACTAATAAAACCACTGAATAAAATTATCACACATTACAGAAAACGAATCGCAAAAACCATTATGACTAGTATTCCGTGTCTTCATTTCAGTCGATATAAATGGATTCCGAAATTATTATGCTTGTTCTGTTATGGTTTTGACTTATGCATGAGAATTTTAATGTGAGTATTTAACGATTATGGTTATGAGTAACTTGCACTTGACTGTTATGGGTTTTTTATTCTGTTATTTATATAAGTAATGGAATTAATCAAAATATCATTTTATCCTTATTTATTGGAGTAATTTGCACTTAAATTACCAGCATCATCTTTACAACGATTTACACAATAAAGTTTAGATGATATTACAAGTAAAATTAATAAAAACTATAATTGAATTAGCGTAGTAGTCCAATTAACCAACAACATTAAACTATCGACCGCAATGGCAAATCTAGAACTTATCATTTATGCAAACGGCTTCATTATGGGGACACATTATTAATAACTCCAGCACTTTGGAGAGTGATAAAACTTGGTTAGTTAATGGCTCAGGCGTGAGTAGAAATTATCGCACGTCAGGATGAAGTGGAAGCGGCTGCAGGTGAACTCTCTTCCTTCCCTCTGTAGTAATATTCAAATGGCCACGAATTATCTAACTGCTTGATTGGCCGACCGTTAAATCAGACCGCGCTCAAGTTTTTAAAAGTACTGTTAATTTGATGGATTAATTAATTCAGTCGTAGGACGATGAACGAGTCTAGAAACAATGAATGTGTGTACCGCTGGAATGTTGTATAATATCATTGCTTGTTCAATTCCTTACTTTTATTGCCTAATAAATTCTGCATATTCCTGCATCTCCTTGATTGGTACTGCTTTTTGTTACATAAAAAAAATAACTGGCGTCAATGAAAGTGAAGAATGTTCCGTGTTATTGAATAAGCTGGTTTGTATGGTGATATATTGTTTTAAAAACAACCATACATTTAACGGCTTTTTAGTTTTCAATACTATTTAATGCTGGGGAATGTTTCACGAATACCAGACAACTCAATACGATTTCCAACAAAATATTAATTAGCAACATCTGGTTTAAAAATAACAGTTTATTAGTAATTAAATTGTTGTACATTCTTTGAATCAATACGAAACAAATAATTTCATTACGGTTACCAATATTTATGTTTGATTTCAGACTGCAGATCCGTTACATCATGCCGTCGGCGCGGCTCACCCTCCGCGAAGAGGACGTCGTCCGGCTGGCGCTGGAGTTCCTGCACAATCGCGAGCTGCACATCACGCAGCTGAGCCTCGAACGTGAAACCGGCGTCATCAACGGCAACTACTCGGACGACGTCCTGTTCCTCCGTCAACTTATACTCGACGGACAATGGGACGACGTGCTGGAGTTCATACAACCTCTGGAGGCGCTCAAGGCGTTCGACATGCGGAAGTTCAGTTACACGATATTGCGGCATAAGTATGTGGAGCTGTTGTGCATCAAATCCGAGGCCAATGTCCAGGGAAGCTCGGTGGATAATGCCGTCGAAGAAGTAGTCAAGGTACGAGGAGTTTACAGTGGTTTTTGTTGGGTTTACAGTAATGTGTGTTCTAGGTTTTAAACGAATTAGAAAAATACTCACCATCCAAAGAGGAATACTCAACGTTGTGCCTGCTGTTGACTCTACCACGCCTTACAGACCACCTCCAGTACAAGGACTGGAACCCAAGCAACGCACGAGTCCAGTGTTTCCGGGAGGTGTACCCTCTGGTGGCAGACTTTCTGCCCGGCGACAGAAAAGTTGCAGATTCGAACGCCAACCTCAGCGCCAAAAACGACAGACTGATACAACTCATAATCAAGGGAATCCTCTACGAATCCTGCGTTAACTTTTGCCAAGTAATCCTCATTGAACCCATTTTTTGTTTTATTTTTAATGTACAAAATAATTTTAGGCACAAGCAACAGGCTCTGGTGACGCCCAGTCCCAGGAGATGAACTTTTCGCGGCTGCTGGACGGCAGCGTCGGTTTCAGCGACTCGGACCTCAGTCTATTGTCGTGGCTGCAAAGTGTACCGCCGGAGACGTTTTCCGTGCCCTTCGAACAACGAACTTTGAACGTGGATGTTGAGCGATTGGAACGACCGTCGCTTGAGACCTCCTGGACTGAACACATGCTCGTCACTCCCATCAAACCTAAGACGTTCCCGCACTCGGCCATGCCCTTTACCAGGCCAAGAAGTGCTGCAGATATTATGACAAGGTATCGTACAAAATAAACACTTGTAACAACTTAATTTAACTGTTTACTTTTAGATCTTTGATGCCAGTGTTGGATGGGCTGCCATACGGTTTGGCGAATAGTGGAGCGACACCTCACAATGGCAATCCACGGCTTATGACTCTTAGTACCGGTGATATTAGTATTAATGCTCCGATGTCTCGCAGCAGTTTTGCCAGCTTCCACTTGACAGGCATTAAGAATAACAAACTGATGAATTCTTCAGTTGATAGACTTTTTGAAAATGAAGGCGAGGTGTGTAATATTAACAGATATAATTAATACACAAATAACAAAACAAACGGGAAATCAATAATACCATATATAGTATTAAATTTCACATATTATCATTAATAAAGTACCTTTACCTTCGTTGTTTTCACAGCAGTCAACAGAGCAAGAGTATTTATGGATTAACAGTGATAATTGACTAAATTGCAGAATATAGTCATAGTAATAAAATTCCTTTCTTGGGTACTAGTAACCATCAACAGCAATATGTGAATTTAAATGAAATAAAATTATTTGAATGTATTTATTGCACAAAATTGAACACTATACAACTAATATCCGTTAGAAATGTTCTATTCAATATATGTTTATTTATATAATTATATATTATTATAACACTTTAATTCACAATAGAATAAATATTAGCCATAACTACTTCTGTAATAACATAAAATTATCCATATGAATTTATTCAATAGTTTGGTTTATTAATTCAATTATTTCCATCTCTCAAAACAAATTAGAATAGTATTGAGATATTCATTAATTATAAGGGTTCCTTATATCTCACATTTCGAATATTTTCGCTTTAATGAGATTTTGTACATATTATTTAATACTCTTGCCTTAAGAGAAAATAATTCACAGTATATGAAATTAACAAACTGCATATACATATGTTGTTACTCATTATTGCATATATACTTTATTTAACGTTCTTGCTAAATACCTCAAGCTGTGAAATTAGAGAAGACAAATTATATAATTACCACTATTAAGTTAATACTAGTTTTACACATTAATAGCTTTACATAAATGTCTTGTCTGAATTACAAAATATTTTTTATTGCATAAATATATCCCTAACTTATTATTATAATATATTAAATATATTCAATTAGCGCAGTTCTTTTTTATTTAAAAATTAACAAATTCCAAAAAGGATTTTTGTCTTCATTACTTTTGTTTTGATAAAACTGAATGAAATAAGTTGTGTCACAATTGTTACTTATTGTTTTCAGGTGTTCCTGAGTAACAGCTACGCCGAATTCCAGCAACTCCCATCGATCCACGAGATCACCAGCACGCCGAAGCTGAATGCCCCACAACCGGCGGTCTCCGCCACACATTCGAAAAGTCCCGAACGCAAAGTATCGAACGCGTCGACTCCCGAACACAAAGGTCGCGAAAGTCCCGCCTCCGTCGGTACAGCCCGATCGTCGCGTCGCGACTCCCTTAACGATAGGCCGGTGGCGGCTGCCCAGAATCTCGTGCTGACTGCGCAGCCGCCGATGATGGCGCCAGAGCCGCAGGGTGTGATGACAGAGCAGAATTACTGCGGGGAGTTGGTTAAGGAGTTTCAGAAGACGATAGCCCTGAGGGAGAGGGAACGGGAGGAATTGCTGAGGCAGATCAATGGTGACAAGTTCTCGGATGAATGGTGAGTTTGTTTAATTTAGTAATCTACGAACTGTCGGCATGTTTTTAACATTTTAACCATAACACAACATACTTTTCTTTAAACTTTTATACAACAAAATATATGTTATAATGAACAGTTATTTACCAATATTTAACAATTTAATTCCATCCACGATAACTGAAAAAAACATCAGTTTTGATCTCCTCTCCAGAATTCAATCGTGTTTATTGAGTAAAAAATTGGGCAAGCAAAAATAAATAATAAACACTTAGAGAAATATATGGAGTATGTGGTGGATGGGTTGGATCTTTCTACTTAACATTTTTAAGCTTCCTTTGAGCCTCTAAAGCAAATTTGCGGGATTTATTGCACTTGAAGAAATAAAAGGTTTAACTAGAAATATTAAAAATAATATATAAATTTACTCAATTAAATGTAGTTTATAATTATTATCTAAAATCTTAGATGGATTGTCCATGATTTAGTGTGGCACTGCCTTCAGCTATTTTGGTCTTTTGGGAAACAGAATTTCAAAATGTAGTCATATTAAAAATCTAAAATCTTACATAATTTTTACATAATTTAGTATGGCATTAATTGCTTAGCTTAATTTTGAAAGCTATAAATATTTTTGTCACTGAGAAATTCCAATTCATTTAAAATTTAAGTACTTTTACTTACTTTTGAAAAAGTTTTAAAGAAGTCTTGAAAAACATTTTCAAAATTATTAGTTTATTGTCGTCATTGAATGAACAGAATTTAAAAATCTAAAATCTTAACTAAATTCTACATAATTTAACGTGGTATTAATTGTTCAGAGATGTGGTTACTTGAGAAAGTTAAGAAATTGAAGATATTTTGAAAATTGTCAAACCAAACTTCAAAACGTAGTGTCATATCAGAATCTACATTCTTTAACAAATTATTTAAAATTTGAAAAGATTTTAGAGGAATCGTGTCATTAACATAATTTTTTATAAGAATCTCGAAGACAATTTAAAAACTAATTATTTTTGACATCAGAAAGACATTAAAGGCATATTTACACGTATTTATAATTTGCACAAGTTTTATTAAAATATGTATTATTATTATATTTTAAAAGTACGTGACAGTTGCAAATAAATGCTACTTGAAATGGCGAATGCGCCGGTGTCAGAAAATACCAGTCTTTCGGAACGAATCACTGCTTAAAATTAAATAACATCTTCGACTGTTCACTCAACAAAAACATATTCACATACCGGAGAGGTCATAAACTGCCATCATCAGTATTAATAACATGCAATGAGTAATTGTAAAACTTAATCAGATAAGATTCGTCTCACATACATAATTTCTGTTTCCTGCCAACGCCAAGAATATATTCCGCAATAAATATTAATATGTGCACTTATCAGATTCACATAACAAAACTAATAGGTGCAGTGGCAGAATATTAAATCTGCATTTTCGAATGGTTAACTAAACAAGGAGTTTTTAATTTTCTTAAGTTCATCTGAAATGTATTTCGCCGTTAACATTAATCACCTCCTACGTACTTTTGTTTAGGCAACGATGATAGAGTTGTTGAATATTTATAGTTGACAATTACGAATCTAATATAAGGAATTTTTGAATATTAAAAAAAATCGTTGTGTGGGATCCAGGTGTTAGATTCCAGAGATTGAATTACAGATTTACATGTTGATGGACATGTGCTAATAAACTATTTGTTGGAAAAAATGAAACAATAATTTAATAACATGATGTGGAGTAAAATACGCCCACACCGAAGGACGTGACCGTTCTAATTGCCTTGTTAAATGAAATTAAAAAGAAAAGTAAAGCAGAAAAACGACGTTATATAAGACACACCTTATAATTATTCATGGAAATATAAAATCATCGCTGTAATTATATTAATTCCCGACGTGTCTTCCATGTTTTTATTGTCGGGGACCCTATCTTGGCAGATCTTAACATAAGACGTGCGAAATTTTAATTTACATGATCCGCATTGAGTCTTTTCGATTTCGGACGTGTAACAATCGTTACACAAAAGGCATTGTGTGCAAATGCCATTAAAAGTACCATCTAATCGTTTTACTAGAATTTACATAACAAAGTGTGTGGTGGAGATGCATATTGTGATTTTGAATGTCGGTTCGACCTTCGCTTTTGACATAATAAACGATGTTTGTTTAATTAATTTGCAATGCATATGAAAGCGTTCCGCGGCTGACACCGGATTATGATTGATGATGGGAAAACAAAGCGCCGACAGGTCGATCTGATTGATCAGAGTACTGTGCCTCTGAACCTCCAGGAACCGCATCAAAGACTTGTTGCAACAAATCTCCCCTGTGAAAACACCCAAAATTAACAATTTAGAAAGGAAGGAATACGTGTTAAAACGACGCGGAACCAACAAAAAATGAAATTAGCCAGCCAGTTCCCACGTAGCGTTCGTAATTCATATGCAAATTTATTTACAACAAATTTCAAGTTAAGCTTGCACAAAGAACGTGACATACAAGCCTGAAAGCTTTGTCATCCGAGTTTTATTGCACTTCCTAAACAAGGGCATTTAATAACTCACTGTCGTGTTTACTCATTACCCAACGACGTAATGTGGTTTAGCAAATGCACCATTTTACAATGCAAGAATTGCGGCAAAATTTCTGACCGACATAAAACAGTCGCCGCTTCCACTCCGACTTCACGACGCGGTTGTAATCTAATTGCCGATAACGAATTTTTTCGCATGGTAATCATATGTGCTGCACACCAGCATCGTTTTTAGTCGACAAACGGTTCGGTGTGGGTGAATGCGTGTGTCCGTGCATCTGTTAATTGTCGTTGGAATTTGTTTTTTTTTGTCATGAGTTCCTCGCGGAATATGTTCGGAGTGCCAGTGAGTCTCGAGTGAAGTGCGTTATTGTTAGTATTCATTGGTCTTTTATAGAAGTGATTTTAGTTTTTCGTTCAATTTTGATTAGAAATTTTTGTGTTTTCTAAATTTATTTATACATGCAGGCGTAGTAGTCCAATTTTATTGTAAAAAAATATTTTTCTTGATGTCTCCTCTATATATTATATTTTCAGTTCTAAACATTTTGATCAATTAAATATTATTTACAAATTTATTTTATACAGGCAAAGTAACCCTAATTTTATTTTAATTTTTGATGATTTTTTATTCTTGTATATTTTGAAAATTTTCTAAATTAGAAGTAAAATCAAAATAAATAAAAATAGTCCTTTTTTAATGCCTGTTCTGCTATATTAATATTTTTCAAATTTATTTTATCCAGGAGTAGCTCCAATTTTATTTTAAAAAATTTTTATTTGATGATTTATATCATGTTTCTTAAAATATACATAAATTAGAGATAATCAAAATAAATAAATAAATAAAAATAATTGAAAACAATATCAGAAACTATTTTGTTTAATTAAATTACAAATTTTTGAATTTCACAAATTTGTTTATAAATTTTACTATAAAAAGTCTCTTTTAATGTTTTCTAGTATATTAAGATCTAATTTTTATTCTAAAAAATATTTATTTAATGATTTTTGTCATTTGTATTTAGAAAATTTTCTTAAAATAAAACTCATATATAAATTAGAGGTAATCAAAATAAATAAATTAATTAAAATAATTGAAAACAACATCAGGAAGTATATTGTTTAACTAAATTAGAATTGAATTTTATAAATTTATTTGTAAATTGTACTATAAAAAATCTTTTTTAATGTCTTTTAGTATATTAATAGTTTCAAATTTATATTTTATCCAGACGATATAGCTCTAATGTTATTTTCAAAAAATATTTATTTGATGATTTTTATCATTTGTATTTAGAAAATCTTCTTAAAATAAAACAATTCATAAATTGAATTTTATAAATTTATTTGAAAATTGTACTATAAAAAGTCTTTTAGTATATTAATATTTTCAAATTTATGTTTTATCCAGACGAAATAACTCAAATTTTATTGTAAAAATATATTTATTTGTTGATTTTTTATCATTTGTATTTAGTAACTTTTTTAATAAAACAAATAAATTAGAGGCAAACAGAATAAAAAATAAAATAAATTAATAAAAATAAGTGAAAACAACATCAGGAAGCATTTTGTATAATTAAATTGGAAATTTTGGAATTTTATAAATTTATTTATAAATTGTACTATAAAAAATATTGTTTTAATGTCTTTTCAAATGTATATTTTATCAAGACGAAATATTTTTTGATGATTTTTATCTTATATTTTGAAAATAATTTTGAGTAAGATCAGAAAGTATTAATTAACTTAGAAACTGTGATATTTTTTAACGTATTTCTATATTCATATTTAATTTTCTTTATTTTTTAATGATTTTGAATAATGTAATTTACTTTTAAATCGAAGCAATAATGTTTCGAATTCAAAGAAAATTGGTGACCAATTGATTAGTATTTTTTCTAAAATATTGATTTTGCTTATTTTATATCTTGAAACTTTTTTTTAAATAAATGATCACACATAAATTATAAGTAGTTCAAACCAACTAATATAAAGTAACATCAGGAAGTCATTATTAACCTGTCCGTTTGTTTGACATTCAATTAGTAAAACACGTATTGTCCCTTTGTTTGAGCTACTATTTAGCCACATAACAATCACATGGAAAGACCACCGATGTTTTCTTTGACCGGCGCAACAGATCGTTACAATCGGATTACCGTAACCCGTAAATGGCATTCAAGTAAATTTTTCCATCGTCGACAATGCCTTAAATCGTCGGTTCCGCTATGCAAATGATGGCTGGAACTTTTACTTTTTACTGATGCCACTCACAATCAGGCGGCAATTTGCATGGCGAAAAATAGTTTTCACGAACCGGGAAAGAAAGTCGTCGCAATTTTAATCTAATTCGTTTTATTGTCGCACTTTTACTGAACACAATTTAAATATCAATTTGAACGAATAAGGATGTCATTTGAGTTTAATAAATTGACCTTAGTTTGCACCTATTACGCGTTTAAGACGTTATAATTTTATTATCGTTGTTGAGTCCGCCAAGTGTTAATTATGCTATTCTGGTGATTATCTTGTATACAGTCCGCATTTAAATTATTTACAAATCTTGTGCTTAGTGCAAATTAATTGGGTCGAATTGGAATAATAATTACAAACCATTTAAATAATTTTACAGTTTCATCTCGATGTAGTTAATGCAACCTTTCTTTTATTTAAATTCACCCACTTTATATTTCTGGTAGTCGGTCAATCCGAAATAGACCATTTCATTTAATTTACACCAAGAAATTTAATTACTATCAATTAGATCCAACTTAATTGCAGTCTGGGATAAATCCTCAAAGTGACGCAACACATGAAGCTCGTCTAATAATTTTCCGCAATCAATATAATTGTCCAATTTGCGAAATTATAGAATTACTTCCTATTAAAGACCAATTGTCATTGTGTTACAATTACAACATAATTGAATTACGTGCCGTTGCAAAGCAACAGAAAAGATCTTAACCCCGGTGTTCGGACGAACTGCTGAAAGTGCACATGGGACTAAAGCGCCTCATTGGCTTTTAGCACTCGACATTGTTTTTCCGCTTTTTGCCGTTCAGTCACGTCTGTTTTGGTGACTGTGGCTGGTTTCGCGTTGACCGGGAGAGAGTGATGGTAGTTCGGTGAAAGATGTACTACAACAAGTATTTCCATCCCCCGGTCCAGGCCCGGATAAAAGAACATGGTCTCAGGAGGGTGGTTAGTTATGTGGATAATTCTCAGTGTGATGTGCACGGTAGACGGTAAGAAAATTAGAAATGAATCAGGAAATTTTGCTTTAAATTCAAATACAGATGTGTAATAGAAGCAACTATTTTTTGCAAGAAATTTTCTTGTATATTGTAATTTAACTTAAAATAATTTCTGTTAAAATTACAAGTATCTACATTTGAGAACAAAATTGTCTTTCGACATATATTTATTTTACATATTATATATATTTTTGAATTTGAAAAATTTTCTCTCAACTGTAAACATTTTTTTAATATTAAAATATTAAATTTTTGATTTGTAACAAATTTTCCAAGGAATATCAGGTTAAAATTATAATAATGTTTATAGATAAAAGGAAAATTTTCTTTGACTAGATTAAAGATAAAAATTCATATTTTATTCATAGGAGAACTTTTCTCTTGCCTGTGAAGATTATATTAAATAAAATTACGATTTTCTTTTTTTTTGTGATTTTCTCTCGTAATTAATCCAGTTTTTTTATTTAATATCAAATTTGTGTCACAAACTTTACAGTGGAAAAAATATTCTTACATTGTTTTGAGCTCTACATATAAATATATTTATATTCTATTTTTTGGATTTTAAATAATGCCTGTTTGAAATTAATAGTAAATGAATAAAAATACATATTTTGAAAATTTTTACATTTATTTAACACTAAATTATAATTTTTGAGGAAAATATTATCATAACAAACTTTCCTAAGAAAATCAGACAAAAATTATATTGTGTTTACAATTGGAGAGAAAATTTTTCGTTAATTTTATTTTTTTTTTCTATAATAAAACGGGATATTACTAAAAAATTAATTATTACTAAATATGTTTCACTATAAATTTTACAGAGTAAAAGAAAATTATCTTTAAATTTGTTTGAATTATGTGTTTATTTTTATCCTTGAATTCAAATACTGCACTTTTGGAATTAAAAGAATAATAATAAAAATACATACCTTGAATATTTTTAAATTTTCTCTCAACAGTAAACATTTTATTTAGTAACACTAAAATTTAATTTTTATTTTAAATAATTACTTTATTTCAATTTGTATAATAAAAGAATATATTATTATAACTAATTTTCCTACGAAAATCGAGCAAATTATATTGTGTTTACAGTGAGAATAAACCTAAAAATATTTATAAAAAATTATTAAAAAAAGAATACGAAATTTGTATCATTATAAAATTTACGGAAAAGAAAATTATCTTTAATTTTTTTTAATTATATGTTTATATTTGATTCTTGAATTCAAAAAAGCATGATTCGAATTAATTTTTAAATTTTTTATCAATTGTACACATTTTATTCTAAAATATTACAATTTTAAATATTTTTATTTTAAATAATTACTTTATTCCAGCCTGTATAATAAAAAAGTATATTATTATAACACATTTTCCCATGAAAAACAGACAAAAATTACATTGCGTTTGCAATTTATGGGAAAATTTTCTTTAAAAATACATATTTTATTCTTATGAAAATTTGTCTCTTGATTGTTAATAGTTTATTAAATAAAATTACGATTTTAATTTCGTTATTCTTGTAATAATTATTAAACAATTTTAATACGAAATTAGTGTCATTATAAACTTCACATTGGAAAAAAATATCAAATATTTTGAACATATAATGAAAATTGTAAACATTTCATTTAAAATAATCCTAAAGTATTATTTTTATTTTAATAAATTACTCCGACTTGAAATATTATATTATAACAAATTTTTCTAAGAAAACTAGGTTAAAATTATAATATTTTTAAAATTGTATATTGATACACCTTGTTTAGACTTTTAAACATTTGTAATATTATTATAACTCATCACTAAAATTTTTACAAAAATATTGTAACAAACAATTACCATGATTTTATAAGATAAAGTTAATGGAATAAACGTTTTTGAAAATTCGAAATCAAAATTTTGTGAGAATTTATTAAGAAAAGACTTTTACCTTTGTAATTGAAACAAATCACAAAAATTATAAACAATATTTGCCATTATTAAAATCAAATTAATATGGGAAGTATAAAAACAGAATAAATTTTAAAGAAATAACTACAATACCAGTATTTTATTTCACTTCTCCTAACGTATATGAATCACTTTTTATGTAGTTTGTACATTAAAGAGACAAATCTATGTGATGTGAGAGAGTTTATTTTATTGCCTTTGTGTTTTTATGTGAGTTATAAATTTAATGTCATATCGTCATGTACAATTATGTTCAGAAAGTATATGCAACGTTAAATATTGCTGGAATATGTGGTCAATTAACATAAAATATTATTCAAAATACATTAAAACACACACAAAACTGACAAATAACCACTTCAGTTTTCCAATTAGAAATATAATAGGGAATTTTAATTGCCTGCGACAGTTCCTCCCATCCATGACAATCTACTAATCGATGGAATGTAAAACGTCTAATTTTTAAAATTCGATAATTTCTATTTTGCAGCAAACAGAGTGCGAACAAACCAGTAAACGGAACGGCGGCGCCCAACAGGAACGCCTCATCGCCCAGGCCGAACAACAACGGAAACGGAGATGCCTTCAGGTACGACAAACATATCATCCCTACGTATTTATTGTTATTGCACGAATCATATTCGTATTGTTAATTTGCATTCCGGTCGCACACAATATATTTGGTAACTAATTGCTGCACCATATTCATTTGTTGATCTTCCAACGAGACAAACGGTTGCAAATTTTTGTTCGTTCGTCATGTCTGCTTGTGTTGTTCACGGGGTTAATCACAAACGAATTTTCGGGTAACTGTGTTCTTTATATTGAATTTTTTAAAATTGTCAAAAATGTTGGACTAAAAATTCGTTCCCATTTTTCAGGACCCCGTCAAGATTGGACGAAGCAAGAGCACAACAAGAAAGCCACTATGACACAGTTAAGGTAAGTCGAATTGTTTTATTATCTCGTTGTTAATTAATTTTGATCCGACACCAAATTATCGTTTTATTGTTATATATACGCAAAAGTACGCCAATGGTATTGCGCATCAGGCACCTGTCGCAGGAATAATGCGAACTTGAAGTGGGCGCGACATTGCATTATTTTATATTTAATTATGCATTTTTAACCCGCACTTAATTGCACGCTGGTTTCAAACCCACGTGGGTAATTTTAATACGTTAATTATTGTGTAAATATTTGATAAGTTATTATTTAACGAAAAACAATAAAATATTTGGACAGCTTCTACAAAATTATGTCTTATCCGCTTTCTTATGTATATTTACGTGTAAAATCAATATTTTTTTAACTTCCGTTTAATCATTCACTATAAATAAAATCAGTTTCTATTGAATAATATTTATTTCAGAAAATTCAATTTGCTTATTAAAAATTTAAATATTACATAGATATTATTTTTAATAATTACAATATCTATATATTATAAAATAAATTATATGTATATTTTTAACAGTTTCACAGAACTAATATAGTTAAGTTGTATATGTATTTATAGGACACTAATCAACAATATGTTTATGTTTACACTAAATTATCTTTATTTACGTTCTTATTAGCACAAATATAAATCATACTTGAAAATCTTTTCCATTTAAAAATTTAACATGATTTTTTATTGAATACGTAATAAGTGACACTAAAAATTGACTGAATTAATTTTTAAATATTATTTTAGATTTGAAATGACAAGATTAATCATTTAATTAAGTGTTTTTTAAATTAAATTAGTAAATAGGCTTAAAGATGAAAATTATGTGGTAACAATAAATTTACATATGAGATTTATACATAAATAAAAAATTTTAATTTAAAGTATTTAAATTTATATTAAAATTTTGATTAGTAATATACAATACATATTTAACTCAAATATAATATTTAAAATATTAAGCTAAAAAATTCAAAATTAATTTTAATTAAAAAAAAAAAATAAAAATGCCAATTTATATTTAAAAAAGCTAAAATATTTAATTTTATATTAAAATTTTAATTAAAAATATATAATACATATTTAACTCAAATATAATATTTAAAATATTAAGCTAAAAAAATTAAAAATGATAATTTAAATTTAAAAAAGTTTTATTTTTTTGTTTTTTATTTTATTTAAATTTATAATATGTGAAATATCAAACTTAAAAAAAAGAAAATTTTAATTAAAAAATTAAAAAAAGGATTTAAGTTTAAAAAAGTTAAAATATTTAATTTTCAATTAAAAAAAATTAAAATATTTAATTTAAATTTATAATATATGAAATATCAAACTTAAAGAAATGAAAATTTTAATTAAAAAAGTAAGAAAAGAATTTAAATTTAAAAAAGTTAAAATATTTAATTTACTATTAATAAAAATTAAAATATTTAATTTACTATTAAAAAAATTAAAATATTTAATTTAAATTTATATTATATGCAATATCAAACTTAAAAAAATGAAAATGATTATAAAAAATAAACATAACAATTTAAATTAAAAAAAATGTTTAATTTTAAATAAAAATATTACAATGTACAAAATATTTCATTTAAATTTATAATATATGAAATATCAAACTTAAAGAAATGAAAATTTTAATTAAAAAAGTAAGAAAAGAATTTAAAGTTAAAAAAGTTAAAATATTTAATTTACTATTAATAAAAATTAAAATATTTAATTTACAATTAATAAAATTAAAATATTTAATTTAAATAGTTAATTTAAATTTATAATATATGAAATATCAAACTTAAAAAAATGAAAATGATTGTAAAAAATAAACATAATAATTTAAATTTAAAAAAAAAATGTTTAATTTAAATTTCCAATATTTGAAATATTAAACTTAAAACAATTGAAAATACCAAAATAAGAATTTAAATTAAAAATATATATATAAATTATAATAACAATTTAAATTTTAAAAAATTCTAATAGGATTTCCTCTTTTTCTTTTTTGCGCCATATAATACAATATAAAGACATGATAAGGTACATTTAATTCATAAATGTATCTTCAATTCTGTAATTGTATTTTTTATGTATTTTAATACATCTAAAATTTTTAAAATTGTATCAGATATAAAAACTTTTTTATTAGTTTTTTGTTAAATCTGCGAGGGTTAAAAATATTAGTTTGAGTTTACAGTAAATTAACATCTTTATTTATTTACATATTATCACATATACTATAAGTGAAAAATTTATTCATTTTTCATTTATCATGAAAACAGTGTGTCTGAATATATTTATGCACAATATTGATATTTATTTATAATTAATTAACGTAGTAATGCTATATTAATATTCAACTAATAAATATAGACATAGATAAAATCGATATTACATTTATAGAACCATAATATTTTTATTTATCGACATTTAATTAATCACGTTAATTGAAATAATTTATATCACAAATGGGAATTTTGCACGGAAACGATAAATCGTCCCGTTATCCCCGGCATACTTCATAATCAATTGCAACTAAATATTCCTTAATGAGGTTCAATAGCCACACAAATATAAATACGTATGGTGGACCTTCGATAAATTATTACAAATGCGATTTATCGGAACACAGCATGTACGGAAACGCACATAAATAAATTAATTGCCAATGAGGCAAGGCCGAATGTTTTGCTCTGACAGGACGATTCGTATCTTCGATATTAATGGGAGTAATATTAAATAGTAATTATGCGAGCTGTAATATGGTCTTTAAAGATTTTCCTCAGTATTAATTGTTGATAGTTTCGTTTTGTTCTGGACTAATTGATAGGTTTCCGTTTTAGGTATTGTAAATAAGGAATTTAATGGTTTGTTACATGCATAAGCTGCTGTTGCATTGATTCTAAAGAAAATGATTCAGCGCCTTACGATTTCTGATCAGTAATTAAATTTTATTGTACCAAACCTATGATTGTAAGACTGTTGACCTCAGAGAAATCAATAACAAGGAGAGAGTAAAAAATAACTTCGCCAACAATTAACATAAGTAAATGCATTTTAACACCTAATTAAAAAATCGGTTGATCAATAACGTTGTGCAATTAGTATTTGGCAAAGTCGGTTCAATTATAATTAACGTGTACAGGAAAGCAACACATCCAATCAACCACTTCAATCGCTTTTCTGTTGACAATTTGCATAATTAATCACAATCTCATAAGGAACTCGTTAATTCGATACGTCGATAAAAGGAATTTGCGCAGGGACACACTTAAGCAGGCATAAATCAAATTTCCATAAGTCCGGTGAGTCACAAGGATAAATTTTTCGAACGACCAAATCAATTTATAAGAAAAATGTTTACATAATTAAAAGTCGCAGCCAAATTTGGAATTCGTATGCGCACACGAGGTCTGACATTGGCCCATATTCGAAGAACTGCGGCGACGTTCACACGTTATTTTTACTCTCTGGCGTTTGTACCAGAAAAAAATAAAGACAAAAAAACGTTAAAACGCACATTTCGTGTTCTAGTTTCATCTGAGAAAAGTGAAACTGCACTTGACGCAAGACCGGGCATCAGTATTTTCTCGTGGTCCGTATTTGTACGTAATTTTCATTCGATTTTCCGTTTTACCGGCTTATCGAATCGGCCACGCCAATTAACCGTGCTGTTTTCTCTTTTATTGCGCACCAATCAGTTTAATTGACGTCTGTCATTAAATCGGAATAAATCGACGCCCGAGCCAGGATCTAAATTTGAGCTGGTTCTTGCAACGGTTTCGTTGCAGAAATTCAACGTTTCCGAAGCGGGTATTGCATGTGTGTGCGGGCAACAGCAAGTGTAGGAATGTGTTATTATTCACACTACCTAGAGAAATCTTTAATGAGTGCGTTTCTCATTGTTTCTTGTTTGGTTTTTGACGCTTCGATTTTATTTTAGCTAATAAAAAAACGAACTTGCAACGCTAGATGTGGAAATATGTAGGCGAGATGCGATGGACGTTCTAAAATATCCCCGATTCCGCAATGAGTTTCACTCAAATGTATTTATAATGTTTGGTTTGTGATTGACATTAATGTGACCTATAATTGGATTAAGGAGAAATTCGATTATTAATCAATTTAAACATGACGACAATGTATTGCCTTCATGCTGCGCAGTCTGCTAAATATTAAGAATTTTTTGATTAAATTAATAATGAGAAAAACACATTATTTACCATCTACGCAAGTGGTTTATTTTCGATCGTACTACGCATAATTTAAAAATGGTAAAGAAAAATATTTAGTTATAATCTAATGTATATTTAAATAGTGCAATAGTAATACAGTATTTATAATTACATGAATCCCATTTACTTAAAATTTGTAAAATTAAGTTTTTGGTAGTTTTTTTATTAAAAAGGTAAAAAATATTAAAAGATATAAATAAAAATAATATTTGTATGTAATTATGCCTGATTCATATTTAGAATCAGAATAGTTATAAAGTATGCATTCTATCTAATTATAATAAATATGTTTTTGGCAATTTTTTCATTAAATTTACGAAGATAAAAAATTACCGATTTAAAATAACACACAATAAAAATTATCTTATTTTTGTGTGTGAATAATTTAATTTCTTCAAATTAAATCTAATTCAAATTTAGAATCAGGATATTTATAAAATATGTATTCTACCTAATCAGAATAAATTTTTTTTGGCAGTTTTTTCATTAAATTTACGAAGATAAAAAATTACCACTTAACTATTTAAATTAAGTCACTAGTAAAGATCCTTAAGTTGAAAATATTAAAAAAAAATAAAATTTAGCTTATTTGTATGTGAATAGTTTAAGTTTCTTCAAATTAAACCTGATTCAAATTTAAAATCAGAATATTTACAAAAATTCATTATGTCTAATTAGAACGAGAAAACCTTTGTATAATTAAGTTTTTGGGTAGTTTTTTCATTTTTATGAAGATAAAAAATTAACGATTTAAATTAAATCACCAGTAAAGAGTATTAAGGTGAAAAATATTAAAAGAAAAATTATCTTATTTGTATGTGAATAATTTAAGTTTCTTCAAATTAATCCTGATTCAAATTTAAAATCAGAATATTTACAAAAAATACATTCTGTCTAATTAGAATGCGAAAACCTTTGTATAATTAAGTTTTTTGGCAGTTTTTTCATTAAATATGTGAAGATAAAAAATTATGACTTAACGATTTAAATTAAATCATCAGTAAAGATTCTTAAGGTAAAAAATATTAAAAGAAAAAAGTAAAAAATATCTTGTTTGTATGTGAATAATTAAAGTTTCTTCAAATTATCCCTAATTCAAATTTAAAATCAGAATATTTATAAAATATGCATTCTAATTAGAATGAGAAAACCTTTGTATAATTAATTTTTTTGCCAGTTTTTTCATTAAATTTATAAACATTAACGATTTAAATTAAATCACCAGTAAAAAGATGCTTAAGGTGAAAAATATTAAAACAAAAAAAAAGATTATCTTATTTGTATGTGAATAATGTAAGTTTCTTCAAATTATGCCTAATTCAATTACCTAATTATCAGAATATTTATAAAATATCCATTTTATCTAATTAGAATGAGAAAACCTTTATATAATTAAGTTTTTTGGCAGTTTTTTCGTTAAATTTATGAAGATAAAAATCACTTGTAAAGAATCTTAAGGTGAAAAATATTAAAAGAAAAAAAAATAAAAATAATATTATTTGTATGTGAATAATTTAAGTTTCTTCAATTTATGCCTGATTCAAATTTAAAATCAGAATATTTATAAATTTTGCACTCTATCTAATTAGAATGACAAAACCTTTGTGTAATTAAGTTTTTTGGCATTTTTTCATTAAATTTTCGAAGATAAAAAAATTATCAATTAACGGTGTAAATTAAATTGACAGTATATAGTCTTAAGATGAAAATATAAAATGTTTAATTAGAAATTTTATTAAATGTCAATTAAATCACCAGAAATAATATAAAGTTAAAACATTGTGTTTATCTGATTTGTATGTAAATAATAATTATTTTAGATTCAAATTTTGCATCACATTATCATTATTATTATTATTATAAAACATGTATACTATATCATTAAAGTGACAAAAAATTGTTTTTGCAGACCAGAGTTTCCTTCATCATAAACAGTATAATAATATTGTCCAATGTCAAATTAAATTATTAAACACTCAAATTAATCATTGCCAAACAAACACTATGACTATTTGCAAACCTTTTTTCATCGATGATTAAGTCAAAGTTAAAATTGTCAGCATCCCATTGGCACCTTCATAATCGACAATAAACAAAAGACTATTTAAAAATATTCCCTCATCTCGCTTTGTTTGCTTTTATTAAATGATTAATGTTTCCACAAAGAGTAATTAAGCGGTTTTGCGTTCTAGAATCTCACGAGTCCTTTTTAGTTATGAATTCCCTTGGAAAACAGATTACGTTATAGTTTTACCAGCGCTCGTTTCAGGTAAATGTCGATTTTGTGGGTGGCTATGGTGGGCCGAATGTTTTTTCAACTCCACTGTTTTCGTTCGTCGAGAATCTTAATTTAATGTCGTTAATTAGGTTTACATATGTAAATGGTGTGCTAATAATATGAAAGGATTATTAAAAAATGTGTTTTCCTTGATCTTTTCACGGTTATCTTAACGTGTTTGTTTATGATTCCACAGACAACGATTTCTGCACCATTCTCATGTAAATCCGAGCGTCGGTAATCGAATACTTAGAAAGTAACGGCCGTTTCAACACCGCATCGCATCGAACGAAAGCGACAACTTACCGCGATTGATACGGCACACAATGACTAATTATGATGCAGGAAACACAATAACACATGAGACCGTGACCATTTATTTTATAATTGAGTACTGGCATCTGCGATCGTTTCTTCAATTGCCAATACGACACATCGGCACTTCCGCAATTTCTTTGTTTCAATTGTAAAAGAAAAAAAAATCAATCTGTGTGGTACGATTGAGGTTTTACGGCTAATCAAAAAGTAAATTACAATGCATAATGATTTGTCATAAAAAGCTAAATATGGGTTATAATTACTTTCTTTGGCTTTAAGTGTCGAAAGAAATTTACCATTTGATTGTTATTTTAACCATTATATTCGATAATTTTAATTAGTTAGTCAGTGAAACTGTTAGAACTGTGATTTACTGCTGTATTACAAAATTCTGTCATTCTCCTACATTCAGTTGTTTTGGTTCCTTGGGTTCTTTAAGAAATCCTTCATATTGAATTAATTTTTGGGTGTTTCTATAATTCTAATTAGTTTTGTTAATTGGTCAACCTCTTAAAGAGTTATGATATTAAAAAAGAAAGATTTTTAGGTATTTTATGTTAGAACTTTGTAATTACTCCTGTATCATAAAATTGAGTCATTTACCCAAATTCAGTTAATTTTTGGTTCCTTAGGTTCTTTAAAAATCCTTCATATTGAATTAATTTCTTGGTGTTTCTATAATTTCAATCAGTTTTGTTAATGGGTCAACTTTTTAACTATTAAAAAAGAATGATTTTTAGGTATTTTTTGTTAAATTGTAATTTACTCCTCTATGATAAAATTGAGCCGTACTATCAAATTCAGTTGTTTTGGTTCCTTGGGTCCTTTAACAAATCCTTCATATTGAACTAATTTCTAGCTATTTATATAATTCTAACTAGTTTTGTTAATTGGTCAACCTTTTAAATAATTATGCTGTTAAAAAACAAAGATTTTTAGGTATTCATCGTTACTCCTGTATCATAAAACTGTGTCATATTTCCAGATTCAGTTGTTTTGGTTCCTTTGGTTCCTCATTTCCGCATTTTCCCAAATTCAGTTATTTTTTGGTTCCTTAGGTTCTAAGAAATCCTTCATATTGAATTACTTTCTTGGTGTTTCTATAATTTCAATCAGTTTTGTTAATTGGTCAACCTCTTAAAAAGTTATGATATTAAAAAATAAAGATTTTTAGGTATTTTTTATTAATTGTAATTTACTCCTCTATCATAAAATTGAGCCATACTACCAAATTCAATTGTTTTGGTTTTTTGGGTTCCTTCATGTTGAATTTTCTGGATGTTTCCATAATTCTGATTAGATTTGTTAATTGGTGAATCTCTTAAATATTTATTTAAAAAAAAAAAAAAGAAATGTCATTCAATCAGTATAGTTGTTTTGGTGCGTTGGGTTCCTTGAGAAATCGTTCGAATCGAATAAATATCTGGCTGCTTTTGTTTGTGTTTTCTGAATTTGGCGACCAGAACCGACGTTCACCCAAAACCAGCTGTTTGGGTACCCCACACCGTATCGGCGTGTCCATCCGATACGAAATAGGCGATAGAACGTCCCCGGTGGGCGAGCACGCTGCCAAAATCGCGCCCCGAGGAGATCATCGACGACGGAAATTCCGTCACGGAATGCGTCCAAGAACGCCACGGGAACCCGCTGACACACACACACGGACCGCCAGTTGTTTCTTCGGCGCCGTCTTGGTAGTACACACTCGGTGGATGCGCGATCGGTTTTCTCGCGCGGCGTGAGAGAATTTCTGTGGATTGTTCTGCGTGATTTTTTGCCATTCGGGTTGTGCGATTTAGCTGTGAAGATCAGAACTGGTGTGAATTGTTTTTTGATCGACTTCCTGGAGGTTGTTTGTTCGTTGATGTTTGTTGATTGTCTCGTTGCGATTGTTCGGTTGATGTGATTGTTGATTTGCCAGGTTCTCATTGTTATTTATGTCACTGGGTAAATGTGAAGGTGGAAATTCATAATGATTATAATGAATTAAACTGGAAATTTCTTGGGATTGCCAATTGCCAATAGATAATAGAAACTTGGTACTTCATAAAAATTCTAATTATAAATCTATAATTATACAGAAATGTACTAATTATTTATAACATAATAAAATGAAGAGTTTATTTTTAAATTGCGATCAAAGATTAAAATTAATCTAAGAAATTACAAAAAGTTTTAAAAACTTTAGTATAGTATTTATTAAATTGTTTATTACATTAAAAATATCAAATAAAATTTTGTTAAATTTTTGAAATTAATGAAACAAATTATTATATATTTTTACATTTTCTTCCATTTTTATATGTTTTAAATGCGAAATTTTATTGGTCAGTTTATTATTTCCACTTAAATATATGAATATTCAAATTATATTTAAATAATATTTAACAACTCACTAAAAATCAACATCCAACTTATTTCCAATTTTAGAGAACGATTCAAATTAAAGAAACTATAAGTAAGATTTAAATAAATTATCCGGGTATAATGAAATTATTATTATTATTTTAATTAAAAACTCAAAGAAAATATATTTTACTGAAATCTATCAATATTCCACAATTTATATTTTTCCCAATTTTCCTTAGATTTTCTACAATTTTTATTGCTTATTTAAATTACATTTAAATAATATTGAGAAACTAACCAAAAATCAGGTTATCAAACTTTTTTGCAGAAAGAAGGTATAAAATTTAAGAATTTGTTAAAATATTAATCAGATCAGAGAAATAAATTGTTGTATGTAATATTATACATTTTTTCCAATTTTCTTTCAACATTCTTCAATTTTTATTTATTTAATATTTTAAATACAAAATTTTATTGTTTATAGAGTATTATACTCATTTACATCATCAATATTTAAATTAAATTTAAGTAATATTGAAAAACTAACTAAAAATTTGTTTATCAAACAGATGATATTTGTAGAAGGTATAAAATTTAAAAAAAATATAATACTAATGAGATTAAAATAAATTGTTTTTGTATATAATTAATCAAATCAGAAATGTACCTTTTTAGTTGTTTAAGAATGTCAAAGAAAATATAGTTAAGCTTATTAACATTTGCTAAACATTTCACATTATATATTTTTTCAAATTTTCTTTTCATTTCAATTTTTATTTATTTAATGTCTTAAATACGAAATTTTATTGTTTAAAGTAATATTCTCACTTACATCATCAATATTCAAATTATATTTAAATATTACTGAAAAACTCACTAAAAATCTATTTGTCAAATATTTTGCAGATTTAAAGAATTTATTAACATATACAGATTAAAGTAAATTGTTTTTATATATAATTAATCAAATCAGAAACATATCTTTTTAGTAGTTTAAGAATACCAAAGAAAATATAGTTAAGGTTGTTGAAATTTACTAAACATCTCACGTTTTTTTGAATTGCTTTTACACTTTTTTAATTTTTATTTATTTAATCTTTTAAATAAGAAATTTTATTGTTTAGAATAAAATTCTCGCTTACATCATCAATATATAAATTATATTTAGATAATATTGAAAAACTCACTGAAAATCTGTTTATCAACCTTTTATGTAGATTTAACGAAGGTATAAAATAAAGAATTTATTGAAATATTAATAAGATTAAAGTAAATTGTTTTTGATTATAATTAATCAAATCAGGAATGCACCTTTTTAGTTTTTTTTTAAGAATATCATGAAAATGTGGTTAAGCTAGTTTTATAAATATTTCGCATTATAAGTTTTTTCCAAATTTTTCACACTTCCAATTTTTATTTACTTATTATTTTAAATAAAAAATTTTAATGTTTAGAGTATTATTCTTACTTACGTCATCAATATTTAAATTATATAATATTAAATAATATTGAAAAACTTTTTTGCACATTTAAAGATATAGGTATAAAATTAAAGAATTTATTAAGATATTATTCAAATTAAAATAAATTGTTTTTGTATATAATTAATCAAATCACAAATGTATCTTCTTAGTTTTTTAGAAATATCAAAGAAAATGTAGTTAAACTTATTGAAATTTGAACATTTATTATATATTTTTCCAAATTTCTTTACACTTGCAATTTTTATTTAATCTTTTAAATACGAAATTTTATTGCTTAGTTTCTTATTTTCTCTTAAATCATCAATTATTCAAATTATATTTAAGTTACATCAAACTTTTTAATGGTTTAAAGGGGTATTATTAAATATTAATCAAATTAAAACAATTATTTTTATATGAATTTTATCAAAATAATGATTTTTTTTAGTTCTTTAATATCAAAATCAATCAAATTTTTAAGATTTTATTTCTTCATTTATTATTTGGAGGTGAATTTGAGAATGAGAAAAGGAAGAATATAATTTCCCCTACTCTTGTATATAATTAATAATTAATTATTCACTTATTTAAATCAACGACACGTACAAATTATAGTGAATAATTTTCATAAAAATAAACGTATCCTATAGAACAGTCTAACGTCAAAAGAACCTGACACTGTTGCTAATAATATTGCCATTTTCGACGGTTGCCGAATGATTCATAACATCGACCGGTATTTGAATACTTCCTGCGTGGCCTCCGACTCGATCGCCTCGATACATAACTGATATTTTCGTTGTTGTTGTTTTTTTTTTTCGTCCAATGCACATTTCTAACCAATTGGAAAAGACAAACTCTGCATTGTTTTTACGAAATCCGTTCCAATTTTCAAAGATTATTGAACTTATAACTGTGTAATTCGATAAAATGGATTACTTATTAACCTTCAGCAGTGGATAATGTACCGATGGTTAGTTAATTAAGATCTAACTTATAATCGGATATTAAAAATTGGCAATTCCGATACGAAACGAAGGCGTGCACAACAGTTACCATACGGTAACAGCTTCGAATCTTGATGTTTTTGTCCGCATGTTATAATTATACGAGTGCATAATCACGGTTTATCGTTTTCTAGATCAAGATTTCAATAAAACTCAGATTTCTGTGCTCAGTTACTTCATAATTAGTTATGTAAATTTTATTAGACGTTTTACTGAGCAAGACCCAAATTTTTTTGTCTTTGGAATTTGTATAGTGCAAAAAAATAAGTAAAAGTAGAAAAACAACGTATTTACTTTTTAATATCAAGAATGTTGCAGCGTATACTTTTCACATTTAATATATGGAATTATTGATATCTTTAACAAGATTTATCCATGGAATGAAGAGAGATTTTACAGTTACATGTTTAAATCACGCATTAGCATTTTAATTCAGAGATAATTATATATATTACACGCAGAACCTGAAATATGATTTCCATCCATTCATTACGAACGTCTTCTTAAATTGCAATAAATTATTTTGATTTACAATTGAAACAATTTACGAATTGAATGTAATCAGACACTCGCAACGGGACAAATGGCGGTGTTAATTACAAACCCGCTCATTAGAAATTTAGGTAAACAAACGTGTCTCCAGTTGTGTGGACTTTCGAAAAGGAAGTGGCTCGAATCCTCTCGTGTAATTTCCACACACGATACAATTAAATTACCGGCGCTCAGTGTAAAGTGTTAGGCGAGATGAGACCGATTTTATTGTCCCTCTCGATCGGCGTCGCTTTCAAGAAAATTACGGTCAATTTTACATTGTGTGATTATCGTTTCTTCGCTCATTCGGCTTTCACGCACTCGATAAAATTGTTTGCTTTTTTTTGTTGTTGTAATGTTTCTAGTCTGTTTACAGTTCGAATTCCTCCTGTTGGCGTGTAAATCCGTTCCTAAGGATACATAAACATGACAAAACGCGCGAAAAATTTCATTTACGATCGGAATAAAACCATCAACGGTGGCATGATAAATAACGCGAGTAATTGCTGTTCAATTCTGAGTTATTGGCGGGCAAACGTAATTCGATTTGTGTATTTACCTCGTTCTGGTTCGTGTTCTTGTGATAATTTACTTGCATATTTGCAACGATATTTATTTATGATGTTTGCGAATAAAATGTATTATTCATTGAGTAACACGTTGTTAAAGCTTGATAATTAAAAAATTAAGAATTCATCATTCACCATGGATCATAAACGTTAACGGTGCAGACCGTTGATCCCGTTTCGCTTTTCGTATTCACATTACCAGACGTTAATGGATTAAAAGCCATTGTGTGGCCGATAGAAAGGCAGCCACAAAAATTGAGTCAACACCTTCGAATTGTGCAACAATTATACAATGTCCATTAATACTGATGACACGAATGTTTACCGACAAATGACTCATTGTCCATAACCTTTCGGAGTGTTTAATATTTACCTGAATTTATCGTCAATCAATATGGTATCGTACATCAAAATTGGAGTTGTCCAACTGGCTTTCACTTCCAAATGTCATTCATGTCTTAAAGTATGATTGTTAATTGCCTTCGTTATGTCATTTCCTATTGCCGGACGATTATTACCGAGATAATCGGTAGTTAATCTTTATAAATTGTTTTGCATAAGATGGAATGTGCCATGCTCTCGTTCCTAACTATACTCAAATCTAAAAGACTTGCACGAACCTGTATATGACGTATTCACTAATTGTTAACTGTTTCCGTGACAAAAACGTTAATCAAAAAAAAAACTTTTAATGAAGTTCACATATCTTAAAGAAGGAAGATTTGGCACATTAGTAAATTGCTCAAAAATTGAATATTCAATAGATTCTGTAGTAACTAGGCCTCGAAGAAAACGTCCAAGAGTGATTAATGCCAATCAAGACAGATACATAGTTCAAATGGTTATGAGAAAGAGGTGGATAATAGTTAGAAGCCTTAGTAATCATTATCAGACTACATATCACCAACTCATTTCGAATGCAACCATCAGATGACGAATTCTTACTTGCCTATTACGATTTAGAAGACCTTTAAGAGAGCCAAGCCTATTAGATACAAAACATCAAGGTTGGATCTATGTTCATCAAAATTGGCTTTTGAAACAATTGTCAAACGTTCTTTATCTTCGAAATAAGAACAAGATTGGTGAGCGAGGATCATCGAATTTTATTCCGGAGAGAATGAGTAAAGTTTTGGGGTAGAATAATGTCGGGAAGAAGAATTGATTTGGTACATGTTCCTGTCACAATGGTTGGACAAATTTACATAGATCTTATAAATCGATTTATTATGTCACCAATATGAGAGGAGGTGGGTGCTATTCCATATCAGACCTAAGAGTTCCTGAACATTTTTATAAAAGGCACTGTTGGAAGAATCCGGGGAAAATGCCCACCACTTTCCCTGGATTTGAACCCAATTGAGCAAGTATGGGATTACTTATCCAAATTAATTCAGCACCACAGAAATTCTCCCATGAGTGCCATATACAAGACCTACTCCAGGCTGCAATTGAAGAATGAAATAATGTCTCTCAAGAATTTATTAGGCATGCATGGGTGTGTCAATGCTTTATTACTAAGCAGTGGTGGGAATAGAGGGTACTGAATTAAATTGTTAACTTACATTGTTATTGTTTTTGATAATTCAGTTCCTTGATGATGAAGATATGGTGATACTATTTCCTTTAAACTTAATTATTCTCTATGTGGTAAATATTACAACCCTCAAGGGCTTCTTTACAGATGTGAAGAAGTCTAATAATAGTTATAGCATAATAACAACAAATTTTTATTATTTATAAATTAAATTATAGCGTAGTGCAAGACTTTTGAAACTGCGTGTAATATTTTACTGTCAATGAGTTTATTTTACTTGAAGACACGTAAACCTGAATTTCAAATCAGATAAATCGATGCAAATAAATAAATCAAAGTCTTAACTAGGCAAACGACACTGTACGAATGGGAGCGGCTCCCACAGTTTCATTTAAATCCATTAGACACTCCTTCTGGTGTCCGATGCCAAAAAACCAAAACCAGTGCCAGTACAAAAAAACGTATTCGTAGAGTTGAGAAATGGGCACGGCCATAAACCACGCCGCCGCCATCAAACGGCTTGAGGCCCTCTTCACCGACGTGAAGCTGGACCAGAAGCCGACGCAGGAGGTGCGTGTCGAGGTCGAAACGAAGCAGAACAAAAAATGCGACGTACACGGCAAGAACGGGAGGCGGGGGTCGTTGGGCAATGTGATGCACATCACCAACAAACGTGATGGGCTGGGCAGCATCATCAGCCAGAAGAGGGATTTTCATGGCTCCGGCTATTTCGGGAACGGCGTGGGGCCGAGGAGGGAGTCCATGCCCGCCTTGAATATGTACAATAATTACAATAGTCACTATAGGTAAGGGGGAGAAGTTTGGGGATTAACAAACTGGTCATTAGTTTTATTGCGTCACAAAAGATTGGCGTACAATCCGTTCTTCTGTTCAAAGAGTTTCTAAGGATAGACATCAATGGATCTTTATAGTCATGTTTATTTACGTTAACAATACACCTGTTGTGATGAGGTGTTGATTTTCCTTGACTGTTTATTTCTTTAGCACATTTTTTGTTGATGAAGTGTATTTTCTTTAAAATAATGTGTTTATGGTCCACGATTTGTCTATTATGGGAAGTATGCCATAACTATTTTCTCGTTAGCATCATCGCTTCAGTGTGCCCGGCGAAATATTAGTTATGCTACAATTCCCAGCAATAATTGATTGCCTAGTTTATTTACCATTAAAAGGTTTTATTTTATAATGTCCAAGAAAGGCAAAAGCAATCATTTAGACTTGATACAACTCGGCCTCGCCCTAGAGGTTCGCTTACTGTTTATTAATATTTTCACTTGCACAACTTCATCTTAGTGCTCGATCTCCACTTACGTACAACGACTAGCCCATTGTTTTAACATCGCCGACGACCTTGATCGTATTAATCGAATTCCGAACACACTGAGCAATAATAGCCATAATGGAGAAATGTGTTGTAAGTCCAATCTAAACCAATTTATAACCGATAAGCTACCAGAACCCGTTTTAACGTTCACCATAAATTCGCCATCGTTGAGACCAGTTTGTGTAATCCGCCAAAGAATTATAAAAGTCACTTTATCCGGTGACAAATTTAGTTCGAATGTCTCAATTGAAAAAACGAAACATAGGCGGAGGGATTCGCTGGCCTTGCCCAACAACCCGCCGAAAAAAGAGCTGGAGCACCCCAGCCATTTCGCCTCGATGCTGCGCAAAGACAATCTGGGCGCCTCAACGGGGTCTCTGCGGAAAGACGGCACGGCCAGGCCATGGGGTGCACGTCGTGATTCCCTGGGAGGCTCCACCAGCAACCTGAAGAGGGACTTTTTGCAAGTGCCCGGCACTCAGTTGCGCAGAAACTCCAGGAACTATTCGACGGACTCGCTGGACGGTAGAAGGAACTCGTGGGATCCGGGCAGGAGGAACAGTTCCGGTAGTTCGTGCGGCTGGGACGAGCCGATTTGGGAGGAGAAAAAGGTGAATGCAATCGTCCGGGCACAATACCAATTGGCGTGCTTTTATGGTGTCGGATTAGTTTACAAACTAACGCTTTTAATTTTGTTCTACTTATTCCATTTGGTTGTTATTAACGTCCTTTTTTCTATTTTAGGTAAGGCATTTTGTAAACATCCTAATAGTAAGTACGTAATCCATTACATTTCTTGACGTTACATAATGGATGATCATCTGTAGTTTCAACAACGTATCAAGTTTCCCATCTGAGAGAATCCTCATTGAACTTGACTCAATTGCTTAATGTGTGACGCGACCAGGCGGCATTGAAATTCTCACATGGCCTGAAAGCAATGGTGAAAATTGATCGAACAAACGCAGAAAGTTTAAATGCACGGCAAATTTATTCACATAAAATTGACTCAGTCGATTTACTTTTTCTCCGGCTGTGGGGCGTTAATAGAAAGCGGGCATATGTTAATTCCGATTGTTTATTGCGCACTTGAACTTGCGGAATGAGATCGAAAAAAAGGCGTTGCGCATTAATTTTCTGCGGGAAAAATGCAAACGTGGTTTTTCATCGGTGGGCAGCTTCTGCCCACCGGTTGTTTTGTAATTGTCGACGCGGTGGTTGTAATTACACGTGTACGGTGCCTTAAAAAGGACTTGTGCGTAAGTACAAATTGCAAAAATCTTCGCTTCAATGTCTTTGTAATTTTCTTTGAATGCTATCTGCTGTGCTGTATTATTGTATAAGGTTTATAAAATGGGAGGTCAAAATTTGAGAGTTGAATGATTTTTTTTTCTAAAGTTTCTCATGAAGAAAATACAGTCCCTTAAATTTAAATTTCAAAAATTGTTTTTTTCTGATATTTCTATAACATTTTATCCTAAATTTCATGTCAATAATCCAAATATACTCACCTTTTTCCATAATGATACATAACGTAGATTCTAGAGGAATCTCCTCTGTTTTTCGCCCTGTTTTCTACACCACTGAATATTTTTTAAAAGTACTAAATTTTTTATATACTCTGCACAATTTAGAAGAAAAATGATGTTCTTGATTAATTTTGATTAACACATTCATTTTTGAGATATTTAAGTTTTAATATTTATTATAATTTTATTCAGACTTTAAAACTAAAATATCTTAAAAGTTGTTAATCAAAATTAATCAAGAGCATCATTCTTCTAAATTGTACAAACAATAAGAAGCAGTTAATAGTTTTAAAATATATTCAGTGACATAAAAAATAGGGTCAGATAAAGAAGAAAACCTCCAAAATCTACGCCACTGTAACAATATGGAAAAAATTTATTACATTTAAACACGATTGGACCAAATATGAGAAAAAAACAATTTTTGAAATATAAATTTAGGAGGCCATATTTTCTTCAGGAGAAACATTAGAAAAAATTTTTATTTATTACTTCTTCATTATTCACCAATTTTAAAAACATCTTGTATAATAGACGTTTTTTGTGCCTGAGCTTATAAAAACTGGTTCTTTTGTTTATTATATTGTTACATTATGTCCTATCGAATACATCCAGGTTAAGTAACGTTACTTCACAAGATTCCTTCGATAAATCAATTTAGAATCACCCGTCGAAATACACAAGAAGTGGGTTTGCCTGGCAATTTATCACTCGTGATCACGTTGCGAATCAACTTGATAATTGTTTGATGAAAGTAATAAACATTCGAAAATTATTAAATCGGCCCACAGGATTTTTGCAAATGCGGTTCACACCCGGATTTCTACAGTTATTTGTCCTACGTGCGAAATTAATAGTTTTTCAATTTCACAACTTGCCTTTTTCGGCTACCATTGATCTTTCTCTTTTCATAAATGCGCAGTTTTGCCCGATTACCATCCAAATCATGGTTAGCGAGACCGTTTCTCCTTTCTGAATACGTAACGTTGTTTTTTGCTTCGATCCCGTCAATCTTTCAGTCGCCCATAAGTGTGTGTTATTGGGGCAATATCCAAATAATTTTTACGAAGCCGTTTCTCTTCGAGGAACGCATATAACAGATGCCTCGGCGAAAAAGTACATGTCACATCCAGGAACGTGTTGCCACTGACCCAAACAATAAATTCAAATTTAATGTCGACCAACTGGTGTAAACTTCCATGTTTGCCGATATTAACGCCGGTACAGTTATGCAAATAACGTGTCCTACGTGTGGAAATAATAAAGAGATTTTGTTGTAAAATTTTACGATGTACCGTATTAAAAATAATTAACGAAAACATTTCTTTCCAATTGGAAAGTTGTCAAATATTTATTGTTCACGTTGTTCGTTGGCCATTTACTTATCTAACACAAATCTGTTTTTCTGTTTATCAACAATCTCCCACGACCAATATATAGTAAGGTCTTTCCGACCATTTACAGCGGATAAGCTAAAAAATAAAAAAAACGTTTTCCGCGTTTATCTGACGAAAATCTGGTACGCAATAACAACGAAAAACCTTGTATTATGCGGGCGACCTCACCCATTATGGTAAGAGCGCAGGATAAGTGCGTGGGGCCGCGGTCTTTTTTATTATTATTTATTTATCTGTGCAGCGTGTTTGTGGTTTCTGCGACCGGTGACCGAATGCGTCATCGAGCGTTTCCAAACAAACCGCATTTTGTCGGTTTTGTTTCGCTTTTCCGTCGTCAGGTTCCAGAAGTAATGATGTCACTTTTATTTTTTTTTTATTGGAGAAATTAGGTTTGGTTTTCGTTTAGGCAAGGTTAATTCATCTCCTAAAAAAAGTTATAAATATGCGAACAACAAATGTTTAAGACTTGGGTTCCTAAAATTCCAATATTTTTTTGTTAAGGACTTTGATACTTTATTCCATGGATTCGTTAATTAGAACATTAATAATTAAATACATTAATTGGAAAAATATATTCTTAAATTCTGGAATATTTTCTCAACGTGGAAAAATTTTTTTTTTTTTGGATCTATTTTATATCACATACAAAATGTATTTCAAAATTTTGAAACGTGTGGAACTTTTTTATTTCAAAGGGAAGGAATAATTGCTAAAATATTAACTTTACTTCTGGCAAATTTCTAATTATTTAATATTGTTGTACATGAAACATGAGCATAACTTATATTTTATTTTATTAACCCCACCAAAATATATACCTCCTCCTGTATAATTTTTTTATTTTAAATTGAACTCATAATTGAATTTGCCCTAAAAAAAAAAGTCTTGCCTTCCCCAGATTTCAGAAATTTTGAGATATTTAATATTCTCATCTATAAAACATAAATGGCGCAACAGATTAGTAAGAGTTAAGATATTAACTTTATTTCTGGTAAATTTCGAGATATTTAATATCGTTGACGGGGGGGAGCATTTCTGATATATTCTTTTAAGAACCAAATTTTATGTATTATAAGCCATTAAAAACTATCTCTAAAATTTCGACATAATTATGTGTAATTTTTTTATTTCCCAAAATGTATGACTTGTGATATATTAAATTATCTTATTAATTAAGACTTATCGATATTTCTGCGAAATTTCGAGATTTTAATATTCTCATATATAAAATATACATGGCATAACAAATATAATTACTACTATAATATTTAGTTATAAAAAAACGGTAACCTTATTTAAGTTATTTGTAGTATTTGAAACTTTGTGTATCCTAAAAATAAAATATGTACTTCAATATTCAACCATTTGAATGCGGGGATTAATTTCTAGCTGTTGATAATTATTTTTAATAAAACATTTATTTTCAGTAGTACCGTGATAATGTTTAAATAATAAATATAATGTATGTGGCGCCATCTAGACATCCTTGATTGTAAACCTTGGTTATGTAGCAGGAAACTTCTCAATTACAACCGCAGTTTATGTTCAACTTGATAGATGGCGCTGTGATGTATAAAAAGATTTGAAACGTAACTGGTACGCTTTAAACATTACAGAACTTTTACCGCTGCTGTTTAAATGTGAAACGCTAGTTTTGCAAATTTAATTCATAAAGCTGTTAGTGTAATTGCGTTGACCTGCATTTTTTATGCGTTCCCCATTTTTTTCCAATTTGTTGGATATATTTCATTGTACAATTAACGCGGATCGAGGATTGTTTAATTATGAAATTTACGTCGTAACAATTTAAAAAAAAAAGGTATATATAGTTGGCGGAACAGCTACAATAAATTTTGTTGCACGTAATTTAATAAAGCCAGTCAATAATTTTATAATTGACAATTAACCTTTTGTGAAATTAATTACCATCCTTTCTAAACCGTTTAATAAACAGATATTGCAAACAACCACATTAGTACGTACGTTGGGTTAATGTATAAATTTGATAGCCCTTCACTTGCCGATTGTAATGATTGTGCGGCGATTGCGACAATAAATTAGTTTCAAAGGAAATTCCAAATCAGTTTTAATTTCACGCCGATATCAATCATCCTGCACGTTTCAAAATTCTCCATAAACCCGATTCGATCCGGTTTCGAAAGGATTACGGCATAAAATGTCCTTTCTATATTGGTAAAACTGCATGTTATCGGAGACGAACCGCTCCGTTTTAGTACCCAATTAAAACCAGATAAAGAAGGATCGTGGCTGAGCTTCGCACATTGTCCTGCAAAAACAATTGCGTTGCTCATTTGCTTGCGGACGGTGAAGAATTCGCTTTGTCAGTCTGTCGACTGTTCGACGTCCCGTCCGTCAGCCGGTGCAACTGCACACATGTTTTGCTCCGGTATTTACTGTCGACGGATTTGTTTAAAATGAATTTATGGAGGCCTAGAATGGTGCTTATGATTGAACTAGAACTTGGGAAAGGTGGCTGAATTGTAACTGTGAGAAAAGTCAATCAATCTCGAACCAAACTTGCTCTGAAAAAAGTAATTAATAAATTACAACATGATTTTATATTTCATTTTAAAATGATTCGTTAAGATTAATTGGTGAGAGGGGTCCTCCTTTAATATGCTTATAGTTGGATTGCAAAATGCTTAATGAATTGGCAACAAATTTCTTTGAAAGTTGCTGCAATTCGTACAAGATATCTATCCATCATGTCCCTCGTCGGTGTGAATGATATACTCGAACTATGCAGCTTTTCCAGCTAATTAAAATTACTAAAAGACATTTTATTTTCACAAAATATCATCAAGCCATCATGTGCCTCGTCGGTGTAAATGATATACTCGAACTATGCAGCTTTTCCAGCTAATTATAATCGCTAAAAGACATTTTTCAAAAAAGAAAACTTCGAAATTTATTTGAAATTGCATGTCTTCAATTTTTCCTACGAAGGTTTACTTATGAAAATTAAAGGTATATTATTTATTTCATTCTATCCACTTTTTTCTTCGAACCTTTTCAAAGAACTAGAACTTGGGAAAGGTAATGATAAATTTATTAGAAATTTTAATTGGGGGAAAATGCAGTCAAATTTTTATAACTCGTACCATGGTTTGCCATGAAAAATAAAAATTTTTATATTCTAAAAGCTTGACATTTTGCTTATTATTGGAAAAGGTAATGATTTGTCATGATAAAGGTTCTATTTAGAAAAATTTTTAGTCATTAGTAAACTACAAAATGTTTTTATTTAATTTTAGAAAACTGTTAAATTTAATTGGGAGGAGGATTTCTTTAAATGTTTCAAGTTGGTTTGCAAAACACTTAATGAGTTTGCAACAAATTCCTTTGAAAGTTGCTGCAGTTTTTACAATGTATCATCCATCCATCATGTCACTTGTCGGTGTCTGTGAAATTCTCGAACCATGCACAGAAGAAGTCAGATGTTTCAAACTCGACAATATCTTCATCTATTGAAAATTTATAAGTATTAATATCGTTTTCCAACTAAATAATATCACTAAAAGACATTTTTGAAAAAAGAAAACTTTAAATTTTATCTAAAATTGGATGTTTTCAATTTTTCCTACGAAAGTTTATTTATAAAGGAATATTTTAGAAACGTCACTTTTTGTATGTACTAAAAATTATAATTGGTGGACAATACAGTCAGATTTTGACTCGTACTATTATATGCCATGAAAAAAGTTTTCCTACAAAACACTTCAGAAGAATTTATAAATTAATCTTCTTCTCTTATTTTATCAACTGTTTCACATTTTGTATGATATCTTAATCAAGTGGTTTCATTTTTCATGACTTACTTGGATGAAAAAGTTTTAAATTTGTGATGTAGGTATAATAAATATTTTATTCGAATTTTCAAGTAAAAATTATACGTAATTATCCTAATTTTATTTATAATTTGTTTGATTACATTGTTTCCAAATAACTATCACGTCTGTTAATTGTAACTAATACTAAATCAGATTAGAAGTTCATTCTTACATGTAAAACGAAGTGAAAAATTCGCCGTAAATCTCTTGTAACAAATTTCCACCGCGTTTGAAACCTCAAACCTAGCTTTTTCCAATGCACTTATCGAGAAAATCGCGTACGTGCGTTGTCAACTAAACGACGCGGGCCGGATTCCGCTTGACATATTTAGCGACAAACACGCGACCAGAAAAACGTGTGTACCATCGACTTATTAAAACACAGGCACACGATCACGGGTGACATTTACATACGTTCATTAAACGATCTCTTCCTCCAATTAGCCCAAAGAAAACGTGGCTAATTTCGCAGGAAATTGAAATCGAACCGATGTTTTTTTTTTAATGAATATTCAACGCGTCAGTTTGGACGTGATTTCTTCTGCGAGAGCAGAACTTTCCTGACCGTGTTTTAATTGTGGTTTGAATTGGGATGCACGTACTTAATAAGCAGAATCCTTTATTGTAACAACAAGAGGTTTCCTCCTATAAATCATCGGCGTGTCAGTTTCACTTTTTCCTCTTTGTCGTTGGAGTCAGGAAATGCATTAATTTTTACGCCGGATGATTTCCAATTGGAATGAAAGTGATCGGTAATCGATTGTTCGTGGAATGGCACGAATCAAATGTCAAATTAGAAGGAAAAAGTGGACTAACCTTTTTTGCACGCCTTATGGACGATTGGAAGAAAGCGACAGGAAAATGTCGGTAATTCGCGGGGACATTCCGGAGGGGTGGAACGATCAGTACTGATCGATAACGTTAAGTTTTGCATGTACGTTCAATGATTCACTTTCGATTTTTGATTAACGATCATCGATTTGCCGATTTTTTGGTTGACGGTGGAGAGGTGCGATGAGTGTGCGTGGCCATGTGAAATGTTTTAGTTCTTTGACTGGTGAATTGCCGTGTTTTTGTTCATGGAACGGGAGGAGGTTGCCCGATGTTTCTGATGATATGGTAATAAATTATATGCTTTGAAAGTATTGTTATTGTTTCTGTTGGTTTTATATAATATATTGCAATCTTCTTCGGAAGCATTATGCCATTGTTAATACAAACAATAACTCTTATACCGAGAACATTTATTTTAAATAATGACACACCATATCACATCAATTTACTTTTTATTATCCACTTACTAATAATGTGAATATTAAGCAATTTAGTGTTTATTGCAAATACAAATTAAGCATAAAAGATTGATTTGATTATATTATTATCTCTGGTTGTTATTCAATTATATGAATTGTCTATGAGATATCTAAGACATAACCAACGAAAATTGCAAATGGTAATTCTAGCTCATATATACATATGTATCATAAAATATTGTTTTCTAATATTTATTACTTTTTATTTTTCAATGGTTATTAAAGCTTACACATATTAATTATAGACTTTATTATCCATCTATTTCCCACATTCATAACTAACAATAATATCATTCAATTTAATTGGCAAATTTTAATATTTTAAGCTTAATATTAAAAAAATAAAAAGTTTAATTAATTTAATTTATTTAATTACTTATTTTAAACTTAATTGCCGAATTAAATAGTTAATATATTTTTTGTTGTTTCTATTTAATATACTTAAATTTTTAAGCTTAATTTTTTGAATTTTAGAATACTAAATATTGTATATTTACAAATTACATTTAAATTGTTAATTTTATTTTCTTTTTTTTTAATTTTATCAAATTAAATTATAATAGTTTTTACTTTATTTTATTTTATTTAAATGGTTTTTCATTTTTAAATTTTATAAATTGATTTTTTTTAATTTAATTTGTCAATTTTAATTATTAACTCTAATTTTCTTACATTTAATTAGTTTTAAGCTTATTTTTTTATTTTATAAATTCAAATTAATTGAATTGATTAATATTAATTTTATTAAAATTCATTTTCAAATTTAAATTTATAAAGGTTGATTTTTAAAATTTTTTCAACTTTTTTTAGGCTTTATTTTTTTATCATATTAATTTTATATTTAAAAATAAATTATTAAATTTTTACATTTTTCAATAATTTTTATTTTGATGGTGAATTTCATATATCAGTCGAAGTATAATTCAATTTATTGGCATTTTAACACTTACAGCTGGCCTTTATTAATCCGAAATGTTTCCGTCAATAAATCCAATCGTAGTGACAGCCGGCCAACATCCGATTGTTAAAAATGCCATTCGTTTATTAAGAAGACTTATAATTTATATTTTATTACACTTCATTACACACTCCCATTAGTTATTGAGTGCCAGTAGAAATTGTTTAATGAAGTATGGCGTAGTCCATAAATATTTTATTGGAATTTTTTAATATAATAAATGCAGTGTCATATGTTTAAGTCATCGGACTTTCTTTCCCATCTTATCTTACATTTTTGCATATAAACACGTTCATTGTTATTTTCTCTTCTCAGGCGTCAAATTTATTTTATACTAAAACCGACATTGCGGTACATGATTTGGGAATATCGTATGGAATTGCTGGTTGTGTGAAAGCAAATAAATAAAGATTAACTCTGATGGAACTGATGGACCACCACACGATTACAAAAAAGTGGTTTAGCACCGGATAATTACCACATATGTTTATTTTGGTTGAACTTAATGAAGAATCCAGATAAAATTTGTTTCACTTTCATCCACACGTTGAATTTCTAAAGTGGTACGTTTTATGGGTCAGTTTTTACTTAGTGTCAGTTGCAAAATATTACAAGGAGAGATTTTTGCACGCTTTTCGAATGGATGAAAAATCTTAGATGAATTATTTTTTCTGGTGATTTATCATTGATCTGTTTGGTAGAAAGTATGTAATTAATATGGTCAATACTAATCCAAACAGATGATCCGAAATTTACTTTCCGAATTCGCCGACCCATTTTTTCTTGATTAATTTTGCTGAAATTCTTCAAGGGTCCGCAAAATAACCGTTTAATTCAATTGAAGATTTTAATCGGACATCAATTAATTAAACACAATAAATCTTATTAATTACTATTAACACTGATATTGGCATCTGTTTTAATTACTTTGTTGAATTAATGATAGAATTTAATAAATCCAGATATGATTCACCGATGGCAATTCGTTTAATGGAGTCTTAAAGAGGCACACACGAGAAGCCAATGAACGTAGAGGAGCCACAACAATCGTCCATCAATCAACGATAATCGAAATGGAAAACGGTTAATTTCTCATGGTCCTTGAGACAATTGGCAGCAATTTCGCAACGTCCTCACAATAAATTTTATGTAATTCGACCGTCTCATTCAATAAAGGAAAAAAGAAATCCGATGTGAACGCTTCGTCCTGGATAATTAGCACTAAATGACGTGCAGTTGAGAAGACGAACGATTTGATTTAGAAAGTGGTCGAAAATAGGAATTACATCACGGTTGAATCTTATGCGTTTTTAATAAAAAAAACTCAAAATTCTGATAAACGAATGGAGCAGTGAAAGTTTTCTGATTTGTGACCTGTCGTCTTTGGAATTAATGATATTTGTCGATTATGACGGTAAATCTCAGATAATTCTGAGGAGGATTTAAATATATCTTTTAAATGACCATATGCCACCAATTGGTCTTAGTGTATATTGGTGACAGGTGTAAGATAATTATTGCTATTTCGGCTTTTTTTTGTTGCTGCCAAATTGCCCCGGTCGCACCTCATTGTACTTTCTCGGCGCTAAATTATTTACAAAAAGCTTAATTACTACGTGCCGTGTTAACGATAACGTTCTTAATTGAGTTCCGCTACTTTGCAATTAATTTTATTGTAAATGTTCGTTGTGTTGGTCAACTCTGTTTAATATTCAAGGAAATTAAAATATTTCGAATATTTTTTGTGGCTACTGTTTCGACAATTTAATCCGTTAATTGAATAGTTTTATTATAGTTTTAGTAAAAATTTCATCTTAATTGCTTTGTTCCACTTAATGTACGATCGACCAGAGAAATATTCTGAGAAACCGATTACTCTAAATTCTCACAGTGTTTTCTACATAGATTGTTATCAGATTTGTACTTATTTACTTCTGGCATGCAAGACTTTAAGTTGTTTCCAAATTTTTGCCAAAATTTAGCCCTTTCTGTTGACCAAGTTCGGGCTTACACGCTGCAATTTCTGAAGAACTTCGACAATTTGTTCAGGATTCTGTATTGGAGTGCAAATTAGTTTCAACTAAGGCCCTCAATTGGTCGTTGTTAACATCAGATGATAGGCCACTGTGCTCATCATCTTCAAAGTTCTTGTCCATGAGCTTTGATTGAAGTGAAACAAGAAAATTGTACAAATTTGTTTCGTATCCATACTTTCAATGATTTCAAATATAAACAAGTATACACGTTTAGAAACACTGTAGATCACCTTTCATCAACACATTGAAAATTTTACCGAATACTCATCACTAAGGAGCCCAATAATACAAAAAGCCAATAACTATCTTCACAATCTAATGTCGGTTTATGACTCTATGAAAATTTACATCACAGTTTTAATTAAATTCCCCAGGGGACATGCAGCCCGTCGCCGTACAGTCGTAAAATCAAATATTAATATTAAAACGTCGGAAGTGAACCGTCGCAAACTGTTACGAAATTTTAACCGTCCCAACTCGGAAGCGTGTTGTGCAAAACGGATTAACAAATTAAAAAACATCAACAACTAATAAATAATCTGATGAGTGAGGCTTATGCAACTTTGCAGGCCAATTAGACGCAATAAGGAAGTGGAAAATTGGCACCTTCCACCGAAACATTTCGTCTCCAGCCGAAGAGCTTTTTGTGAAAGGTTTACGCAACCATTATGCACGTTACGTAAGGAAATATCAATCGGATTAATAAAGATAACCTTTTTTATGTGATTACTTTATTATCGTGCTCAATTATGTGTGTGGGCAGGGGAAGTGTTGCGCAAATTAAAACTGGCATTTCTTCTGGTGCATTTCGTGCGACGATTAAATGCCACTTAAAACTTATATTTCTCCATTCTTTAATTAAACTTGAACATTACTAATCAACAATTAAAATGTCCATAATGAAAGTATTAACTCAGATTAGAAATTTTTACGCCTTGAACACTGCGGAGTACGATTTTATTCTGCGATTTTCTCCCGTATTTTACATCTGTTACCTAAATTACGTTTTATTGTTTTAAATGTATGTACTAAAGTGGTATTCTGTTTTCACCGACAATATTTTGCGTCATAAAAATATATATATAAATACAATTTGGTTCATTAGTTACAACAAAATTAACTTTTTCATGGAGTGCGGTGTTGATTGGAAATGGTGGCAAACAAATCTTCTGTTGGTCGTTCATTAATTTCAATTAACCGATTATCGGAGAAATATCGCTAACGGAATATTAATTATGCCGCATTAATAAGCCGGCACACCGACAAATTGGGCGTCAATTAATTTTTAAATGGCTGTAAATTTCCTAAAATTTTTATTATGTCTTAACTGGCAATTAACATACATAGGACTTTTCAATTGAAATGAAATAATCAATTTGGGAAATATCAAATATTAAAGAATTATCTGTATACATTTTTATAATATTTTAAAGTTAAGAAGAAAAAAATATGATAGATAATAATTACTAATTTTCCAAAATCCGTAATTTCTGTATTTTAAATATTAAAGAAACAATTTATAATTTTGAGTTTTAAATTTTAAAGTTGTTGACCATCAAGTAATAAATTAAATAAACACAATTTTTCTTATTTATAACAATACATTAAATAATGTGCTTTAAATTATTTTAAGTGTAAATTTTTAAAACTTTTCAAATTATACTTTTTTAGAAGGATTTTGTATTATTAAATTTAATTTTAAAGTATAAAATTTTGAATAAAAACAAAAATTACGTTTATTTATAAATCATATTCTTTACATAATAATTTAGAAGTACAACATAATATTAATTCACCATCTATTGATTCTCTCCATTTTATACGTATTGGATAAATTTATAGATATAAAAAATTAATTCTTGACATTTTTCTAATCAGAACTGATTGAATAAATGCAATTCTAAAATTTTTTATCATCAATTAATATTAAAGGAGTAAAAAGAATAAATTAAATAGACATAGTTTTTCTTATTTATAACAATATATTAAAAAATATTTTTAAAATTATTTTGAGTAATTTTTTAAATTTTTTAAGATCCACAGTTTAAAAATTTCATAATCTTTATATACACTTAAATTTAGTAGTACAACTTAATATTAATTAAATTTGCTTATTATCTGTTGATTTTCTCTATTTTTCTAATCAGAATTGGTTAAAAAATACAATTCTAAAATTTTTGGTCATCAAGTAATATTAAAGGAATAAAAATAATAAATTAAATAAACAAGTTTTTTATAGCAATACATTATATAATTTACATTAAATTACTTTTTTATAATTTCCACAATTTTAGAAATTTCGAAGTATTTCAGATAATATAAAAAAATGTATAATTATAAATTAGTCTATTTCATCTGTCAAAGTTAGTTTTGAGTGTAACAATTTTGAATTAAATACAATCTGATTTTTTCTCCAAATAAAATACATTTTATTCAATATTTAATAAATTCATAACTATTCTAAAAACTAATTTGATTGATTTGAATTAGAAAATATACAATCTTTTCTTGAACTGTAATCATTTATTTGTGTGCGAATTTAAATTCACCTCTTGTGATAGATGTTTAAATCATGAATCCTACTCCATTATCCTTATTACATGTGTTAATTTATCCCGATAATTAACTACCAACGAGCAAACACATTTACGGATAATCACAAGCTCGTTGACTGCTTTAACAAGACTGAAAACAAAGAATGCCCCCGGTGTGTTGGCACGAACGATTACGCACCAATATTCGACTGCCCATCGCTCCTGCATCCGCAAACTACGCTCGCAATTAAGGAAACCGTTTCGCGATGCAAAATCGATGCATGCACAAGAAGCACACCTTGTTTGTGTGCGTGAGCGGCGATGCTTCAAATTAATTTTCCACGTTCATTAGACGCTGGCGCGTCTCTCACGCAATTAACTCGGACTTTCTATTGTCCGTCGTCGAAATTGGACGAAAACAAACATAAAAATTAATTTGGGATTTGATAAATTGACGAGATACGTCGGCGAAACGAGATCGTAAATTGGACGACGTTCTCGGTCTGGTTTTTCGGACTATCGCTTTTTTTCGTGATTGGGGATTGGTCCTGTTTTAATAAATACAACATCTTGCAGACGTCTTCGATAATTTGTTGTCGGTTGCGTTTCCCATAACGTGATATAATTGTGGATCATGAACCACTAAAAAACTTTAACGTTTACGTTGACCCATTTATGATGAATTTTCACAGTTAAGTCAGTCCAGAAAAACCAGATATGTGACAAACGCACACACAACCGACGCTCCAAAGTCAGTTACAACAATAACTATCCGGGTCAGTGTAACATAACTATACTGTTTGTGTGATGCAACCAATTTCCATAAACACATTCATAAAGTGCGTTCGTAACATCCGTGTTCTCACATTGGAGCAGCGGTCCGATGCCGGATTAGTAAACTTTATGTTGGTGTTTTTGTTGAGATGCAAATGTGGTCGATGTTCACGGTCAATTTGCTCACGAGCCGCATTCAATTCGAACACTTTTACGTGCGGCTTATTAAATCGAAACGTTTTTATGGCTGGCAAATTGGAATCGATATTTCAACTAGTTAATGAGTGATTTGGGAATGGTGATGAAAAATTGGTTATTTGTGTCATTAGCAATTGACAGTTCAGCTTTCTATTAGTTAAAACGGGGAAATTCGTTCTGATATTTAAAAAAATACAATTAATTTTAATGTCCGTGAAAATTTCTTCTCGGTAGCAAGATAATTACTTGATCCGTGGCGACACTTTTTAAAACACAACATTTTTATATATAATATATTTTTTTATTAACGTTGGGCATTTTTAAATTAATTCATGATTTAATTTAATTTGGCATTTTTATTAGAAGTATATACATTTTTTAAAATATGTAATTATAGTATATTAAATTTCACATTTGAAAAGAACTTTTTATATTATCATGTATTTAATTTGGCTTCCACAATTTTATACAAGTGAAATTAACAATTTTATTCTTACCAAGAACTTTTTATTATGTGAAAAGTATATTTTCTCTTTGATTTTACAAAATTAAAAATTAAGTATCAGTGATTTTTTAAATATACCAAATTTAAAAAGTGGCTAATATACTGTATATAAAAAGTATATTATAAATGGATTTGACAAACACATATTCCATCGTTTCTAAAATAAATAATTTTTCATTTCTAGTTAATTCTCCATTGTAATTCAAAATTTAAATAAAAAAATTCAGTTTATAAATGTCAAATTTAAAAATCAAAAAAATTAAAAGTAATAAGTAGTGTATTACAAAGAGTAAATTATAATGTATAAATGGGTTTGACATCTACATATTGCATCCTTTTTAAATAATTTGTCATTTCTAGTTAATTCTTCTAATTCAAAATTTAAATAAAAAAATTCAATTTATATCAAATTTAAAAATGGAAAATTTTAAAAGTGACTAATAATTTGACTTGAAAAAAGAAATTTTAATGTTTAAATGGATTTAACAACGACATATTTCATCGCTTTTAATTATTTCTTCATTTCTAGTTAATTCTCCATTATAATTCAAAATGTAAGAGTAAATTTATAAATGCCAAATTTAAAAATCAAAAATTGTGACTAATATTTTGTATATATAACAAATAAATTATAATTTTTAATTGGATTTGACAGCAACATATTTCTTCGTTTTTAGATATTTTTCATTTTTAGTTTATTCTCCCTCATAATTACAAATTTTAAGTGACTAATATTTGAATAAATAAATGAAATTTTAGTCTTTTAATGGTTTTGACAGCTACGTATTTCATGATTTTTAAATATTTTTTCATTTCAAGTTAAGTCTCCATTATAACTCAAAATTTAAATACAAAAATTGTAAAATTATAAAATCAAAATTTTTAAACTACTATTATTGTTCGAATTCGAAACGACATATTTCATTGTTTTTAAATAATTTTTCATATTTAATTAATTGTCCAGTAAAATTCCAAATTTAACAATCAAAAATTTTATGTGACTAATATTTAGAAACAAAAATAAATTTTAGTACTTAATTGGATTTGACACATATTTTGTGTTTTATAAAAAAAATTTTATTTGTAATTATTTACCATTATAATTCAGTATTTAAATAAAAAATGTTTCAATTTATAAACGTCAAATTTAAAATCAAATTATGAAAATTGCTGTAACGCAAATATAAAAACCATAAATTATAATGTTTAAATGGATTTGACAATTACATATTTCAACGTTTTCAAATATATTTTCACTTCAAGTTATTTTTTCAAACTTCAAAATTTAAATAGAAAAATGTATCAAAATAGTGACAACTATTTTAAATATATTATATATAAAACATATTGTTAAATGAATTTGACAACCACATATTTTTATTTATAAATACCAAATTTATAAATCAAAAATTTTATAATGATAAAATAAATTTGACTACATAAAAAAAATAATAATAAATAATTTTCTGCTTTTTTAAATTTTACGGAATTTTTCATCTAATAAATAATTTTACGTGTAAAAAAATTGAAACTTTAAAATTTACATATTTTTTATATTACATTTAATTTTTTTATATTTTAAGACATATTTTATTTACTTTCTCCAAAAACATTGACAAAGTGAGCGTTTCAAAAATTCAGTAAATAATATAAACAACTTTCTTTTTATGGTAATTTTTGTATTATTTTTTATATTAAACAAAAATATATCTGTTTTATTTTTGTAACTTATTGATTTTTTTTCTTATTCTTTCGTTAAAAATTATATCCCATATATATAGAGCAAAATTACTGAATAATTTTATAAAAAATATAGAGATGGAATGAAACAAATTTTGTTTAACAAAATCTATATTTAAAACATGATATAGATGTTTTATAGATAAATAAGTCTATAGTTATTTTTATTTATCATCAAAAAAGTGGGATGTACCGAAAAATCCAAATTTAAGAGAAACAAATAATTATCTAGCCTTTTGTTGCCTTTAACGGCAGCAACAGCAGCGGCAGGAACATCGGAGAGAAACGGCGGCGCTCTTCAGACACCTGGTGGGGTCCGCAAAGTAGGTTGATACGTATCGGTCTGTTGTGCTGGGCTGGCAGACGATGTCCATAAACATCGGCCGACGGTCACCGCCGCGTCTCGCGAACAATCTCCTGCATCCTTTGCGTCTACGTACCGTGTCGTTGTTGTGTCGATCAGTGTGCGTTCGTGCGCCAACCCCATGAGTGACGCGAAATATGGGCGATCTACTGCTGAAACAGAAACCGCCGAGGATACAGCCGCACTGGCAGAGCAACGAAATGTTGTACCGCAAACCCTTTCCGCCCATGTACCAGCACAAGGTAGTGCCGAAAGCCACCTTCAACTTCCGGCCTAGCGAGCCCCGGTGGCGCGAACCCCCCAACTATTATCAGACCCCGGTGATGTACAACAACCCGGTGAAACAGACGCGCGACTATCACTTCATGGCGCCGTATTATAGGAACATGATGCCGCCGCCTCCCAATCCCAACAGACTGTTGATGGTGGATCCGAGGCGTCGGATCAGTGTGAAAAGCAGTGAACCCCCGTGCCAATGTCGCTCCAAGTCGATGGAGGACGTGAGGACAGATGTGGTTGAAGTGACGGCCGATTGGCAGCACGATTACAACGGGAATCGGGTGTCGCCTACTAAAAGTGCTGATAAATTCGGACGGTTCTCCAACAGGAGGTCGATGGAGAACCTGCTAGTCGACACCGACTTTTCACCGTCCTCCAAAAGGAACGGGAGATTTCAGGTACTATGTAAACGGAAAACGGAATGCTGATGCCAAATGGATATTAAACAAACCACTATTTCTCTTCTTTAAATTTGGAATGGCAAAATAAATAAAGTTGATTTGGATGTACCAAACTAGTTGTCTTTGGCTAGTACGAGTATTTCCGGATTAGATTGAGAAAATGTGACTTAAATGTCCGGAGCTCAATTTGTTTAAAACGTTGATTGATTATTATGGTCTTTTGGTAGATTTGTAAAAAGTAAAACAACTTATACTATAAGTTACATTCTCTACAAAAAATATATCTCCCAAAAATGTCTAACTTTTGCTAACGACAATATTAAATATCTCGAAACTTATAAGAAAACTGTCCCACAGATACCTTTTTACGTAAAATAAGGTACTTATCTCACAAGAAATATATTTCCTTAAATTTTCGAGATAACATTAGATAATTAAAATGTCGGGATAAAATTAAGCTTTCCAAAAATATGTAATTTTGTGATATTCTAAATTATCTTTTGATAATGATAATGATAATTCAGTATCTCGAAATTTACAAAAAATATCCTTATATCGGGGGATATATTAAAATAAAAATTAGAAATAATTTAATATATCACAAATTGAATATTTTTAGAAAAAAATAAAGAATTACATAAAATTTTTTAAAAATGAGATATCAAAATTTAGTTTGTATAATGATTTAAAAGGAATGATCTGAGAATACTCAAATCAGTTTTTAGGATACCCTATATATAATTTATTATTATTATTAAAAAATTGCATAAAAACTAATTAATTCGTGTGTTTTAAAAATGTAGGTAAAGTGTAAAAAACTACAAAAAGCACACAGACTAGAAATCCAAAGTAATTAATAAATTCAAGTATAAATGTAGCTATAAATAAATTAAAGACAATAAGTGTCCTAATTATTCAAATATATTCAAATTAATTAAAGAACAACAAAACAGTTATTTACGGAAATACATTTTTTAAATCATCACATTTCCTAAAACATATAAATAACACATAAACGTATAATTATAGAGTGAAAATTTAATTGAAATTCTGTTAGATTACTTTTATTTTAAAACGCATTTATTACGGAAATTCGTACCAAGCCATGTGAATGTTGTTTTATAATAATTTATGTTGTTTTAGTTCCTGAACACATAAATATATTACTTGTATAATAATATGTAACCATTCAAAACATTTAAACCTAGTTATTTTAAATATGTTCATAAAAATTCCATATTCAATAATCGTAAATTTTATTAAATAATGTTTAATGGTTAACCATAAACATTCCAATTTACAAGACTCTTATTTTATTTTTATCCACATTCATATTTATATTTAGCAGTAACTTCCTACATTAAATATTTTTGGTGTTTAACTATTAACTCTATCCATAAATCTGTTTTGATATTTTCTTCTAAATACGGCCAAAAAGTGTGTGATTAATTCTTCTTTTATAGAAAATTTCCGCAATTAATGACTATGTTAACACTACTGTATCTTAATGTGGGAGATTTCAATGAAACGTCAGGAATGAAACCTAGAATGTCCCGGCTACTTTTTAGTGAAAATCTGGAATTTTACTATTTCACATCTGTTACTATAATTCGTAATATCTTTTTCCACATATCGTTAACTAAATGAGTGAATAATTATTCAAATTGCCGCAACTAAAACCTTAAAAATTGTAGGAAAGTTCACATGTAATCTAAAAAGCTTAAATTAATTAGCCGCATCGCAAAATTGGGTGTTTTCCTTTCTTGACGTAACTGTGTCAGTTGAACATACTTCTGTCAATCCGAATTCAAATGTGATTAATTATAAATTAATGCTTAAATAACATTTCAACACATCAATGCTCGCATCTCATGTGATAACTAACAGTAATTAACCATTGTACGATTATATAAGCGAAATATTAATGCTATATCTAATTTAATTGTAACAAACACAAATATTTTCTTATTACAACAATACTTATTAGCAAGTAGAGCGCACAGCAATCAGAAAGCATAAACTAAATAATACATTTATAATTGATTTTAGCAAATCGAAATAACGAATGGGATCCGAAAACACGTTCCAACCAATTTACACGAAAACTCATTTGAATCCGTGGCCAAATCCTGTATTCTATTAAATATTTCAATGATCGGTTGTGCGTAACGTCGACCGTGAAACACGGTGAAAAATTGCTCTAGAAAAGCCCGGTACCGCACGTGTAAACGAAACTCCTTTGTCGTCGCCCCGCAAAGCCACAAAAGGCTTCGTCGCAGTGAAATTCAATTTTACAAAAGCCAAAGAATTATTTGGTACGAGAAAGCGAATTTCTTCGATCGCGTTTATCTGTGGCTGTGCATTATTGGCCGATTTTAACGGTCGGCTTAGTTAAAATCCTTGAAAGGCCGCCAAGTAATTTCTTACAGGAGTTTTATTAACCGGAAAACGAGAAAAATGTGTGCAAGGCAGGCAAGTAAATTATCGTAACGGTCCTCATAAATACTGATTAACTGATTAAATTGAAGATTGTTTTGTCGTGAAATTGTTTATACGCTAATTTTCTACAATTTACATAAACTATAGGTTAATTTAATATGTTAATATTTATAATATACATACATGAAAACTACTATTTTGTGACTTGTTAGTGATACCAGTGGTTATTTGCATATTTTGTTTTATTTTATTCTTACACTAACATAGTGTGGAGTTAAAATATTAACAGTTCAATTTATAAAAAGTGTTTCCAAAACAACTTTTATAATTAATGAATATGAAACAATCTTAAAATTAGGTTAATTGATATTTTATGATAATGTCATTTAAAGTTAAAAGGTTTCTGCTTCATTTAACATTCAAATAAATATGGATTTAATTATGTTTTTAGATGAATATCAGATAATTTATTTTAATTAAAAAATTGTAGACCTTTTCTAGAAGTATTTAATTATTTATGTATTTATTGTATGTAATACAATACACATTTTTCTCTTCAATATTAATTTTTTAACAATCCACTAAAATTTCACAGTAATAATAAATTTACTTAAAAATTACTTATTTTAAGTTAAAATATACATAAAAAATATATAATAAAATATAAGAAAAATAATGATTTTATGAAACTGTATTGTAATATCTTTTTTATTTGAAAAAATCACAAAATAACGCATTTTTAATTAAAATTAATTTATTAAAAATATTCTGAAATTATACAACTTTCGAATATTACATATTTTTATTCAAAATTAAAAAAAATAAATAAAAATAATAATTAATTTGTCTTATTTTATTATTATATTTTGTTTTAAATTATTTAATTTACAATAATTTATGTATTATATTTTGTTTTAATTGTATTAAAATTTGAGGTATAAGTAAATTTACTTACAAATTTTTTCTTATTATTTTGTCAAATTTATTAAGTCAGTATTCAAAAATTAAAATAATAAAATAAATAATTTATTGTTTTACTTCACTATTCAATTGAATTTACTAAAATTTATGTATTAATTTTTTATTTAATTGTAAACAAAATTTAACAGTATAAAATCAAAAAATTAACATCACATATACTCATATATTCAACATAAAATAAAATTTTAATATTGAGTTTACTGACTTTTGTTCAGCCAAATTAAAGTTATACTGTTTTATCTTTTTAATACTGAAATTGATGCTGAAGTGAAATTCAAGTCATGGTTTGAGTTGTCAAAGTTTAACTATAGATTAAAAATTGTTTATTCTTTCTCTGCGTTTTGTAGTTTTTCATTGTTTATTATGCCAATTTGTCTTCAACTATATAACCATTGTCCATTTTTAAAAACGGTACATCATCAAGTCATGCCCCAACAATAATTAGTGACCGATAATGAAGACACAAATATATGTAACAACCACAAGACGTTATGCCATTTGAAACTGGGTTAACGGTCAAGAATTAAAAACATGTTTTTTTCAAAACATCAGGATTGTTTTATCAAACTGTACAAATATTTACAGACGAGTCTATAGTCGAAACATAATAGAGACACCGTAATCAAATTCCAAGCTAACACGGAAGTACTGTTTTCATTGTGGTGCGTTTAATTTACAACAAATGTGTGTGCATTGAGTAATAGACGTATAATAAATATAACAATAATTGGCTGAAGATGAATTATGTCAAATTGTATCATGTAATGGGACATTTTTATATTGAGTACTAATTTTCTTAAATTCAATAACTAAACTACTTTGTAGAATATTATACAACACATATAATTAGAAAAGGATAATCTGATATAACATAAATAAACTGTTTATATAATTTATTGTCTTTCTATAATTGTGGTAATTTATTATCTTAAATTATGTAAAACTCTATTATGTATGAAATACGAGTTGATTATTGGCTTGCATTGTACTACAATTTTTCATCTTGTTTTCAAATTAATACCTGTGTGATTTATTTCATATTAATTGCAAAACTTATTATGTTGCACCTCGCACCATTCTAATATAAGCAATTAACCATTTTTTTAAACTCAGAGTTTCCACTCCAGTCAGCAGATCATCAATTTTTATTATTCATTGTTGCATTCCGGTACGGCCGTACTTGTACATGTGCTTGTAACGTGTCAGAATTTTTATGATTCGATAGTTTCTTTGAACACAAAATAAAAACGTTGGTAATTGAACGGGAAACATTAACGCTAATAATATTTATCGAATCGTTAAGGCAAAGGTGAGCCGGTGCAGCAGTTTGCGTCAATTTATTAATATGCAACGGCCTTAGCATATTAAGTATCCGATAGTATTGTTTAATGAAAAAATGACCACTAACGGGGCCGCACTATTCACGCCTAAGGATCTATTTGTTTGTGATTACTTTGTAACAATAAATTAATAGCCTCTGGTTGCAATAGGTATTTTAATTTTCAATAATGCTAGAGGGGCTCATATCTAATGTCAGGCACTCGATAAATATAGTCATTTGGAGGAAAAAGTGTATTTTATTATTCTACCTTTCTAAGATTTTATGCTGTAACTGAAATTAAATCGAATAAAATGCCACTTAAAAAGTGGTTTTTAAGTGGTAATTTGAATTATTTAAAACATTTAAACTGCAACAAATATATTACTAAATTAAGTTTTAATAACAATATGATGTGTTACATACATCAACAACAGACATTTTAAAGCAGTAATAAAACCAAATTCTTTAGAAAATTAGTAAAACAAAATTAATTATAATTTTAAAAAATGGTATATTAATCGTTAAATTTTTTCAGTAAGTACTCCCTTACCCTATAAACAGCTACACTGTCCTTGACATACCTAAAATTAATGAACATATAAATTTTGTGATCAAAATATTGACCATCTAGAACTGTAAATATTCAAATAATATTACTGGTCAAAATAAAAAATTGAAAATATTTTTAAATCTATTTAATCTAGGGAAGTGTAAATTATCCACTTCAAAAAATGTAGAGTGTAGTTACTGTACATCAATAATAACTAACTTACCCCTTCTTTTCAGTAATTCTGATACCTCATTTACATAATATTTCAATTTTGATGAAAACGTTCACCTTGATCATCATTCTCAATTCATAAATAATGTAGATGAGATCGATAGCACCGATAGCATAGTATTTTAAAAGTAGTAAATTCAAAATTTACATAATTCTCTACTGTCTTGTTTTCAAAAAACCACTAATAATAGCCTTAATTGACAACCAAGATAATGCGTCACCTTCATTCAATTTCTGTACAAATTCGACATCTTTCTGCATCAGGTCGTTCTTCCAATAAATGTTTTTTCATGTTACATCAATGTCATGTCATATCAAGTTTCAGAAAAACAGAGATAAGATATTGAAAGACAGCGATACTAACATCTAAAGATATTGAAGATGATTTAACACCAGTTGCTTTGACAAGAGCTGGATTAGCAACTTTCATGAACTTACTTCAAACTAAATTAGAGGCCATCCACAATCAATTCCGCACCTTCCATTAGTCTCAACAGAAAACAGTAAGGTTGTCCGATGCAGTTGCGCTGCTCCATTTATCCGGAGCCATTATTCGCAATTTCGTCCAATAGATTAATTAACGGGCAGACGGTGAGCACACAGCATCAGTCTCATTTGACTGTGTGTGATGCGTACATCAATAATTCCTCCGTCTAAAGTATAACGGGTTCCTGGTAACGGAAAAGAAATCCGAACGGGCACAAGATCGATCGATTCGTTTGCTGGCCCGTGTTCCGTGCGAATCCGCCAAAAACGAAAGTCCAATTTCGAATGGATGAGTAAGCGTAACTGTACGGGGTTGCGTGTGGAATTTAAATCCGTTTCTGATGTGTGGCGTTCGTTCTGGAAAATCGGATAAAAATCGTTTTCCGTGTGTGCCGTTTCTTTTGCGCGTAAAATCGTCTCGGCCATTTCCATGCCGGTTAATTGCATCCGGACGTCTTGTCCGTTTTCCGTTGTCTTTCACAATTTTTACGTTTGATGGAAGTGAAAACAATGTGCACGGTCGGATCGGTGCGGGACACACGAAAGTGGATTTGTCTGTCCCCGAACGCCTTATGGTGTGCATGCGGTTGTAAATCTGTCGGCCCGCAGGCAACAAAACTTTCCTGGTTTTTACGAAATTTAAATCTAAAATTGAACACCTGTTGTGTTGGTTTTTTGTTGGCTTTTACCATATTCCGGTGCATGGTTGTCGGTAAATTTGATTTTCGTTGTTGTTCATCAAAATTAATTATCCAATAAGTATGTTTAATTGATATTTACAGTCAGTTGCTTCGGCAAATTTAATAACTGGTAATAAAATAAATAAACGGTCTAATCAACATCGGACTAATTGATTGTAACCGAACTGGTGCATAAAATACAAGCTAATGGTTTCAATGCAGTGGCCGCTGATCATCTTCTAATGGATTATTCCAGTTTTCAAAAAATATATTATTTATCGGATAGTCTTCTTTAGAACAATTTCTGTTTAACAAAATATTCAATATTTTATGACATAAAGAAAAGAAGAAAAAAGGGAAGAAGTTAGGTTAGTTAGTTAGTAACCTTAGTTAGGTCTGACAACAAAAATAAATAACAGTCACATGGATTATATGATGAATGAGGTTGAACTTTCCATATAATATTTTGAAGCTTCAATTGAGTCTCTAATGAAGACAGACATGTGACCTTGCGTTATCCTAAAGAAACAAAACGTTTCTTCTATTAACCGAAGAAGCTCGTCTTCGAGTTTTTTATAATCTTGGTAAATTTACAAGCAGTGAAGTTGCCTTGGTCGTTTAACCTGTGTTATAGTTAGTCAATATGTAAAATTGCAAGCGCAGTCCACCATTAAAATCTTTCTTTAGTTAAGACTTCATTTAGGTACTGTTCCTGTGTATATTAAACCAAATTCCATCAATAACAACACTTTAAAGCAGTACTACAAGTAATGTCACCAACTCTTTGGGAAGTTTAAAGAAAATTAATGAACTACTTGTTTCCAATTAGTACTTGATCGATACCCTCTTACTCTATGAATAACTCGTACCCTTCTTGGCATGCTAAAAATTAGCGAATAAATAAATTCTTAATCACTAACTTCTTCTCTTGAAACATTTAAGGGTGGTGGTTTCGAATGTAAATACGCCTTTGGAGACGGTATGTCTTAAGTGAATAAGAGGTTTATCCATTTTTGTAGTAAAATTGTAATAATATAAGTAGAAGTGGCACAGTGGAACAAAAGATAACACCATTTACAAGAACAATGCCTATCTAATAATTCATTTAAAGATCAATGAGTACGATTGAATTCACTGAAGGGAAAGTGACATGCTGATCTTGTCTTTAAACTTGAATTTCGAAAAAAACTGAAATGTCGTAATTACTTTTGTTACTCGTCTCCATTTACGTTCGTTTGATCGTGACTCGTCAAAATTCCATCGTAATTGCCGCCCTATAAATAAGCGTTAACGCAAACATTTATTGTAGACCCCCGGGGTCTTGTGCAACCGGCATTGTCATCGATGCTGCGTTAAGATTTGTTACTTTAGATTTTGAAAGCGTTGCAATTGTTGATGTGTTAGTTACACTTTGTCAGATCTGTTGGGTGTGCAATTATTATTAATTTTATTGTTATTTTTTTCCTTGCCAATAGTACGCGATAACTATGTTATTAGAAGCGTGGATAAAACGTTGCGACAGAAATTAAACTGAATGTTTTTATAATACTGAATGTTTTCTCCAGGAAATTGAAGTGTATATACATAAAATGACTTTCATAACACCGTTTCTTGTGTTGATACAAAAATCGAAAGTTCAAGTATTCATCTATTTACAACGAATCTTTTATTTTTTCAGCCCACCCCCCGAAGCACGTCGTCGGGCGTCGACTTGGACAACAGCGACGGTAGCAACGGAGGCAGGCCGAAGTTCGTCGCCGTCACAACGTTGGAAGATGTGCAGGCGGTACGATGCGCCGAATTCCATCCGGGTGGCCAGCTCTACGCCGTCGGCTCGAACTCCAAAACGCTACGTATCTGCTCCTACCCCAAACTCAACGACCTCAGGTAAACTTGTCACTGCTGGAGTCTGAAAGTGATCTAATTGAATTTGATTGATTTTTCAGAGAGGACCATCAAACGTACCAACCGATGGTCTTGTTCAAACGCACGAAACACCACAAGGGTTCGATATATTGTTTGGCGTGGTCGCCTGTCGGTGACCTGATGGCCACCGGTTCCAACGACAAAACGGTGAAGCTGATGCGTTTCAACGCTGACACCTCCAACCTGGAAGGCGACGAAATTGAACTTACCATGCATGACGGCACCATCCGCGATCTGTGCTTCCTCGAGGACACATCGAATAAATCCAGCTTGCTGATCAGTGGAGGTAAGATGATTTCTTACATAATAGTGAATAAGATTTTAATGTTGGTTTTGTTTCAGGCGCAGGTGATTGTAAGATATACGTAACGGATTGTGCGACAGGAACGCCTTTCCAAGCGCTCAGTGGACACACTGGACACATCTTATCCTTGTACACGTGGGGTGGTGCAATGTTTGTCAGCGGGTCACACGATAAAACTGTGAGATTCTGGGATCTAAGGACAAGAGGTAAGTTCAATTAAACAGAATTAGTAAATTCGTTTTATTAAATGACGTTTCATTTTAGGATGTGTGAACATGGTGACACCACAAACTGTACCGGGCACAAAGCAAGGATCACCAGTGGCGAGTCTGTGCGTCGATCCCTCGGGTCGATTGCTCGTGTCCGGCCACGAAGACAGTTCTTGCGTACTGTACGACATCCGGGGCGGCAGGAACGTGCAATGTTTCAAGCCTCACAGTTCGGATGTGCGTTCCATTCGGTTTTCGCCGTCCGCCTATTACCTGTTGTCCGCCGGCTACGATAATAAACTTGTGCTCACCGATTTACAAGGTACGTAATTAGTAATTCCAGTCTGGAACAAATCTAAGTTTTATCTTTGTTGCAGGCGATTTAACTTTACCACTTCCAAGTGTGGTTGTGGCCCAACACACTGACAAAGCAATATCAGGACGCTGGCATCCTTCAGAGTTTTCGTTTTTATCAACGTCCGCCGACAAAACGGCCACACTTTGGGCCTTGCCGCCGATTTAAGAAGAAATTTTCCGCTTATATTCAATAAGTCTGAACTAACCAATAATCATTTCGAACAAACATTACTTTTGCACATAATATACTTAACGTAATGTTTACTGATTTACCGTTTATTTTGTCTCGATGACATGTTAGTTATTTTTATTGGAAACTAAAATAACTAGTTTTTGTTATAGAACGTATTTTAATATGTTAGGATTGTTTTCCAGGACTGTATCCATCTGTTTTTGGAGTGATATGACTATATGTATAGTTAGTTATTTGGTATTTCAGCAGTTTCATGAAATTAAACCAAAATTTCCAATTAGTTGGAATAATGTATCAATATTTGAAGCTCAGATAAAATAGGGGTTGTTGACAAAATTTGACCAAGAAATGGTTTTGTTCATAAGAAGAACAGTTATAGTTTGCACAACAATTTTTTGGCTGTATTCCACGTTATCAGAAAGTCTGTTTTTTTCGTATTATCGCCTTGTTAGTGTTTACTGAAAATTAATATATAAATCTAATGTAATAACTGTATATATCTAAACTTATTTTTAAAAGCTTTGTATAAAAATATAAAACAACTAATGTATGCTGTTTATGTTATTAATGTTACAAAAAATGATATGTATATGTATCTTAACTTTAATATTTATGTGCGTTTTATAATTTCGAATTAAATAAAGTTATACTTAGAATGTGTTAATTTTTTTACCTTTAATTACACTAATTTAAAAAACTTCAATTATAATTGCTTTTATATAATACAGACTATTATCATAAAATTGTCACACAATTTAGATGTTGTAGTAAGGGCTAAAACCTTCTACCGCATTGTAAAGCACTGCGCGTCTTTTGAACTGAATTATTTAAATTTAATAACATGAATCTAGAATTTATTTGTTCACTAATGCCAAGAAAAGTGGAAGTTGTTCATAAAACAATAACGGCCGTACGACGAAGTAGAGTTTAAAAAATGTAGCGGTTAATAATCTCTTATTTTAGTTAATTTTTAAGGAATTTGGTGATATTGGAGTTATTTCGGGTTCTGATGTTGATGCAATTTTGTTTAATTTATGCCTTGTGAGTGTATAGTATTTATTAAAACATTGGTAAAGTTGCAGAATCGGTCACTCTAAGGAACATTATCTAGCGCATGCGTCGTGAGGCGCTGATTTCGCGCTTCTTGAACATTTTGAAGTGCAGTGTTGTCGGTTTGCAACGGTCAAAATATTCGAATCATTTTTTATGGTTGAATTATTGTTGTGTTGTTGAGTATGTATTATACTTTTTATTTTTTTGGTAAGTATATTATTTCTTCTGATTTGATGATTATTGCTCATTATTAAAATATTATACTTATGGCGTTTTTAAAAACAATATATTATTCCTATTCTTCTGCTAATTACTTTCTTAATTTATTTGTATGCTCATTTAATATATTTTACTTCATAGATCTTTCTCATTTTTAAAATATTATACTTTTATTCCTTTAGTAAGATTATTTTTAATTTGTTAGCAGTCATATTTTAAGTTATCTTACTTTATAGATTATTTGTGTGCTGCATTTATTATTTTTTTTGTACAATCTTAATTTATTGATACGGGTCGTTAATTAATTAATATATTTTACTATATAGATAATTGTATTGTATTTAATTAAAAATGTTTTTAATTTTTATTATTTTTTAATTTATTCCAATTTATTAATAAATTTATACTATATTTGCATTGAACAATTTTTTTCGAGTTACATAGACCATGACTGTTCCTCGGAAGATCTGTTTCCATCGTACCTCCACGAATTCATATGGAGAAATAAATTTAAAAATCATAATATCTTTATGAGCATTTTAAATTGTATTAGGGAGCAATATCCAGTGGAATAGATTTTTTTGTTTTAATTGATTTTGTTTTTTATTATAAAATATATAAATATATCTTTTTTGTTAATTTTATATTAATGTTGTAAATTTACCTAATTTACCTTTGAAAATTTACCTAATTATTTAATAAAGAACTTTTAATTAGATAGTTAAACTACCAAAGAAATATAGAATAAATAAAAAATGAATATACTAATTAATAAAGTGATTTGAATTTTATCTCTTTTCGAATTCAACCACATAAATAATATAAGTCATACATAAAAAACATAATAAATTACATATATATTTTTCTAAAAATCATTTCTCTACATATTTCGTTAAAAATGAAATCTGGCAACTATGCTGTCTAAAATCTCCGAAACAGACGATTTCAAATCCAGTTGACGCATGCGCTACAAATATTCCTTAGAGTGACCGATTCTGCAACTTTACCAAAACATTTTTTTTAATTTTAATCACATATTTCATGAGGGTCTATTATTTAAGCCTGTCTTGTATATAGTCTGTCGCATATTTAGTAGTTATTAATTGTTGCTTGAAAAAAAACTAAACAATACTTCTTTTTTTATTTATTTAAATAATGTGGAGGATGTGGTTATGTAGGATATCATTGCTAGATTTTTACCAAGAAAAACAAAAGGAAATAAGAAAAGTGTGGTGTAAAACTTAAAACAAATAATTCTAATAAATTTATAATAATAAACTTTTCTTGTATGGAATATGCTATATTATAGGCAACCCAATTTACTGTCAGTAACCCTGATTTGACATGTCACATATTTTTGGAGGTTAGTGTACTGTCAGTCTCACGTGTTCTCCGTCGTTTGTCAATATGAACGATTCTTTCGGACTTCACACTGAAGACGACCTTTTCTACTTCGAGTCCGACCATTTAGCCATTCGCGGCAATAAAGATTACAGTGAAGTATTAAAAACTGTAGTGTTACTTACTGTGCAAAGAGAACAAGCAATAAAAGACTACAGAACAGTATGTCAGATCAAAAAAGAAGCATTGGAAGATCCACTGGCACTTTTAGAGAAGATAAAACAGAAGGAAGATTTAGGAATACCGCTTATTTTGGATGTACCAAAAATTCCAAAGGTTGACTTCCAGAATTTCAGCGTTAAATTTCCGGAAAGTGAGCTAAATTTGATTTACTCTGATAATAATTGTGAAGTTCAAGAATCTGAGAGCGTGAATTCGAAGAAAAGCAACCAATGGACCGTGGAGGAACAGAAGCGCCTTGAAGAACTACTGGTAATTTATCCACCTGAGCCAATAGAAGCCCAAAGATTCAAAAAAATTGCCAAAGCTCTTGGCACAAGAACTGTAAAACAAGTGAACAGCAGAGTGCAGAAATACTTTTTAAAGTTGTACAAAGCTGGCCTCCCAATACCAGGCAGGTTGCCCAAAAACTGTGAAAAATATAAAAAGGCTCTTCCACACAAGCACCAAAGAAATAATCATTATTTCCTAAAGCCCACCACCTTTTTCCCAGAGCTGTCTGTACCTGTGACACTAAATGAAGAGGACAATATTCCAGGACCAAGCTCAAGACAAGCTACAACATCCAGTTCATCAAACTATTTGATTCCCTCCACATACCATCAGCCCACAAACCAACCAGTCAATGAAAAAAGTGAAGCTGAAATGAAACTTGAACTACTGAAAAGAGTCAAAGAGGAAAAAATGAAAGAAAAGGAATACTCCCCATTTTTCCATACTGGACACACATGTGATTTTTGTAATGAAACACCTATAGTAGGTTCAAGATGGCACTGTGTAACCTGCTCGATGGATTCAGTAGATTTTTGCACTGACTGCATGATCTCTCAGATGTATTCTGATAATCCTCATCCAATATCCCACAACTTTTACATCTACACTGATGACACAGAATCTCAGCCAGACAGTGACAATGAACTTAACTCTGGGACTTGTGTAAGTGAGACTGGCAGTGAAGTATATTACAAAAACTTGTCGAATGACAGTAAACCTAGTGAGTTTGACAAAACAAGTGATATGGAGTTGGAAGCCAGTGATATGGAATTAGATGATGATACTACTAATTTGTCTTACAAATATTTACATACAAGTTTGATGTTCCATGAAAATGATTGATTTGTTACAAAACTATACTTTTAATTAAATTAAATATGTTCAAATTTGTAAAATGCCTTTTATTAACTGTTTAATAAATAGTTATATACATAAATTATATGTTGGACAAGTTTTTTCTCTTGACGACATTGAATATGAATGAGGAAATGAGATTATTTGTGATGATATATCTTTCCTGTTGAGACAACAATTTATTGTTTGTTTCTAAAATTAGAGTGTTTTTATTGTACTTGCAAAATTTTTGTTGTTTATGCAGTAATTTTGCAACTTAATTTCAATTTAGCAATAATTGCTTTATTTTTTCGATTTCGTTCCTATAATTCTCAATTAGATGACCTCCCGATAGTGCATTTCCGATGATACGTTATAGAATTCGAAATACTCGGTAAGATGTTCAAACGTAGGTCTTCTCTCAGGTTCTGCATCCCAACAGTTCAACATCTTCTCATAAATATCATCTGGTAAATTGTACCCAATAGGTTTCGGCATCCTGTAACCGTTATTTAATTTTTGGATGATATCCATTGCCATCATTTTACCATAAGGCGGCTGCCCGTACGTGAATATTTCCATCAAGAGGATGCCATAGGACCAGACATCAGATTTGACTGAGAACTTGCCGTATAAAATCGCCTCAATTGCAGTCCACTTCACTGGTAATTTGACTTTTGAGGTAGAACAATACTGGCCTTCGTTGATTAATCTGGCCAAACCAAAATCTCCAATTTTGGCAACGTTGTTATCACCCAATAACACATTTCTTGCAGCTAAATCGCGGTGAATGAGGTTTAAGCTTTCCATATGTTTCATGCCAGAAGCAACTTGAAAACAGATGTAAATCAAGTCGGCTAATTTAATACTTGTTTCCTTGTTCGATTTCAACCAAGTTAGTAGACAACCTTTCGACATATATTCCTGAACTATGTAAATCGGTCCATCCTTAGTGCACACACCAAACAGGGCGACGATCTTCGGATGTTTGAACTGTCGCATAAGTGCTGCCTCCGCCATGAATTCTTCAGTAGTCGCGGAACTGGTGTTGCGCATGGTTTTCACCGCAACTTGAACTTTTCTCCATTGTCCTAGGTATACTTCGCCAAAATTACCTTTTCCCAACAGTTTTTTTAAAACAATTTCCTCTCGTTTTATTTCCCAATTGTCCCTATTTGATGGTCCCAAATCCCATAAAATTGGTTCTACTTTCTTGCACGGTTGTAACAGCGATAACCTTCCCAGATTGTTCTCTAAAATATGAGGTCTTTTAGGTCTTAATAATATTAGATGGTTTACTCACCTCTATAGTTCTGAATTAAACTTTGAAGAGTATTAAAATTGACGTCTTTAACAACCGAAAATGTTCCATTATTAAATTTGATTTTGTAATGTTTGACGTGGGCTCCCCTATGACTATCATCGTCTCTAATTGACAATGAATAACCATTCGGATCATGTTCAGATTTCCTAACCAGAAAGGTGCCTGGTCCGACCGACTTGTCTAGCAGATAAGTTTCAGCTTCCACGCGGGATGTTTCTCCAAAAAACCATCTGAAATCAAAATATTCATCAACAAGTTGTACATCTACTAAATCCTTACTCTTCACTCTCAATGGCATGGACATTGGCCACATAGTTTCCAGGAATGTATCCTTCTTTTAATGAGATTAAATGTCTGACTAAAAACCAATCCTCTGAGTCTTCAAGTACCAACATTTGGTCACCTCTTTTAAATGATATATCCATATGATCCTTAGCCTCATAATCGTACAATCCTACCACGGTTCGTTTCGGAGACGTATTGTTTACTTCAGATGTTGATGCTGATTTTTTGTTCGTTGGATATAATGACGGGGAACTCTGATTTGTTACATGTTTGTTTCTGTCTATGGTTGCATTTAGAAGCCTTTTATCTTCGTCAGTTTGATTGTCCAATCCGGCATCTAAAGTGTTTTTTTCAATATGGTGAAGGATTTGAATAGATGCTAAAATGTTTATGTCCAATGTGAAATATGTACTCAGAGTATATTATTATTATTTAAATTAATCATATTGTTAGTAAAAAATAATACCTGGAATGGAGATGTATATAAGATAAAATTAACACTTACGTGCTCGTCGATTATTTTTACAACAACAACTTCCCATATTGCCGTAAACGTGAATTACTAAAATATATTGTTTTAATGAAATCGTCACACTAATTCATTACAACATAGATTGCAAAATATAATAATAAAGGGGAAAAACTAGTAATATATGTTACTTGTACTTTCCGTTTAAATTTTAGATTGACCAAAGATTAAATTCTCTTGTCTGTGTTGGACAATACCTACCAGATTATCCAAGAGGATCGTTGAAAAATATATGCACTTCACATTATATCACATTTAATTTAATATTTTCCTGTAGTTTAATGACAGAATTGATAAGCGACGTGGTTGATAATGTGCACCAATCGGTTTCTGGATGTGACTAACATTAAATTCTGATAATATATATTACAATACATTTGTAATAGGAAGTGCTTTCGAGTTTTTTACTTCTTTTTTAGTTGTAAATGATAAGATTAGTGAAAATATATTCATGTAATCTTATCAAAATATATCAAGTAAATATCATTAAAATAAGTTACACAAAAACTCAGTATGTTGATATCTTATTAATTCTGGTGCTGTAGCACGGTTTAGTAAATCCATCTATTATTATAAGATGTTTGTTACAACAAACTAATGTACTGCATTCGGTAGTTTGAAGAACAACGGCTGTATTCTTCTCATTATCGAAAAGCCCGTAGTTCTGAGCCCGTCGTGAACAAGATCACATTTTTTCCACACTCATCCCACATGTTTGGGTTGATAAAGACCGTATTTCAAGAAGAATCACGCTCTACTAAGTGTTCTGTTATACTTTTCTTCCTTGTAATTTGACTGAGGAACCACCTTACGTGTTCCTCGATGATATTCCAGTGGACAAAAGACGTGATCTTTGGTATATGCATCACAGTGCTTCTCTTAATTCTAGTTGGCAATGTCATCAGTATCTCTTCAAAAATTTTCCAAATTTAGACATTAATCCATTAGATTTTAGAGTGTGCCAAATGAGGGAGAGGTCAGTCTGTTAGTCAATAACAAGCAAGGACTGGACCAAATAGTATTATTACTACAAAAATGAATAAATGTATGTATTGGATGTCTTTTTAATAATGAAATTTATATTTATCAGAGTAATAAAAAGATATAGTATATAGTTGTATATTTTTTGTATTGTTGAAAATCAGTTTTTTCAAATATTCAATATTTAGTAGCAGAGAAAAGAGGAGAAAAAAGGGGAACCTTCAGAATCTACACTACTGTATTATGAATATATATATATATATATATATATATATATATATATATATATATATATATATATATATATAACCTTCAGAATCTACACTACTGTATTATGAATATATATATATATATATATATATATATATATATATATATATATATATATATATTATATTGAATTGTAATCACCATTGTTTTTGAAATTTAAATTTGAGACACTTGAGAAAAGATCTTCATTATGGTACGTGTTCTTCCTGCTTTTAAATTTTGCCCACCTATTTTAGAAACACGTTGTATATTAATGATATGCATAATGTTCTCTAACGTTGAGAGTACGAAGCAAAATGATGAGTATCACTTGAATTTTCAAGAAGAATTTCTTTCATCAATCTTTTGAGTTTGCAAAATTTTGAATAGTAGTTTTTTCTTATTAGAAGATAAAATTACATACAGAAATCTATAAAACAAATTTTATTTTATTGAAGAATTTTTATTAATACGACATCTACTGATCAGAATGTACGATCCTGTAGGTAGATATCTGTTAACCTTAATATGATTTGTAGATCTAAAACCTTAGATTATGTTGATCTAAAGTTTTAAGTGAGAGAATTGTTAATTAACCGATGTAAAATTAAATTAATAAATTAAAAATTTATCCAATGAGACCGAGGGCATGCGTAGTAAACATGTGCAAATGCCATGCGCAACATTTTCAAACGGAATACAGCCGTTGACAACATTTGAATTATTCGTGTCGGTAGTTGTGCATCAGTCAATAAAATTGTTGTTTTTTTTACTGTATCTGTGTGTATTGTGATTGTGATTGTTAGTGACAATAATATAAGACATATCTGACAAGATGTCAGAAGATTTTGCATTTGACGCTCCTCAATTTTGCGACTTCAACAAGTCCGTGTCAGACGAAAAGCTGGAATCCTATTTCGGTAATTTTTTACATTACTTTTTTATATAATTTGATTAAAAGAAACCGTTTCAGCGGTTGATCACGAAAACTATAACCCGGGACAGCAAGGAATGTATGAGGACATTTCCTATGAGGCGGAAGATATTTCTCATACTGCAGATGAAACTGAAGACTTTTATACTCCCCCACGTAAGATTTAATTACTTAAATTTAATTTAATTATTTTCATTTCAATTTGACGTTTGAAATTTTATAGAATCAGCTATTAGGAGACGATCAAAAAGTGCTGGTCCTTCTTCACGGAGACATAATGTTGTAAATCCAAGTGGTGATGATGTCCACACTTTAACGTAAGTCTCCTGCAGCAATATATTTGCACATATACATTTGATAGATTGTTACTGTCAACATGAGTGAGTATGAGAATGTGTGAATTAATGCATCAGGTTTTAAACAAACTTAAGTCTGGTAGTTAACCTGAAGATTCAGTAAATAAAAATAAACTAAATAAAACTGAAAATATTCTTATTGTAGTATTGGAAAATGTTAAATATTTGTAAAAGATTTCAGTTTTGAATTTTTCTTAGACTTCAACCTTTTTCAAAGCAAATATTGTTTAACAAGATTATTCACTCATTATTGAACACTTCATTCCAATTTATTCATATTGTCAATATTCAATAATGCATATGATAAAATACTAATTTATTTTTTTTATTTTTAGAAATGATCTAGTTCATTTGGGCATTACAAAAAGTAAAACATTAGTTAAATATAGTTCTTCTGACAATCTAAGCCAGTTTCCAATTCAAAAAAGTAAATTAGCTAGAGCATCTTCAAGGGTAAGTTTTTCAAAAACTATAATATTTTTTTATACTGTAAGATTATTATTTTTAAAGGACAACATTAATAGACTGGCTCAGCCGAGACGTGCATTTTCCTCGACGCAGGAAGTCGGCAAGAACAACGAATATGTTTCGACTGCCCAACTTTTAGCCCAATGGCAACGAAAAACTCCAATAAGATTTAGGAGCAATCAAGCCAACCAACCGACGACAACAACTCGTCTCACCATCACTAAGCCACAGTCACCGGCACTTAGAACCAAGGCTCGTTATCGACCCACTACAGTCATGTCCACAGAAGAAAGAGAACAAAAAGAATTGGAAGAAATCCATAAGTAGGAAAAAAGATTAAGTTGTAGAAACATGAACTAATTTTCTTTTTACTTTAGGTTTAAGATTAAGGCACATCCTGTGAACAAGAGGATTCTTCAAGGTCCCCTGAAAGCACAAGGGCCAATGGAGAAAAAACCTTTAACGGTACCGCAACCATTTAATTTGACAGCGGTACCAAAGAAAGTCCAGGAGTTACCCACGGCACCAACGCCCGCGTTTCATGCTAAACCTGTGCCTAACAATCTGCGTTCTGCTCCAAAATTACCTCAAGTCCCTCAGAAAAAAATAACTCAACCCATTACACCTAAGTTTATGAAGACTTTAAAGAAATCACAGTCTGTATGTTTTTGTTATAATATATAAATGACATCAACTAACTAAGATCTTTCAGCTTGAACTTCCTCCACCAGATACATGTCAGAAGCAGGAGCTTCCGCTAACTAGGACGAAACCAATACCTTTTAGTTTTGAAAAGAGGGATTTGCAGATACAAAAGAAAAAGGAGGAACGCATTAAACAAGTTCTTGAAGAAGAGAAAAAAATGCGGGAATTTCACGCCAATCCACGCCCAAAGTACCTGGCTTCGAGAAACTCTTCATGCAATTCGTCCCTCAAGAGTGCAAATAGTTCACATGTAAGTATTAAATTGCAGTCATTGTATTGTTTAGTGAGAGTAATTGTATTTCAGAAAAGTAACGAAACTTTGTGCGAACAATTTAAAGCCCGACCAGCTACCGTGTTATATAAGGAACCGTTCATGCCCAAATACGGTGAGAAACCCCTGACTGAGATTGCCGAATTCCATTTAAGTTGCGAGCAACGGATGCAAGAGAGGAAACAGTTTGACCTGGAGCAGAAGGAAAGAGAGGATAAATTGAGGGCCATAAAAGAAGAGGAGGAAAAAGCAAAAAAAATAAAGGAAGAAGAAGAGAGGGAGATGTTTAGAAAACAGACTGAAATCAAAGCTCAACCTATCAGGAAATACAAACCTATCGTGATTCAACCTTCCAACAAAGTGACGGTCCCAGTGTCACCAGAATTCATGTCCAGAAAAACGATGCATGTGCACTCAGAAGATAAGGAAAATATCTCTTCCAATTATTAGCTTTATCTAATTGTTTACAAATTTATATTTTTATTATATTTAAATTTATTATACCTGATGTGAAATAATAAAAACTTTAGTTAGTTAGTTAGTTATTTAACATGATCGTAATAAAATTAAAACACAGTTGTATAGATTAGCACAATGTTTTTATTTCAGTACTAGAATATTTACAAAAGTTATAATATATGATTGTTTCTGTAACATATGGCTTTTATTAAAAACTTAATTATAAACATAAAATATTTAAATAACATGACTCAAATAAACTGACTGTTTTTTATATAACATATACAAGACAAAATTGTTAACGCTTTATGTAACAGAAGTGATTTGATTTTGGAAAAATATAGTTTTCATTTCTATCACATAAACACTTGTGGAAAAATATAAATAATGTCAATTAACACACGCACATACACTATCATGACTATGATAAAACACATGTTTTTTAACAAACAATAGAGTATAAAAGCATATCTATAACTTTTTAAAACTGTATTTTAACATTCTTTGTTCTATTTGGAGGGCCAGATTATTTTGTACACATGTATTGCACGAAAACAGCTAGCCAAAAATACCAAACTCGTGGAGTGCATGTACAATGTATTTATGAAAGACCATAAACTCAAAATCGGACAGGACAAAAATACATTGCTAAATGCATCGATTTTCAAAACAAATTCTATTTGGTAGATTTGGTATTTTTTAAGTAATGGAAAAAGTAATTAGATACTAATAATTCACAACACACATACAATACACAAAGTTCCCAATTTAGAAAAGTTCCTTTTTTTGTTTTGAAATAGTATAGGAAATAAAAATCCTATAAACAAAACTGTGATGTTCAAGAAATTATTGGTCCACGTCCAATATATTTTTTAATGTAAAAAGTTTTAGAGTACAAAAAGTCATTGTATAAAAGATATAATCTTGAAATAGGACACTTCATTTTCGCCTTTTTGTACTATTACTACATGTACGTGGCAATTTTTCTTCTTAATTTTAAGAACAGTTTCTAGTAAAACGAATCAAAAACGTTACTACATCATAGAAAAAGCAGACTTTTTAAGACAGACGTCTGATGTAATTAACATAATATATAACAGTCTTTTTGCTAGTTTTTATCATTTTTTCACGTTGATTTGGAATAAATGTCCACCTGCAAAAATTTAGCACGACTTCAGGAAAATTTTTCAACACTCAGTACCCTGTATATAAGAAACACTTATAGATTAATGATGACAAGTTAGTCTTGATTTTTATCAAAATTAATTGGTTTCAAACTTAATTTAGCTTTTGTTATTGACAGGGGTGGAAAATAAAATAAAATGTAAATATTTTACACTTAAGTGTCAACATTATAATTCATTGAACTTAGTCTAATTTTAAATTATGATGTGATGAATATAATAAGATTTAACCATACACTTTTATTCCTACTTCTACTTTATCGAATTTCTATTATTTTAAGAAAATAACTTATATACATGACTAGCCTAATCTTTAAAACGAAACATAAATATCACAAACTCGCCTTTGTTATGCTAAATTTTTGCGATTGAAACAAAGTGCGGCGCAGAAGTGTCGGACGTTCAATTAAAAGTACTACTTCATTTATATAATACACTTGGAACAGCCAACACTTCCTACAAAAAAATACAAAGGATATTTAAACAAAGCACTTTAAACATAATAAATGAGATCTAGCATAGTATCAATCCATAAAACTGCCTTGAAATAAAACATTTTTAAGTACTGACTAATCAACCGAACCGATCTTAGTCTGGTACTTCCCTGTAAGGTACCTCCGAAGTGACATTAAACGTTTCGAAGTAGTGCGTCAAGAACTCAAACGTGGGACGATTCTCTGGCTTGGCGTCCCAACAATTCAGCATAGTCTGATAAATCTCGTCTGGTAGTTGATGTGTCGTGGGTTTCGGCATTCTGTAGCCCTTGTCTATGATTTCAATCACTTCTCGGCCGTGCATACCCGGATACGGGACCTGTCCGTACGTGAACAACTCCATCAACAGTATACCGTAGGACCATACGTCCGATTTGATCGAGAACTTTCCATAAACAATGGCTTCGGGAGCGGTCCATTTTACCGGGAATCTGGATCCTTGCTTGGGACAGTACTCGTTGTCTTCTATCACGCGGGCCAGCCCGAAATCGCAGATCTTCGCTATGTTGTTTTCGCCGATAAGCACGTTGCGTGCGGCCAGATCGCGATGGATTAGCTGCTTAGATTCGAGGTATTCCATGCCGCTGGCCACCTGGAATGCTATGTAGATCAGGTCCTCGAATTGAAGGCGTTTGCCCTCGTCGTTACGCAAGAAGTCCAATAAGCTTCCTGTAAGCAACACGCGATTATTTGCATTGGTACCACGAGAATTATTTAAAGTACGTACCTTTAGACATGTACTCTTGAACGATATAAATGGGTTCTTCCTCGCTGCAGACGCCGTACAGAGCTACCAGCCTCTTGTGCCTGAACTTCTTCATGATCGCTGCCTCGGCAAGGAATGCGTCAGTTGACATCGTACCTTGTCTCAGTGTCTTGACCGCCACTTCGTAATTATTTTTCCACTTGCCGTAGAACACCTCACCGAAGTTGCCGTGGCCCAGTTTCTTAATCAGCTGCAGCTCGCTGCGGGGAATCTCCCACTTGTCTCTGTAGGTCGGACCCAAGTCCCACATCGTGGGCTCAGGTTTTCTGCATGGTTTTGACAATACGTGACACAGCCCAAATGCATTTTCTGAAAAAAGTTGGTGATTATGTTATAGAGCAACAAGTTACACTTGGGGGACTTACTGGTGTATGCGTTGACTAACTCGGCTAGGGAATCAAAAGTCTTGTTGGTGGAGATGTAGAAACCGCCATTGTCTAGGGGTTTGATTTTGTAATGTTTGACGTGATATCCTCTGTATTCTTCCCAGTCTTTCACGCTGAGGGAGTAGCCGCTGGGGTTGTGCTCAGACGGACGTACCAAGAATGTGCCGCGACTGTTCTCCTCAGCCAACAGCAGTTTCTCCGCCTCCTTGCGGGATATGTTCTCAAAGAACCAACTAGAAAAATACAAACCAATTTAGTAACAAAACAACATGATAAACTCAGGCAAAGACTTACTCTTCGCTCTCAACACTAAGCTCGGGGGCAACGAAGTTGCCGGGTATGTAACCCTGCATTTTTGTGATGAGATGGACGACGTTGAGCCAGTCGCCCTCGGAGTCGTCGACCACCTCCATGCGGTCGCCCTTCTTGAACGACACGTCAGTGTTGTCGCGCGCCTCGTAGTTATACATGGCGACCACGATGCGTCCTTTCACCGGTGGGAACTGTGTCGTCCGCGTCGGCGTCGGCCGCGCCGCCCTGATGAAGTCGGCATGTGTCCGTTGCGGGTCTGGTGTGTAACGGTTTCCATCGGTTATTGGCAGCCTTGTCAATGCTAAAAAATTAATGGTATTAGAAACCTGAGACCTAATGCAAGAAAATGTTACCAGCTCTTAACATAATGGATAATAAAAAATTGGAAGACTGAGAGCTATAAATCTATTTAGTGACAAGTAAACAAATTCATTCGTTTTTTTATGGTCTCCAGTTTATGTGTGCTTAAAAGCTTCGACGTCAAGCTGGAGATTCTGACCTAATTGTATTTCAGTGTGTCAGCGAAAACATCGATTGTCCTTTCAATTTTTTGTCACCCATCCAGACGACTATTTGTTCGACACGTCGGACGTGCTTGTTCATTTTTTCAGCGTTTACGCATTATACACACAACATTAAAAAAACAATTTTTTATCATTTGCCACTTTCGGTTATCCACCAAAAATTGGAACACACGAGCCGACAGGTCAAATGGCTTTTATCTAACTTTCTAGCATTTCAGCAGGATAAAATTGCGGCCGTATTCAAATGAGACGATTCGGCGGGCTTCCGGCAAACTAATGGCACTTGGAAATGTGTTCGTAGTGCACAAACTATCGTAAAACAAAAAAGGAGAAAAAAAACGAGGTGAGACGGATAACAGATCTAAAGTAATACATAATTGTATGCAAATTTGCACTTTGCCACTCGGGCGAATATGCGGTCTTGCTGGTTTTAAAGAAGTTAACGCGCAGAACAGGGATTTACGTTAATGTGCACTAAAATGACTTGTGTGCGGCAATTAGTTTTTATTTTTATTTATTACCGTTCCGTGTGTTCGGCTTCAAACGGCTACTTGTCATGAGTACCGATTTCCTGGTGTGCCCATTCACAACGTCAAGACTGTTCCGTGTAATTGTGGTCGATTATGATGAAGAGGGTCTAATTTTAGGCATATGGTTTTGGTTTGGGCCATTGTGTTATTATTTCAAAAGCCAATTGATTAGTTGAATGGGTGTTGAGAAATGCAACGGCACAGTTTCACTTTTTAAAAGCACTTGCATTGTTCTAAACGGATCATTTATTAATTTAATTGCTCAAGAGTTTATTTATACATCTCTAGAGCCAACTTTCCAGACATTCCGGTAAAATTAACTTCTGTTGTTGATGATCCTTTGTAAAATTAAGTTAGTCATGCTGTTTGCGAACAGGTTTCACCTCGTTGTGTTAGATCATAAAAATAAATTATAACAATTATCATTGTATTTCAAGTTATTTCAAATTGCATTTGTGTCAATTATAAAATTTTAATGTTAATAAGGTATGTTGTAAATGTTTCACATACAATGCAAAAGGAAATTTACGTAGACTCAAAGCATGCGATCTTTAACAAAACGTATTTGAATGTTTATTAAATAGTTACATTTAAATATTCATTAAGGAATTCTTCATTGTTAAAATTATAAAAATTAACGTGGCAAAGCTGTAAAATGTAAATTGTTATTTTTATTGCCTAACTGAAGTTTAAGTTAATGAGTTTCCATAACATGTCACAACTTGCCCTCTATTGTTAGAATCAGCCTAATTGAAACAGAATAATTTAATCGAAAAGACTCACCTTCGTTGCCGTGTATTATTTTCGTATTGGACGTGCTGTACCTTTCGGACTTCTTGCTGCCGCAGCAGCAGCAACTGTTGCCCATGCTGGAGGGCGGTTCGTGGGGACGGTTGCGCTTCGGTTACGGCCCCGGAGGGGTCAGCAGTGGATCGTCACTGCATCAGTCGCGACTCTCGACCGCATCTGGAATGGAGAGACGAACAAATAAAATACACTGCGCTCGCAAACACCTTTTGCCACGACCGTTGTCCGGCCAATTGGTTTTAACGTGTGCGGTTTGTTTGCCAGATGCTTACGGGGGATGGCGATCGTTTAATGACTGAGGTAAAGAGGGTAAATCTGGGTGGTTGTCGGGGGGTGGTGGGGAGGTTGGACGTGACAAGATAACGGGCTCCAGGTATACAAAGGGAATTTTCCCGTAGCTATCGTAAACATGATGATATTTATTGAAAATATAAAAAAAAAACAACCATATATACTGATGTTTGATATTTTTTGGAAAAAATATATATATATATATTAATGTTAAGATATTAAATTATATAAAATATTATGAATAAATAATACAATAGTAATAGTACTAAATAAAAATTTTCTATTTATTCATAAAAATCAATTTCAATATCAAGAAATTTCTAAAGAAAATAATGATTTTTTTTTATTAAAACAATTTGAATCTCTTAACTTTTCTTAACTACAACAACAGAAAAAGGTATTGATTTAATGTTTTTATAGAAACTGACTTGAACTACTTTTCTTATTTATTTTGAACAAAATTTCATTTCTGGTTTCCCCGAAAGTGACATCAACTTTGTTATTTTCCATGGAAAACACTGTATATTTTTGAATTTTTTAATTCTACATGTAATAGCAATTAAAATGCCTACACCAGGTCCAATACATAAACACGATAGTTCTATAGTTATTAATTTTTTTCCAAAAATTTTGACAAATTGATGGCTTATCTAGAATATCTGTAAGGCCACCAATTTTAATGTGTAGGAAAGTTTATTTTTGAAATACACGTTAACTAAAGACCATCTCATAAGGAACCATTATTAACACTCCTAAATTTTATACAGGGTGTTCGTTATTTACGTTTAAATTTGTTTAAATATTAAATTTTTGGTAAAATCTCTGTTAATTTCATTATATGTGTAGTGAACATTTATAATAACTAATCGAAAGGTTTTTTGGTATTCACTCTAATTATGCTAAAACGAAGTTATTAATGTTTTAAAATGTCCAATATTAAACAAAATTAACGAACACCCTGTATAAAATTTGGAAATACCAGTAACTGCCCCTTATAGCATTTGTCTTTGGTTAACCAATTGCCAAGAATGAACTTTCTAGTATCAAAATTGGTGGTTTTACATATATTTTAGTTAGACCATCAATTTGTTAAAATATTTGGAAAAAAAATTAATAACTCAAAAGTTCTTGGGTTTAAGTACAGGACATGTTATAGCTATTTTATTTGCAATTACATGTAGTATTTAAAAATCCAACAATATACAGAGTGTTCCATGAAATTGAAAATCAGAATATGATTGTCACTTCCGGCGAAACCAGAAATGAAATTTTATTCAAAATAAATTAAAAAAGTGGTTCAAGTCAAATTATAATTGCTACAAAAATTTCAAGTCCTTACTTTTTTCGTTCCCCATAAACTTCTAATGAATATTTATTATTATTTTATCACATGATTCATAAGATTATTTCGAAATACCTAGAGTAAAAAACTCTTAATAAAAAAAATCACTGGGGAGTATACTAGTGTTAAAATGTGAACTTAGAAATCTTAAACAGGAACTCATATTTTTTATTATAAAATGGAAAGACTTTTCCAAAAGATCATTGTCGATTCAAAGAAATTCCTTTTTTTATTTCCGTTACTAGATAGATTAAAAGTCGAAGGTTACTCGAAACAAGACGAGACAAGAGGACTCTTGTATATCGACAATGCTGATAAGAGAAATCACAATGTAAACCCTGTTTTGAAAGAATAAGTATGCAAGTGGCAAGATAGATCTTCATTAAAAACGAGAGAATCTCAATCGAATTACTTTCATGTTGATGGGAATATGATATTTGAGAACTTTAAATATGATTTGGTGCACAAAGTGAATTTTTATATCTACACTTTGTATTTAAATCAGGCTGCACGGAAACGGCTGCAAGTGGTTTGATTAAATTTTCAGTTTCCTGAGTCGAAGAGATCCATTTCAAAAGTTATCTGTAGATGAAGGTTGAATATAATATTCTTTATGTCGTATAAAGTTCAATTTGTGTTCATTTTAGAAATACGATCACAGAAACTGTCTATCTAAGTAAAATTAAACTGAAACGACAATTTGGTTTGAATATAAGTGAACACAATATAAATAAAATGTATGTATATTTAAAATCACTTTTTGTCACGCATTCCTGTCATTTTAAATCATCGGATAATACACGAACTTATTGGTTCAGCATAGTCGACATAACGGAATTCACAAATATCCATTTTCCCACAATATACAGTTTTAAACATCTCATCCTTTTAAGACCACACACAACATGTGTTTTGAAGTGTAAATTCTAACTGATCTAATAACTTACCAGTAAGTAAGCTTAAGAGTAATAAATAACAATTAAAATTCTATGCAGATTTTCGTCCAGGTCCACCAAAATATGTTTGCCAGATGTCGAGTTAATCGTGGGATCAAATGCACAAATTTCTAAAAACACAATAAAATCCCCTCTCAGGTAAACTCCATTGATAATCACAAGTCACCGATAATATCCTTTGCTTATAGACTTTTTCGCTAATCCCAGGCTGATTTGCATAGATACAAATCAGCAAACACGTTGCTCGAGCCGCTAGTTTTGCATATATAATTGAATAATTTAAAATGTGGCATTTATTTATTAATTATAATCCCCACAATTAATGTTGTAATAATTACAAGTTGAAATCCGTAAAAAAGGCAAACAAATTACAACATACAGTTATCGTACAGGTCTGAACTTGTCAAAACGCATTGGAAATCAATTTGGTACGCTCCAGTACTCACCGTAATTCACAACAAACTTTTCAATTACGTAACAAAATTGTGTTTTTCAGGCTGGAGAAAACGCCAATTAAACAGAAAAGATCTAATAAACACCAACAACTTGCCCGAACGAAAAACCCAATTAAGAATCAAAATCGATGCGTGAAATTGCGTTGATGTGTGAAATATGGATTTAATTAGCACAAAAACGAGACGAACCTGCGCCAAACTCCCTGCTGAAATTTCTCAGGACACCACCACGACCGCTTGATTCGCACTGATTTTTTTTTTGCGGTACTGTCACAGTTTCACCATTGTTGGAAAGCCACACAGGAAACGTAGCGTCCGACCTTGCCATTCAAATCAGACCGAAACGCACAATTAACGAAACAAACACATCTTTTCAATTTGTTCGATGCCTCGGTTAATTGGTGTGCGATATTTAGATAAGCGCAGCCGATGTTGATACCGAGGGTAATTAATCTATGTAAATATCGTTAATCGGCCATTATCTGCAATCGAAGTATGATAATATTTATTTAAAGTAACGTTTTTGTCATGGTCTAAATCTGTAACAGTGCTCATAAGACAAGCTTAAGACTAATGAGCTAAGCACTATGAATCGTTGGATTTTTCTACGGTCTTAATTTAATGCAATGAGTCACTTAATGGCAATTAATTTATTAGCGAGCGACATATTTACAAAACAATCGTGGAAATATGAATTGTTTAATAAAGCACTCAATTGTAGACAACACAATGTGTTAATAAACCAATTTTATTATCGTTTTAGCACGGAGACGGACGAATATGGTAACGTCGAGGACAATTTCCTGCACCGAAACAATCGCAGTGATTCAATTCCTAACTTGAATTCGTCTTAAAATTCCATCAGATTACTACAAAAGCTAAAAATCTGATCGACGACCTGGTCGTAATCCCTTACGTCCATAGTTAATATCGAGGTTTATGTAAATAGACGCAAAACAGTACACCTACCTGTTTTTTCCACTTCCTCCTAGCTCGCCGGCTCATGAGTATTAAAACGTACACTCATACGATATAAACTGGTTATTTTAGATACAGTTATAGTACGATGTAGCTATTAAAATTAAATCCAACTTTGAAATGGCATTCCCGAGACCCGAAGCAGAAGATAATGAGTGAGAGAGAGAGGACTTTATGTTGGTGCGAAAACGTGGCGGTTCCGTGTTCCATCGAAACGAATTTAATCTATGTTATATTTAATTGGTAATTGGCATTCCACGTATGGGGTGTCTTTAATTGGTTGTTACTGTTACCAGTATATCGGAACCAGATAGACCAAGTCTGATTTAAGTAAGCAAACCATATTTTGATATCTCTTGCCGTTTTTGAAACATTTACGAGTATTTAATATATCAATGGAAAGCTAAATTTTTTTCTGACATTTTAAAGACAAATTCAATTATAGTTTCCATAAATATATAAAATAAGTTGCATATATTGTTGTGTTGAAATTATAAGGAGATACAGATTTTGAAACGTAAACCAGAAATGAAGTAATTCCATAAAAATGATTTAATAATTTTCAAATTGTATGTTTTTTGAAAGTTTGATTGGTTCTGACATTTTAATGGTAAATTTAATTATAATTTTAAATAAGAGAAGCTCATAATATCAAAATTAGAGGAATTTTGAATTTTTGAGATAAATGTCTTATTTACGTAGGTTTATTTTTTAAATCTAAAAAATCGGAATCGAAATTTACCAGTAAAGTAAAGTCTATAAATAACATAATAATAATTTAATACTAATCTAAAATATCAATTTAGTATTTTTTAGAGTGCATATTTTTAGAAAGCTTTTTTGGTTTCTGACAGTTTAAAGACGAATTCAATTATGTTTTCTATTTGAAATAAAAAAAGTTGCACATATTATCTCGAAATTTTAAGGAAAAATATATTTTTTGAGATAAGTGTCTTATTTCCGTAATTTTTTTTCTTAGAATCATAAATAAAATAAACTATGAGTTCTTTTCATGAAAAACAATATTAAAAATCTCGAAATATAGTTAATATTTTATTTAAAATATCAATTTAGTATTTTTCAAATTGCATATTTTTGGAAACCTTTATTGATTTCTGATATTTTGCACATATCTCAAAATTTTAAGAAGATATCTTTTTTTAATATAAATATCTTATTTTATGCAAAATTTTGTTTACAAAAATATAAATAAAATAAATTATCGGTTCCTGTCTCTACATTTCAGGGATAGCAATATCGAAGTTTACTAGAAATAAAGTTAATATTTTTCAAATTGTATATTTTTTTGAAAATTTGATTGGTTTATATCATTTTAAAGACAAATTTATTTCTATTTGAAATAAAAAAGTTGCATGGGTAACAATATTAAGGTCTTGAAATTTACCAGAAATTATGTCTATAAATAATATTAATTGAAATATCAATTTAGTATTTTTTAAATTGTATATTTTTGGAAAACTTGATTGGTTTCTGACATTTTAAATACAAATTCAATGATACTTTCCATTTGAAATTAAAAAAGTTGCACATATTATCACGAAATTTTAAAAAGATATATTTTTTTGAGGTAAGTGCCTTATTTTACGTAAAATTTAGTGCCCAAAAATATAAATAAAATAATTTATCAGCTACTGCATCTATGTTTCATAGATAACTATATTAAATATGTCGAAATTAAGTTAGTATATTATCTAAAGTATCAATTTGCAGCAAAGAAAATACCTCTGCACAGTGTTTCTTTATCTGGCCTGGTAACAACGATTCACCCAATTTGGGATACCCCGTACTAAAATGTTCCATTGTGTAATTGGCCAATTTAGAAGAAATAAACTTCTAATGGGGTAGCTGATTAGATATTTAAAAACAACGTGAACGTTAAGATGCAAATGGTTATTGCATGGAATTTGAACTTGACTAAAAATATCAGTTCATTCAATATTCGATGGTATTGAATAATCGGTGAGTCAGCCTTGTAAGGAGAAATGTTTAATTTATAACAGCAATTAAAGAGCGTTAAACCGTTTGTAAATTTATGCAACAACCACAAATAAAATTCTAGGAAAAAATAACAGAAATAACGAATTTCAGTTCATTTGTATGATTGTACTAAACGATTCATATCGAATAAAATTGCGCATTGTTCTAGTAAAAATCGTTTCTTATGACTTAAGCACGTTTATTGTTATTCGTGTGCGACCTATTGTGTATTTTTAACACTTCCAAGTGATTTTTTCATTGTCGATTTCCGTGTCAGCGTACAATTGATTCAGGTCATTACGTTTCTGCAATTTAAAGCCGTTTATAGTAAGTTCTCCCAATTTCCTGCTGCCGACAACATTAACGATTGGTGCGTTCGTGTCTAGTGCCATATCTCAGTTTTATTAGTTCAACGAGGCACAACATTATTTTCCAGTGATCCGATCTGCCCCACATCGCCAGCTAAATGGCGTACTCGGAAGCCGTCCGAGTGAAATCGACAACAAAAAAAAAAAACAAAGATCGACTAAAAATAATCCGCTAAAACGTGCATAATGCGAAACTCGTCCGCGGGAATTCGGGACGACGACGTTGCACCAATTGTTCGACGTCGCAGGAATTGGGTTAAGTTTGCACTGTGTGTTCCCGGTCTACATTCTGTTGCGCCACTTTTCACACTCGCGACAATATCTGAAAACAATGCGGCAGGATAATAAACCGCCACGCCGGTTTTTCGACGTGGACGTACAAAGGGCTGCGGATAATAAAGGGAAAAAAAAGAACAAACTAGGAAACACATTACGTTGATTGGAACTGTTAATGATACGCGATTATTTATTAGTGACGTTTCTGCAGTAGTTTACACGGAAAAATCATGTGAAAATTAACTTTTCTTTATTTTGTGCCGCAACGGAAACTACATAAAATAAAAACGTGATTTTTTTTTTTATTTTTTTACATTTTCATACAATAATAAATTTTGGATTGCATAGTAGATAACCAAATTATCATCCTTTCTTTGCCATGTGAAAGATCAGTATGTTATGTACATTCATTTTTGCCAATAAGAAGTAAGTTTTTGAATGTTGCTAATTCAGCAACTTAAGTTATGTTAAATCTCCTCCATACAAATCTTGGCCTGATAAAAAAGCTGATATTTTGTACCAAAATACAGCTGTCATTATATTTTCATCGTTTAAAAACCAAAAGTTGGTTTTCTCCGAAACAAGAGGTTTGTAAGTTAAGTAAAAATTGTTAAGAATTGACTATTATGACTATTGCAATACTGTACGTGTCAATATGTTCATAAAAATAAATATATTTACGCATTACATTTTTTTCTATGTTACCTTCCTTCTAAATTATGAGCTGAAAATGATGAATAAGAAAAATGTTTTGGCCAACATTTCATTTCTATAAAAATTTAGTTTCAGGATTGAAAAAACATTTTTCAATACAAAAATGAATATATCTGACATTATTTACTGTATCTAATATTTTAAATTACTGTATTCATCGAATACCTACAGTACTGGAAAAAAGTATGGAAACCTTTTAGCTTTTTTTATTCAAATCCGAGTTTATGTTTTAAAGTATACCTTTTTCACTTAGATGTGTTATTTTATAGATTTTTTAAAAAATATATTTTTGGGTCTGGAAAAAGTCTGAGTACTGAGAAGGCCGATATGTACCAATATGTTTTGATCATGAAACCATGTTTTGTCAAGCTTAGAGGTGTGCTTCGGATCATTGTCTTGTTTATAAGTCCATCATAGTGGCACATTTTCCACAACAAATAATATTGAGTCCTCTAATATGGTTTTATAATGGATACGGTCAATTTTACCTAATACTTGTACTTTTGGAACCACGCCATTTGGCTATTACTACAGTGGTTTACAGTAGATTTTGGTATTTTACACTGAATTTTGCCCAGTTGGTCGTTTTACATATTGTCTACTATCAAAACCAAATAAGTTAAACTTTGATTCATCGCTCCAAATAACGGTATTTCATATTTCAATTATATAATTAAGATGTTCTCTGGCAAAATCCGGGCCTTTCTATTTTTGATAGCATAGGTTTTTTATAGGGATTCTTGCATAAAGTCCTTCATCCATTAGACGATTTCTGACTGTTCTGTCAAAATGACGCCAAATTATCCTCATTTACTTGGCGAGACGTTTTATGGAGATCCTTAGAGATTTTTAACATGTCTCTGTGTAGTGATGGGTTAGTTTCTCGAGACCTATCGGTTTTTGGAGTTTTAAAATCACCAAGAGTGTTGTATTTTTGAATGATTGGTGTAGTTGCACTTTTTCTAATATTTAAAGACTCTCCAATGACGTGTAAACAAAAAATTAATTGACAAATTAATTTGGTAAAAAGCAAAGTAACCCTTAACGAATACTGTATGTTAGAAAATCTGTGTTTCGGGGTAAACTAAGTGTTATTTGCTGTGGAGGAACTGATACGAAACCATACTGCCATAACACACACCACGAAATTGTTAGCGTTACAACAACAGCATACTTGATTCGTTAACAAAGGCACATTTTAACAAGATAAGCGCATATTAACATTATTGAGATAGCCAGGAAAAATTGTTTTTGCACAACATCTACCATAAACTAGAACATGCATGTTGTCGCAACGGTGCGGCATTATAATTGAAAAATAGGCGTATTCGCTTTTTCAGTTTAACGGCTCCTCATTAAAATCCGAAGATAAATGATACGTAAACGAGATAGGTTTCGAAATAATTGCGCGCAATTCGAAATGAAGGCACACGACGATGATGTTGCCGTAGAGACGAGAATAGAAATTGTATTTAATTACACGATGGTACATAATGGATGCAAAACGAACGTATTTGTGAAGACGTTCGCTTAATTATCGGATTTGTTTAGTTTTAATTGTTAGTCGAACGAAACCAAAAAATTAACTTCTCAACTTAATGGAAATTGTAATTTTGTGCAAATTGTTTTATTATTTTCACAGGTAAGGGGATTGCAATTTCATTAAAATCGATTACAGCATTAATGATTATTGCTTTTAGAACTTAAGCTTACACAACTTTTGCATTTTAAATGTGTTAACTATAATCTAAGATTATTAACATTTTAAGTGTGGCCCATTTAAGGTGGAAGCACCTCTGTCACCTTTTTATTTGAATCCTATTCTGTTAAATAATAGTTCAACGAGCAGTAAAATGAGATTAGGATATATTTCCATATCATGTTTTTCAAATGAAATTATGACTTGCTCAATTCAGCTGTTTTTGTCATAGATTTAAATATCTGAGAATATTAAATTCCAACTCATTAGATTTTATAAATTGTTCGGTACTTGTTAAAATATGTTTGGTTAGGAGTAAAATTCATTAAAAAATTCTGTTAATTCTGTTACAAGATGAAATTTTTTTTGTGATATTTGCCATTTTTCAAAATAAGAAAAATAAATAAAAAAATGCCCCAAAAAGTATTTTGTAAATTTCTACACCTATTGAATTTTGAATTGATTTCGATTAATTAAATTCATATATTATTATTAATATATATGTTATTAAATTTGTAGTTTTTAATTTTTTAAGCTTATTTTTTAATTTAGTTATTTTTAACCCTTTCAAACTTAATTTTTTAAATTATATAAATTATTCTTTTCTTATTAAATTAAAGCTTAATTTTTGAAATTTTATAAATAAGATACTAATTATTTTATTCTTCTTAGTATCATGGGTAATTTTCAATTTTTTAAGATTATTTGTATGAATTTTAATCAATTATTTTATTTTATTCATTTTTAATTTCATTTTCTAAACTAAATTTTTAAAATTTTATAAATTCAAATTAATAATTTATTTTTTTAGACTTAGTCATTTAAATATTTTTTATTTAATTGGCCAAATTTCCTTACTTTTTTTTTAATTTTAAATTGTTTTTATTATTTTTCTAATTTAATAGGCTTTAAATTTTATGAACTGAATTTTACTTTTAATTTGAAATAATGATTTTATTATTACTTTTTTAATTTATGATAAATTAAATAAAACATAATAATAAAAAAAAATAAAAATATTTAAGTAAATGATTTAAATATTTTTAAATTTTGTTTGGTTAAATCGGTTACTTTTAATTTAATTTTAAAAACTTAAATAAATAATATTTAAAATATTTTACATATGCAGTAAATAAGTGTAAATACCAAACACTGTATAATATTTTTATATTATATATTATATATCTTGATAAAATACTCTTTGGGAAATTTGAATATGAAGGTTATTGTTACAATTGTTAGTAACACAAACAATTTAGTCGTACCATGTGTGAACATTTTTTGAATAATAATAAGAATAATAAAAATATCACAAAAACAAATACTAGTCAAAGTGCATTAAATCCAGAACTTGCATTAATATTTATCAGGTGTTCTTTAAAAAAAGTAACTACCGGTTGAAATTTGATGTATCAAACGGGAGTGAAAGTGTACTAGAACTATTTTAGAAAAATAGGTATCATCACCTTGTAGCTGCAACTAAAGTATCAGAGTGATACCTCTTTTAGCTCTCCATAAATCTCTAACGAATCAATTAGGTGAATCACCCTGAAGGTTTTAAAAAATTGAATAATTTTTTCCACATAAAACTGAATATAATAAATGTAATAATATAATTTATGTACAACCTTAAGCTGTTTTGCCTGAGACTAATCAACTTCAGCGTTACCACTTAATAATCATAAAGCAAGGTTTCATATTTACAAGACTATAACATTACAAAAACTTTTCCGTCCTGTCAAGAGAACAAAACCGATTAAATCGCGATAAACTGGTTACATCTTTACGCAAACATTTACCATAAAACAGTCCGCGGTCGTCGTCATTGTTCACATTTAAGTACCGGGAAAAAAAGAAAGTAGAAATCGTAGGGCAAAGTGCGGGATCGCGATCCGCGGGGCCTCACTTTAATTAATTTATTTATTTAGCTTATCGTACCCGTTTTAACGTGTCATTCAATACGCTTCTTGAAAATCCTGGTCGAGGTTACGCGGCGAAGGTAATCTTAATCTTGAAGACCCGGGAACACCGCAAATGAGGCATAAACGCAAGTGGCTGGCAGCTTTTTCGAAACACTACACCTCGCAGGAATGTCACGGCATATTAATTACTCCAGATATTACTAATGTTACGGCTAAACGAGAACGCGACAGGCTGATTTAAATATTCCGGTTAATAGGGGTATTTATTAAACGACGCCGTCGATAAAATACCATCAATACGGCAATTAAGACAATACAACAGTTAGGAAACTCTAATGGACGGCGGATCATTTTTCATTTTGCGCCCCGACGTGAAAACAATAGTATATCACAATAAAAAGTTGTTAAAACAGACACCGCAGGTCCATCAATCATGTTTAGTAAAAAGGTCATGGTACTTTATTAGTTGGTCGGTATCAGAACTTAGTTCGTAAGCAATCGACTTCTGTTATATTTATTAGTGCCCTTTTGATGATCGTATAAATAAGTGTGCGTATATTTAGATCGAGTAAAGTGCGCTCTTGCAACATTTCATTTTCCACCTGCAAATGAGTTTATTTAGAACGCGCGCGTTTAAAATTAGATTAGGAAGACGATTTTTATGCACCAATTCGGAGAGCTAAATTTAATCGTGTTTATTTTTAGAAATCCGCAAGTTCCACATTTTTCTTTTCCTTCAATTTCCTAAAAAATCAACTAATTTTTATTTAAATTTAAACTTGAGAGATAAATATTACGTATAGTTAATTAGATATAAATATGTCAGGTATTAAAACCTTAAATTATTAATAAATTAAATTGATACATATCACGAATTTTGATAATTATTTTTTTAAATAATTTTAGTTAATATAACAATTACTAAGATCTCAGTAAACTCCATTAGAACTGGCAAATCGATAATTATCATGAGTGAGGATATTTATTTAGATATAAATGTCACGATATATGAATACATTTTTTAATAATTTAAAACACAAAATCTCAGTAAACTCCGTTAAATTTGTTAACTTGAGAAATGTCAAGAATCTTTCTATTATTAATTTAATATAGCAATTATTATATTCTTGGTAAATACGTTTAAAGTTGATAAATCGATAAATATCATATAAATTCAGATATAGTTTAAAGTTTTTAATTTAAAAAATTAAAATTACCAATTCAGTTTAGAAAAATTAAGTTTACCAATTTAAATTTATTGACTATTAGGTTTGTGGGAATCACCCAGTATATATATGTATATGTATATGTATATATATATATATATATATATATATATATATATATATTATAATAGTATAGAGAGTATATTAGTATACTCTATATTTATCCAATAAATCTATTTTGATATATTAAATAAATATCATCATCGTTGTATATGTAGTTTTTTCTATTTTAATAGATTTCTCACAAATTAATTTATATTGTACTTGACCACAAGGGAAAGATTTATGTTGTGAAATAATTAATGACCACATGCAAAAGTTTAAACTTGATGAAAACAACAATCTATAATGTGCACTTGATTATTGTGAATAATGGTAGTCAAACTCGAAGCGAAATATTCCTAACAAACTTGAAACGTCAAAGTGAATATAAAATCGTGTTTTTAGTACACCGGTATCCACATTTTGGCAATTAAAAAAGTTTGTTCGGAACATCTCTAATGATAATACCGCCATAAAAACTGTTCCCAGGACTAAGCACTTTGTTAACCGCGATTATATTTTAAACGATTGTTAAATTGAAAACCGAAATTAGCATAAGGTAAACAAAGCTCGTACACATAACACGGTATTTATGCAAATGGTCTAGACTGTAGACGATGTTCCGAAATATTCCCGACGCATTAGATTAGTTTAAAAGAGCCGCATAAATAAGGCGGACCGCGGGACTATTTAAACAAAACGGGGCGTTAATTTATTCGCCGATCATTTCCAATATACCGAAATCGCAGCGGGTAACGTTATTTAACTGTACGAAATACCTCCATTGATAACATATATTTTTTATTTATTTTTGGAACGAGTTTCTGCCACATTGTACTGTTAATTGGCAAAACAATATACGGTTGTTAATGTATGCACGGAGCGTACGACAATTATGTTTTGGCGACAACCAAAAATCGATTGTGTATTGTAAATATAATAATTTTGCATGCTCCCTGTGCGTTTCAATTAAAAAATGCACGCTTACATGAACCAGGCGGCCGGAATGGAAATCTGCTTTTTGCGATGTGGGGTGAGGCGAATTAATTTCGTTTCGTATCTGGTACAGATATTAATTAGTCCAATATTTCACCTGTGATTAGAAAATTAATAATTGGATGATCTCGGGTAGAAAGTTGCTTATTATTTATTGTTTGTGTAATAGGCATTAATGTGCTGTATATATTTAATCTTTTTGCATAACGTGATTTTCATGAAACCGTCTACTTTTGTTGCGGATCGCTCATGCATACGACAATTTCTTGGGAAGTGCCACCGTGCACGTTTCGTAAAATTTGTGTCTACTCAGTATTAACTATTTATTTACCGCTGTAAATAGAAACATTGAATATATTTTATATTTCTATAAAATATTAAAATAAATTGACGAATATAAACACAAATAATACTTATTCTTTATCCTTTTACTTTGATTTTGTAATCTGTGCCAGGGGCAAGTCATCCTCGGTCACATCTCGAAGATTTATTTCCGTTACTGTAGTTAGCGAGTGTTCATTTTTATCCTCACGTGGTTCACAAACAAAATTTAAATTTAAGAATATATTTAAACAACAACATCGTATGTTGGGACATTTTATTTATTAAAATCTGGACAAAGTACTTTGAAGATAACTTTGAGCTCAAATTTTTATGTTTTTAAATAAATATTTCTGTTATAAATTTATTATAATAACTGTATTTAATTTTTTTACCTAAATTTCATGAATTTCAAAAAATTTAATTTGATATTACGAATTATCAATACTTTTTATCAATTTTCAATCAATTTAGAATAAATGAATAACAGAAATATAAATTTTTAAATTTAGTTATTATATGAAATTAATATGAAAAATATATATCAGGATATTTATAAAAAAACAAAAATAGATTTACCAACTCTCGTTGAAACTTTAAATTAATTTGTCAAAATTTTAAATAATTATTATATAAAATAATATATATATATATATATATATATATATATATATATATATATATATATATATATATATATATCATAATATTTATATATAAAAAATATCAAATTACAGCTACAAAGTTCTTCCTAGTTTCTTCAGCCCTTTGGTTTTATTCTCTTTGGCTATGATCTTCGGATCGGTGTCCGAAGAGGAGTTTTTAGTCGGTGAGAATCAGACATTGCCTTCGAAATCCACCAATCTCTTTGTTCCAATAAAAAAATCAAATTCCTGATATTTATTGACTCACCAACTTTAAACGAGTTTCCGAGATTTTAATAACTGTTAAGTTATTGAAAGAAATATACGTTCATTGGGATAAGTAGAAAAATAATGGATAATAAATAAATAACACAAGATACCAACATATTTTTGTTATTCATATACGTATAAATTAAATAAAAATAACTTCATGAAATGCAATCAGTTAATTTTTCTTATCTTCTTACTTTCTTCTTGTAGGCTTTTGTAATCTGTGCCAAGGGCAAGTCATTGTTCGATTGTTCTTGAAGATACATTTCGTTTACTATAATTAGCAAATTTTCTAAGAGTGTCACAAAATTTCCACACAAAATTTAAATTTGAGGATTTATTGAAATAATTTTGATATAATTATCTTTTAAAAGAAAATAACACAACCTTTCAATACGGAAATACTGACTAAAATCCAAAGCAATTAAAATTGATTTTTTTTCCTCATTTAGAAGAAAACGCTTTTGCTTCATTACTTCACGTATTACGTTGGCATAATTCTATAATTAACACTTATTGTTTACAACTAATAATATCCGGATAATCCATCGGATTAGTCAAGGAACTAAAATTTTATTAGTAGAAAAAGCCTATTGAAAAGTCTAATGTAATTGTTCAAAAAACATTAAACATGAATTGTGTATTTAATGTAATTGATAAACGAATCATTAATATTATAGGCAAATCAACTTGTATTGTACAAATCTTTAAAAATGGCTTACAATCACGTAATTAACACGGAAGTGCTTACCAATCACCACCGATTGATTGGTAGATAAATTATCGGTGATTATCGAATGACTGGTCATGATGGAACGGATTTTCTGGCCTTCCGAGTATCCACTAATTATGTGGCCTCTGTAATAATCAGAAATAAAAAGTGTGATGTCAATTGAATCGTATTTAAAACGCGTTATTTCAATAATTTGTTTTGAAATCTCAGAATCTGCACAAAGCCAAGAAACTTGCAGCCTTCAGAACATAATTATTTGTATATTAGTAATTAGTGCCTGCACAGAAATCGTTCAGTCCTCAATCCATCGAAGGTCATCCGTTACACTCAAGGATCTCACACTCGGAGATAATTCAATTCAGTTACGTGCCAATTTCGTTTTAATACATCGACGCACTAATTTCCATTCTGCAGTGCAAAAAGCCGAAAAAATAAATCACGATCCGCTGAACTAACGCGACTCTCGGCCAACAAGCGAAATAGCGATGAGGTGTCGGTGTGAATATTAATCCGTTAAGATGCTGGATGCATGCGCTTCCCATTCGCCTTTCTTAATCGATACCGGCATCGGCCGCAATTATGGCATTAGCCAAAACGCTACGTACTACAGTTACGATCGCTTCCTGCCGCAAATTCAGCTCCGGCATCGCGGCAAGACGACCTTAAAATCGTTTCCATGTGCGGGCAGAGACGCTGGGAAGTCGGACTTCATGGTCTGCCGACCCCCGCAACAGATAACGTGCTGGAATATCTAATATTTACGGACGGACATTACCATTTCTTGGTACCGACTGACTCGAACAACATTGTAAATGCGGTCTTTGAATCTTCATTGAATGTAACTCGGAAACGGGCACAAGTTATAATTTCTATAGGAATGAAGCCTGTTTTAAATTGTATAGAATGGAACTTGAATGTCGTCGGTTTGATATATTGGGTTACTCAATGTTTTTTTTATTGATGGTTTTAAAAATTTAAATGACAAAAAAGAACCCTGAATGATGTACAGATGTAGAAATGACTATTAAATAAATTGTTAAGATATACTTTATATATGCATAATTTCAATATTTTTTATGTTTAACTTCAGAACAAATAAATAGCATTTCATTCAGTTTTAAAATTTAGAATATACGTTGTCTTAGAAAAATGGTAATGTAGTCGAAAATTACAGATTTTATGAGAAAATTTAGTAGAAACTTTCTATAAAAAGTTGTAAACTGTTAAAAAAATTTTTATCCTAAGATAAATTTTAGAAATTTATCAAAAATTATGTGCAGAGAACTCTGTCAAACAGTTTTTCCAAATAAGTTTTAAGCGAACTTAAATTTTTAATATTAAATAATATTTAAGAGGTCGAACATAATTGTCCATATAGTATTTTCAATTTACTATTAGAAAAAAATGTTCTTAACTGTCAATTTTTTTATCCTGAGATAAATTTTAGAAGTTGATTTAAAATTATATGCAGAGAACCCTTCCCTTTGTTTTTCCCAAATAAATTTTAAGAGAATTTAAATTTTCAATATTCTATAATATTTAAGAGGTCGAACATAATTGTCCCTATATTATTTTCAATTTACTATTAGAAAAGTTAGTAGATATTTTCTATAAAATGTTCTTAACTGTTAAATTTTTTTATCCTGAGATAAATTTTAGAAATTGATTTAAAATTATATGCAGATAACCCTTCCTTTTGTTTTTCCTAAACAAATTTTAAGAGAATTTAAATTTTCAATATTCTATAATATTTAAAAGGTCGAACATAATTATCCATAATATTATTTTCAATTATAAAAAAGTGCTAAAATTATGGGCAGGGAAACATTTCCGACATTTTTCCCAAATAATTTTTAAAAGAATTTAAATTCTTAATATCCTATTATATTTAAGTGGTGGGACGTATATCCATATTTTTTCAATTTAGATAGGTTAGAAATTCTCTTTAAATGTCCTCAACTATGTGTTAAGATAATATAATTAGTATTAGTTATAGTATCCTATAATATTTAAGGTTAAGGTAAGATTCTTCATATTATTTAACATACATTTAGACGAATTTTGTAGTAAAATTATATTTACTGAATGTTTATACAATAAGGAAGGTTGATGTACATAATGGAGTTTTATTGAAGATAATTTCCAAACGGGCAGACATGACTAATAATACAATGATGACAAAATGTCATTCCCATAAAGAAGCTACTTTTGTCTTAAAATAAAATACGTACTCATAGGTTTCAGCTCTGCTTTGTCGATGATAATTTGAGAGCAACATGAATAATGTAAAGCACAAAGCCAATAGTTTCAATGGCGATAAAATCTATTTTGTAGGTCGAAGTTCGACACACTTGTGCATAAAACCGTACACTTCTGGATAAAGAATCGATGAAGATGACGACTGGCAAAGAGTACGCGGCCTGGAAAAGGCACTCACTCAAACGAGCGAAACTTAACATAGAAAAATCCATTATTCATCATCGGAATCGTACATTCCCGGCTCATGAATATTTAAAAATTGAACCAACGCCATTATGCACGGAACCGAGGCCGGATAGATGCACGGCGATACGAGGGTAAATACGAAATGCGATAATCTGATCGGTTAAGAAGGTGGATCGTTAAAATTTACGCAGCGCCGAGACTTTTTGATCGGCCGATGCTGGCGGGATCTAATTACGGGCATGATGAATGGTTGCGCGTATCCGAACAGATTCCGAGGTGAGTTGTCGCACGGGATGCCCACGCAAAACGACACTGTGGGAACGAAAATCGGGCGCGAAAAATTTGCCCGTGGTCATTTTTTATTTTCGTGTTTTTTGCGACCGGAGAATAGGAAGGCGGAGGTAATTTATCTGATGTCTATCGGAGCTATGCAGATTTTCGGACGCGAGAAGTGTAGTCGTATACCGCTTTGTGGTTGAGGTTTTAGAATTTGATTAGTTTAAATAATATATGACTTGACGGTTTTCACTGTGCGAAAATTTAGCTGTTGATTAATGGTTTCACATAAAAATTTGTGTGTGTCGAAAATGGATCAGCATTTAATCTCCGTTTAATTGATGGAAATAATCATTTGGTCGACTGATGCAAAATGAAATGCCTCATGACAAACTTTTAAGATTTCCTAAACTCTGACCGAGCATGAAATCGACGAAGATGAACTAGAAAAGGTTTATTCAACCTTCATCAAATTATCAGTCTTTACATCTAAACTTCTTGTAGCGACATTTGATACCATAATCTACTGCTTAAAAATGGTTATTCCACCTGGGAAACTTCGGTTAATTATAATTAATTGAACAGGGAATATATAAAATAATATTTATATTAAAATCAGTATCAAAATTAGCGGCATATATCGAGTTACCAACATATATTTTTAAAAAACAAAATTATTATAAAAATATCGAATTTGAACAATTTAAATTAAATATTTTACTTTTTATTTAATTTTAAATTAAATATATTAATATTTTTTTAATTTAAACTAAATGTTTTATTTTTTTTAAATATTTTATTATAATATACATATATATATATATATATATATATATATATATAACATACGTATTTTTAATTTAAATTAAGTAATATATTATTTTTTAAAATTTTATATAAATATGTAAAGGTTAAGGATTTTGTGACCATTGTTTCCATATCTATATTTGTTCCTCTGGAGATATTTAAATAAATATTTAATTTTGTTTTATTTTATTAATTGTAATTTAAATTTTAAACAGAATTTCTTATTTTTTTTTAATTTTTAAAAAAATATATTTTATTATTTTTTAATTTATACTAAATTTATATATTATTTTAAATTTAAATTATTTGTTTTTTAAATTAAATTAAATATTTTATTTTCTTAATTTTTTTAATTTTAATTAAAATATTTTATTTTTTTATATATTTAAATATTTATTAATTTTTTAATTTGAAACTATAAATATTTTAATATTTAACAGTTTTTTTTTAATTTGAAACTAAATATTTTAATATTTTTTAATTTAAACTAGTACTATTTTATTGTTTTATATATTAAATTAAATATTTATTTTTTATATTAATTTAAACATTATATATATTTTTTATTATAAATATTTTATTGTTTTTAATTTTAAATTAAAAAATTATCGAATCCGACACAGAAATAAAACGGGACAACAAGAGTTAAAAACGACCATGAACACAACAATTCAATTATTGTTCGGTGCATCGTAATTGTCGGTACCGTAAATCGCGGCCATATTCCACAAACACTCATCTAATAACCATCTAAAAAGAAATTAAAAACATTTATCTATCCGCTTATCCGTACCGAAATGCGGGCCCCGCGACTCGGAAACAATCCGACGACCGACTTCAATTCATGCCTCGTACTTAATTCAGCCGGAATTGTATTACAAGAACTGTACTCTGCGTAAATCATATTAACCCAATTCGCGACAACGAATAATGGAAATACGGACAATGCCGCGTGCGGCGGTTTCTAGCTTTTACCACCGCGTCTTCCGATTGAAGTTTGCAGTAAAATCGATTCGTCGGCCGCGTAAACCGAATGTTGTTAGAGATTTGCTAATTAACGCCAACTGAACGGGGTGTTTTTATGCGGCTGCTGAAAATTAATATTATTAACGAGCGCCAACGGTTTGCCGGATCTTTCGTTTTTTTTCAATTTTCTGTGGTGGGTTAGTTAATATTGTTTAATCAATGTGGTTTTCACTTAAACGATGTAGCCTTGGAAGTCCCGAATGAATGAAGGAGTGTACCCGGGAAAAGTCTGTGGTTATTGTTACCAAAACAATTCTGATTATCTGTATCATTGGATTCTGTTAGATGTTTTCCTTTAGTTAATTAATAAAATTTTTCATTTAATTATAAAAGTGAATAAAATATCCAACCAAAATCAGCTTCATCGTGTCTTATTTTTTATAGGTTGATATCAAAATTATCTTAAAAAATATTCAATGAAAATTGAATTAAAGTTCAATAATAACCAAAACAATTTTGATTAATTCAAACGCTGACTTCCAATAAGCATCTTCCACTACTTTCTCAATTATTTATTAATATCAGAATGTAGTTTTTATTATAAAGAAGCCTTGTAGTTTAAAAACAAACATATCAATAGGTAAAACCTTCAACCATAATGATCTTTATCCTTCCTTACTTCAAAATATTTGATATCAAATTTGTGTTTCCCCATTTAAAATTGGAATACCATGAGAGTTTAAGGATGATGAAATGTATCTATTTTAAGATATCTTGGTGGTGCATTTTCCCAATGAATAAAATCTTCTCTCAGAACGTAGTTTTAACTTTAATTGAGTCTAGAATTCTAACATCGTTATCGTAACTTATTTTAAAGCTTTTAACATCAAAATTTTCATTCCCCACTTGAGATTTCAATAATAAAACGTCCGGAACTTGAAACTGACGTTTTCCAAAATCTTTTATCTTCGGCAACACAATTATATAGTAAATTGGAAAGTTTCCCTATAGTTTTAATGCCGAAGGATCACTCTTAAAAACTTTTAATCATGTTTAACACTACAAACAAACTGTTTCACCAGACAATACGTTAGAGTACGTAATCCTCGAGTCCGAACAACTCCGAGCAACTCTTATTAAAACTTCAAACATACATTTCCATCCCCCTGCGCCGTTCTGAATTAAGACCGACTTATTAACTGCCGATTCGTCGTCGAAACTAGAACACGGAACACTATTAAAACTTAAGGACCGTCTCCGGCGGAGGTCGAGGGCAATTTGCGCCGCGGCGTTTTAACGCTGAAAATTGCAAGAAAAATGATCCAACGGGGGTTTTATGTGGGCCAGCCTCTGAACGTAATAAAATATAATCACGGGGCGTTTTGTATGCGAGCTGGGCGCCTCACGTATTTCATTACTCATATAAACGTCACGTGCAATTTTAATAATTCCAGTAGTACTGGCACTGCGCGCCCGTTTAGGCATAAATTAGTGGTGTTTTATATTAAACGCACGCTTCGGGGAAACGAATGATGTATTACATGCTTTTTACTTTCACTAAATCTTAATCTCGAAAAGATGCGGTCGGTGGTCGTGAGGACTCCCCGCAATTCACGATTCGATGCATTAGCAATGGTGCAATCATTATAACAACATTAGTGGATATGTTTTATTGCCGATTTATTATTATTATGCAGTCCAGGAAGACGCGAGTCTGTCGGGTCGGCGTAATGTGCAACGGTAGAATCGGCTTAATGTTGATTGACGTGTGAACAGTTCACCGGTCTTATATTCCGACTGTAGTATATAAATTGGTGGAAGGCACTGCACAAAAATAGTTCAGAAGACCTTTGTATTTATTTTTAAAACGACTTTGAATGCTTGTTTCATAGGTAAATATTTATGGATGTGATGCAAGGAAATGTATTTTACAAATAAGTACATTTTTCTGTGAAACCTTTAGGTGGTACCATTAAAAACGACTTCAGCAGAATAATAAAAATTAATTTACATACAAAGCTTGAATAATGTGGCAAGGTATTATTAGCGTTCTCAGAATCAGTGGTTAAAAGTGACATGATTTGTTAATTTATTAATAGGTTTTAATTTAAAAATACGTTATAATATTTGAATTAAATTCAAGGAGAAATGCGTTATTTTATCCTCCCATTACTGAAATCAAAAGATTTCTTTAATTATTACGAATTTTCAAGGATTTATAAGTCATTAAATAGGTACAAAATGTAAGGTAAATTCTGTGTAATTAAGAAGTAAATATCCCAAAAAACAAAACATCTAAATACACAATTTAAGAATCAAATTATTATTAAAACAAGTCAGATTCATATATCATTAGAATCATCGAAAAGTGGTCAAAATTAAATATCGACAACAATTATTTTATAAAATATCACATGTTTAAAATACTGAATATTATTAATATTTTTTTATAAGATTAAAATTTTCTCTGAAAAATACTTACTAATTATGTAATAATGTAAATTTTTAAAACATAAAATTTCAAAATTAGTTTAAATTGTAGAAAATAAATAAAATTAACAAAATATCATAAATACTTCCAATAAACGTCGATCAATAAACCCGAACAACTGTAGATATGGAAACAATGGTCATAAGAGCCTCAACTTTTACAACATAATAACACAAAATAAGAATATGAAATATTATGAAAATTATATTGTCTTTTACAATATATATACAAAGTAAAAATGTTAAGAATATAATCATTTAACATATTCTATATCTGTTAAATGAAAATTTCTAAAAATTTGGGAAAAACGAAATAAAATTTAAAAAATTATTAAAATTAAATTAATAATTGTAGGATTATCAAATATTATGAAAATGATTAAAAATTATCTGTAAAAAATTTCAAATTTATGAAATATACAAAATTTCAAAATTCTTCACAATTTTTGAAAACTTCTCAAATTGTATGATAACAATATCAAATATTCTTGAAATTTACCATAATTTTTTTTTCTAAAAATTCTTGATTGTAAACAATTTTGTCAAAGAAATATAAAATTTATAAAACATAAAATTTTATTTTTTTCAGAATCCTATAAAACTTTTTAAAACCAAATAAATAATTGTATGAGTGTATGTATCAAATATTCTAAAAATTGATCAAAAAATCCTATAAAAAATACATAATTTGTAAAAAATTTGAGAAATATTAATAATATAAAGATTTTCAAATTTCTACAAAATTTTAACTTCAAATAAATTGTATTATAAGAATATCAAATACTCTAAAAATTGCTCATAAAATTTAAAAAAAAAATCATGATTTTTAAAAAAATTTGAGAAAAGAATATAAGAATTTATAAAATATACAAAATTTCTTCGGAAATTTCGAAAATTTTTAAAAATCTTAATAAATAATTAATAATAATATCAAATATTCTTAAAATTAGTCATAGAATTTTTACATAAAATTTCTGATCTGTAAAATGTGTGTAAAATTTATAAAATATACAAAAAAACTATATAAATAACTGTTTGATAAGAATATCAAATATTATAAAAATTGATCATAAACAAAATTGGATCAAAATATAAAATTTGTAGTATATTAACGTTTTCTGAAACAATTTTTGTATAATAAAGAAAATATAACTAAAGTAACTAAAGATTATCTTAAAGTATCAAAACAATAATTACAAATAATAAATAAAATTAAACAAAGTTTGATCAAGATAGAATATCAAGAAAATACTAGACAAATGATTATACATCTCTTAATATGAATTTTCAAGGATTCTTTGAAATCGTTAATTAAATACAATATGCTAATTGTTGGTTAAACAATTATAATCATATAAAAACAAGTATTGCAAATGTACATACACATTTCTTCAGGAAATCCGGAATATAATGAATCAAGCGATTTGAATCCATAAAAAATAACTGAATAATGTTTAATAATACAATCTCACGTCTCCAATTAGTAATAAAAAAATGCTTTCAACAAAGTGATAAAATCTAATAAATCGTGGAATATTAACAAAGTTTTTTTTATTAATAAACTAGATTTATAACAAGACGTATCTATAAATGTCCACCTCTAATAACCAAAACCAAATTAGTAAAATTATGCGTAGTTTAAATATATACCTCGTATCAACTGTCTGGCACAAACCTGTAACAAAATTAAAATTCCAGTTAGTATTCGACAAGACAAAAAAATGTTAGACGCAGTTTTATGGTAGACATTGACCTTTTATCGGTCGCCACAGTTCTAATGGATTATAATAAATTTCGCTGAAAATTTCTCACAGCTGATAAATGCTAAGCTAATGTACTGGAAGGTAATGAGCTGATAGAAACGTACGAAACCGAAGAACCCATAAAACGAATGTAAAACGACGATAACTTCTTTTTATTTTTTGACACGACGCATACATTGTACAATTTGAAATGTTGAATCCAGTTTAGGCGGTAGCTTTCTCTCATAAAAGTTTAATATAAGTAAATGTGACTTTTAAATTACACGTTCAAAATTCGGGTGATCTATTTCCCGGCCTTTCAGTCGGTTCAGATAGACCACTTTTTAAGTTGTATTAGTACCTTGAACTTGAATATGTAAATTCCGTACGATTTACATATTTTAATTTTCATAATTATTTTACATAACTTATTCAAATGTCTCGAGGAAATTACTATGAAAACAAACATTTTCGTTCTTGTTAGGCCTAATTATGTAATACCTGTAACATAAATATTTATAACACGTACAAGCATATAGATCAGCCTTCAATAAGTCGATTTCGAATCAGTGGGCGTACGATAAATAACCGAATTTATTATCGACTGCGAAAGAAACAATCCGTCTCGCTGCACCAGACGAAAGTCGCCTTAAAATATTAAATTACGAAATCAATTGGCGTAAAAGATAAATTAAACGATAGAAAAATTAAAGCTCCCGCCCGTACGTTTTATTAGTTACATAAATAAATTAGAAGCCTGGAAGCCAGACAGAGCGGGCGATTGTCTTCCAATAAATGGGAACATAAAACGGTATCGGAGTACACAACCCCGCATTTTTCCACTTATCGCCCGCAGCCTTTCCAGGAACTACCCACTCACCCTTATCCGCGACACAAAAGGAATGATTCACGTTCAAATGAAAACGGCGGCGCTTCGATCAAACAAAAATAAAAGGCATCAAAAGTCACTCACTAATTGACTTCTGGGTGCTGGCAATAATTAAGAGGCTTTTCGCAGGTTACATACGACGCTCTTAACGAACACGTCTTCTAATTCATGTCAAAAGAATAAAGAAATAAAAAAGAGGAAACACGCTCGTAAATAAAACACATGAATATGCACGAGTTTTCCTCGTTTTATACGGTATAACGAAAACGGAATGCACAGTTCTAACAATACGGATCCATAATCTGTTGCGATCTCGTACATCAGAACTGTATTTTCCCGCTCTTATCGGCGAGATCGCGGCAATTTAGCTTGGAAAATTGGCAGATGTTGAGCCAGTTCAGTTTCTGGAGCAATATGAAACTGTCCATTACCGGCCGCATAAAATTTTAATGTCGCATTCTGCCATAAACTGGACGACCGTCCGTTCAAAACTACCGTTCGCCATTGGTTCGTAATTGAAGTAATTACTTTGGCTTCGGAATCGATCTTTTTCGCTGTTCAATATGTGTATATGTATTCGGTGACATAGAAAATAGAACACAGAGACTTAGTGCTCAGATTTCATTGATTTTTGCTGGACTAATACATTGGAGTTGGTTGGAGTAATACATAATAGTAAATAATTGAAAATATTGGATATGTATATTGATTGATCATCCGTATAATTTTTTAAAACTCATAATGATCCAGATACTCATGATATTATGAGTTCTAGTTAATCTAATCTTCCTTTCATACCACATTTGTAATGTGTGTAATCATATCATACACAATAGTCAGTCCATCAAACCATAACTCCAGCTGTTTGATGATCAGATATATCCACAAAGTCTGGAGACTGAAGGTGACCAAATTCCAATCCACATCACCAAGGTGTTATTCTCTTCATCACTTCAATTGGTGACGTCGATATTGTAAAGTGAGAGGAAGAAGTTGGATTGGTAAGAAAAACGTCCAGAAAACTGGATTTTATGTTATACACTATGAGTGGTATGAAATTCTTTTGTAAACTACTGGTTGGCACGTCTCATAAAACTATCATATGATATAGAATGTCTCTTAAATTGTTGACGTTGATGTTGTAACGTGAAAGAAGGAACGACAAGGAAGAAGAATGAAGAAGAAGAAAGAAGTTGGGGTGGTAAGAAAGAGCTCCAGAAGACTCGATTTTATGGTAAACATGATGAATGATAAGAAATCTTCATTCTTTTGTAAATTATTGGTTGGCACGTCTCATAAAACTATCATACCATACAGAATGTCTCTTCAATTGTTGACATCGATGTTGTAATGTAAAAGAAAGAAAGAGAAAGAAGAAGAATGAAGAAGAAGGAAGAAGTTGGGTTGGTAAGAAAAAGCTCCAGAAGACTCAATTCTATGGTAACATTATGAATAGTAACAAATCTTCATTCTTTTGTAAACCATTGGTTGGCACGTCTCATAAAACTAGAATATCATACACAATGTCTCAACAAACCATAACTCTAGCTGTTTGAGGATAAGATATCTCTACAAAATTTCGACGCATGACCTCATTCCATTTTATATCCCCAAGCTGTTCTCTACATTTCTTCAATATTTGACGACGATATTGTAATGTGTGAAGAAAAATGACGGAAAAAAAATCCGAAAGACTGAATTCCTCAGTAAATATTACGCATGGTAAGAAGTCTTCGTTCTTTTGTAAACTACTTGCTGGCAATGGTACGAGTAGTCATATTTCATAGAACTAAAGTTTTAGGTTTGTCCCTCGATGTCTTCCCGAACCTCTCATGCCAACTCTTCGACAAACAATCTTCAAAATCTAATCAGTTTTTGTTCACACACCGACGAAGGTTTAGCCAAAGTTGGACCATTGATCTATCTATGGCTCCATTTTCTACGTTACTGTGTACAAATAAATGCGCCGGGTTTTCGATCCACTATCCCGATCCTCGAATAAAAAGAGGCAATAAAGCGTTTTATATTTAAAGATCGACGAGATTTATACGTGTCGAACAAATCTATTGTGCGACGACACACGATACCCCCTTTTATTGGATAAGGACCGATGGCCCAATAAATTCGAAGGCAGACAGAAAATCCGAATGCGAGCACTCTCCGCACCGCCATCCAGGTTTCCGAATCCACTTTTCCGACATGTAAACGAAACCACCCATACTTCCCCGCACAATGGTCGTACAGTGTTGGCCGTTTTTACGACGCCCGGACGCGTTCATTTGGGCAGAAGAAGCGGGCCGTAAATAATAATTAAAAAAAAAAGTGCTACGATAAAATCGCCATTAATTTGGTAGTACGAGACCGGCCATTAACACAGTTTAACAACTTTTCAATCGGGCACAAGGAATAAATCGTTCCGCGGACAAAACCAGAGCTCGCCAGATATTAACAACGCGGACGTTTTATGTCTACTCTCGCAAAAGCGATTTTACGAGAGTAAGTATGATTTATGTTTGTGAGTGTTCGTGTTTGTGAGAGCTTATTGTTAATTATGAAGACGGGCATCGGTTTCTGGAATACGTTTCAAAACATTCAAGTGAGCAACGTGCACTGACAATGTAATGTTACAAAACGATAACACGGCACGGTTTAAATGCGGTTAATTAAGAAATAAAACGTTCCAACAACAATACATGTCAGTGTATGAATTTACAGGAGGTTTCACATTTCACATTAATAATTTAATGTTTAAATGAACGTAAAATTTTTATTGTTGGTCAAACTAAATGAAATTCTTTACATTTAAATACATTCTTGGTAATATGAAATCTGATAAAAAATTCATAAAAATAAAAAAAAATATCATTTCTGCATTTCAAATTTTAATCAAATTTGATATTAAATTCAAATTCAAGTTTAGTTTTCAATTTTCTCAGAAATATTTAAAACTGCTTTACATTAAATGTTGTAAATATTTATGTCATTATTATTGTAATAATTGATTATTCATTAGTCATTACAAACGTTCACATACACATTGTAAAATTTATACTGTAATTAACAAGTGAAAATATTTAAAATATGTTAAATGAAAATTCTAAAAATAATTATGTAAAAGTGTAAAATTTATGAAATATACAAAACTTAATGATCAATTACAAACATGTATCTTAAATTTACAATATATTTAACAAGTAAATTTATTAAAAATATGAAATATAAAAGGATTCAAAATTACTTAAATACTTTCTATGACAAAGTATAAAATTTGTATTTAAGTTTGAAGCTTGCTTCAAACTTTCAAATTTCTTTTCGTAAAACAGTATTTAACAAGTTGAATTGGTTTTAATCAATGTTAAGAAACACCGAAATTAACAAAATAAGTATTAACAACAATCAAAAATTTTTATTTGTATTTTCAAATAATAAATTAAAAAATAATATTCGTAAACTAATGTCGAGGTTTATATAAGATAGAGAATTTTAAATTTCGTTAGAATTGTTAAAAATTATTTGAAACTAAAAATAGTAAATAATTCTGTTTGATAAGAATATCAAATATTATAGAAATTGGTCATTCGTTAACCAATACAATTGTGTATGAAAAATTTACGATAAAAATAATATGTAAAATTTTTTAAAATATTAAATATCAAAATATTTAACATATTAAAAATTATATAAAATATATTAAATGAAAATTCTGAATTTCCCGAAGAAAATAAAAGTATTATAGTAAAAGTAATTAAAAATCTGTGTTAAAGTATAAAATTTTAATTTAACATATAAATTTAAGACTCAAATTGTTTTTAAGAAATATCTAAATTAAAAAAATATATAATCATAATAATCAAAATTTTGACATTTGTTTTTACATATTATTTAATAATTAATAAATATTTAAAATTTAAATTTGTAAAAAAAATTCATTATTTCGCAATGTAAAATTTTTAATATATTCCTTGAAACTAAAAATAGCAAACAATTTTTTTGATAAGAATATCAAATATTGTAAAATTGGTAATACGTTGTTATTCCTTTCTGCGTGTATGTAAAATTTACGACTGACATGCAAAATTATTGAAAATATTAAATATATAAGTTTTAACATAATAAAAAATGATATAAAAATATTAAATGAAAAGTTCCTTAAGAAGAAAAAAGTTAGTAAAAATAATTTGCTGTGTAAAAGTAAAAAAATGTATTTAAATGTAAAAATTTGCTTAAAATAAATCAAAATTGTATTAATATTGTTAATTGTTGAAATTAGGAATTATATATTATAAACATTTAGCAAAATTCATTAAATATCTTTGCCCAAGTGAAAAATTTGTATTTAAGTATAGAAGCTTGCTTCAAAAAAGCTCTCAAATTTGATTTGTTAAAACAGTATATAACAAGTCAAATTGTTTTTAAGCAATGTTGGAAAACACCTAAATTAAAAAAATAATTATAATAATAATCAAAATTCTGACATTTCTATGTTCAAATAAAATTATTAACAAATATTGAAATTATGAAGAATTTGTAAATATTTTTGAGTATAATGTAAAGTAGTAAAATATAGAAAATTTCAAATTCGTCAGAATTACTGGGAAACAAAAAGTTATAAAATAATTGTTTGATAAGAATAACAAATATTGTAAAAATTGGTAATTCGTTCATTTTTAGAAAGATATGTGTGAACTTTACAATGTATTTGACAAATAAAATTGTTAAAAATAAAAAAATTCGACTATTTTAAAAGTATAACAAATATTTAAAATATTTTAAGTTCCTGAACAAAATAAAAATTCGAAAACAACGTTCAATTTTACAAAGTGTAAAATTTATGAAATATACTAAATTTAATAATAAAAATATCAAATATTGTCAACAACTGATCATTCGTTCACTATCAAATCTTGTTTGTGGAATTCACGAAGTAATATAGATATGTAAAAATATAAAAAGACGACATTTTAAAATACTACAAATATTTTAAATGAAAGTGTATTTTAACACAATTAATGAAGTATTTACTGTGGCAACGTGTAATATTTCCATTTGTTTCCTGAAAAAGCTTTCGAAATTGAATTGTCAAGACAATTTATTCACTTAAAAACACAAATTGTTTTTAAATAATATTATTAACTTTCATGGTACTAAATAAATTAAATGTTAAATGTGTATGTTACCGCGTTTCAGGAATTTAAATTGGAATGATCGCAAGGTAGCAAAACAGAAACTGGAAATAATTTATTAAGTTATTTTATAATTGGAAACAGAAACACTGGGAATAAATCACTTTCGTTTTTTGCGGCAAACTCCGCATAAAATTAACCACAAGTAGGAAGTAAGCCAAATAAACACTTTAACAAGCGACATAAATCCGTGAAAGTTTTCCCTGAGTTACCCCAAAAACTTTTAATAGATACCGCATATTTCACCGAAAGCGTAAATAGCAGATGTTAACGGCCATATAATTGCCACAATTCACAAAAGTCATAATAGTGAAACTTGACACAACTGTCCGAAAAGGGACATCTATTTGTGTGGCCAACGAAAATCCTCACGAGCCGCATGACGTGGGGTGGATCTAAATAAATTTGAACAGAGATGTTTATGGTGGTAGCTGAAGTTGTTGGGATTTTAAAGAATTGAAATCGTTTGTTGTCGACATTTCCTACTGGGTTTCATTAAGGCAATAGGAAACGTTTTACGTCGAGTACAATAAAGAACTGTAATTTATTGTGTTTTAAAAGAATTAACATTCCTGGCAATAAATAATTGTAATAAATATTATAGGTTATTATATCAAAATCACTTACTCACTTAATACCAATAATTATTAACGCATTCCGGGTTGTAAAATTAATTCTACCGGATGTTTTTCGCAGCCAATTATTTTATAATAATGCAACTTATTTGTTGGCTGTGTCGAAATTGAAACTGTGTGTGTTTCGTGCACGTTAAACGGATTTACTAAACAACATTTGTCAATAGACTTTATCTCGCACAATTAACATCGGCTCCATTATTCTCCTCGTGTTAATTCACGTTGCGCTATGCATTTCAAAACAATTAGAAAAGCTGTAAAATCTAATTTTTGTGGCGCATATTTCTTTTAATTACTCGAGCTTGTGCAATTCGGGCACGGGCGAGGGCACATAAATCCGACTGGAGGCAGACGTTGTGTGTGTTTAAAATTCACGATACGTAAACGAGTTTAACAAAATACCCGAATATGGTTGTTGATGGTTTTTTTTCTCCGCTCAATGGTTTTGTAACACAATCGCCAACCGACACCTACGCACACGAAATTTTCCAGGTGCCAAACCAAAAAGATTTTTTTAAGGAGAATTAATTTTTTATTTATTGTATTTTAACGTTTCGGTATATTGACATTAGAATAAAAAAATCTGTTTAATACAAATCACTTCGATGCTTCTTAAGGCATCGTATCATAAAACAATATTGATTTATGCGAAACTAAACATAACAATCATATTTTATCAGAATAAACAACTGCACTTAAACCCAGAGAAGATAACGCTAATCCGGTGTGTTATTGGATAATTTCAGACTTAAAATATCAAAATAACGGAATTTTTACAAGTGGCATCCTAAACAATTTTATCACAAATTTGCATAGATTAGAAATTTATTAGATACCAAAAAATATTTTACAATTGTAACTTTAAAATTTCTTTTATTTAGAAAATAATCGCCGATATAATTAACAACTTTTGCCGACCTTATTCAAACGAAATAATGTCACCATTAAACGATTCTGGGTTCTAGAAACTAAAGAAAAGAATTAGAATTAAATAGTTTACAAATACAATAGTCACATGGGGACACATTTTTAATCTATTATTATGTATGATAGATTAGGTATTTCACATTTGAAAGGTTAAAGAAATTATTTTTCTGTACAGTTTATTGCCATTGAAAATAAATTCATTGAATGGTAAATTAATTTTGAAATTTTGTTAATATTTTTAAAAAATGTAAAATGTAAAGTGTATCTAGATATATAATATTATTTTATATATTTATTTAATCTTAAATTATGGATCTTTTCCAATACAGAATTAGTTAACATTTGCCAATTAATTTTATGTTTTTACAAATTTAAATGTTTTAATCAAATTTAATTTTAATTTAATTTATTTTTTTTATATTTAACATTTTATCAAATTATTGTAATTTTTATTTATATTTAACGTTTTGAAAATATTGTTGTCAAATATTTATATATTTTTTTTTAAATTTTATAATTTTCAATATTTCCTATAAAATTTGTCAATATTTGTCAATTTTCTATTCTTTTTAAAATTTCAAGGCATTAAAATAATCTGTATCCAGTTATTTTTGTTGTTTTAAGTAATTTTTTGTTCGTTTTTCTTAATTATTGTAAAATTATTATAAATATAACATTTACAAATTTTTAGTATCCTAAAAATATTAAATTAAAAAATGATTTCCCCAATTAATTTTATCCATATTGTTTTTACAAAGTTGAAGGTTTTAATCAAAGTTTTTTAATTAATATTCTTTATGTTCAACATTTAAACAGATTTTAAATTATTTCTTCATCTCTTCTTATTAACTCCAATTTTATCAAATTTTAAGATTTTTTTACAATTTTTAGGATTTCAGTCAAGTTGATTAATACTTTTAATTTATTGTAATTTTTACATATGTATATTTAACGTTTTTTTTTATTTATATTTTATATTTTTCAATATTTCATATAAAATTTGTTAACGTTTGTCAATTTTCTATTCTTTTTAAAATTTCAATATTTTAACAAAATCTATATTTACTAGTTAATTTTGTTTTTTAAGTAATTTTTTGTTCGTTTTTCTTAATTACTGTAAAATTATTATAAATACATATATGGTATACAATATTATACTTACAATTTTTTAAATAGTATGATATTAAATTAAAAAAATATTTCCCCAATTAATTTTATCCATAGTTTTTACAAAATTGATTTTAATTTTTTCTCCATCTCTTCTTATTAACTTTAGTTTTATCAAATTTTAAGATTTTTTTAACAATTTTTAGGATTTCAGTCAAATTGATTAACATTTTTGAAAATGTTTTTAAAAAATAATCATATTTTTTATTTATATTTTCAAGGTTTTGACATAATCTATATCTTCTAATTAATTTTGTTTTTTTTTTGTTTAACTAAAAAATTTAAAATTTTCTTAATTTTGAGATTTAAGACAATTCAATTAAGATTATTAATTTGCTGTAATCTAAACAACCATTTATTGATTATAAAATAAATTTTTAAAACAAACCTAACATTTATAGAAAAATAATTCCGTCAAAAGGTTCACACGTTTTACCGAATACCTTTACTTTCATTTTCTGAGACATTACAATGTAATGTATATGCAATAGTATTTTTAAAACCATTTACTATTTCCTTTCTCATAATTTTTTTAATCGCAACTTGACAACTTTCATCCGGCCGCACCAAATACATTTCAATTCCCATAACGTGTCTTCCTCATTGCTATCATCGTTACATATTTCCAAGAGTAGAACCTTAACGATCACATCAACGCAGTAGCCTAATGGCCACTACACAATTTACTGCAACCAAACAAACTTCAGCGCCAATTAAAGACCCCAAAAGTAATATCGGCTTGTTTACAATGGTCCCCGGACCGATACAGACCCTCAGAAGCAGACCGCGATGATTGAGGGACTTGCCTCCGTCGTTTCGGTCGCGGACGAGTAAAAAATGGGAAAACGTGGAGCTGTACAGCATTCGACGACGGAGTGCATCGAAACGGACGCGGTGCAGCGACGCGTAGGTCCCCCGGACGATTTATTTTGATATCGGATACCTCTGTCGAACACATGTTCCGTACTTATGTAAAGCGCGTCGTGACCTCTAGAAGAAAATATCTTATCCGAGTTCTAGTCGGAGGGTGTGGCGGGAGTTAAGTAATACCGGGACGAAAACGATTTTATGGGGTCGTTAAGAATGGGTGCTTTGTCGTGAGGAGAGGGGGACCGTAAATTTCGTCAGACGAATGGGATTGTAAATTTTCGGGATTATTGGGTTCTAATTTATGCAGTGTTATTTGAACTGTTCCGACGAAATTGAAACTCTTTATATTCGGTATTTTAAGCCTGGAATTATCCAATATTCTTATCTTATACGGGTTTAGGTGCACTTGTTTATTTAAATTGTTAAATATTTTATTTATTACCATACAAAACAAATTTTTTTTAGCATTTTCTAACAAAGAATAGTTTATATTTTGTTTTCACACTTACTCTTACTTTCTTATATAAAGTGAAGTCCACTTGAAAGCTGAACACTCATAAAACTTGTATTTTTGTACGATTTTAATAAACTTTTTTCAATTGTAAATCACGAAAATATGTATTTATAAACCAATTTATTGATTGAAGTTGTTTTGCCCAAAATCAAAATCTACAGGTATTTTTTAACCATGAAAATGAAAAAAAAAAAATAAATAAATAAATTATTTTATTTTTTAACAATATTAGAATATCATATGTAAAACTCAAATTTTCGTATGTTATTAAAATTTACGAAAAATTTAAAAAATGCATTGAACTGAACAGTGGATTAAGTAAATAAAATTTGGGTATTAAGATAAGGTTAAGATAATTTGTGCTATTTTTGACAGTGTCTCAAACAATTTGATTAAAGAAATAAATTCATAAAAAATATGATTTTTAATTTTTCCTCAGAATTATAAATATGTATAGTTTTTTATGAATTTTTATATATACCCACTTCAGGTGGTGCTTAATCCAGTAATGTAGTTAGATATCCTATAAAAAACTGCTAGTATGATTTCTACAATGTTCATACAATGTTCATACATAAAAAATACAATTTTTTGGGGATATCTCCCAGGTATAAAAATGATAAAAGTATGATTATTCTAATTAAATTTAAAATTTTATTAAAAAATTACAGTAAATTAAAAATATTAACTAAATTGACTGAAATTTGAAAAAAGTTTTAAAATTTGTTAAGTGAAAAAAAACAAAATTAACTAAAGAGATTATGTAGAAACCTTAAAATTAGTAAAAATACTTTGGATAAAACTGCCAAACGTTAACAAATTTTACCCTAGAAAACACCAATATTATATATGTACATACAAAATGAAAATAAGTTTACACAAAAAATTAGGAGTTCCAAATTGTAAAATATATTTAAAAATTACAAAAAATTTAAAAAATCAATTTGACTGAAATTTCTGAATTTATAAAAAGCTCTTTAAATTTGTTAACTGCAGTTAATAAGAAGAGTTGGAGAAATAATTAAAATTATATTTAAGAGTTGAATAATTTTAATAAAATTATAAAAAAAACAACCTATAAATCAGTTAAAAAATAGAATTAACTAAAAATTTATGTTAAAACAATAGTAACAATTAGTACAAATAGTATGGATAAAATTGGCAAATGTTAACAGAAATGTAAAATATATTAATAATTAAAATAAATTAAAAATATTAATTAAATTGACTGAAATCTCTAAATTTGTAAAAAGGTCTTAAAATTTGTTAAAGTTGCAGTCAATAAGAATAGTTGTGGAAATATTTAAAAATATATCTAAAAGTTGAATATTTTTAAAATCGAATATAATAATATATAAAAATATAATAGCAAATATTAACATTAGAAAAAAACAACATTTTACGTATATAAAATTAATAAATAAATAAATATTTGAATATATAGTATACATATATACAAAAGTTAATCCATGTATATACAAAATGAAAATAAAAAGTATGAATATTTTACAAAAAAATTAATGGTTTCAAAATGTAAAATATATTTAAAAATTGAAATAAATTAAAAATCAACTCAAATTGACTGAAATCTCTAGATTTGTAAAAATATTTTAAAATTTGTTAGTTGCAGTCAATAAGAAGTGCTGGGGAAATAATTAAAAATTTATTTAAATGTTTAATATTTCTAACGTCTAATTTTATTTTAATAAAATAAATTTTAAAATTATAATAATTTTACAAAAAAAAATAATAATTTGAAACTTATTTTAATATTGAATATTTCTATCGTTGAATATTATTTAAAAAAATAACTTTTTATATATTATTGTATAAATTTACAATAATTGTAAAAAAATTAAAAAGAAACAAAAAAAAACCCTAAATTAACTGAAAAAACTAGACTATGTTAAAACGTTAAATGTTGAAAAACAATATGTAGAAAATAGACAAATGTTAACAAATTTTATTTTAGAAAAGACCAATATTTTAAAATAAAATATTATATACATTATACAAAAATCTAGTGTTAGTAATATGATATCAGAGAAAAATCATATACATACAATCCTAAAATAATTATAATTAAAGTACAAAATTCTAACTTTTGTCCAAAAATTTGAGAACAATTTGGAATTGCCAAATTTATAAAATATAGAAAATTTCATATATTGATTAATTAAAATTGCTTGAAACTCTAAAATAAATATTTGTAAATTATGATAAAAATATCAAATATTATAAAAATTTTTCATTTATTCGTTATCTAAAACGTGACATTATACGTAATTAACATGAAAAATGAATATTTTTAATATAATTTAGTAATACGCATCCATTAAACTGATTTGATTTTAAATTTATGTTTAAAGTGTGACAAATATAAATTACGACATCATATTTGTGATTGACTGCGTCTCGATAACGACTTCCCGATAATATAAGTCGATAATCGAAGACCCAAACAGAACCGAATACGAAAAATACGTCGCGTCTCCGCATTACATTGTTCCATTACTCGCAACAACACACACACACACCCGCCTAATAAATCGACCATTTAATCCGCGTCGTCTGTAAACACGACGCACACCGTCATCCGCATACGAATCCGAAACGCGACCGAGTCCCCCCAAACTAACGGACCGATCGATATCGGCAGCCAGAAAGTTGCCACGGGACCGATTTCCCGGCCCCCGAAATTCACGTGCTCTTTGTCTCGACAGTTATTTCCGGGTTGCGAGCCTTCCCCTGGACGCGGAGTGGAATTTTGCATTTCGGTCGCCGGTTGTTAATAAGCCGTGGGTGGCGTTTTGGATATTGCCATTCGATTTGTCTGGAATTTTGGCCGTGTCGCGGATTTTCCACGCTCAACAAGTTTCATTGACGTTCATCGAAATGTATCGATGCTGTTTTCCTTTGTATTACATCTACAGCTTGTATTAAAGATGAAAGGAGGATTTTCAGTTATGTTTTACAGGACAAAAAACTCATCAAACCACTCTAAAACTTTAGACGAAAACACTCAAATACCATTACAATTTGATTTTTTATATATTTGGTGTCTTAAATAACTTTCATACTTAAAAAAATTGTGTATCTACACTTAATCTTAAGGAAATAATAAAATTCAATACCACAATATTTTATTTTAGATTGAAAAATAAATTTAAAAATATTCAAAATTCAGAAAATATATTTTATTAATTTGTTTATTTATTTAAAATTTTTATTTATCGTAAAAACATTATTGATCCCTACATTTGACTTTAAAAGTGGTAAAAATTAGTTATATTCTAAAAACCTTGATAAATGTCAAAAATTCTGTTTCTTAAAATATAAAATATATATTCAGTAATAAAAATATGTTAAAAAGTTTTTAAAATATTTAATATATTTAAAATGATAATTTACTTACTAAAATGGAGAAAATCATAAACACCACCTAAAAATGGGAAATTATTTAAATATTAAAAAGTATTCGTAGAATGGCAAAAAAATTTTGAAATCATAAAAATTCAGAAGAAAGTTTTCAAATTTTGCAAATATTATTTACGGAAAAACTTTTAAATTTTTGGAAAAATCATTTTATGGAAAAACTTATTATTAATAAAAAATTAATATAAAAAAATCTAAAATAATAAAAATATTAAAAAAAAAATAAGTTATTTATTAAAATATCTAATAGTACTTGGATTATAAGAGATGATTAAAACCTTAAAAAAATTTTAAAAATAAAAAATTATTTTAAATTGTAAAATTTCTTAATTGTTTAAATATAACTGAAATAAAATAAAATACAAGTAATAACTAAAAAAGTATTTCAAAATTTGACATTTATTATTAATTTTAATATGCCTGGAAGACTATTTACTTAACAGACAGATAGCGTATTAATCCGGACTGTGGGTCCTGATCTGTTGAAATTCATGTTTGCAGGAGAGTAACGGCATCCCTTTTAACGGGATTCCGGTACATCGGCTTTCGGCGAAACTAGGGGTCTTTATTTTTATCTCGGCTTAGGCGTTCCCCGTCTTACGCAACCGGAAAACAGATTGGAACTGCACTTTGCCATGTCATACGGAGCTTTCGTCACATTTGATTCCATGCCCATTATCTATGGGGGTTGAAATAGTTGAATAAACGTCGGATTTGGGCTGAATGAACGTTTCTCAGTAGTAAAAACGACCTCAAGTCCACACGCCCATCCTGTGTGAGTTGTGAAACGTCGGCGAGTCATACCGGTCGTCGTTAAATAATGCTTTTCAATCGACAAGGACGCTGACGGATAACAAATGCAATTTATCATGTACCGATGTACGGAAAAAAGACGTCGGGTAATTTCAAAATAAAATCACAATTAGGCTATTAATTAGGTGCGAAGTTGTCTTGTACAACATAAATCATAATGGTTGGCCGCAAAATGCAATTATGTAATTTTCTACGCCTGTAAAAATTCAACGACCTCTTCACGTGTCGGCGGCAAGTCCTCCTCATCAGGTGTTAATAATTCGATTGCCGTCATCTGCAACTGCTTTAAATCGAGTTTGGGAGACCAATTTAACTTTCGGTTGCTTTATTTAATATATTGTAATTTGAAGTTTAGTCGAGGCGGGATCAAAAGTTTCGGCGGGCTTTGGTGCCGTGTTAATAACCAATTTATGTTTTAGTTTACGAAGTGGTAAATTAAAGGGGCTAGTCAAAAAGTCGTTCATGTATGTATGGTGGCTAGAAAAAATTCCAATGAGAGGAAATAAACTGGCCACTCCAGAGAAAATAATAATTAACCAAAAAAATCAAGGTCTAAATATTGTTGATGTCGCTGAAAACGGTCTTAGAAAATCTTTTTCATTACTTTTAGAAAAAATAAAGAAATATAAACTGAAAATTGAAAAATAGTATTTGAATTTTACTTTAATTCTGAAGAAATTTATCTAAAAATTGTGTAAATTCTTAATTTTCAAATTTTTATGATATTAAGTATAAATTCCAAAATATTAAATGATCATCTTGTTATTAGAATTGTAAGTTTTTGAAACTAACTTATTGTTTTCTATTTAATTTAAGATATTTTAGCATAGGATTATCTTATATATTTCATTATTTTTAGCAAAAATAATTAAATATTAAATGAAAATTGAAAAATAGTATTTATAGTAAAATATAGGGCTTTTTTGATTTTAGGTAAAAATAAAGAAATATTGGAGGGACTATTCAAAATTTAAAATTCTACCTGTAAATATTTGATGACTCACAACTAACTGTTATTATAAGACTCTTTTGAAATAAGTTAGTGATGATAAAAATAAATTATTACACATAATAAATTTATATTTTTTAAATCTTTTCCACTAAATTTGGCTCAAAGCGATTGGCTTATATAGACAGAAGTTACCAAATAATATTGAAAATAAAATCTTAAAATTGACCACTCGTATTTTGATTATTATTAATATTCCGAATAAGGCAAATTTGATTAAATCGCAATATTTTTAAATCATAAAAATAGTATTTAATTATCACGTTAGGTAATGGTGTGAAGAATTTCATGTCGAAATTCCTTGACAAAAAGGCATAAATTTATTTCCAATATTAACCCAGAATGATTTTTATCTTCTTAGAGAAGTAGATGTCATAAATTTCATTGTCCAGCAAATTAATTTGAACTTAAATCTAATTTAACCATTTAAAGAGGTTCTCGGTTTTTTTATATTGCCATTATTTTTTGCCAACAAATTACGCCACAGCATATTAAGAACAAAACGAGAAATTTCATTGAACCTACGTCAAAATATGGAATGACGTCTGGCCGTAATCTAAACTGGTTTTAAATAGGACAAATAACCAGGAAACATGGAACAATCCTTTATTCCGAATGCTTCTTTAAACGGTATTTAATACCGTTCTAATGGCATATTATTCTCGGAAAACTGATAAGGGCCCATATTCATAACTGCTGTGTTAATTGCATTAGTGTGAGTCGCCGCAACGATTATGAGTTTTCCATTTCCAATTCGTGATAAACCGTGCACGTAAAACAAACGCGTAAATTAAAATTTTAATTTCCGTCGCAGCGCCATTTGGGCCCACGCATCGATATCAATTCGCATGATGCAAATTAAGCGGCTCGCCTATTATTTTACCTGTCGAATGTCGTAACTGACTGACCGAACTTGACCGTTCCATTGTTGTCGGATTAGACGGTATCAGTGTCTCAATAATGCACCCAACATCTTTATTTAAGGAGGTGACAGACAATCGTGAATTTATGTCTGCTTTTAAGGTAATCCTTTTGTTCTTTGGCACAAACAGGTAGGCACTATCAAATGGATTATTAAGTGGGTAATTAACAACACTTGTTTACCGTATGTTGGTAATAAAAATACTTATTTGCAAACATCATAAATTGGCACTTATTGTTGAATAAAATCTATTTCCCAAAGGTCGATTGTTAGTCACATCAAAAAACCATCTGGAATTATCATCCAGCCCTTCAGCCAGTCGTCCCATAATTTATTTAGGGACGCAAAGTACATATTTCTGGATGGAATTCTATCGATTTTGTTACCCCACATCGGACGTCAAGTCTGCAGTCGTCCTTTTAGATTAAATGTTGTTGCACTCGACTTTTCCTTTGTTGCTGCATTAGAGACATTAATCCTGCCCAAGTTACACAAACATCTTCACAAAGTTCTTAAGCTTGTCCGACTTTCACGGTGATCTCCTTGTACTTTACACACTTAAACAAACACAACGAAATGGATTACTAAGTAGACAACGCTTGCATGGAACAAGTGGTGTTCATGAAAGTCCGCACCTCCCGGAGTCAATAATGCTGCAGCGATAAAAATTCGAATTTATGCCCTATAAACGGAAAAAGTTTCATAATTTATTTTGGGGGCATAAAACGAATTTTTCTGGTCGGCAATTTAATTTATCGACGTTACCACCAGACCGAAAAAAACTCTTGACCGTTCCTTTGTTGCCGGATTACGGGCCTATCAATGTGTCAATTGGCCTTTCAATAATGCACAAACATCTTCACCAGGTCCTCAAAAACCTTGTTCGGGCGGGCGTTGCCTTTGTGAACGCACAATCGCCAATTTCTAGCCGACTTTCTCGGCCGTACCTTTTGTTGTTTACACCCGTGAGTACACACGATATAATGGATGATTAAGTGAGAAATTCATAAAAGTGTGCACACTCCATTGTCGCAAGTTAATTCGCTTTATTCGAAAGCAAAGGTCGCCAGCATAATAAGTAATTAAACGAAATAAGTGCTTTTGGAATTAACTTGTATTGGGAGAATGTGCTAAAATTTGCTTCGTTATTATTCAACTCATGCCAAAATATAGAAAGGACGTTCGCATAATCAACGCCGGCGTTTTCCAGGTGGCACTAATTCGTCCTTTCATCTCGACTATAAGATTAGTATAAAATGAATTATAAAATCCATTTGCAGAGTTGAAACCTAATTTAATTTTTATTATTTTTTATTTTATACATTTGAAAAAAATATTACATATTCAAAATCAATAAATAATATGTTACATATTCAGATCTGTTAAGTAAGCAAAGTATTTGCTTTTTTGCTAATTAGTTGTTACTATTCAAGTTTGATCAGTTTTGTCGTTTTTATTAAAACTGATTTTCTGTAAGCTTAACCTTTAAAAAATAAAAAAAAAAAAAATGTATATTAGATAAAATAATAATAATTTTGAAATACCTTCATAACTAGTAAAAAACTCATGTGTAATTTAAATTATTAGTATTAGTAATTGATAATAAAGTTATCTAAATTTTATTTATATAATTATTATAATTAAATTATATTTTTTATCTCAATTAATTAATAAAATTAAAATTTTTTAGCCATTTTAACATATTTTTACTTATTTTTTATTTTTAAATTAAGTAAAAGGTTAATTTTTGACGCTTCTCTAATGATATCTAATAGGTTGAAACATGTAGTGTATTAATATAAAATGAATTGAAAATAAAAGAATATACAACTAATACTATTACTAATTATTTTATGTTAACATTCTACATGTTTCGACATGTTAATCACCATTAGGAGCTTCGTTAAAAGTTAAAAAAGAGATATATATATATATATATATATATATATATATATATATATATATATATAACTTAACTGCTCATAAATTTTGTTGACAGTACATTTACAATAACAATTGTATAATAATTAACAAAGTTTTTGTATAATTTAAGCTGCTTTTCTATTTTTAACAACAAAAAATATATTTCCCATGTTAAATTGTGATTAATCAATGTGATGCATTCAACTTTTGTTGAAATAGGATAAAAACGATTGTAAACCTACATGAACAGAATACTATAAATAAATGTATGCTGCATAAATATTTAAAATATTAAAATAAATATTAGCAAAACCAAAATTTACTGCGTGCAAATAGTAGATAAAACGTTGCCCAAAAGGTAAAAAACGGTAAAAAAAAATTATTCAAAACACATCCACTATTTATTATCTCGAGGTATTCCTACTTCCGTTATAAAAGTAACAATTTTGAATATATAATTATTTATAAGTTACTATTAATTATGAATTCGAAAATTTTATTGCTGTTGACGTCGAAAATGAACGGTGTACAATCGTTGCTCGAGGGCTAATCGTAGATAATGATGTGAATATCCGAGGTTGCAATAATCAATGCCATTAATATTGTTATTTTACCGCAGCATGTGTAATTAATTGCATCGAAATCTATTATAATAACTAACATTTTCCATTGTAATCACCACCGAAATTACGATTTTATTAGTTTTTTGAGCAATTGAAGTAGCGAAGGTCGAAGTCTATATCTGAAGGAGTAGTTTTGAAATTGCGGCTCAAAGTGGAGTTTTGCGAAATGGGTGTAGCCTTGCGAAACATCTCTTTGATCACCGGCGACTTTTTAATTATTGGATTTATATTAATAGCCATTGTACTATCGCTTTGCGAAATATGTTATTATATCGTTAAACGACAATAAGAACCTTATTATCATGCAACAACGTTAAACAATAGAGTTACTATTATGTTAAATCGTGGCGATGTATAATTAGATGCGGATTATACATATGTAGGTAGCCTCGGATATCCCAATTTTTTTTGGAGTATCAGAACCACAGCATAATGGATTTACGACAATTAGTTGGTGTTACCAATAGGCTTTATACAGATGAACACCGTTCTTGTTATGAACTCCCAATAAGCCCCCTTGAACATATGCTGCACATCAACAATTTAACAGCTGTGTCGATTACAAGAATATTTAGACAGCATCGGGTTTATTTACTGGCGACCCTGTACAACACAATTGAAATGGTCCATATTTCATTTACTGCGACGAGTTTTTTCAATATTCAATTGTGGTTCATGGTTATTTGTACATGTCACTGGGTTTAAAAACGTTCTAGTAAATATTTATGCATTTTTATTATACAAACTGAACGAATATAAACCAGGCACTTTTATCTATTGTTGATAAATGCGGCTCCAACTACTCAATAGATAAAGTTCCTTGAACGAATGGTTTGTTGCTAAGGCAACAAATAATATACTTATTTTGAGGAAAAGGAAAAGGCAGTTTATGTTTTAAGTTTACTCAACAAAATAATATTAAGATCAACAATTTTGATGAGTCATTTGTCCATGTGGCAATATAAGGTAGAACTTCTCTTCTTGTTCAATTTGTCAACTGCCATTAAAAACTGTTTTTACCAACCTTAACCCAGAAGAAAAAAAAAAAATAAATAAATAATATAGTTAGAAAAACAAAAATAGCTTTAAAATAATTTTTAAGTTATTTTATATTTTATACTTCATATTGTATATTTTTATACTTTATCTTATATTTTATAATTTATTTTACATTTTATAATTTATTTTGTATTTCATATTATTTTATGTTTATTCAAATAATTCATGTACTCTTTTAATATTATTATTAATATTTAAACAATAAAAAGTAATTTAATAAAATCAAATTTTATCTGTTGAAATTATATAATTAAGTTTTTAAAAATATTTTAAAACTGGTATTCCTCACACAAAAAAGAGACCCTATTAATACATTAATAATAGAATACAAAATTCGTGGGAATATAATAAAAAACGATATCTATAATAACATTAAGTAGATACATTTTATGATAAAACTTTTTTATAAACTATTTTTATTGATGTCCCTCTGTCCTCTTTGTGGACAGGAATTACAAGCGCAATTAAATTTGCATATCCCGATCTTCCGAAAACGGGCACTCGTAAATTCGGCCACATTTTGGTGGACCCACGATAAATTAAAAATTTATCCGCCTCGAGTTTCGACACGAGCAATACGTCACCACAAGAAATAAAACGAACGCGAAACATCTGTTTGCGGCGTGCACACGAAAAATTCCATGGGACAGGAAGGCCTTTTTAATAGTGCCTTAGCAGTCAGACAATGTATTCTGTTGGTCGAAAGGAAAAAAGGAAGAAGGGGGCGTATAAAAATTATTATACCGCTCGTGCATATTAATTAGTTACAAATGCTGCACAGGCCAGTATCGGCCGGAGAACCTTGAAATTCTTGTTTGGCAATTATGCCGAGACGAGGGGTGAAGTGCCTTTCCGACGTGGAAACGCGGTCTCGCACCGATGATGTTCGTTATGAAAACAAATTGGCAGGTTTACGCTCCCCGTGTTGTTTTTTCTTCGGGGCGGTGAATTGTGGAATATGCTTTTCATTAAGCGGTGGACGCGTATCTGACGAACCCCAAGACGTCCATTCCAATTCCGGAATATTAAATGTTTTGAGGGGTGATTTTTTTTGGAAACGTAAAAGTTTATTACGTAGTATTTATGAAAACAAACAAGCTCAGACATGCGGAATGGCATTTAATATAAATCCTCTTATCGTTTGAGACTAATTAGGTATAATTAAAAATAATTACTTTGATTTTTGTGTAGTTCTTTTATGTTTTATCGAAAGACACAATAAAAAATGTTTTCATTTCAGTCTCAACTAATGAAGCAAAATTTATAAAGCATTTTCTCTATTGGAATGTTTTTTATGTTTTTATTTCATCTTATACAAAGATTCGCGTATTATGTGATATATACAGTAATGGTCATAATTATATCAATTTACTAACATATATTATAAATGTCAACAGTATGTGTTTCTGTCTTTTTTTATATTTTTGTTGTGTTCACTATGAAGTTGATAAATATAATTTTATTCTTTATTTAAAGTAGTTTTGTTACATTTAGTTGGACAAATTTATAGCAATCGTTTACTTCATAGTATTTATTTGCTCTGTGTGAATTTCTGTCGATTATTTTCTAGTTATCTTTTGTTTACCATAATTATTTAATAGTGGATCGTAGTGTATCGTACACTGTAAGAAAAATCATAATTCAGCTTTACCAAGATTGAGGGAAACAAGTAGAGATTGTTGGCAACTACGGAAAATATTAGATACGTTCGAAAATTTTGAATAAAATTGATGACTGGAGAAATAATTCAAATGTGAAAATATAATTCATTCTTATCGTCAACTCTAATTAAAGTCGGCCTGGGTGAAATTAGTTTAAGAACTGTAAGGAGAAAGTTTATGGATGTTAGGTCACAGATCTTAAAACAACCCTGTGGTCTCTGTTGCTCAGGATCACGTTCTCTGAACCATAAAAGAGTGGGAACGGGTTTTTAGTAATGAATCTAAATTTAATTCATTTAAAAATGACGGTCCTGTTTATGGTAGACTTCCATAGGGGCAAGATTACACAAAAAGTTTATTATATCCACTGTGAAATACATTGGTGGTATAATTATAGTTTGAGATTTCGATAAAATATACGTAACATTTTGTAGAATAAGAGAATATATTTTTTGATTAAAAATAAAATTTGATAAATGGAAATTTAAAATAATTTGAATTTTAGCCATAATTAATTTTACAGTGAATTTCAATTATTAACTTGTTATGTTACATTTGTATACGTATTTATTTGTCGATTTACATTTTTAATTTGTTTGTGGTTGTTTTATATTCTTAAAAAATGAAAGGCTGAAAAAAGTATGTAAACTTGACAAAAAGTGGTGGAATTGTTTCAATCTGGTAAACCCAAAACGAATATTAAGTCTTTAAATATTAGTAAATGTGCAACTAAAATAACAAACTTATAATACTTATGGTGACGTTAAAATTCCTCCAAAACAAGTAGACCCCGAAATACTAACCCATCACTAGACGAAACTAGTTAAAAAATTTCAAGAAAGGATTCTCCAAAACCAACTCGCCTAACAAATGAGAAAATTTTGAAAGAATTTAATGTTAATGGGACGGACAGAACAGTGAAAAATAGAAAGATTTGAGCAGATTTTTCCGAAAAACCTCTTAATTGAACAATTAAAAATTAAATACTATTAATTGGAGCGATAAATCAAAGTTTAACTAATTTGGTTCTGATGGTAGTTGATAAATAAGTAAAATATCCAACTTAACAAATATTCAAAATATAACATCAAATTCCTACAATATACCACTGTGATGTGGGGCTGTTTTTCCGATCTGGCGTTTGTCCAGTACTACAAATAACGGGTAAAATAAACTGTTTCCAATATATTAAAGGACTTATGTTGCCATTTGTTGATAAAAATATACCAAGATTGATTTTTCAATAGAAGCACTCTTCTAAGTTCGTAGAAACATAGATTCATGATCAAATGATGAGTCTCATTGAGAACCTTTTGGGCATCGCCGCACAAGGACACACATTAATTTAAAGAATATCAAAAAACTGTTTGATGTGACGCAAACAGAACGGGTTCAAATTCGCAGCAAACACCAAACAAGAAGCAGTGTTAGATGAATGAAACACGGGTAAATGAAAAAGGTGTGCTAAAAAAGTTTATATATATATTGATAGGTATCATAATTGATTTAAATAACTGGTATAAAAAATGAATTTCTAAATTTCTAAAAAGGAATATAATAGAAAAATGGAGACATTAAAAGTTGTACTGTACATCGTTCAAATTCCATATTTATTTCATAGCTTTATAACAGTTTAAAGTCCAGACATATCCAGTCAAACAATTCAGGAAAACCAATAAAATTAAATGACTAAGAACAACAAGTAGACACATGTTAAAGGCCTTAGTATGCGAGTTAGTTCATTGAATCATAATGTTTGTTATCCTACTCGATTTCCATATCACGTTTCCCATTTGCATGTCGTCTTTCGATTTGGTCTTTTAACATTACAAAGTATTACCAACGCACGTCATATAAATAATAAAAACACCATTCCCGCAATTCAAACGTTCCACAAAACGCCCTTTATTGTGGCTCTCACAAGGAGTTGAAGAAAAAAACAATTTGAAGCGATTACACGGGATCACGGTGAATGCGTAATTAAATTCAATTGTTGCGAATTCGCCACGTATACGAGCGAGTGAAATTAAGTTGTGCGGCACGGGATTTACGGGTCGCGTTACGCGTACAACGACGTGAGAAACGCAAACAAAAAAAAAAAAAATTATATGAAAATATGGGGGACAGGTGAAAAAATTTGAGCGAGTTGTCTCTCTCACTAATACCTGTTCTAAATACCGATAAACGTTCAACACGGTAGTAGAAAGTCCGGGCGGGACAATGGCAGTTTAATTTCTTGCCGCTCGAACGGAATTTAATAAGAGACGAATTAAAACTGGTCAAATATTATGTGAAGCCATTACAATGGGATTTAATGCTGATGAAAACCGAAATGGGTCATCCGGCATTGCTCGACGCATCCGACCACAATTGCTGGATTTTCTTATTTTCACTCGCCGTCGAAACTGACTGAGTTTGTGTCACAAAACGGCGTAAAATCGCGACCCATTTGAATGAATAAACGTGTCCATTGTGGCGTGGTATTGAACGTTAATGAAGAGTTAAATGGACACACATTGGGCACGACAATGGGATTAAAGAATAAACTGTTGTCCCTGGCGGAATTATAGTAATTGCCTAATATTTCAAACAACTACAATGGGCTCATTTACCGCGTTTTTTGTCATCTCAAAATGGTTTTAAACACTTGCACAACAGACCCGGACTTATAAGCGATTAGGCGCTCAGAATCTCGTTAAATTTCTCAGAATCTAGGTAGGGTTTGCGTGATACGTATTGTTGTATTTATATCAAAATATATAGAAATATCAATTTTAATTGGGGTTTACCAAGAATATAATTATTACATTAATTTAATAACAGAAGTGAAACAAAACAAAAACTTAATAGTCTCAAACTGAAATTTTATTTAGGAATTTATAAACTGTAGAAGTAGTTATTGTATTACTTCATTTTTAAACTTATTATTATAAACACATTCAGTGTTGTAGAAAATACGGTGAGAAAAAGAAGGGAAACCTCTACAACCTAAGCTACTGTAACGTTATGGAAAAAGTTTATTATATTTGAAGAAAACTGAACATTAAATTTGAAATATCACAAAAACTGTTAGGATAATCAAAATTAATCAAGTATATTATTTCTTTCCAATTATAAAAAGAGTATGAAAAGCTTAATAGTTTTAAAAAATATTCAGTGGCGTAGAAAATAGAGCAAAAAAACAAGGTGAACCTCAAAGAATATACACCACTGTAACAATTTGGAAAATGTTAATTACACTGAATTATAAGTAGATATTTAAGACTAACACACACCACATTTAAACAATATTGGATCAAAGGTTTCAGAATTACTAGAAAAAACAATATTTGAAATATAAATTTGAGAAGTTGTAGTTTCCTAGGAGAAACTTTATAGAAAGTATTTATTAAGATATTCTTCATAAATGGACGTGTTGTTACTGTTCCCAAATTTTGACTACATATTCTGGAAACACCTTGTGTATATAAAAAACAATTGTGTGATAAATTATAGCAATATATTTGTGAATAAGGTCAACGATCGTTTATAGACCGAAATACATTTCCTTATTTTGTCGTTGCACCTCGTGCTGATTATGCAAATGAAAAGTTGTGTACTTCCTACCTTTGTTCCATTATTCCTTTGAATTGATACCGGTTTTGTTCTATTTATGCCGTTCGGAAAACCAAACGAGAGATAAAGTAATGAAATGAAGGAATCCCGGTCTGACATTGACTTGACGGTGGATTGTTTGCCTTTTTAACGTTAAAAATTGGGTTCGCAGAAGACGATAACGTTCCAGGTAAAATAATATTATGGAACAAACAAGACAATTATGAAAACGAAGACGTTTTATATACGGACGAAAGCTTAGCTTGGTGAACAATCGTTTAAGTTTTAAGTTTTATTTAATTGCCCATTACTTTTTGTTATTTACAATTAGATAGTATCTTAGTCAAGCAAAACTTACTTATAAACGTTTGCGCAAGTAATTAAAGAATCCATCACTCATTTTTTTATAATTATGATAATTTGAGTAATCTTGAAATCTTCACGTTTTCGTTGGAACCCTTAAATTGCACAACAAAAGCACGATTATAAAGTTAATTACAAGTCCGCCGGGCGAAGGTCCGATTTAATTAAAATTTTATTAGATATCTTAGGTACATATGGGTACGTAATCACATTCGAGTGGGTGATATAATTAATATTTTGATTGATGCCTCGAGCCTCTTTCGAAATCAACTATTTATAATAATGTAATTATTTTTTTCCGTTCGGCCATAATTTAAATACAATTCGGAACCTTGAAAAGTACTTGCTCACTAACGAGATCGTCTCTTTTCGAAATTGCTTTTTATTCGAGTATCCAAAAAAGTAACGATTTATTTGTGTATTGTATGTTTTTGCAATTCTAACTAAACTATTAATTTTTTTTATTATATTTAAAACATTTTTTAGCCTTATGTTCAATTGAAATTGAAATAGTTCAGTCATTCTAACTGTGAAATTAATTAAGAGGTATCTTCAACCAGTTTCGTAGAAAATATGGACAAAAAAAGAGAAGATGCCCGAATCCACGCCACTGTATTATGGAAGTTTATTACATTAAATGTAAGGCAAGTACTTTAGGATAATATATATGAAATTTATACACGAGTGTACCAAATGTTGCGGAAATATAAGAAAAATTTTTGAAATTTAAATTTGAGAGGCTCATATTTTCTGCAGGAAAAAAAAATATTTTATGTAGATTTTTGACCACCAATTTTAGGAACACCTTCTGCATCTCCATTGGAGTCCCAGTTTACGAATGTTACAAGTACTGTAGCCTTGAGGGGTAGCAAAAAATCAGGTATTACAAGCTTATTCAACTGCCAAAATATTATTGTAATACCTGCGGAGCAACAACATTAAATAATGCGGTTCGTGATAGAAAGTCTCCATTGATACACTTTTCCATATAATAAAAAAAAAATTAATTACAACACACGAGTTTTTATTTGTTAACAAGGAGCCTAATTAATTGCAAATTACCTCATACGTTTGTTAGGTTAATAGTTTTATTATGAAAAATGAATTGTATCACACGAACTCGCTAAAAAAAGTTTCAAAATTTTTAACACATCTAATTGCACTGTTAGAACGAATTCGATGAATGGAATTGCTAACGTTATCTAATAACTAAATATAGACGTAAATAGAAAGCTACGCCCATGGCTAATTCGACGCGAAACATCTGACATTGTGAACGTTTCCGAATTAATTAACAATCAATAAATTCTCGAATATGCATGAGAAAATTATATGCAAACTGTGAATGATACAGTTTTACATTCCGCGACTTAAACAGCTAATTAATTTTATTAAATTCTTAATATAAACAGTTAGTTTTACGTATTAATTACGTTATATCGTTTTAATTTATTGAAATGGGTATATGTGATTGTAAATTGTTAAAATATGCAGCCTAAATATGGTTTGAAATACACATTGTGGTAATTAGCACTGAATAACTAATGTGCATGTGTAATTTATATTACAGTTTTAAAAAAATAGTGACAAAGCAGGTAATCGTTAAATATTAAAATATAAATATTATTTTAGTAACATAATCTGCTAATCTTTGTAACCTTTGCTTTGAAAAATTGGAGGAGAATCAGGATTCACAGATATATTTGAATATCTTTGATGTATATCAAAATTCGAGATCCTATTAAAGTTGCATCGAGACAAAAATTTGGTGTGTGTAACACATCCTCAAATTTACATCTTGTCTGTGGATCTCATGGGGACAACAGTGGTAACTGTCATCACTTCAAATGCCAATAACTTTCTTATTTTAAACAGAAACATTATAAAATTTTTGTACCATTCGACGTAAAAATTTATTCTCTACTGATATGTTGTAGTATTGCCTATAACTAAATTGAATATTTAAAGAGATATTTAAGTTGTTTGTTAATATGGCTGTCTTTTTACCACATCAAGTGCCAATAACTTTCTTATTATAAATAGAAACTTAATAAAATTAATCATATCATTCATATAACTATATCTAAATTGAACATTAGTGATTGGTAATTTGGTTCTTTCTATTACATCAGTTGTTAGTTTCCTACTTACTTTAAATGGGAACATTATAAAATTTTCATACCATTCAACTGGGAATTTTATTTTCTATTAATATGTCACAGCACGTCCCATATGTATAATAAATATTTGCAGCAATATTGCTAAATATGTGATGAGTTCATTGATGACTTACCTCTGGGAAGGAATACAAAGTAAAAATTAATTATTAATTATGCTTCATAGAGTTGTTTTCATTCTATTTACAAATATAAATTTTATGTTTTTTCTTTTATTTATAATACTGAAGAATAAAAATCGTCACAAAATTCAGAGAAAGACACGAGCAAAAATACACGTCGTAAATATAACTTCACTGATAACTTCACGGCGTAAATAAATGCCCCCGTTCCGTTTTAACGTGTACGCACGCATGTACACGTACCCAACCCCAAAACGGTGCACGCATAGGGCGCAATTTCGCTCGTAACCACCCAATAAACCCGCACACCTTACTTGCCGGCCGATTAGCATAATGGCTCGCGTGAAAACTAATTGTTCGCATATTCAGTTTTCATCTGAATACGGTGGAAAAAAAATGCCGCACGTCGGAAAACAAATATACATTAATTAGCCGGCAAGGTTGCGGTGCTGTGATGATGCCACTGCGTTTGTGTCAATGACCACGTTTTTATCCGAAGAAAATTTTCAATGCCAAATGGTCAAGTGGCTTTTGCGGAGATTAGTAATGGACGAGCAGTAAAAAATAATAATAATTATCGCGAGATAAAGGCGGCGTAAAACGTTTGAATATGCATAAACACAGACGGCAGCGATATTTTTCTAAGTGCCGTTTCGGGCAGAACCGCTTTACCGTTAACACCATTTATAACATAAACATTGGAATTACACCTCTCGCCTGTGCAATGTGTGTTTATTGGGGATCGAACGGTGGCAAATTTTTTTCAATGTCGACGTCGATGTTTTCAATTATCCACCGGCCGTTTGTTGGGAGATCTAAAAAACTAAAACACGGTCCAGTTTTATTATATATTTATAGTCTTACTACTATTTAAATATAAATAACATAAAATTATTAAAAATCTTAATTTTTTTGTGTAGTCAACATTCACAAAACAAATTAAAATTTCATTATAATAATAAAAAATTGGGTCGCAAATATGATAGATATAATACATGTACAGTAGTGGCCATAATTCTAGCAACTTATTAAAATTTATAAAAAATTTGAGTTGGACTACTTGAATTGGATGCCTGAATATATATTAGTGGCTATAATTACAGAAACTTATTAAATTGTATTATACTACTTGAATTGGATTCCACTATATAATGTTTATTGTTTCTTCTGTTATTGTTGTGTCCACTATGCAGCTGGCCAATTTAATTTTATTCTTTAATGAACTGCTTAAATTTTTTATGTGTCTTTGAACAAAATTACAGCAACTTTTTACTTTATAGTATTTCAATGAACCGTGACGATTAAGTCGATGATTTACTAGGTATGTTTTGCTTGTTATAATTACTTAATCATAGCCATAGTCAAACTGTATCATCATACGCTGAAAAAAAATTATAATTCAGCCTTATCAAGATCGACAGAAACAAGTAGAAATAGTTACAGCTCAATCATATCCTGTATTAATAAAAAATTCAGAGAAACAGGGTAAGTAGTAGTTACGAAAAATTTTCTGTGAGTTTGAAAAACTTGAAAGAATCCATAAATGAATAATTCGAATGTCAAAATACAATCCATTCTTATTGTTAATTCATATAAAGCCACAACCTGGAGGAAATTTAGTTTAAAGACTATGAGAAAGTTTGTGAATAGGGGTTTTGTTTGGCTAGAGACCTGTAAAGAAACTCCTTTCAATTAACAATGTGAGGGCCCGATTTCGATTTGCTCAGGATCACGTTTACTGGACCACAGAACAGTGGCAATGGGTAGTTCTTAGTGATGACTCTATATTTAATTTATTTAAAAGTTGCTTATGTTAAATGTCTTACATGGACACATGAATCGATTTATGCACAGGTATATATTGAACAACAATTTTTTTCCGCAATAGGCATAATATTTAACATTTTAAAATGTACTGTATATCCTGCCGAATAAGAAAAAATAAACATATACTTTTTTGAGCACAATATTAATCAATATCAATAAATTAATAATTTTACATCGGCGTAAATTTTGCCGATGGCAGATGGCGAGGCCGATGATGTATCGGTCGAGTCCCAATATTTACAAATGTTTGTGAGGAACGACGTACCCGTGTGTGATAATGAGTTATGCCAAATTGTTTGAGTACGTCCCGAGTAATACTTTTAATTTTCTCATCGAACCTGTTTTCTTTGTCCACGCCTCCGCCTTCGTTAGAGATTAATCGCTGGAAGTCGGGACTGGTTTAATTTAATTTTTCTCTGCCGCGATCGGTGATTTGTCGCCGTTCGGATCGTGCACCGGACGTTTCAGGAACAATTTGTTACTGACCCGATTCATTTTGCCTAGCAGAAAATGTTTGAATAGGACGGCCGGTGTTTGAACAACGATACAGTGTGAATTATATATGGATGGGAATTGGATTTGCATCGGGTGGGTTTAAACGATTAATGTAACAGCGAATTTAAATTATGAAAACGGATAGTTCATTGTCGTCCGTTCTGTTCTCAACTTCTGATTCTGAACGGTGGCGCAAAATTAATAATATTGCTGCATTTTAATCACGCCATGTATATCCAACGTACAGATAACCAGGTAACATTTGGAAGTTGACCATCTGTGAAAATCCCCCCTGGAGTCTCGTCCAGCTGTTTGTTGTGTGGGGGAGAGATTACCTCTCTAATTCATACTTAAAACTTGGAAATTGCCACATTTGGTAAATTCATTAGAGCATTGGTCGGTAGAATCAACTTACTCTAAAGCGACAAACTACGAAGAGTAAATTAGAGAACGTGATAATCGTCCTTTTGTCCATACTCGATTAAACTTCACACTATAAGTGCATTTATGGTAATAAACCAAGTAATTTTTCGAAAAAATGCAAAGAAATTTTTAACCTTGGAAATACTTAAACGAAAAATTGTAATCTTTATAAATACCCGTGTAATTAGATTTCACTACATACTTAAACATAAATATTATATTAAATCATAAAAATAATAAATAGTTTATAAAGTATGAACTTAAAATTTCATAACAGAATACATAAACCATGTACTTAAAATCAGTTATAATAAAATTACAAAAATATTCAGTACCCATTATCTTTACTAAATTATGACCGAGTATAATAGCTTAAAAATATATTAATTCTGTTAAACAAATATTGAGAGTCAAATATAAATTGTTTAATGATAAACCTATTTTAATTAAGAAATTTTAACATTACATTAATATTTGCAAATATTTATTAAAATAAATTGAAAACCAAAATTCCTTACAATAACATTAAGAAATTAAAATAAGCTAGGTCAACGATTTTGCATAAAATATTTTAATGACATACCAAACTTGACTTATGTAACATAATAAATTCCAATAAGTGTGGTTTTTAACTCAATACATAAATTCAGAGCAAGTAATGAAGCAATCATTTTCTTAACATGGCAAGATTTTTTCAGAGGTCAACTGTTATGTGTGAATTTCTCCTATTGTAAAAATATTAACATTATTTCAAGTCGATTTATCAATTTACATGAGAAATTAATTATGAATGTTTGGTGCACATGACAAAGGTCAAGATAACGTTTATATTGTAACGACGAAAAAATTCCACAAATGTTTTAGTGACCACGGGTTTGTATTTAAATTTAATCATATTCAATTTAATCATTTTCTTGTGATGACAAATGCTTTAATTTCTTTTGAATCCATTCAGAATTCACTCTATTTATAGAACTATTATGAAACAAATATTATTAAAAATACTGTATTATAAAATTTATTTAAAATATAAATAATTTTATTTATTTTTATGGGACCTAATTTGATGACCTGTTCAAAATTTTTGATTTGATTATTAGAGTTTCAAAACTTAAACCATTTTTTATTCGTTTTTGTTCTTATCTCATATTTAGTCATGTGAATTGTGGATATCTGCCCTATTAGTGCTGCACTCAAATATGTCTCTTAATTGTCAGTTAATCTATGTTCATGATATGTGTTTGAAAAGGTATATTATTGGTATATTACGTGCTTGAGAATATAATTTCTTGTTGTAAGACTTAAATATATTTTATAAATTCGGATTTTTATGTATTTATTTTATATTTAATCATGTGAATTATCGATATCTCTTCTATGAGTGTTGCACTCAAACATTATCAGTTAATACATGTCCATGATATGTGGTGTATCGAAAAGGAAATTATTGGTGTTTTAGGTTATTGAGAGTATAATATTTAAACACATTTTATATATTTATAATTTTATGTATTTATCTCATATTTAATCATACGAATTATCGATACATGTCCTACAAGTGTTACACTCAAATGTGTCTCCCAATTGTCAGTAAATACATGCGTCTGTTATAATGTTACTCCTTTATGTTTGAGAAACCTCTTCAACCATTTTATCTCCTGTTTGACTGGTACTATTTATAAAATTGATAAAAACAATGTAATTTTAATAAACAATATAACTTGTAGATAGATTTTATTGACCAGGTGAGAGTGGTTCCTTTAAATATTTAATTTTTTTAATTACTATTTTAGTATATTGCATCATAATTAAACAATTTTATGTTTTATTGTGTGAGAGCTGTTGTCAGGAAGTTGGAATGGTTTTTTTTTTAAATACTTTTCATTCATTTTATTTGTTAATTTCATTATTAATTTTAAGTTATTCATTTTTATCCCTATTACTAATGAGTCGTGGATTCTTGTATAGCAATTGAAGATGACAGAATGACCTTCTTACTTGAGGTTACAAAGAGTCTTGGAAACGACAATTATTTGTATTTATGTGATGACAAGTAATAACTAAATTCATTAAAATATGACTATTAATTTAATTAAATAAATATCAGACTCATTTTATTGGCAGTGATAATCACTGTAAGTTAATTAAGAAGTAATTAGACAGACATAGATGTAAGTTAACCAAAGGCGTAAATAAATCTCATTTGTTAATTTTATAGTTGTGTTTCGTTTAATTATTCTCTCATATACAGTTCTACAGAGTCTTAATTGGGTTTACTTAATTTATAATACAACTTAGTTCAGTCCGTGGTCATAATGTTGTTACTTTTTCTAGTTCTTAACATACTCCCCTCCTCGTGTCCTCTATAAATTTTATATAGAAAAAAATTAATTATTATTGATAATTCTTATGTCTATAAACATTGTCCAATACGAAATTCCTGCATTTTGATAAAAATAACAATAACAACCCACAGGTATTCATTTTAATTTATAAATATATAAATGTACAATTATTAATTTGAAAATGTAGCTGTTAAATTTACGTAGCTTTTATTAAGAAGTCGTGACCAAACAGGATTTTAAATTGTAAAATACATGGAAATAAAAAATAAAATAAAAATTGTGAGCAATTATAAATTTTATTAACAACACAATTATTCATGCTCTCATACTGCAACTTAAATTCCTAAAAAAATACAGAATACCATCTGGCCAACAAACAAAACAATGTTGAAACAAAATATAAATGAAACACTATGTATTTTAATAAAACTATTCATTTTCACAATTTTTTATTAACTAATCGACGATAAAACAACAAAATCAATTAATCTCTAAACAATGACATGCAGAGGGAAATCAACAAAAATACTGACCTTATTTCTAAATAAATTACACAAAAGACAAACGTATTTCTTCCTGGGTCACAGTCAAATACACGGCACCGTTCAATATGTGGCGGTTTTTCGGTCCGGTTCATACACAACTTCACAGAAAACCTTGTTTATCAAACACAAACATCGAACACACTCACACTAGACGGCCATTTTACATTGTCTGAGCAATGGGAGATTCAAAACTGAATCCTGTGTTCACCAAATTCCCCTACCACAAAAAATCGAAGTCATGCCAACCACACCGGTTTCCCCTAACCTCAAACATTAACCTACAAGTTTGTGTTTTTATTTAATTTTTGTTATTTATTATTGTCAAGTTATTGTTAGGTGATTTGTTAAGTTTTCCTGAGGTTGCCCGAAGCGAGAATCCAAGAAATTGACATTAAATTAAGGAATTGTGACGTCATTGGTCGTCAGGTTGGTACTCGTGAAACGTCAACTTTTTGTCAAATTACATAACCCAAAAGGTGGTGCATTATCGCTGGATTGACCGATTGTTGAGACACGATGGCCGCAAGAAGAATCGCCCAGAGTTCCGTGAACTGGGCCTCGTTGGCCGAAAGGGTGCCCGAACACCAGCGCGCCCAGTTCCTGGCCTTCAAGTCGAAATCCGACTCGTACTTGAGACGGTGAGTATTTATGTAATCGGATCATACTTTGATCTCTTATCGACTATTTGCGTTGCAAGTGTTAAGCTGTGCGGTGTTTTAGTGTTTTGGCCAATCCGGAGACCCCACCAGCTATTGACTGGGATGCCTACAAGTCCAAGGTGCCCATTGCTGGTATGGTCGATGAGTTCAAGAAGCAATACAGCGCCCTGAACATCCCCTATCCGACCGAGAATGTCAGCAGTCAGATTGATTCTCTGGAGAAGGAAGTCAAAGTTGACATCGAAAAGTTCAAGTCTGAATCTAACAAACGCATTGAAGAGTAAGTTATTAGGAAATGTCAGAGGTAGAATAGAAAGCTGGGATGGAAAAGCAATTTAAACATTTTAAAAGTAACACCTTTACATATATTGGAACTAACTCCAATATAATAAATCCAGATTTTACGAGTTGTAGCAATAAGAATTTTTGGTATTCATATATTATTTATCATTAAACAATAAAAATATAATATTCACATTTTTAATCATTTTAGGCTTCAATTAATGGCATTAACAATATTTTTAATAAAAACTAACTATATAAATTTATATGAACAAAAAGCAAAATCGTTTTTAAAAAGGTTTTCTTATAGATATTGACCTCTTTACCATTTATTTTATTAATTTACTTTTGAATAGGGTAAATTAGAATAAAAATCAATATAAAAACACAAAATATGCTATTTAACTATGTCCTTGGCTCAGGAATAATTTTTAAAGTAGTTTGAATTAATGTATTGTAAATAAAATATCTCCTTTGTTTTATACAGATACAAAAAGCAGTTGGCTCATTTGGCCAGCTTGATCCCATATGACCAGATGACCATGGAAGACTACCGCGATGCTTTCCCAGAAGACGCAATTGATCCCATCAACAAGCCAACTTACTGGCCTCACGAACCCGAGGATGTTCCCGGACATGTCGATCCCAAGGATCAAGCTCCAGCCCACTAAATTGCATTCATTAACGAGTTCTGTCGTATTTAGCAATTTACATTCAATTCTGTGAAATAGTAAAAGATTGTATTGTTATGTAATAAATTTACCTTTCTTTTAGAAATTTGTCTTTATTATTAAAATTCATTTTAAATTACCTTGAAATGTGTGAATAATGGTTTGTAACTGATATGAAAAATTATATTAGATTAATTACTTAATTAAACTTTCAATTGAGCATGTAATTGCTTGTAACTAATATAAAAAATTATATAATTGCAGTTTTTTCATTCACAATAAAGCAAAAAACGTATAAATAAATTTGTACTACATATTTTTCTATTAATGCCTGATTTTGACTATAGGCAACCCACTCAACACCCTTACAAATACCATAAACTACTATTAGGCAACCAAGTTAACAAGATTTTAAAAATAGCCATTCCATTTAAATTGAACGTATAATAAATAATATTGCTTATATCCACATATATTTGTATAAAGATGTATTAAAAAACCCTAAAAATAATTTCTGAATCGAAATTTCAGTTATATTTATTATTAATATGAACATGAAGAAAATATATTATTTATATATTATTATAAAATAGTTTATTTAAAGCTTTATAAAATACTACATATGCAATACTTTATATAAAATTGGTCCCATCCAAACTTTAACAATTGGCCAGCTTTAGCACAAAAATAGCATCGTCCAGCCAATAATATGACTGCTGAAGATCTCCTTCGCACAAGTATGGTACTCTACTCCAACTCTCCACCTCAAATCCTGCTGGGGCGAACACTTCATGAACGGCACTTCTAACTTGCTCTTCAAACGTGGACCCATTTATTGGCAACAGTTCTTGTGGTTTGAAATCAGGAGCTCCTAAAACAGAAAAATAGGTTGCTAATTATTGGAGCACTTACTGATTGTTACATCTTACCTGATTCCACGTAGGCTGAAAATGGCAGTACTACAGCCAGAAGGACTCTCCCATCTGGTCTCAAGGATTGCCGGATCTGCTTCAGGATTTCCAGCGGTTTGTCGCAACGATCGATTAGATTCAAACAGGAAATCACGTCAAATTTTCGATCCTCGTACCAATTATCTAAGTCCAGGACTCTAAAATTAGAAAACAAGTTTGGCAGTTTGTAATTAAGTGCTTCATTTAATTCATTACAACATTTCGTTTAATACTCGTAAAACGCATTTGTGATTTACTAACTGAGCGATAACCCAAGCAATTAAAGCCCATCTCACGTCTGATTTGCTAATTGAGTTCTGTGAGTAGTAAAACTTAGCTCATAAACGCGAGTGTGCCGAAGTAATTAAGCCGCTCACTTAACTAATTGGATTCGTAACCATTAATTATTTTAAGATCTTTGAAGAACTGTATTAGAATATAAAGTTATACGCTGACATAAAAGTTTAAAGATTTATATTGTCTTTATGTCACAGGCCATTAATAGTGTCCTGAATGATTTTTTGCGAGACTTACTGGTATCCCTTGCGTTGCAGCAGTCCTCTCATAGTGGCGCAGGCTTCGGTGGCGTAGACCTTGTTGAAGAGCGGTGCCAAATGTGCCGTGACTTCGCCGTCACCCGCCCCCAGGTCCAGCAGCGTGTCGCCGACCCACCCCTCCTTCTCGCGCACCAGTTTAAGGAACTGGGGCTGGGACACGACGAACATTGACCCCCTTTGTAACCACCTACAATTTAAAAAAAAATATTCCAATAAGATTCTACAAGAATGAAAGTACTTGTTTATGTAAAAAATGAGAGTAATAATTTGATAATAATAGGTATTGGCTTGATTGAAGCAAAGTGGTTGTGTAATGATTTAAGGAATGTTAGTTGATCGACGTGTCGATTATTGTAGATAAATTTATGCATAGTGTCAATAGTCGGCGTACCGCCCGGGGCCCGTAACACTTTGGGGCAGTACATCAAACATACCAGCCAAACAACGTGCGGCGGGGCAACAACGGCCGGTCAGATATATAATTTTGATATATTGCACTGGGGTCTTTAATGCGCCAGTTTTCAAAGTCCATGCATTCGTATATAAATCACTTATTAAACGCAATCGACGGACGGGCGATGCGCACACATGTAATTTTCCATCCTCATCCATTTCAGCGGCGATTAAAATCACCAATGGCGGTAAATTTCCGCGGTCTAATCGGCCGTTGTTAGTCATGTTGGCCGAAGGGATGACCCCGGGACGATGTTATGTAAGTACATGCTAGTGATATAACGAACAATGATTAAATGCTCCACGGCCCTTTTTATTTTAACACGGTTCAGATCGATTACAGACTCGCCGATAATTAACGAAATTGCTCTCTCAAAATGCCTTAAACCAAGCAACGCAGGCGGACTATCCGGCCGATAATGCGGAATATGGCGAGGCGAGGGATTCCAACTCTGTAAATGGAATACAACACCTGTTTGAACCTATCTCGCCAACACCATCTCCTTTTTGAATTGCTGAATTTATCTCAAACCACAATAGTTTATTGCCACAATAATAGTTGATTTCTTCAAGGCTCCTTCCTCGACGATTTTTATAATTAAGATAAATCTTATCTAAAATATTCTTTGGTGCATTCACCACATTTTAAACAATACACATTTGTGACAACATTGTAAAAACGTAGAACCTTATCGGATCCTCATTACATGCGGGAGTTTCGGAGATTGGCATCCGGATATTAATAAAGCAAATAAAGATCGCACATAGGAGATAACGGTGGCGCAACCGCCCCCGAAATAGATGGCCTTAATACGAAAAATATTCATGAAAAATAACGTAACAATGCCTCGTGGTGCAGTTCATTAATATTTCATCAATCTATTATAATTGTCTTATCCGTCCCCGAGATAAGGAAACGCGATACGTGGGCAGAGAGATGAGAAAGGGGTGGCGCGAGGGACGGGCGGTAGGTCGAAGAGGAAAATAGTTGAATAAAGAAATGAGAGTGAAAGAGGCACCGCCCTGCGTCCTTGTTCTGGCCGATGCCGGCGTCTTGCCGCCCTCCTCAATCATTTTCAATATGAAATTTTTATGTATTGATCGAGTTTTTTAGCATCGGGGCGACGGGGACGAGCGGCACACGGCTGATTGGGACGAGGGGCAGCGGAGTAGGGGGGCGCCTGCAGTCGCTGCTGTCACCTCAACCGTTCTCCGAGGCCGGACATTGTCGCTGCCCGATGGATTTTTAATATCATTACCTACACAAACTCCTCACCCGGATGCTTAAGGGGATGCACACACCCTTCCCCGGGCGTCGAAACTTGCGTTGCGTTTGATGCATTGAAAAGTTTTCCCGATGTATTGTGTTTTTGCTTTAATATACGAGTTCGATGGGTTATTGACAAAGGATTCGGGAAATTTGATGGATAAACTTCTACGTCTTCGGATTTATTAAAATGGTGGCGAATCAAACTTCCCCCGAATTTGGGAAACTAAATCTCAATCTGCAGGAAAAAGTATCTAATTGTGGAAAATATGGGGTTGTTTCATAAAAAATGTGTACCATGTGTGTACCCCCTTAAGTCATGCCGTTCATCCCGGGGTAATAATTCATCTTGTGCCTTTCTTTGCCCCCGTCCGTCCTTGGGGCTGCGTGTTTGTCCGCTGGAAATTTGAATGTATCGAGGAATTTACGGGCTCACAATGCGATTTTATTAAAATCCCTTCCCAAAATAAATTATTAAATATTTCTAGCGTGAGTTTTCTTTTAAAAACATTCCGGACGGGGTGTACAGCATACTTAAGTGAAGGTAATGAAACAACATATTTTTAACTTGGCGTAAGAATTATGGTGTCATGATCCATTATAAAAATTGGTCAAAACTGATCATTTTTAGCGAAACTGCCCACACTCCCCGTTACGCCACGTACAAATAAATACACGGCAATTAAATTGGCGACGGGACACCGCGAAGATATGCCAATTTGGATGAACGATACAATAAATAAACTTATTATTGGTTGACGCATAAAATCAGTCCGTGAGTGAACGTTATCTAAAATCGAATTGGCCAATAAAAAGTCTACATTACGGGCGATTTCGTGCAGTGGTGTCCATAAACATTCAGGATGTCCCGCCGCGGGTGGCTGATAATTAGACTTGTAGTACCCCGTATTTAATACGAGTTGGGGTCCGGTGCGTCTCGCGGATGGGGCACCGACGTTACCTCTCAATATTTCTCACAATACGACCGCCGAACACGCACCTTTAATTCCCAATCTACATCGCTAATAAGATTATAATATATTGCTAATAACTTGGTCCCACTTGCGATCCGCGCAGTTTATTTATTTATGGAGGCCGGTGAATAATCGCCGTACCCGAATTGTTACATTTAATTCAATAAATTTGTTTTAATATTCACGAACAATTTAAATCGATCTTTGGTTAATGACGTTTTTATTGCCTCTAAATCTTGCCACTTGAAAAATTTACGTATTTAAAACATGTCGTTGATTTTAACTATGTTTATTAAACTGCTCAAGGAATTAGTTAATAAAACCAAGTCACCAAGCCCGTTTGCTGAAAGATAAGATTCCCGTGTATTGTAATCTCCCATATAAACATGTCTGAAAATACTGAACGGATCTCAATTAGCACTGGACTACTGTTAATAAATGCGGTCGGATAATAACACGAAGAATTTTAATTTTCCAATAATAACCATTAAAATCATCGCAACACTGTGGGAAATTAAAGCAGTCCAAAGCCATGGGATGTACGCATGCTAATTTGTGAAATTAAAAGAATACGTTGCTCGGACATTATGCATATTTAATGTCCCTGCCTTGCGGGCGAATTAATTGAATCTTTTAATGTTCACTATATAAATTACCGATTTTAATATTGCTGAGTTTCAGTCATCGGTGGTGGGAAACTGGGTTGGTTGGAAATATGATGGTAATTAGTTCGTACACGCCATGATTTTATTTTCAAAAGTGGACATTAAAGTATATTAAGAATTTAAATTGGTTAATACTATGTAGGCTTTTTATGGTTGAAGCAAATTTGAAAAATTGTAGCTTCAGTACGTTGTGAAAGAGTTACAAGATTTTTTGGCTGGGGACAATTACCACAAAGTAACATTGAAGATTCATAATATTTTAAAATAATTACAACAATCAAATCTATATGAATTTTAAAAATAAAACTATTACTGAAAATGTCAACATTAATTTCCTCTTCAGTTATTTTCTTTTCTTCTTAGAAAGGTGGTATGGTCATACATTTTGAGGTATCAAACTAACGTTCAAAACCATAAAACATACAATATTTGCATAATTTGTTGTTGAAAAAATAATCAAATGGTGAAAGTGACTGAAAAATCCATGAAATTTAAACTTTAAACAGCTGTAACTCCGTTATACCTACAGTTATGGTATATTTGAAACATTCGCAAAATATTTTGATGGGCGACAATTACCATAAAATGTCGTCGAAGATTCCGTTTGTACACCAGCAACCAGATGAACTGCATTTATGCATTAAATTTTTTCAGCGACCAGCATATTCTCGCATGCAAATCCGCCGATACCATCAAACAATTGAGTTATTGAAATGAATGCGTATTTGTTACGAATTTGCATTACGCCATTTTTTCACATCCACTTAAATCGTCCCGATATTAAATACGGTTGCGTTGAATGGATGCGAACGAACACGGGCATTGTATTGCTGGTGATACACAGTTTTAAGGGCATATCTAACTGCTAACCGCTAACGACACACGTTCTCACGCACACCGGTGCTACCGAACACATACACGCCGGCACAATGTTTATTTTATATGACGTGGATGTTGTTCGCCATTGTTGTTTTATGATGGAGATCCTATGAAACACTGTTTCATTTATTTACGGTTGCTGCTTCTTTGGTCAGCCAGTTTGTTTGATTTCAATCAGATCTGGGAACTTTTTAGGATTTCTGCACACAATTTTCTGTTCTATGTTTTCAGGAGTCAAAGTCTTTCGTTGAAAATAGTGTTATAATCTGATCCGAGGTGGAAACAATATAAGAAAAATACTACTTAATTAATGGGGTTCCTAGCTATTGTTGTTATGTGATGGAGATTCTATGAAACATTGTTTTACAGTTGTTGCTCCTTTGGTCAGTCAGTTTCTTTGATTCTAATCAGATGCTAAAACGATCTGGAAAGTTTTTGGACTTTCCATACCTTTCAATATCCTGCTCTAAGTTTCCAGGAGTCGAGGTACACGTTTTTTATTGAAAATACATCTATAATTTGAGTCAAGTGGAAACAATTTCCATATATTTCAATATCCTGCTCTATGCTTCCAGGAAACGAGGTACACGTCTTTTATTGAAGACAGTTCTACAGTTTGGGCCAACGTGGGAACAATATATAAAAATACTATCTAATTAATCAGGTTCCTAGCCATTGTTGTTTTATGATGGAGATCCTATGAAACACTGTTATATGGTTGTTGCTTTTTTGGCCAGTCTGTTTCCTTGATTCCAATCAGATGCTGAAACGATCTGGAAAGATTTGGACTTTCCATATTTTTCAATATCCTGCTCTATGTTTCCAGGAGTCGAGGTACACGTTTTTTATTGAAAATACATCTATAATTTGAGTCAAGTGGAAACAATTTCCATATATTTTAATATCCTGCTCTATGCTTCCAGGAAACTAGGTATACGTCTTTTATTGAAGACAGTTCCACAGTTTGGGCCAACGTGGGAACAATATATAAAAATACTATCTAATTAATCAGGTTCCTAGCCATTGTTTTTTTATGATGGTGATCTTATGAAACACTGTTATATGGTTGTTGTTTTCTTGGCCAGTCAGTTCTTTGATTCCAATCAGATGCTGAAACGATCTGAAAAGTTTTGGACTTTCCAGATTTTTCAATGTCCTGCTCTATTTTTCTATCAGTCAGACTACATATCTTTCATGGATGCTATAATCTGAGTCACGATGAAAACAATGCAATAAAAACACTACTTAACTAATCTGGTTGTTCTATACCTTTCAATATCCTGCTCTATGTTTCTAGAAGTCAAAGTATACGTTCTTCATTGAAGATAGTGCTATAATCTGTGGCAAGTTGTTGCTGTTTTATGATGAATATCTTGTGAAATACTTGTTTCTTCTTTGGTCAATCAATTTTATTGATCCCAGTCAGATGCTGAAACGATCTGGGACTTTCAATTTCCTGCTTCATAGCTTTAGGAGTCTTTTATTGAAGAGAGTGCAACAGTGGGCCGAGGTGGAAATGAAAACAACAAAAATACTACCTAATTAATCGGGTTGCCGCGGGGTCAAACGACGACAAGGATGGAGGGTGGTACCCGGAGGACATCCCGGACAAGAGGCATATATCTTGCGGTGTCTGGAAGCGCTAGCTGCTGTCCGGAGACAATAGGCAAGCCATTAGGCAAATGAACGCGCCTGCACATCGCGAACGGTCCGAGAGTGTTGTGTGTGTGTGTCCGACACTCGAGGCACAAAATCACTTCCAACTCTCATTGCAGATCTGCGAACATCTGGCCGAGGCAGGATTTTAGCTGTGCGACTCTCAATAATAGTCGAATTATCAGATAGAATATTACCAAGTAATTAAATATAGGTTTATATAACTTTGACCAATATATGAACTGGAGATTTAGACCAGTTGCCAAAAAATTATGGTTGAAAGTGGTTACTTCAACAGGCGAGGACAAATCAAGAATTTAAACACCAAATATATATTTTCTGTAAGCATTGTTGCCTGGTGGCAATTCTCGGAGGTTGTGGTAATGATTTGGTGCCCCGTTGGCCGGTTGGTGCGGACTTCCACCGATATACGGTGCAACAAAAGTACGGTGCGAGGGTTTTTTCCTATTTTTTCTCGCTGCACGAGACGAGCGCACCTGTGTGACTCTCGGTACCGCAGACTGTTGCGCCTCGGACCCGGCTGAAAATCCGAATCGACCACGAATCGACGACCATACATATTTTTTTCCATCCAAATCCGGAATCGGGGAGACAATCGGTTCGCATGGCAATTGGGTTTCTGGATTTGTTGTACATAATTACGGGGAATATGTGTAATTTTATAATGACGCCGTACGAAATGTGAAATTAAAACGGTAAATAATCTGTGGTGATGATAATTGGGTTGTGTAATTGGGATAATGTATCCGTTTCTTTTTTACGAAAGCTGGTTACGCTCAAGTAAATTTTTTTTATTAATTTACTATTGATAATCGTAAATAATGCTGAAATCAGCCATTGCATAATGATGAACTGTAAAATTATTTATAATATATACAAATTATTTTAATCAATGTGATTACGCATCGTTTGTCGTTATTGACAGTAAATTAAAGTAATTTTTAAGGTCCGAAATATACGAAACACTTATGATTACAACATGAGAAGTGCGTTTAAAAATTCGTAACAAGAATTTCAATTTAAATTAATGAGATATTAATACAGATTAATTTCATCCATTTTAAGTGGATAACAACATTAAAGACAAGTCGATTGGGACGGTTTATTGCAGAAATGTCTGAGAATCTACAAAACATAAATTTCGAAATTTCATTGAACATAATGGCGTGATGGCAACGTGAAATTAAGTTGAAAAATGTAATCATATTAATAAATCATAATCACCGATCACATTTAGCGGGCCCCATATTATTATGCAGCATGTTAATTTTATTATTATTGTGACGGCGCAACGAAAAGGGAACCATATCGATGGGGCACCAGAATTAAAACATTAATGGAACCCGGACAAAATGCGTGTGGCGAAATCAGTGGGTCAGTTTTAATGAAACGTCGAAAAACCCCGCCATCCCGAAATTACTACAATTCGGTTGGTAATTTATGCCGGGGTATAAAAATGAAAATAAATAAAAAAAAAACTGACGGAACGCAAGTTTATAAAAGTTCGCAGGTATTTATTACGATCGGGGAACGTTTCGAAAAGTTTTTAATTATAGACGATAGAGTTCCCGAGAAAATATATCTTGTCAAAATATATAGTAAAGCAATATATTATGTTTGAAGTATGCAAAGCAGAAAATCGATGGCCCCAAGTGAAAAATTAAATTTCAATCGTAATCGGTATGGGCGCTACGCATGCGTTTATCTTTCCTTTATAAATGATGGCTGATTAGAGCTATTAGGATAATCAACGGCTATCTAACGATGATTATTGCATATACCCGGTGTGAAATATCTGGCATGTTCGTGATTCCAACGATAATCTATGCGGTATTATTACCCACATATTAGTTTATTAAAAATCGACAATGAATCGGGATACCATTAAGCCAGATTAAACATTCTCCAGACATATTTATTACTTGCGTTTATCTAACTTTTATTTGCTTTAATTTCAACTGATTATGAGTAATAAATCCGGATTTCAATTGTTTTATAGTATATTAATTTTCAAAAATTTTAAATTGTACTTTATATTTTTATGTATATTATTTTATTTCTGTTTTGACAACTTTGGAACGTTTTTTATAAAAATATGTTTTCAAGCTATTTCATATAAATAAATATTTAATATAAAAAACTAAACTTGCCTATGATTTTTATAAACAGTATTTTTTTTTGTTTTGATAAATGTTTATTTAGTTATGTTTTGGAATTAACCACTTTGAAATGTTTCTTTTTAATAAAAACATCTTTTTAAGTTATATAAATATAACAAATTACAATAATTAATAATTACATAAAAATCTAAATTTTAGAATATAATTTTAGTGTACATAAACTATTTTGTGAAAAATTGGATAATGTTTTTTCAACTTTTTATATATGTATAAAATTATAAGTAATAATATTGTTTGTACTACAAAATTAAAAAAGTGATTTTTCACAGACTATCTAAAACAGTCTCTTACAATAAATTACAATAATTAATAATTACATAAAACCCTAAATTTTAGAATATGATTTTAATAAATAATTATAAGATTTTTAATATATATATATATATATATATATATATATATATATATATAAATTAATTCAGAGAAAATTGGATAACCTTTTTTATAAAAAAATTCCTACTCGATATTTTTAATTATTTTTTTATTGACGATTGATTTTTAATTTTTATTTTTTATTCAAATATTTATTAAAAATATTTATATCCTTTTTTGTTTAATGTTTTAAGAGATATAACTAAAATAGAAGAGAATAGTTCAGGCAGACTTTTAAGAAATCTTAATAATTTCGATATCCTTATATACAATTTTACAAAATACAAGTTAATAATATTGGAACATCTCAAAATCAAGAATTTTTAATCATTTTGTTTCTGAAAATATGTTTACAAGTTTTCAACTAAATCAATTTTAGATAAATTCATTTTAAAAAATGGATAATTTATGGATAATATTAAATATTTTGGGACAATTTAAAATAACCTTTATTTATATCAGTACGAAGATACAGTTGAAAGTATTTCGAGTATGTGGTCTTTACAAATAAATTAAGAGAAGTGATTTGTCACATGTTATTTAAAACAGTATCTTTAAAAAATATGACAGATACTCATTTTGAAGGGTGCTTTAAATAAATGGTTATTTAGTTGAAATTAATCACTTTGAAGTTTCTTTTTTAATAAAAATATGTTTTAAAGATATTTTTTTATAAATAAATATAAAAAATTAAGTAATAAATTTAAAAATAAACTAAGTTTTAGAGTCTAAATTTAATAAATAATTACATATTTTAAAATATACATACATTAATTCAGAAAAAATTGGATAACTCTTTTTTTGTAAAAGATTTCCTAGTTATTTGTTTTTAATTTGTTGATTATCATTTTTAGGGTTTTATAATGAAAATAGAAAACAATATATTAGGTAGATTGATAAAAGATCTTATAAATAAATATAAAAAATTAAGTAATAAATTTAAAAATAAATTAAATTTCAGAGTTTAATTTTAATAAATAATTACTTATTTTAAAATACACATACATTAATTCAGAAAAAATTGGATAACTCTTTTTTTGTAAAAGAATTCTTAATTAATTTTTTTTTATTTTGTTGATTATCATTTTTAGGGTTTTATAATGAAAATAGAAAATAATATATTAGGTAGGTTTATAAAAGATCTTATTAAATAATTTCGTAATCCTTACAATTTTACAAAATATATGCTAATAATATTGGAAATTTTCAAAATTAAGTATTTCTAATCAATTTTTTCTGATTTTTTTTTATTATTATGAAAACGTCACTATCAAATTGTGCAAATTTTAAAATGTAATTTTAATTTTTACATTAACAAAAAAACTAAACCAATTTTAGGTAAATTAATTTTAAAAAGTTGATAATTAAGAAAAATATTAAGTTGTTTCTTTTAAATAAATATAACAAATTAAGTAATAAATAAAAAATTAGAATAAGTAATTACTATATATTATAATATATATAAATTAATTTAGAAAAAATTATATAATCTTTTTTTATAAAATATTTCCTAATCAATATTTTTGATTATTTTAATGCCGGTTGGTTTTTAATTTTTATTAAAATGGAATTTACTTTAAAAAAATAATTTTCTTTAAATCAATTTGAGGTAAATCAACTTAAAAAAATGGATAATTATGCATAATATTAAAAATTTTGGATAATTTAAAATATGTATAACTTTTATCTATATCAGTACTAAACTACAATTGAAAATGTTTCGAATAAATTTTTAAAAGATTTTAACAATTAATTACTCTGTACTTATATAGCAACATTAAACAAAACAAAAATAAAACTATTGAAGAGTTGGCACTTTCTCTTAAACTATTTATTTGAATGTTTTTCGACCAATAAAAAGTTCATTTATGACCCCATCAAACAAAGGCTGCATATTGTATGTAAATCGGGCAAAAAGTTTATTAAAAATAAATCCATGTGTTAGCTTTTTAGCCACCCTTATTAATTATTTTAATGATCGTCCCCTTAATTATTCATTAAAATGGCGGCCGGCTGGACCGTCGTAAATAACGAAATTAAGGTGCCCTAAAAAATTCTCCACGTCCAAGTCCCCGTTAAATAATACAATGTGTGTTTTGCGGGCGGTTGTGTTACAGTGGCACCGGCATAGACCGGCCCGCCGTCCACCCCCCCGAGATGCTTCTGTTTTATTCATGGGGACGACGCCAAAGCCCACTAAACGTTGCACGGGCATTAATCTTGGCCCGGCCGACGTGCACAATCGCCCGAAAACCGACGAAATTACATTTTTTCTATTATATAGATATTTATGAACTCATTACGGTTTCATGTAATTGCCCTGGCCGTTTCAGTTATTAATTATCCAGTGATATATGACACGTCCGCCAACCGGTTCATCCATTTTAATCAGAGGTGGGTCGAGTAAATATTGGGAACATGTTTTATGTACTATTGCAGGAAAAAATTGCGACTTCTAATTCGTTCAATCAACTCTGAATTAATTATTTTTCCTGGGAGCTTTTTTCAGGAAGAGCCCATTTAGATGTGGCCGGCTCATTAAATTCACTAAACAACACCTTTTATTATATAAAAAGGCTATTTATAGGGACAAAGATTTATCAGTGCCGATCTTAAGTACCCTCTATAATGTAGCGTCGTGGACTTATCCCAGTTGCACCGCGGATCCTCCACGAATCCCGGGCGGTTCTTTTCACACGCCATTGACTTTTAAACAAAGCAGATAGCCCTTAATGTTGCTTAATGACAAATTTATGGGGGCTGCTGATGACAACGGGTCGTTTGAATACGCGAAAATCGTCCCGGACGCAGTCGATTCTTATAACGAAACGGGACAGATTTTTGTCAGGCGACGTTTTTTTCTAGGATTTACGATTAGAGGAACGATCCACTTTAATTTGTTTAAGTGTGACTGAAAATTATAAATTGCTTTTACTAAATTGTTTCTGTATTTTTTACTATTATGTACTATTATATTTATATTTGAAATATTTGAATGAGTTGAAGGAAAATTATTTTAATTGCGCAGAGAGTGGCCACTGTTTTATTGAATAATTAAGAAAACAATGATAGGAATAATTAATAAAGATGTCTAAAAAATTAAAACGTGGATTTATTTTTAAAAAGCTGTTATTACACTTCTATAAACAAAAAATTTTGAATTACTAAAATCTAAAAAATTCATTAAAAACATGAGAAATTACTAAAAACGCAAAGTGATCTAATTCTATACGATCAAATTCCATACGATCATTTGCCACACGATCAAAATCCATATGATCATTTTCCATTCGATTAAAATCCATACGATCATTTTTCATACGATTAAAATTCATACGATCAAAATCCATACGATCATTTTCCATATGACCAAAATCCATACGATTAAAATCCTTACGATCATTTTCCATACGATCAAAATCCATATGATTATGTTCCATAGGATCAAATTCCATACGATCAATTTCCATACAATTAAAATATATAGGATAAAATCCATACGATTAAATTCATACTGATTAAATTACATAGTTTCACTTTAATAACTTTATGGATTTTTATTTTTTTAATAATACCAATTTCCTGAAAAATCATTAAAAAAGTAATTCTTCCTGGATTCCCAAAAAATTACTAAAAACGTAAGAAATAACTAAAAGACATAATTACATTTTATTAAAAGAACAATTCTTTTTAATTTAAATTAATTCTATGATTAACCAGCTGTATCTGCGACTTCGTTTTTCTTTGAATTTATTATTAGTCGAAAAACATATAAATGAATATTTAAAGATACTTTTTTACAAAATTATCGGGATTTTCTCTTCACTATTTTTTAAGTGCTCCTGATTTTTGTAGGTTATTTATTAAATTAAATACAAATGTCTGCAAATACATTCAGTATCTTTCAATTCAGGACACAAAATTAAGTAAAAAGTGTACCTTGTTTCGATAAGCCCAGATGAGTTTTGCGTGGAATTTATTAAAATTAAAAAGTGGTCGGTTTCGTGTGTGCAACGTGTGATGGAAACGTCGTTCCTGATTGAAATTGGTAATCGCGAACGGAGTACGAATGGAGTACAACTCTATCCAGATGCAATTTACGGTCCGGCACAGCATCTGATTAGCGCAGGCCGGATTAGAATCGGTTATCCATTACGTCCCCGGTAATGAGGTATTTTTGCGCGAAATTACACCGTCGTGGTACACCTCTAATCGAATTCATACGAACGTTTAACAATTCCAATAATTTAAATAATTGAATAAAAATGTCGAGACACGATAGGAGTGAGTGATTGAAAACGGGTTGCGTCCGGAGCGGTCGCCGCGCAATAATACGCATTCCCCCGTAATATGATTAAAAACAAAGCGCGCATACAAATGTGGCCGACCAATTGTGGCATAGATAAGTGTATCTGTTAATTGGGCAATTACGCAACGATTCCGGGCACCGACAGACCGCCGCATCGACACATACCCGAGTCAATCGGGCCGATACCTTGCTCGAGGAGACGTTCGCAATGTCGCAGGAAACGGCCGCAGGAATTAATTTACTGAGGACGTATATATTCAACACAAAACGATTATTAGATTATTTGATAATTAATATTTATATTAAAATTGGATATTTTTAAATAATTTTAATTAAAATACTACCAATAAAATTAGTTGGCAATGTGAGGAGTAATTCTCTCTAATATTTACTTGATAATTTTAACTCGATTATATAGATAATTCAAATAGTAATACTACATTTGATAACTCAAATTTTTAGAGAAAATATTTTAGAGAGTTTCTAGTTTTTATCATAATCTATGTTAATTAACAAATTAAAATAGTTCCCATTTTATTAAAACAATATTATGAAAAAACTTTAAAAGGTATTAAAAATCATCATCATATAATTCATAAATTTTATAGAGTGTAAATGTATAAAATATAGAATGTAGATTAAAAACTCTTTCATTTGATACTAAATTAATTTTAAGTGTTACTATAAGAAGATTATATTAAAAATGTTAAATGTTTAATTGGAAAATTAAAAAAAATATTTTTAGTCAGAGGTGTTAGGTTACATATTGAACTTCACTGAAATTTATCCCAGATTTATTTCAAAGCTACTGTTATTAATATTTTTTTCTATACCTATTCAATTAGTAGTTTCTAAATTCGCATCGACGATCTTCATGATTTGTCATGGTTTAAGATATGGAAGTTCGACTGTAATTTATTGAAATTTATTGATGTAATTAATAATATTATTACTATATAATAATTTCTAGATGCAGGCAAACTAAAAATTTAATTTTTATGAGAAGAAACCATGCATAAGAATTTTTCTTAAAAATTGTCTAAGTAACTTGAGAAAATTGTAATTAAAAAATATGTATTACTAATATATAATATACTAATATAATAAAAAATAGTATATATATATGTCTTTATAAAAATAAAACTAATTTAACATAATTATGAAAAAAAGTAAGTTTAATATCGAATTTTTTAAAATTTATGTATATAAAATAAAAATAAAATTAAAATTGAAGATTTATTGAAATTTATAAGAAAATTGTAAATAAAAATATAATCTATAATAATATAAAAAAGTATATATTTTGAAATAATTATACAAGTAAAGAAATTTCTGTTTCAAATTAATTATGAATAAGTAATTAATAAAAAAAATTAATATATATTTATATTTACAGATTTATTGAATTGATGAAAATTATGTTTCATCAAAATAAAAAATTAATTCTGTGTATATTTCAAATTAACTTATCATTTTCAAATATAAAAAGTAAGTGTAGAATTTATTCCTAAATTATAATTTCAAATTAAAAACTTCATTAATTAATTAATTCAATTTAAGATAAGAAACCTATCATTATTTTATTTAAAAATATCCTAAACAAGTTGAGAAAATTTTATGATTACGATTAAAAAATTATATATTGAAACAGTTATAAAAATGAAAGTTATTAAAATTAATATAATATAATTATCTAAAGTGTTTTTTAAAATTTATGTCTAAAAAAATGAATTAAAAATTGCAGATTTAATGAAATTTATGAAAATTATGTTTCTACAAGATAAAAAAAGAATTCTGTGTAAATTTCAAATTAACTTTTTTTAAAGAAAAAAAAAAAAATAAAAATTTTGTCCTGAAAAGTATAGAATGTGTCACTGAACTTCTAATTTATTTATTAATTAATTAATTTATATTTATTATCCTTATAATAGAGTTTTTTTAAATTTCTGTACAAAAAAATAAAAATAAATTAAAAAGGTTTATTGAAATTTGTGAAATAAATAAATGTAAATATCAAATTATCTTTTTAAACGAAAAAATGTTTTTGTATGTTATGTCCTGAAACGTGTAGAATTTATCCCGATGATTTCTAGACATAGGCAAATTAAAAACTTAAGTTTTAATTTTTCATTTTTATTTTTTATTTAAAAATAGCCTAAACAAATTGAGAAAATTATGTCTAAAAATATAATTATAAAAAAGGTAATTTCAAATTTTGAGAATTTACTGAAAATTATACCAAAAATTTTAAAAAGTTGTTAGATATCATTAAACAAATAAAACTAAATAAAAAATAAATTGTATTGAAAATAATGACAAGTTTGAGGATGTATTGAAAATTATGCTAAGAAAAGAATTTTATTTCTCAATATTCATTTAAAATTTAAGTTTTGGTGGATGCGCAGGTTTGGTAAAGTTGGTTTATATTCATTGTTTCTTGGAACTCTGTAAATTCAATGATTAATATGTTGCTAAATATATGTAGTTAAATAAAAATATAATTTCTAATTAATATTATTTGTTTTATTAATAATTTATTAATTAGTAATCATCAATATTAGATATTGTGGTTTAACAAAGTTTAATTACCACTAGAAATAAAAAAAAGATCAAAGGGTCCCACAAAAAGTCGTCCCCCACGTGACCGCGTTCCTCCATACGTGTGTGTGTGTGCCCGGCGACTCATATAATAGGAGAAGAGCGGTTGAAAACAAAATGACGACAGGAAGGCAGCAGAGAGAGGTGCGGGCACCTCCGCCGCCGCCACCTCCGTATCCACCTTGAGTGAGTCCCTCTCTACGGCACACACATACACACGCTCACGTATACGGCGTCGTAGACGTCCCCCGAACCCCCAAGTGTGAGATGTATGCATTAGACTTTTAAAGTGTCCCGGCCGTTACCCTGGCAACGCAGCTTCGGCCTGATATGACGCCCGGGCAATTTAATAAGATTCTGCGTCCCGCATCGTGGACCACCGCCGTCGGCCCACCGCCCCCTCGTCCGCCGCTCCGCTCTTATTATCTTGACAGCCGTCCCGCACTGGATTTTCATATTGCACCTGCACCGAATATATCCTCCACATCACATGCTAATTTCCTAGCGAGAACTGGGACACCGCCGACGCCGTGGCCGCCGCCGCCCCCTCACTCTGAACGGGGGACATTAAAAACTCATTACGATGCAATGGGATCCCGGTGCTCAAAAGGGACCCGGGACATTTTCACGGATTACATACAAAGTCCCGGATCAATTTCCAAAGTCCACTTTTGATGAAACTCTAACATTATTATATATTTCCGAATACCGTCCTCGTTGAATTGATATAAATCATTAATATTAAAGTTTAGGATATTTAGTAATGGACACTTTTGATCAATATAATTTATATTATATTTTAAAATTTAAAAATAATTGGGATTACGAATACTATCTTTGCTATTTCAAAAAGTTTTTCATCAAATTTTGTACTTACAGTAGTGGCCATAATTATAGACACATATTAAAATTTATAAAAAAAAATTGAGCTGTGCTACTTAATTCAGAATTAAATAGAGTAATTTATGGTATTTCAACGATTCGCGTCGATTCAGAAGTCTTATGCTTATTATAATTATTTAATGTGGGTTCGTAATCAACCTGGAGGAAACGGGAATTGTTGAAATTTAGTTTAAGATCTGTGAGAAGAAGATTAGTGGATGGGGTTTGTTAGGCCACAGCCCTGTAAAAAATCCTGTTTTTTTTACTGAGAATGTGAACACCCAATATCTATTTGCTGAGGATGACGTCTACTGGACCACAGAACGGTGGCGATGGGTAGATTTTTACAGGGACAAGACTACATCGTATAGTGGGACACAAGGACCAATTTATTTACAGAAATATTTTCCACGATAATTTCCTTCTAGATACTGAAGAAACGATGCTGTTAAGTAATGTGTTTCAAAAAATATCAATTCCATACAAAAACCCAATATTGTGATTGTTAAAGATCAAATCATCAATATTTTGTCTTGGCCGAAGCAATCTTAAGATGCCAACTCTACATAAAATATGTGAGATCATGTTGATAACCAAATTCGACATAAGAATTATTCAAATTTGAACGAAGTCTTAACAGCAATTCAAGAAGCTTGGAGGAATATAGACATGTAATATATTCGGAAATTGGTCGAGTCTATACCTCGGAGATCTGCTGATTTTATAAAGCAAGAAGAACATTATACAAAGTATTAATATTGAGTTAAACGTTACTTATTTAGTCATTTTTAAATTAAAGTTATTATATTTGTGTCCAGCTTAATTTAGAAAACTAGAATAATGTATAGAATAAGAAAATATTACTTTTCAAAATAGTATAAAACAACATTGTAAATTAATATTATTTTAACAGTTCACATTAAGTAAAATAATAATATTTAAGATTTTAAAAAGTTACTATAATAATGTCCACTACTGTATATAAAAGATTAACATAATTGTACAATTAAAAGTTTATGAAAGAATTTCATATTTTTGCAGGTGCAGTAACCTACTTACTAAATAATTTTAAAGATGGTAATCATTAAAAATTTTTTCTTTAATTACATTAAGTTTAACAAAATTTCTTATTCATTAAAATTATAATAACACAAAAATGAAGTTAATGTAAGTTATTTTTGGTATGTAAATTGGGAAATATTTAAACAAAATGAACCAAAATTAAAAAAAAAATGAATATTCGAAAGTATATGTCTTATCACTAATTCTGTTTATAGAGTACTACCGGCAAAGAGAGTATAAAAATATAGATTTCTAGCAGCTCGACAGCAGCTGCCACCTGACGTCGTACCCGCGAGGTGGAAAAGGTGAGGCGCGAGAGCGCACACGGTCAACCGGCCCCGGCGTCCGTCAACACGTGTCCGATTCACTTCCAAGTTTTGTTTGCCCGACCCCGCTTTTTTCCGGCGGTACGTTTTTCTGGATTTCTCCCCGGCCTATCCCAAGGGGAAAATTCTCGTTCGATGCAGTTTTCATCGGTACACGTTTGATATCGAGCGATCGTTGGCGTTAACGGTTGCCAGAAACAGCCGTGGGATTGTTTTATTTCTGTTTTTGGTGGCCGTAAAAAAAAGAATTATTGAACGTGTATGGGTGCATGATCGGTGGACAAATGGGATGTTTAAATAAAACAATCGCGGCATTCCACACCTGCCCGATGTATGGTAGGTCGATTATTATCAAATTATATATGAGCAATCAAATCGAATTAAAATTTCGCTTAGTCACAGGTTATAATATATTCATGGTCTATGGAGAAGTCAGCTCGCCGGACGGACAGTGGAGACAGGGAACATGTGTCTAACGAGCACGGCAACGGCATTGTTTGGAAAACAACGCGCCACAACAAAACGACACAAAATACATAAATAGCAGTGAAAAATTAAGACGGGCCTTCATTAACCGGCACAACGACGTATTAAGTCAAAATATTAATTGTTGGCGAGTCACCCGGTATATTGTGCGGTTGACAGCCTGAAATGTTCGTAATTAACGTGTGGCGATAATTAGCGATGGTCTTAAAAAACGGTTAGGTAATCCACTAAATACAAGCAAACGTTATTCCTAAATTATCGGTGATTGAAGATAATTAAAGTAAAACAAGGCATTTCTTAGAAATCGCAATTAATGTAGCATTTAAAAATCCAACATTTGGTTAATGTGCGAATAGTCATTAGCAGATTGTTAATTATGCATGTAAATTTGTACCTACATAATTTGCATGGTTGTTATTTGAATAATTACAAATGAGGAAAATGTTATGTTTGTATTATTTAAGTAGTATGTTTAAAAGATAAAGAATCATAAGGTTTCCGTTATGAAAATTGATGGTTGAAAATATTTTATCTAATATTGTCTAACATATTATTTAATAATAATATCAATTGTTCTCCATAAAAAATTAATACGTTTGAAAATTATTCATTCCATTTATAATTAATTATTGCAGGTTTTGTTTATTTATATAATTTCAATGATTTTGATGTAATTTTAAATGAATTTTAAAATTTTAGATTTGTTTCAAATTAAAATAAATATTTTATTGTTTTGGTCAATTTTATTTATTATACAGAATAAATAAAATAATTAATATAATAATAATACATAAACATGGTAATGGGCAATTTGGCATATGTTAACAATATGAGAAAGTTTAGTCAAGTTGACAACGCTTAACATAACTTATATCTTGTTCTATTTGAAAAGATGTCAAGAGACTTTTTATAACGTCACTGTAACATCTCATCAAAGTGCATCTTTTAACCTAATTTTAAACTAATTTATCTAAAAAATATATAATATATTTGGGTATTTTACAAGAAAATAATAATAATTTAAATTGTCTTTTAAATATAGAAAATTTATTTACAATTAATAAAATTGAATATTTTACTATTTTTATAAACTAAGTGTGTCTATATGGTAATGGGTAAATATATAATATATTCATTTAAAAGAAATTGGATTATTAGATAAATAACAAATAATTTAAATTGTCTTTTAAATATAGAAAATTCAGTTACACTTAATGAAATTAAATTTTTCTACTACTTTCAAATTAATTTATCTAAAAAATATTCTATAATATATTAATTTAAAGGAAATTAAATTATTTTACAAAAAAATAATAATATTTTAAATTGTCTTTTAAAATGTTAAATGTAGAAAATTCATATTCACTTAATGAAATTGAATTTTTTATATTTATGAGTGTTTGTATATTAAATTCAGTTCTTTTGTTTTAATTTTCATGGCCATAAATATCTTTTAAAAATCTTAGTTAAGAAAATTAATTATTTTAATAATTTAAATAAATGTAACATTATTTTAATTACTTTAAAATGTTTTATAACTGTAAAAAATTATAAAAAAAATGTTTGTTAATTTATTAGTTTTTAATGTGCAAATTCATATTTCATAAAAATTTACTTCTGTATGTCTTAAATTATAAATTATGTAATTTAATTAATTTTTTCTAATTATTATGTTATTAAAATATATTAGAATTAAAATGTTTGAATATAAATTAAATTATTTTTCTGGACTGATTAAAATACACCACAATTGTCAATTAAAAAATATTAAATAATCTGAATTAATTTGAGTAATTTTAAAAGAGGATTACAATTTAAACTGCTTTTTAAATGAAATACTAAAGTATACCAAGTGTTTATAAATTAAATTATGCTTTTCAAGTATGTAATACTAACTTTAAAATCAAAATTAAGAATACTAATTACTCTTATAATTCATACTGCAGGTATTTTAATTATTTAATTAAAAGCAAAAAATATCAGTATTTTTATTATCAATGGTTTCTTTACAAAAAATTTTTTATATTTTTTGGAAGGTAAAAATAAAAAAACACGAATATTTCTTTATATAATTTGAAGGAATTTGATAATTGTAATAAATTGTACTTATATTTTATTATTCATATTTATAAAAATAAAAAAATAAAAAAAAATATTTATTGATCTTTAATTTATAAATTTTATGTTTAAACATTAAATTATTTTTCACTTCTTACCAGTATCTTTTGAATCTCAAAAATAGAAAAATATTTCTTAGAATTAATTGAATTGATTACAGAAAAGTGGGCAAAAAGTTGATAGTTTATACAGTTAATACTGTTAATTTGTTGGGTTTATATATGTGAAAATCTTGTAAGAACCGTAAGTTTCAATAACATACAATTTATATTTAACATTACTTACAATTACAGTAAGTGAAGGTTGAAGAAGAATAAAATTTAAAGCCGTCACACAAATATCAAGAACAATCTCTAACAGTTCCTGATTGCAATCTACAAAGAACCAAGTAGACAGTTTCGTTCTGTGTCATTAACACACACTGTTTACTAAAAATTATCCAATTTTAATGGGTTTTGACTGCGCTGAATGGTCCACGTTAGCCAACAATACGAACCGGTGACAGCATAATTATAAGTTTGTCCATTATCTTAGCATCGGCGTGTCTGCTGGCTTTTGGGCTTCCTCTTTTTGCCGCCGAACCGTAATTGACATTGATAAAGCTCTAATTCGTCTTCGAGTTAGTTCATTATGCCAAGACACAAACCGTCAAACGGTTTTTTTATTAAACGGCGATAATGGACATGTGTAGTGTAATTATGCTGCGAAACGGTCCGTCTGAATAAAACCGCGACGTTTTGTTCGGCCGTATCAGCAGCGATTGTTTGACGGGCGCACAAAAAAGTGTTCGTGGAGAAATTTTCGTTCGGAATGTGACGGGAACCCGCGCGATGAGGTAATTTACGCGCGGGTCCGGTCGGCCGCATCCTCGCTGACACAAATCTTGTAATTTAGCACTGGACCGACCGCGGGAGGTTCGTCACAATTACATGAATAATTATCCTTTATGCCCCGGCCGGGTCCCCCGATAAATTTACACGTCGCGCTAATAATAAATGAAACGAGTTATTTTGAATTGTGCTCAATTCGTACATTAGAGATTTAAATACGCGCCAGGCAATAAACTGGTCGATAATAATTCACCGATATTAATTGGTTGCGGGAGACCAACACGGACGGAAAAACTCCGTGGGTTTAGTCATTTTCGATTGTCAAAGACTGGAATTATCTACTTTATCTCATATTAATCAAAATTGGTAATAAAACATCTGGAATTTTAAAAGTATAGAATTTACTTCTTACTTCTTCAATATTGGTTACAAGAATTGAGAAAAGTTAACGAATTTATTTTTATGGGCTCATAAAATCTATGTAATCTTAGACAACTCCTAACATTGACACTAAAACATTGATTTTTAATAGTATTTTTTGATTATATTAATATTTACAAGATTCATTTCTATCTTTTTTTATACTTTGATGTTTCTTACTGAGTTCAATAAAACTATGATACCTCAGATATCTCAAAAATTCATAACCCTTTTGTTTTATAAAGTATTAATACAAATTATTAGAGAATATTGATATGTATAAGATTTACTTCTATTACTTTTGACAGAATTTATTTGTCACTTTTGGCAAGCCTTCGTCCTACTTAAAAGTATTAACCTATATTGTTTCATAATATTAATACATACAAGATTCATTTTTATCAATATATTATCTAATTGTCTTCCTTATCAGGTTTTAGAAAAATATGAAGGATATGAGAAATATTTAGTGAAAATTTAACACACTCACTCTTAAGCTAACAAAACTGAAATATTAGATAACTTTTAAAACTATTAATCCAAATTGCTTGAGAATTCTAATATGTACAGTACTTATTTCTACACTTGTGGCAACCCTTCGTTCTACGTACGAGATTTTGGAAAAATTAGGTCATGATAAGTGTGTAGTAAAAATTTAACACACTGACTTTTATAAGCCAATAAAATCTATGACACCCCAGATAACTCTAATATTCACAGTAAAACATTTAGATTTTTAAAAGTATTAATTCAAATCGTTAGAGAATATTAATGCCTACAGGTTTTATTCCATCACTGTTGACAACTCTTCGTCATACTTACTAGGTTTTGGAACAAAAAGAAGGTTGTGAGAAATGAATACTAAAAATTTAAGGTACTGATTTTTGTAAGTCAATGAAAATTATTAAACCATAAATAACTTTCAAAATTGATAGTAGAACATTTTGATTTTTAAAAGTATTAATCTAAATTATTTGATGATATTAATATGTACAAGATTTATTTCTGTTAAAAAGTGTAGTCAAAATTTAACACACTCTCTTCAATAAGTTAATAAAACCGATGAAATCTAAATCATCAAGATTGACAGTAAAATATTTTGATTTTTAAAATTATTAATCCAAATTATTTGAGAATTCTTATATGTACAGTACTATTTCTACACTTGTGGCAATCCTTCGTCCTACTTACGAGGTATTGGAAAAATTAGAAAATGATAAGTGTGTAGTAAAAATTTTACACACTGACTTGTATAAGGCAATAAAATCTATGAAACCCCAGATAACTCTAATATTCACAGTAAAACATTTAGATTTTTAAAAGTATTAATTCAAATCGTTAGAGAATATTAATGAGTACAGGTTTTATTTCTATCGCTGTTGGCAACTCTTCGTCATACTTACTAGGTTTTGGAACAAAAAGAAGGTTGTGAGAAATGAATACTAAAAATTTAAGGTACTGATTTTTGTAAGTCAATGAAAATTATTAAACCATAAATAACTTTCAAAATTGATAGTGGAACATTTTGATTTTTAAAAGTATTAATCTAAATTATTTGATGATATTAATATGTACAAGATTTATTTCTGTTAAAAAGTGTAGTCAAAATTTAACACACTCTCTTCAATAAGTTAATAAAACCGATGAAATCTAAATCATCAAGATTGACAGTAAAATATTTTGATTTTTAAAATTATTAATCCAAATTGTTTGAGAATTCTTATATGTACAGTACTATTTCTACACTTGTGGCAATTCTTCGTCCTACTTACGAGGTATTGGAAAAATTAGAAAATGATAAGTGTGTAGTAAAAATTTTACACACTGACTTGTGTAAGGCAATAAAATCTATGAAACCCCAGATAACTCTAATATTCACAGTAAAACATTTAGATTTTTAAAAGTATTAATTCAAATCGTTAGAGAATATTAATGAGTACAGGTTTTATTTCTATCACTGTTGGCAACTCTTCGTCATACTTACTAGGTTCTGGAACAAAAAGAAGGTTGTGAGAAATGAATACTAAAAATTTAAGGTACTGATTTTTGTAAGTCAATGAAAATTATTAAACCATAAATAACTTTCAAAATTGATAGTGGAACATTTTGATTTTTAAAAGTATTAATCTAAATTATTTGATAATATTAATATGTACAAGATTTATTTCTGTTAAAAAGTGTAGTCAAAATTTAACACTCTCTTCTATAAGTTAATAAAACTGATGAAATCTAAATCTTCAAGATTGACAGTAAAATATTTTGATTTTTGTAATTATTAATCCAAATTGTTTGAGAATTCTAATATGTACAGTACTATTTCTACACTTGTGGCAATCCTTCGTCCTACTTACGAGGTATTGGAAAAATTAGAAAATGATAAGTGTGTAGTAAAAATTTTACACACTGACTTGTATAAGGCAATAAAATCTATGAAACCCCAGATAACTCTAATATTCACAGTAAAACATTTAGATTTTTAAAAGTATTAATTCAAATCGTTAGAGAATATTAATGAGTACAGGTTTTATTTCTATCACTGTTGGCAACTCTTCGTCATACTTACTAGGTTTTGGAACAAAAAGAAGGTTGTGAGAAATGAATACTAAAAATTTAAGGTACTGATTTTTGTAAGTCAATGAAAATTATTAAACCATAAATAACTTTCAAAATTGATAGTGGAACATTTTGATTTTTAAAAGTATTAATCTAAATTATTTGATAATATTAATATGTACAAGATTTATTTCTGTTAAAAAGTGTAGTCAAAATTTAACACACTCTCTTTTATAAGTTAATAAAACTGATGAAATCTAAATCTTCAAGATTGACAGTAAAATATTTTGATTTTTATAATTATTTAAACAAATTGTTTGAAAATTCTAATATGTACAGTACTTATTTCTATACTCGTGAAAACCCTTCGTCTTACTTACTAGGTATTATAATATTAGATCATAATTAATGTGTAATAAAAATTTAACACACTGATATTTATAAGTTAATAAAATCTATGAAACTTTAAATAACTCACAGTAAAATATTTTAATTTTTATAAGTATTAATTGTTAAAGAATATCAATATGAACAGAATTTATTTCTATCACCTTTGGCTACTCTTTATCCTACATATTACGATTTGAAACAAAAAGAAGGTCGTAAGAAATGAATAGTAAAAATTACATGCATACTGTCTTTTGTAAGTTATGAGAAATGTATAGTAAAAATTTAAAACATTCACTTTTATAAGCTAATAAAACTGATATTTAAAACTATTAATCCAAATTATTTGATAATTCTAATATGTACAGTATTTATTTCTACACTTATGGTAATCCTTAGTCATACTATGTTTTGCAAAAACTATAAGGTCATGATAATAAGTGTGTAGTAAAAACTTAACACACTAACTTTTATAAGCTAATAAAATCTATGAAACCTCATATAACTCTAAAATTCACAGTAAAATAATTTAATTTTTAAAAGTATTAATTGTTGTTAATTGTCAAAAAATATTAATATGTACAGGATGTATTTCTATCACCTTTGGCAACTCTTCATCCTACATATTAGGTTTTGAAACAAAAAGAAGGTTGCAAGAAGTGGATAGTAAAAATATAACATACTGTCTTTTGTAAGTTATGAGAAATGTATAACAATTTAAAACACTCACTTTTATTAGCTAATGAAACTGATATTTAAAACTATTAATCCAAATTATTTGATAATTCTAATATGTATAGTATTTATTTCTACACTTACGGCAAACCTTCGTCCTAATAGGTTTTGGAAAAATTATAAGATCATGATAATAAGTGTATAGTAAAAATTTAACACACTGACTTATAAGTCAATAAAATCTATCAAATCTCAGATAACTCTAAAATTCACAGTAAAACATTTAGATTTTTAAAAGAATTGTTAGAGAATATTAATATGTACAAGATTTATCATTTTTGGTAACTCTTCCTCCTACTTACTAGGTTTTGGGAAAATAAGAAGGATCTAAGAAATGTATAGAAAAAATTTAACATACTGACTTTTGTCAGTAAAATCTTTTAAAGATTTTTAAGATAACTTTCAAAATTGGATTTAGTCTTTCTTACTAACCTTTGGAAAGGTACCCAGTTTCGCATATTTGCGTATACATATAAAAAAATGTTAATGAATTTTTAATAATTGCAGGAATATTTTGTTATATAATTAATTTTCAATTTGAATCAATTTGAGTTTTGACAAACTATGTATCCCTTGTAGAAGACTTTATATAACTAATTATTATATTATTTAGTATTTATGTGGGTAAAAGTAATAAAATGCCTCTAGACCTAAATAACGGACGGTGTATCGAAATATTTTTCCTAACGAGCTCATGGAAAGGCCCGCAATGATAATTATGCTGCGTTTTATGGGATAATTGTAAACAACACGTTGTGGGTATGTGATGATGGCTTATCAATTCAGCAAACACTCCGACGTAGATACACATTATGCAGTTTTATGTAGAACTGAATCTGCGCGATGTCAGTAAGGTTAATTCGCTGCTCGGAGTGTTGTTCAGTTCCTAGTTTCGTACCTAAAGCAAACCGTAATTCTGTGCGGGATTGTTTAAATGGTTCTAGAAGAAATATCGTGAGAACCAATAATGATCTATAATTACTATTATGAGTCCAATTTTGTTACTAATTTCCATAGTGATCGATCTCATGCGTTTAATAATTGCAGATGCTGGGCTCGAGAGAGGCAGATTTACTGGTTCGTTAGAGCTGCAAGCGATGAAATGTGGACGCCGACACTATGCAGACGACCGAAAATTATTGTTTAGCCTCAAATTAGTCAATACACCAAATCGTTAATAACCCACTTCATACCGCTTACACGCCAAATAAACGAAACCATTCTCAAAAGCAAAAAGGAACAACACTAGCCAAATATAATGCTGGCCCACAGGCCTTCCATTACTCGTCTGCGCCTTACCGACAATCCCACCCCAAAAAAAACCAGCTTATATTTAGTCTAATTGTCAAAGAAAAAATTGAAGAGACCCAGTAATTCTCAGGCGCGGCACAACTCCACTTTTGAAATGTGCTCACGAAGCGAAATATATTCATGCAATCAGCAATCCGTAAGTGCATCGTAAATATATTCCCGGCATGCATAATCCATACGGTACCGCTTTTTTTGTTTTCACTTTTCGCGTTGTTTATTGCGAGTATTTATTTATTCTCCCGGTATCCAGTTTCAATTATCCGGACGCAAAAATTAAAAATTAATAATATGGGCAAACAATGGCGCCCGGACAAATATAATTGCGTATCTATCAAACGCAACAATGTTTATTGCAGGCGCGAATGCAATCAATTATTGAACGTGCGTTGCCCATACGCCACTATGTGATGTGCCTTTCGATTCCCTCTGTGTGTTGGTTTTTATTTATTAATGGTGCCTCTAAAATGACACGGTGTTTGAATTGCATGCGGTTCTGGGAGACTCCTAATTTTCTCAAACACCGTAAAGGAGGAGACATATTTGTTCATGTTTAATTTTAAATTTTAATTTTAAAAACAAAAATGTTTTATTGACATTTTTGCTAGTTATCTTTCATAGATTTTATTAATTTATAAAAGTATATTAAATTTTTACTATATGTTAAACTGCACAGTACCTTTAAATTTTCTTAAAACTTAGTAAGTTGGAAAACTTTCAATTTTTGACTTATCTGGAGTTCCACAGATTTTATAGGGAATTCAATGAGTAAAAATGATAGAAATGTAAATATTAATTTTCTCAAATAATTATTATTAATATTTTTAAAAATGTAAATATTTTACTTTCTATTTTGGAATCATCAGTCAGTATATTAAATTTTTATTATACACTTCTTAGAACCCAATTTTCCAAAAATCTAGTAAGTAAGATGGGGGGTTAAAAATTTAAAAAAAAATCTGTACATATTAATATTCTCGAATAATTTGAATTAATACTTTTAAAAATCTGTCAATTTTGGAATTAACTAACATTTTATCGATTTTATCGACTTATAAGTCAGTGTATGTGTGTGTGTGAAATTTTTACTACAAATAATCAGAACCTCAGAAAAGGTTGCCAAAAGTCCTAGAAATAAATGCTCTAAATCTGGATTAATATTTCTAAAAATTTATATGTTTTACTGTCCATTTTAGAGCGAACCTAGCCAAATAAAAATGTTTTTTTGAAATTTCTAAAAGTCTTAAGTTTTTGATAAAGATATATTGTAAATTTGTTAATAAATTATTTTATTTAATTTAAAAATTTTAGAAATCTCTCAAATATTCAAAAAAGTTTGATAATTTCTAAAAAAATTAAATATTTGTAATATAAATATCGTTGAAATCGTTAAAATTTCAAAAAATTTCATAAAAATAAATGAATTTTACATGTAATAAAAATTTTTCAAAAAAATTCTGAAAATTACAAATACACAAAGAATTTTGAAATTTATTTAAAATATTATAAAAAATTCTGAAATCCTCAAAAATTTTAAAAAAATTGATTATTTCTAAAATTTTTAAATATTTGTAATATAAAAATCGTAAACAATGTTTGTAAATATTATAAAAAATTAAATTTCAAAAAATTTCATAAAAATTCATAAATTTTAAAAATTAATGAATTGATATTTAACATTTTACATGTAACAAAAATTGAAGAGATTTCATAAAAATCCTGAAAATTTCGAATTTAAAATAATTTAAAAAATTCAGAAATCCCCAAATAATTAAAAAAAAGTTGATAATTTCTAAAAATTTTAAATGTTTGTAATATAAAAATCATAAATAATATTTGTTGAATTTTATTGAAATATGCATATTATAAAAAATTAATGGATTTACATTTAACACTTTACATGTAACAAAAATTGAAGAGATTTCATAAAAATCCTGAAAATTTCGAATTTAAAATAATTTAAAAAATTCAGAAATCCCCAAATAATTAAAAAAAAAAATGATAATTTTTAAAAATTTTAAGTATTTGTAATATAAAAATCATAAATAATATTTGTTGAATGTTATTAAAGTATGCATATTACAAAAAATTAAATTTCAAAAAATTTCATAAAAATTCATAAATTTTAATAATTAATGGATTAATATTTTACATGTAACAAAAATTGAAGAGATTTCATAAAAAGTCTGAAAATTTCGAATTTAAAATAATTTAAAAAATTCAGAAATAACCAAAAAATTAAAAAAAAATGATAATTTCTAAAAATTTTAAATATTTGTAATATAAAAATCGTAAACAATATTTGTTGAATGTTATAATGTATGCATAATACTGCATACATTATAACATGCATAATATTATAATAATATATAAAAAAATAAATTTCAAAAATTTTTATAAAAATTCACTAATTTTAAAAATTGTTGATTGTATTTAAAGGATTAACAAAAAACATTTTACATGCAAGAAAAATTGAAGAAATTTCAAAAAAATTCAGTAAATATCAATCAGAATTTTGAAATTCTAATATTTTGGTATGGATAAAATTTTCTGAAATTTCTATAAATAAAAAACGTTTAGTATAATTTAATTCAATTTTTAAATTATTTCCAATTAAAGTTTAAAAGAAACTGGAAAGGTACTAATTTTAATTCAACAACAAAATTCTGTAAACGAATATAGAAACAAGTTCTATAAATAACATTTATTAAAAATAAAAAACAGGAAACACAAACACGATCGTGACGCGATTAAAATTCATTATTTTCGGTCCTAAGCCTGTTACCTACACTTTAATTACAATGATTATGCGCGTCCCATCAAAATGTGAAAAATCGAAAGATTTATTAGTCGCGCTCTGTAGTAATAATATTAATACCTAATATTTCATAGTACAGTACAAGTATCATGAAATATTGTAATGTAAAATACTTTTTTTCCGAGCAAAACAACTTTTTCACCCGGTAATTTATGGACGTAATTATGAATCAATTTATAAAGTTAAGTCTTGACCAGCGCCTGGAGGTGGATTATACAAATGGTCACCGGCTTAACTACTAAATAATACATCAATTACAAGTCTCTCGGCTTAACACTTAATCTATTAAGATTATTGCTGTGCCATGCCGTATGCTGGTGGCTGATGGAATGATGGTCTCCCGCTTCTATTTAAGCGCGAAATAATACAAGGTAACTGCACTAATGCCTAAATGAGAGTCACTAATAGTGACGTGAACGTACAATGGCCAGAAATCTTCATTGACAGTCGCGTCCTTTTTGTTCTGGTCATTCATTCACGTCCACGCGGACGGTGAGAACATTCCTTAATTGCTCTCGGCGATTAATTTCGAAATTTCATAAAATAAAACCGGCCTTGCGTCGAACAATGATATGTGAAACAAAAAATCAGTTAAGGGAATAATTAATGGCAATCTGCACGCAACAAATTTGTTTGGCCGACAGACGGAAGTTTTAAAGGAAATAATTATTACACCAATTACGGTTTAATCTCTGGTGTTCCAAATTGAATTTTTGACTGGCAAAGCCAAAATGAAGCTGGTTGTTGTTGTTTTACTTATTTGTGTTTCCATTAATGAAAGCAAGGTGAAATATTGATAAACTGAAAATTTAAGGTTCAGAGAACTCACTTTTAGGTTTCAGAAAAAAACCGTGTTGCTGGAGTCTGTTGAACAAGTTTGGTATGACCCTAAATTGGTGAAATTTTTTGTAAACGTAAGAAAAACTGGAAACAATTCTTATGGAAATATGACTTTGATTGTGTTTGATGATTATGATGGAGATGACATAAGTGTAAGTCGTAACATTAAGTAATATTTTCATCATTACATCAGTTCATTTTTAGATTTTCGTAAACTTTTACAAGTGGACGAACAACATGTACGTTCCCACTGCCATAACGTTCACCAGAAACATTTGCGATTACTTAAAGTATGAAATGAAGTTGTTTTTTCCCGTGGACAAGTCGGGGATAATGAAACATTTTGTGAAGTCATGTCCAGTCAAAAAAGGTAAATATTACGTGAGGAACTTTCCGGGAAATATGATAACAGCCAACTCAATTCCCTCTTGGAAAATAAAATTGTACTGTGATGTAAAGTTGAGACAAGTAATAGGTTTTAATTTGACAATGATTATTAGTGTTGAGGATGCTGTCGAATAAATGTTTTAATTAGTCTGAAAATGAACGATATTTTTGTAAAAGAAAAACAACAACAATGATAAATTTATTTTTTTTCTATTTGTCGAAATATGTCGAAATTGGTTTTGTGTTCTATTAAATAGGCAATAATTTAAATTTGATGTTTTATTTTTGTGCCTTTTTTGTAACTAAATGGCATTTATAACAAATTTATTGTTATGTAAATGTATATTAAAAAAATATACATTTATACTATGAAAAAAAATTATTTAATTTTTTTATAGACATTTTTTAGGCAATTAAAAATATCGATGACTACAGCAGTGGCCATAATTAAGCAACATATTAAATTAAATAGAAATATGGGAGTTGTACCACTTTCACTGGATTGTAGTATATGTAATGTTATTTGTTTTTTTCTGTTATTGTTGTGTCCACTATGCAATCTTAATTCTCTAATGAACATATATTTTGTATTTCAGAGGTCTTTCTTATTATAATTGTTTAATAATGGTTCATAGTCAAACTGCATCAAGCACTGTAAAAAGATATAATTTAACTTTTTCAAGTCCCAGAGAAACAGATTGCTAAGATTTTACAACTAAATAAATCAGTCATTTCCTATACTAATAAAAATTTAGAGAAACGGAACAAGTCGTAGCTAAGAAAAATATTCAACGGGTTCGAAAAACATGAAAGAGCAGATAAATAGATAAATAGAATGTCAAAAAACAATCCATTATCATCGCACACTCAAATTAAAACTAAAGTGTAGAAAATGGGACTTGCTGAAATTTATTTTATGGACTCTGAGTAGTGTTAGGTTAGTGGTTTGCCTTTAAAGAAACCCCTGTATTATACAAAGAATGTCAAGGCCCAATTTCGATTTGCTCAAGACCACGTTCAGCAGCCCATAGAACAGTGGTGATGATAAGTTTCTAGTGATGAGTCTACATTTAATTTATTTTAAAGTGACTATTACCAACGTTAAATTGTTTATGTTAGATGTCTTACGGGAACAAAACAACACCAAATGTGTGTTAACCCACTGTGAAAGAAGGTGCGTAGACTCCCTTCATGGTATAGAAGGACGGATATACTGAGATACCAGAGATATATTAAATAACAATTTGCTTCTACATATTTAAGAAATGATGCCGTTAAATAATCTGTTTTAAAACGCTAACAAATTAAAACAAACTCTTCACAGCAATTCAAGGAGTTTGGACGAATATATATTTGGAAATTGGTCGAGACTATGACTCGGAGATGTGCTGAAATTGTAAAAAAAAAAGATATTACACAAAGTATTAATGTTAAATTAAATGTTATTCATTTAGTCAATAAAAATTATTTTCAAAATTAAAGTTGCTATATTTATCTTTTGCTTTATTCAAAAAAAGTAACACTATATAGAATAAGAAAATATTAGTTTTTAGAATTAGTATTAATAAATTGATATTATTTTAACAGCTCACGTAAACATGGACATAATATTTAATATTTTAAAAAGTTGCTATAATAATGACTGCTACTGTATGTTATTTTTTATTTCATTGGTGGTTAAATATCTCTAAAAATAGGTTGATTGATTTGTAAAAATATATTGATTGAGATATATATCTTCTTGAAAGATCTGGACTGGAAAGGGAAATTTATATTTTTTTCATAGGAAATTCATAGGTAGTTGAAAATATTATTAAAATTATTTTATTTTTAAAATTTTTTTGAACAATAGACTCATAAAAAATTGCTTCCTTACAAATAAAAATTTTTGGATATTTTAATAAGTAATAAGTATAAAATAAAATTAATAAGCTAAACCTTTAACACAATGTTAAACGGATATGATACAGTTATTCAGATTACCCGAATTGTAAATAATTAATGATTTCTACAATTTGAATTTTGATTGTACCATCGATAAAAGGAATATTTAGGATTACGATTATAATGACGCTTAATTTTACACTTCATTTAGTTATTTATACATTTATATTTCCAATACACACTTCTCCCATTCATAAATATTTATGGCAATGCGCTTGTAAATAGCAAGAAATTTAATTATATTGTGACCTTGAGGTGTGATCTTAAGACCAATAGTCTTTGTTGAGGACAAGGACCTTATATTTATTATAATTTTTTTATTTACTTATATAATTGTGGTAGCAGGTTTTATTGGAGTGACTGCGGCATTTTATAATTTCTTTAAATCATCTTCTCTTTATCTTTATCCCTGCTTGGCGGGAGTCCTATTCACATCCATCATTGGAAGTTTAAATAGTGATGGGCGGAGAGGCCACGCTCGATTTTTCCATGAATGGTTTCTACAAGGGCTTTGTTGGGTTAGTAATAAACGAATTTAGCGGATCTCGTAATTACTACTTCTTTCCGGCATTGTTAGACCACAATTTTGTACGTTGATGAGAATCGATCTCATTGGACACACATCGATATCAAATTACCATCATCACTAAAATGGATCAACTCTTTGAAGAGCATAAAATCTGTATCACGAACGTGAGAGGTTGTGTTTTATAAGTTTGAAAATGCAGTAAGTATAACGAGCCAGAAAACGAAATATTTTAGACCATTACTCGTTCCCCAAAGCTGCGCAATCAATCTTGAGAAAAGCACTCGAATCAATTTTACAGCGGCCGTTAAAATCAAAGGAAGAATACAAATAAAGCAATTACGCACATACAATATAATTTCTGTCGGGCAGTCCATAAAACATATTTACACGTTAGAAATTGTTTAATAGCAATAAAAGTGGCCGTAAAATAAATTATTTTCAGTGCTCCGACAGTAAAATAGGTGTGCTGCTATCGATTTTGATATTTACGTACACCTTTGAGTGAAAATGTCACCTCGTCTCAAACCAAATGCCATTGATGGGCTCTTATATAAGAGACATTGCCCATCAAATTCTAATTATAGACAGACTAGACGCGGACCAGTTCGTTTTTATGGCCGGTTTGAGTGCTGTCGTAAAATAACAATTAACAATGACGATTTTCGTTCGAATTATACGTTCGAATTGTTAACAAATTCCTTGATCAAAATGTTCATCCATCTTAAACACGTTCATCGATTAAAAAAATCAAATAAGTTTATCGTGAAACAAGTAGAAGGGTGTGAGCTACACGATAGATCTCAAAACTATTTTCTCTCTCCCCAGCTTCCAGTATCTTGGACGGCGTCGTTTAATTGGTCGACCGTTGATTAGCCGCCGTCGCCCTAATAGGTCACCGGCGTCGCCGCCACCCCGTAATTAACGCCGGGGGCGAGATTGGACTAAGAGAATGAGGATGCGCGCGCCGCCACTCAACCCTTGCCCGCACAGCCTCCGCCTTAATTAACGGCGCTCATTAGCGCCGCACCCCGACGTCCACTCATTGGACCGGCTCTCGGGCGTGAGGGCGACGGCGGCGCATTCCAATGGGAGAGCCGGGGAGAGTGTCGGCCAGTTTGCGGACACTTAATTGGTCCGGCGGCGGGAGGATAATGAATTAAAGAAACCGGGGGCGCAGCGGATTGTGGGACAAGGAATACGGGGGAAAAGTGTTTCCTTAATCTGACTCTGTGGAAATTCTACTGTTTCATTGAATTGTACAGAAAGTTGTTGATGTAATTTCTAAAATATTACCCCGTAGTTCAAAAACTTACCACTACGTTTCAGTATATTAAAGTACTATTGATTAATAAGTCAACTTTTACTATTTAATTAAGTAGATCAGAAAGTTACTGATTATTTTGTAAAATTTTATTATTTCTTAGCAAAATTTTACTGTTTTACTTATTAACATAAACTACATAATTAATATTATTCTACTATTTCTTAGTGAAATTTTACTACTTAATTCAGAATTTCAGAAAACTTTTGACTGATTAGCAAAATTTTACCATTTCATCATTAGTTCAGAAAACTGGTGATTAATTAATAAAATTATTCTGTTTCACTTATTAATCAAGAAATTTCTTATTCAAATTTTAGTATTTTATACAGTATATCAGATATTATTGATTATTAAAACTTTACTTTTATTTGATGAAATTTTACTATTTCAGAAAATTGCTGATTGAGTAAGTTACCCATTAATCTAGAAGACAGATGATTAACTAATAAAAATTTACTATATCATTCGGTAGCTCAGAAAAGTACTGATTAATTAATAAAATTCTATTATTTTATTCAGTATATATATTTGTAAAATTCTACTACTGTTTAATGAAATTTTACAATTTTATTTAGAATTTCAAAAAACTGCTAGTAAAATTTTACCATTTCACACATTAGTTCAAAAACTGCTGATTAACTAGTAAAATTTTACTATTTCATTCAGTAGTTCAGAAAACTACTGATTAATTGGTAAAATTCTTATGTTTCAGTTAATAATCTAAAAAGGTATTGATTAATTAATAAAATTCTACTATTTCTTAGTAAAATTTTAATATTTCATACCGCAAATCAGAAAACTGATGATTGATTATTAAATCTTTACTTTTATTTGATGAAATTTTACTATTTCATTTAGAATTTCAGCTAGTTAAGTAGTAAAATCTTAACATTTTACCCATTAATCCAGAAGGCTGATGATTAACTAATAAAATTTTACTATTTCTTTCGGTAGTTCAGAAAACTATTGATTAATTATTAAAATTTTATTGTTTTATTCATCAATATAAGAAATTATTGATTAATTAATAATATTCAATTATTTCTTATCAAAATTTTACTATTTCATTCAGTATATCTGAATCATTTCACTCATTATCCTAGTAAATGTTTGATTAATTAGTAAAATTCTTCTATCATTTAATAAAATTTTACTATTTTATTCAGAATTTCAAAAAACTGTTGATAGATTAGTAAAATTTTTCCATTTCACACATTAGTCCAAAAAATTGGTGATTAACTAGTAAAATTTTACTATTTCATTCAGTAGGTCAGAAAACTACTTACTAATTAGTAAAATTATTCTGTTTTAATTTCAAAAACAGAGAACAGAGGTGATGAGAAGTTTCTAGTGATGAGTCTGCATTTAATTTATTTTAAAATGACATTATAGCTTATGTTAGATGTTCTACGTTAACCTACTGTGAAAGAACGTGGTGGTTTAATTATAGTATGGGATTGCTTCTCTGCTTCTTGTGTAGACCCCTTTCATGGTATAGAAGGGCGGATATACTGAGATACCAGAGATATATTAAATAACAATTCTTCTACATATTAAAGAAATGATGCCGTTAAATAATCTGTTTCAAAACGCTAACAAATTCAGACAAACTCTTTACAGCAATTCAAGAAGTTTGGAGGAATATATATTTGGGAATTGGTCTAATCTATGCCTCGGAGATGTGCTGAAATTGTAATGTTAGTCAATAAAAATTATTTTCAAAATTAGTATGTTTATGTCCAGCTCTATTCAAAAAAAGTAACACTATATAGAATAAGAAAACATTAGTTTTTATAATTAGTATTAATAAACTAATATTATTTTAATAGCTCACATAAACATGGACATAATATTTAACATTTTAAAAAGTTTCTATAATAATGACTACTACTTTATATATATTTACTAATTAGTAAAATTATTCTGTTTTACTCGTTAATTTAAAAAACTATTGATTAATTAATAAGATTCTATTTCTTAGTAAAATTTTACTTTTTCATTCAGCGTAATAGAAAAGTGACGACTGATTATTATATCTATCACTTCACTAATTAGTCCAATAAATTTTACTATAATTTAATCATATTTTACTATTTCATTTAAAATTTTAGAAAACTGTTGACTGATTAGTAAAATTTTATCATTTCACCCAAAATTTTACTAATTCATTCAATAGTTCAGAAATAGTAAAATTCTTCTGTTTATTCAACTACCATCTTTCGTGCAGTGACAGAGGAAATTTGGAACAAATTGAAATCAAACGTGTGTTGTTCTTTGAAGGATTTCCAGTGATCTATTCAATTCAATGGTTTATAACAACAGCTGAAGCAGCTCTCCCGTTTGAAAATTATATTTTATAAAAATTTAATCAATATAGTGTAGTAAATACACCACTAGAGTAATTAGTTTTCTACTAATTCATATTTGGAGAATAATTGTAATAAAATTACTCTTCCCACCCATTCAACTAAAATTAAAAATAATTACACTGAATAATTCAATAACTCAATTTAAATGGGGGATAAAAATGGGTCACTCACGCCCACTCAAACAACCGAAATGACCGACTGAACAGTCGTCGAAGGGCTACCAATTTGGCGGTGATTTAGAGTCACGGTGGATAATGAGCTTTCGAGTTGTCGGGCGCGATCTCCCCGCGTCCGGTTCCCGGTCGATTCCTGGAAAGTCCACCAATAAAAAATGTCAAAATTGCAACGGCTTTGAGCGGCCGGGCGCGCAATAAAACAAGACGAGCGAACATCACCAACAAGCCACGTGAGTTACGGCCTACGCGGTGCGTCTCGTTAATTTCGAGCCGCATCCCTCGAAAAACGGAACGGATTTTAACGCAGTATTTAAACAGCCATCCTTTGTTGCACCACATCGAACTTTCCCGGATGGGTATTAAGGAGTTTTTCAGTTGGGTAAAATACCATTTAACGGTGGACAAACTTCGGAACGGGCGCTTCGAAAATTCAAATGCCCCCAGAATGCATATCGGCGAGCTCTCGGACGGCGGTAATAGCCGCCGTCGTAAAATTAACATCGCGCTGCAGCATACAATGCAATGGTCGAAAAGTCATAAAAGTCCCCATAAATAGTCTCGAAACGTCCAGGTGGAGGTCCGGCGTTTGGAGGCTGTGGGGGGAGACGCCCCGGCGTTGCCGTTACCGCCTTATACCTTATTGGCGTTCTCAATTACCGCAGGAATTAACGACGCCGGTTTTGTGGGACGTTCGCCTGCCACCGGACGCCACGGTACTACTTTGGTGTATGGTTGCACTGAATATGAGCTTAAATGGCGCGAGTTAGTACTGGCCGCAAATCGTGGAGCGTTGAGACTGTTTAAGGTAAAACGAGACGCTGGAATTAATGAGCAGAAACTGGGCTTCACTTTATTCGATAGCTAAGGTTTGTTGTTCAGTTATCTCTTATGAATACGTATCAAAAGATTACAGATTACAGTTCTGAGCCGACACATAAGTAAAAAAGTAATCTAATCTGACCTGTTCTTCCAAATATTCTTCCAATCATATTAAAAGATATTGATACCATTGAAAATATTGAAACTTTTAAAATAAATTGTGGGCTTAATTACTAAAAAATATTAAATGATATTAAATTAATACATTTTATTAGATATTTTGACAATTTTTATATAATTCATGGAAATTTAGTTCACCAAAGAAATGTTTTTCCAATTGTATTAAGAGATCAAATGATAATACTAAGATAAAACTATTACTCAAAAATATTGGATGAAGTCTAAGGGTAAATTGTATAGTTAGTAATTAGAATATATTAAAAATAAACTGAACCATATAAATATTCCAGTATAAGATAAAGTAAATTAACAAAACTGAAATAAAATTTAACTACTGAAACACTTATATTAAGAGGTCGAAAAATGAATCTAAGAACATAAATAAATAAATCACTAATATTGAAATTCTAGTTAGTTTGTAGTTAATGGTCAAAGAATAGATAAAAATAAACAATAAATATTTTTCCAATTGTATTAAGAGGTCAAAAAATGAAATTAGGATAAAACTATTCATCATAAATATTGAAAGTCTAAAAGTAGTTAGTGGTCAAAGAATATATATAAAAATAAACAAAACCATAAAAATATTCTGTTAAAACAATGAAATAAAGTAAATAAAAGAAACTGAAATAAAATATAACTATTGAATCATTTATAAAAAAATATTTATCCAATTGTATTAAAAGGTCAAAAAATGAAACTATGATAAAATTATTCATCTCAAATATTGAAAGTCTAAAAGTAAATTGTGTAGTTAGTGGTCAAAGAATATATAAAAATAAACAAAACCATAAAATATTCTATTCAAGCAATGAAATAAAGGAAATAAATGATACTGAAATACAATGTCACTAATGAAACATTTATAAAAAATATTTATCCAATTGTATTAAGAGGTCAAAAAATGAAACTATGATAAAATTATTCATCTCAAATATTGAAAGTCTAAAAGTAAATTATGTAGTTAGTGGTCAAAGAATATATAAAAATAAACAAAACCATAAAAATATTCTACTCAAGCAATGAAATAAAGGAAATAAATGAAAATGAAATACAATGTTACTAATGAAACATTTATAAAAAAATATTTATCCAATTGTATTAAAAGGTCAAAAAATGAAACTATGATAAAATTATTCATCTCAAATATTGAAAGTCTAAAAGTAAATTGTGTAGTTAGTGGTCACAGAATATATAAAAATAAACAAAACCATAAAATATTCTATTTAAACAATGAAATAAAGTAAATAAATGAAACTGAGATAAAATGTCACTAATGATACATTTATAAAAAAATATATTTCCAATGTATGTTACAAATAATCTGCCTCATAAAAATATTCTAATATACTATTAAAATATGTTGATAGTAATTAAATAAAACTGAAATAAAATTTAACTATTGAAACATTTATGAAAAAAAATTCCAATTGTATTAAGATAAAACTATTTATCACAATATTAAAAGAACTAAAAGTAAATTGTATAGTTATTGGCTGAAGAATATATTACAAATAAACTTAACCATAATTTTTTTTATTTTTTTGTAATTACAGGATATTTATGAAGGATATTTAAGACAGATTCATCAACTGATAAAAAAATTCACGATTTACGTATTTAATAACATCAACCATCGGATATTTCGAAGTCGCCTCGAAAAGAAAACCAATACTTTATTAGTTGTGTGGCCATATTCAATTAAAATTTCACTCTGTGAATATAGTTTTTAACGTTTTTCATTAGTATTAAGTTTCATGTAAAATATGAATAAATTAACGATCAAGATGCTACCTACGTGTTTAATAAACGTCAAAGATAAACTTAATTAATCGTTGGGATCTCAATTAACTTTTAATTCTCAAGGGGATATCAAATTACATCGATGGTTTTTGGCAATTTACAGTTCTTAAGTAACACGACACAGAAATTATGTAAAATTTATGAAATTTATATGAAATTTTTATTAATAAATAATTAATTAAGGTGCCGTTTACATAATTATAAGTGAATATTTGTTGTCAACCTTCTTCAAGTAATGTTAACATTTTATAACATCGAGAAAAAAACTTATTTTTGTAAATATAATTGTATTTTTGTTTTGTACAAAGCACAGCACACAAAAAACATCGGCATTCTGGAGTGCCTTTCTTGACCTTTAAAGGATAAAAATAAAAGCATCTGCCCAATAAGTCTTTCCCTGTAAAGCGGGGATTAAATGAGCACGTGTACACAGATGTCCCGGCACCCATTTAATTGAATTTTTCCGCGCACGTGAAATACCACTACGAAGTCGTCCGTTAATGGGTGAAATCGGCACCGGGGACAAGACAATAACAGAGTCATTAATTACGTGCGATCCCTCGGAAAGTGGCATTAACTGGACGTCGAGCGGGCAAATACAAAGTGCTGCTCGCCAAGCAACTTACCGTGTGTAAGCTCCGGTGTAGTATGCGACAATTAGCAGGATCCTAACGTATGATGGTTGCACGCTCGCCGTGCTCAAATGCTACAGCTGAAACGGCGCACCTTTCAGGACGATTTTTCCTATTCATTAACGTCCGTCATATGGCTAATTATAATACTGAAAGGGGTTTAATGCGAATTGTTGGGAATCACGGTCACTGGGATAATAAAAATGCTGCAAGAATTATTTATTCCAGTTTAAATCGACAGGTATATATATTCTTGTTATAATTTTACATATGTAATTATAATTGAGAAGAGAAAATCTTACTCTATGGTCTTCGGAACATTGCATCAAATATTAGTTGTTAACCAAATTATAATAATAATAATAACATTATTCTTTAAACTAATCCTCTAATGTATACTATTAGTTTAACGAAAATTTATAAACTATTTTCGAATTGTTATTGGAATTTTGCACCAAACATTAGGTGTTAATCAAATTATGGCCATAATTTTACAGAATCATATAATAAGAAAGAAGATTTTAAAACGTGGCAATATTGCTATTCTAATTATAAAATTTAGAGGAATATACTCTTTAAACTAAGCCTCTTTAAAGAAATTAATTTTCAAAAATTTATGCTTATAGTTAAACAAAAATTTATGAATAATTGTGGAATTTTACAACACACATTAGCTGTTAATCAAGTTATGGTCACAATTTTATAGAATTATAAGACAGGAAAGAAAATTTTGCCACGTGACAATATTGTTATTCTAATTATAAAATTTAGAAGAATATATTCTTTAAACTAAACCTCTTTAAAAAAATTAATTTTGAAAAATTTATGCTTATAATTAGTCAAAAATTTATGAACAATTTTTGACTAACTGTTGTAATTTTCACCAAACATTAGCTGCTAACCAAATGATATATAAAGTAATTTCGTTTTTTCTCGACAGAGGATTTAATTGTAATTTTTTGCACCCAATTTCACACTTCAGCCGTATAATTTTTATATGCATTGAGAGCTCATATAGCAAGGCTTGTGTGTGAAAAATTTCAATTAATTCTACGCAGTAGTTTTTGGTTGGTGCCCTTTTAAATATGGAGAGCGAGAAGCAGCATTTTCGACATTACTTACTATTTTACTACAGAAAGGGCTTTTCAAGCCAGAAAGAAATTGACCGATGTGTATGGAGAAGCTGTGTTGACACTACACCAGTGCCAGAACTGGTTCGCTAAATTTCGATCCGACAATTTTGATGTCGAAGATGCACCACGTTCGGGAAGGCCGGTTGAAGCTGATAAAGACGTGATACAGGCATTAGTAGATGCGAACCGGCGAATAACAACACGTGAGATCGGATTGATGTTAAATTTATCAAATTCAACAGTTTATGACCACTAGAAAGGCCTGGGATTATCCTCGAAGCTCGATGTATGGGTTCCCCATGTTCTCACAGAGAGACATCTGTGTCGCCGCATTGACGTCTGCGATTCGCTTCTCAAATGTCACAAAAATGATTCGTCGCATCATCACTGGGGAGGAATATGGTTTGTATACAACAACGTCAAACGCAAGAGGTCATGGAGCAAGAAAGATTAACCGGCCCAAACCATTTCTAAAGTCGATATTCATCAAAAAAAGATGATGCTGTCTGTTTGGTGGGATTTTAAAGGACTCGTTTTTTTTTTAGCTTTTACCGGATAACGCAACGATTAATTCGGAAGTCTACTGTCATCAGCTGGACAAACTGGATGATGCACTTCATCAGAAAAGGCCAGAACTAATCAACAGGAAAGGTATAGTGTTTCACCAAGACAACGCGACACCTCACACAAGTTTGGTTACTCACCAAAAGCTTTTACAGCTTGAATGGGAAATAATGCCACACCCACCATATTCTCCAGACCTGGCACCATCGGATTATTATTTGTTTCGGTAACTTCAATATTTTTTAGACGGTAAAACCTTCACCTTAAATGAGGAGGTTAAAAACCACCTCGATCAGTTTTTTGCCAGCAAAGACCACAAATTTTATGAGCGTAGATTTATGCTACTACCAGAAAGATGGCAAAAGGTGTTGGACCGGAACGGCCAATATATAATTTAATTAAGTATTTGTTTATTATATGAAAACTGTCTTTCATTTCCACAAAAAAAAAAAACGAAATTATTTTCCGAACAACCCAATATTTAGGAAATTTGCACCAAACTTTAGGTGTTAATCAAATTATGGCCATAATTTTACAGAATCATATAACAAGAAAAGTTTAAAACGTGGCAATATTTTTATTCTAATTATAAAATTTAGAAGAATATACTCTTTAAACTAAGCCTAGAAATTAATTTTGAAAATTTATGCCTATAGTTAAACAAAAATTTATGAATAAGTGTCAACAAATTATTGGAATTTTACATCACACATTAGCTGTCAAATTGTGGTCACAATTTTATAGAATTATAAGGCAGGAAAGAAAATCTTGGAACGTAACAAAATTGTTATTCTAATTATAAAATTTAAAGAAATTAATTTTGAAAAATTTATGCTTATAGTTAGACAAAAATGTATGAACAATTTTTGACTAACTATTGTAATTTTCACCAAACTGTTAACCAAATGATGGTAATAATTTTATAGAATCATAAGGCAGGAAAAGGGATCTTTCGAGTGGCAATATTTCTATTCAAATTATCAAATTTACAGGAATATATGCTTGAAACTAATACTCTTTAAGAAACAATATTTTGAAAAATTTACACATAGTTAAACAAAAGGTCATAATATTGAAGATTTTGTCACGTGGAGTTATTGTTACTCTAATTATCAAATTTAGAGGAAATACACTTTTAAACTACTTGGAAATGGAGTAAGCCCACAAAATTTTAGACTGCTTTGAACATTTTGTCGAATTTAATTTTTTTTACTGCTGATACAATTTCTCGTAGATAATAATAGGCGTTAGCGGCGTGGGCAATAAAGTATATTAAACGAGCCCCGAAATTATCCCGAAATGAAACAATGGATCCGCGCCGATCTGATAAGCCCGGAATACTTAAGGACACATTTAATGCAAAAACCTATAAAACCGTCTCGGGCCGGTCTCGTGTGTGCGACGGGCCGAGGGGGGCGGCGGCGGTGTGATGTGTGGTCTCCACTTGAGTCGCGGGGCCCCCTTATAAGCGCAGACCCGGTCGGTGATGGCTGTCACTCATTCCCAATCACATCCGTCACCCCGAGACCAAAACGTCACCGATTCAGGGACGGTTTCGTCTCGCCGCCCCGCGCCCGCCGCCCTCCGGATCCACCAAACGGCGGTGCCATTTGCATTATTTACCTGCGCGCATACACCGACCACGGACTTTTTCTAGTTTAACTGCATTCCGCGAGGCCGTTTTTTTCTTCGTCGTTTGAGTTTTTTCAGGCATTACTTATGTATGGGACGATGCCGGTTCAAAAGACGAAACGATTGATTGGTGTGGCGCGGGGGGACCGCTTCAATGGATCAAGGAGGACATTTTGGCGGGAAGGCCGAAAATGTACTGCTCCAACCCATTATTGAAATCGAATCGGGAAATAAATCTGTGAACGAGAATGAATTATTTTAGTCTCTATATCTGAAACGGTGAAAAACTACTGATCCACTGGTGGGTTCAATCATCAATCAGGATAATTTTCTCTCATTGATTTGATATAGCACAATTTTACTAATTAAACAGCAACATTTGAAATGGAAAAGTTTTATTATAGTGATAATCAGCAGTTTTCTAAACTACTAACTGGGAAGTAAAATTTTACGAAAAATAGTAAAATTTTACTAATTTTTTATAATCTATACTTCTATACATATAAATAAAAAGTGTCTGTTTGTAATATTGAAATAAACATTTTTTACTACATGCATATGAATATAAATACGGTACATACACCAAATTAACATTTTTTACAATTTTTGTCTCTCTGTCTGTCTGTCTGTTTGTTCCGGCTAATCTCTGAAATCACTGAACCGATTTTGACGGGACTTTTATTGGCAGGTACCTGATGTAACAAGGGGTAACTTAGGCTACTTTTATTTTAGAAAAATTCTTTTATTTTAGAAAAGTAAAGTAATGATTATGTCTTTTAGTTATTTCTTAAGTTTTTAGTAATTTTTTTGGAATCCCAGAAGAATTAGAATTATATATTTTTAGTTTTTTAATGATTTTTCAGGAAATGAATATTAGTAAATAAATAAAAGTCCATAAAGTTATTAAAGTGAATCTATGTAATTTAATCAGTATGAATTTAATCGTATGGATTTTAATTGTATGGAAATTGATCGTATGGAATTTGATCCGATAGAAAATGATCAATGGATTTTGATCGTATGGAAAATGATCATATGGATTTTGATCGTATGGAAAATGATCGTATGGATTTTAATCGTATGGAAAATGATCTTACGGATTGTGATCGTATGGAAAATAATCGTATGGATTTTGATCGTACGGATTTTCATCGTATGGAAAATGATCGTATGGATTTTGATCGTATGGAATTAGGTCACTTTCCGTTTTTAGTAATTTCTCACGTTTTTAATGAATTTTTGAGATTTTAGTAGTTTTTTAGAAAATTTTTACGTTTTTCGTAACATCATTATATTTATATATATACTGTATGTATATATATTTCTTTAAGGCTACCCACTCATAATTGTAGCAATTAATGCACCCAATTATTAGTAGTATTTACTACTTATACGGGAAATTTTCTTCGAAACTAAATTGTTCGAGAGGACCGAAATTTCTTCCAATTTTGCTTTTACAAGAAATTTTTTCACAATAATTTTCACATGAAATTTTTATAATTAAAAATTTTTTGGTTATAGAAGTGTAATAAACATCTTGTTCCAAATAAAGTAGTAGAATTCTACTAATTAATTACCATTTTTTTTTGAACTACTAAATAAACTTGAATGAATCGGAGATTTTTGGAACCACTGAATGAAACAGTAGAATTTTACCAATTATTCAGTAATTTTTGAAACTGTTGAATGAAATAGAAAAGTTTTATTTTATTAATAACCAGTAGTTTTCAGTAAAATTTTATTAAAAATATTAGAATTGTACTAATTTTTCAGTATTTATTTGAACTATTAAATGAATTAGTATAATTATTCTAATTGATCAGCAATTTTTGGAATTACCGAATTAAATAGTAGAATTTTACTAATTAATCAGTATCTCTTGAAAATTTTGAAAAATTATTGAATGAAATTACATAATTTAATTAATTTTTCCGCAATGTTTGGAATTTCTGAAAAAAATAGAAGATTTATTAATAAAATGTAATTTTAAATTAAAAATAGGGATTTTTGGGACTACTGAATGAAATAATAGAATTTTATTAATTAATCAACAATTTTTGGAACTGCTGAATAAAATAAAGAGTTTTGTTTTATTAATAAACAGTAGTTTTCTAAACTATTCAATGAGAAGTAAAATTTTATTAAAAAATAAAATTTTACTTGTTAATCAATATTTTTTGGAAATTTTGGATTGTAATGATTTCCAATTAAGGAGTAATTTTTGGAATTATTGATTGAAATAGATAAAATTTATTTTATTGTTAATCAATAGTTTTCTGACCTACTGAGGGAGAAAAAAAATCTACTAAAAATAGTAGAAATTTACAAATTAGTAATCAGTATTCAAAATTTTTTGAATTTCTGAATGAAATAGTACACTCATTGATTTGAATAATTTTACTAGTCAAATAGTAATTTATTCCACAGAATCAAAAGCAGAATTTTTGCAGATTCAGATTTAGATAGTATACCTAAGGCAACAATAAAAGAAAATTGTACAGACATTATTTGTTTTATTTTTTTGAATAACTGGTTGTGGTGGACAAATATTGAAGCGTTTTTCTATCGGTACCCCCCAATAAAACAGGTCGTCGAATAAATCTCAATTTGACCGGGGGAAAAAAGCGCGGCGAAAACTCGACTCGGCCATGTCCCGTTGACGTTATCCGAGCCGGAGATCTGATAGTCCCGGGATACCCGAAGGACCGTTCCGATGGCGCGCACGGTGTGATCGCTCGCCACAAAAGGGCAAATTATCCACATTATCCGCCGGCCGCATCCTTCGTGGAGCATCGTCCCAAACAAAGAATGGCATAAATCACCGCGGCGCGGACATTAATTAGACCGGCGGTGCATGCAGAGGACACCACGGTGACGTCGACGTACACGTAATATGTAGATCCTCCCGCAGATTAGTCCTTTTATCTCCTTATCTATCGCTTATATCGGCTCTAGGGCCGCGGCCCATTATTTAACCGCGAGTGGCGGTGACACATTTTTTGCAATTGCCGGTAAATTATGCGGAACGTCGTTAACAAACCGGCCGCGCGACAATCACTTCTCTCTCCACTCTGGAGGATTTCCACACCTCCAGGGAGCTTTCGTCGGAACCGATTTTGGCTTTGTACTCCATATACCACGGGGATACATCACTGTTCTTTTCTTAATCAAGTAAACTAATATCAATAAATTTAAAAAAACTGCAATGATCTTAAATTACTCAGCTAAAATGGACCTCTTAAGATATATTTATATAGATTTTAACTGTACTGTTTTTCCAGTAAATCTTTCGCACCATACGCATGTATGGCTCCCAAAAAAGGAATAAAAATGTTTGTCTAGATTCCTTATCTATAATAACAATATTTTTAGGAAATGGAAAACATTAGCTAAAAAACGGTTACAACTCCAGACATTTGACGCATAAGAAAGTAGATTAGTTTTTGAAATATTCGCAGATTTATGTTACATATTTACCGTTATGATAAAAAGAAGTTCATTCAATTCAACATATTTCAGGTTTTTATTTTTTCATAATATTTTTTTTTAAAACAAAATTTCGGGGAAAAAGTGGATTAAACTGACTTTATTGGTTGAGCTTGATCTTATTAGAAATACTGCTGAATGTTGATGCCTGATCTATTTCAAATAAACTACTATAATTGGTTAAAAATGGGAAATGTAAGAAATATTAAAAAAATAATTTTATAATTTTTTTAGAGTTTTATGTATAAAAGTTCAAAACATAGAAATTCTTAATAAACAAAGACAAGAATTGCACAAAACTATACTTTCTAATTTCATCCTTAAATTTTTGAAAATCATCAATCAAAATTTTTAAATAATTTTTGAATTTTGGTAGTTTTAATATAAAAATTCTCTTTTTCTAGTATTATATTCATAAATGCCAATAACATAACTTACTTTTCTATACAGAGTATCACAACTTATTGATTAAAAAAATGTAACAAAAGTCGATATTTTGCGTATTCGGGATGAGCAGGAAGGAAGAACATTGGAACTATTATATTTCGCCAAAATTAGATTCGACGAGTCCAATGTTGCGTTCAAGTCAATGGAAACAATTTTGAACAACTCCTTTAGAACGAGGTAATTTGTTATAAAATTTATTATTTATTATCTCGTATTAGACTTTTATTATTATTTTTTTCTTCAAAAATCAACTTATGCAACAGTGCATATGTGATTAATGTTTGTGTTGTTAAATAAATATAATAGTGTACCTGGTTTTTAATTTTATAATTAATTCGAATACTTTAAGAATATTATTTGTTTAATATTCATAAAGTTTCTGACATATTTTTTATTGAAATATATTTATTGCCTTTCAATATTAGCATCACACATTTATTTTGTAGTTTCTGAAATTCAAGTTACAATTAAACAAAATTTGAGAACAATAATCAAATGGGGAAATAACAGTTGATCGTATGGATTTTAATCGTATGAAAAATGATCATATGGATTGTGATCATACGGATTTTCATCGTATGGAAAATTATCGTATGGATTTTAATCGTATGGAAAATGATCGTATGGAAAATGATCATATGGATTTTTATTAATCGTTAAAAATGAGTAATGTAATGTAAATATTTTAAGAATATTGTTTGTTTAATATTCATAAAGCTTCTGACATATTTTTTATTGAAATATATTTATTGCCTTTCAATATTATCATCACACATTTATTTTGTAGTTTCTGAAATTCAAGTTACAATTAAACAAAATTTGAGAACAATAATCAAATGGAGAAATAACAGTTGCCTTATAAATTAATATTCGTGTGTTTAAAACTAAGTTTTAAGCTATTCTCCTAACTCCAAATAAATCTTTTTGGACATTGTTTCTAAATTTCTGTTACTTTCTCAAGTTCCCTATCAACAATTTAGATTTTAAGATCCATATTATTATATATTGTTAATTTGAAAGACTTACCTATTAACATAAACTTAGATTTATCTATTTTTATATTTAAATTTATACTAAACACATTTAAAGATGTAAGTTTCCTGAATTACAATTGCGAACATATAATCAATATGATTACCAACAATATTCGGTTTTGTATCGTCGCAAATATACAAATATTACACTTCTGAACTTATTTTACGATAAAATTTACGTGTAAGTTAAACAAAACAGGCCCCAACACTGTTTCTTGTGGAACACCAAGTTCATTTGTTAATTCAGACGAAACTCAGTTTTTAAATTTGATTTTTTTATATCGGTTTGTAATGTAGTTTTAAAATCAGTTGAATACAGTTACGTCAAAGTCAAATCTTATCCAACTTGTGTAACCATCTTGCTTTGTCTACCGTTTCAATAGCTCTCCTGAAATTCAGGGAAACTGCGAAGAATTAAAAATTTTTTACATTAGAAATATAACAGATTATTTTCTGTTAAAATTAAAAATTAAAAATATCCGGGCGTGTTTTAAACCGATTTTAAATAACTAATATTTTATTTCTAATAGAATAGACTTTAAATTAAACTAAAAAAGATTATAATCATACTAGCAACAGAGTAAAATCCCCTTTTTTAAAACAGAATGTTTCTTGTAAACTTAATTTTTGTGTTTATTTTCGTATTAAATTAGTATTGTAATAATCATTAAATTTGAGAAAGAATAGGTTTCCATCTAATCTCAATTTGGAGCCCCATCTGTTTAAATTCCATTGCAATTCGGTAGGTCTACGAAAAAGTGTTACACAAGAAGTGAGTTTGATTTCTGCGGATAAACAAGTGTCGAGATAATCGTTTGTCCCGATAAAATCCGTCCCTGTCGCAGTGGAGCGAACACATTGAAATCGTGGGAGGTGCAATAAACCCGTGCAGTGAGTTAATGTACCCGAGCGGTCTGGACATTGTTCTTTCTATTTTTTTTTTCTTCTCCTCTCGAACGATACAGTTTTACATAATGTTTAGGTGTAAGCCGATATCGCATTCTCCTGTAATTTGCTGAAGTTCGTTAGACCATGATACGGAGCCGTTTCATTATTTAAACGGTGCCCGGTAATTCGCCAAACACGATGGCATTTCTCCGTAAGAGAGGGGGGTTCAGGCGAGATCGACGGAATCGGCGGAATGAGCTTTTCAGCGGTTCCAGGGCCCTGGGGGTGGCGGCGCAAATTGCACGCCGGTGCCCGCAACGCGAATGTGTATTTTAATCATACACTTTAATAAAAGTGTGCGGTTATTGGAAAAACTACATTATTTTACGATAAAACACTTTTAATGGACGGAAATTTGCAGTGTTTACTGCGGGATATGTTATTACAATCATACTCCAGGTTACGGGATTTTTATGTTCATTTCAGATTTTTTAACGTTTTTGTTTTTGTTTCATTTTATATTGATTACTAATTTGGAACTTTTAATTTTAATAATCTAATTTTATTATTAATTTGTAAATACAGTAGTACAGTAGTGGGCAAACAACTTATTAAAATGTATTAAAAAATGGACTGTATTATATAAATTGTATTTCTGTATATATAATATTTAATGTTTTTCTGTTATGGTTGTGTCCACCATGCAGTTGGACAATTTAAATTCAATCTTAATGAACTGTGTATATTTCATATTTTTTGCATATTATAGTTATTTAATCATGGATCATAGATGTATCATACACTGTAAACAAAATATATAATTCACCCTTACCAAGTCCGAGAGAAACAAGTAGAGATTGCTGAAAGTTTACAGTAAAATAAGTCAGTCGTTTTCTGTATTAACAAAAAATTTAAAGAAACAGGGCAAGTGGTAACTAAAAAATATTCGGTGAGCTTGAAAAACTATGAAAGAGCCGAATGTTAAAAAATAATCCATTCTTATCGTCAACTCAAATTAAAGTTAACCTGGAGGAAATTGGACTTGGTGAGATTTAGTTTGTGGATTGGGGGTTTGTTTCGCCAGAGACTCGAAAAGAAACCCCTCTGCATTCTACTAAGAACATGAAGAATATTAATTTATTTTAAAATGACCTTTCTGGCTTATGTTAAATGTCCTACGGGGGCTACACAAAATGTTTGTTACAGCCACTGTAAAAAAGGGTGGTGGTTTAATTATAGACTGGGAATGCTTCTCTGCTTCTTGCTTAGACACCCTTAATGGTATATGACAGGACATAAAAATTATATACATTTAAATTAACTCATCACAATTGAAGAAATTTAGAGGAATATATTCGGAAATAGTGCCTCGGAGATATGCTAAAATTATAAAGCAAACGTTACTCATGTAGTAAATAGAAATTTTTTTCAAAATTAAAATTGTTATATTTATGTCCCGCTCAATTAAGAAAAATAAATGTAACATTTTATAGAATAATAAATATTAGTTTTTAGTGTACGTGTAAAAAAATAAGATTAGTAAATTATTTTTATTTTACAGTTCATTCATCAGTAAATATGGTCATAATTTTAAAAGACTGATGGAAATACAAAAAAAGAAATTGAAATATAACTTATATACTGACTGTACAAAATTTTAATTATATCTTACAAAGTGATTAATTTAAAGTATGTGTCATTTATTTGGTCACTACTGTATTTACAGAGTATTAGGTATCCAAATATACAATAGGAAAAGCGTTTGACCCGCCTGATGTTAGAGAGAGACATCATGCATGACAGAGGCAGTAGAAGTCTGTGCCATAGTGGGAGACTTACTGTACTCTTTTGTACATAATGTCTTTTTCAGGATTTAGGTGGATAAAACTCTTTTCGTACTATATCTCATTAAGATGAGTTCTTTTTTAGTGAACAATTACACTAGTCTGCAAATTTAAAAACAAAATGACTGGAAGAAAGAAGGCATATTGTTGGTCTTCAGATCAGGAAGCTTTTGAATGATGATTATTTTTCACAATGTTTATTAGACAAAAAATCTACAGTCTGACAATATATCAAAAGGATTGTAGATGGTTTTCTTGGAAAGAAAAATAGTAATAACTCCATACAAATTGAATTATTGAAAAATTATTGTGAATTCACATTTGTACTTTTTTCTATAAAACCTGGGTGCGATGAGGGATAAACAAAGAGAACTTTCTTATTAAGATTTAATGTTGAAAAAAAAAAAAAATTAAAAGGTGAAAGGAATTAAAGATTTTCGGAGAAAAGTATAGTGGGAGATTATTTATGGACTCTAATTCGTGAAACTGATCCAGAGAAATACAAACGATGGTAAAATACTCTTGAAATTTCCTATATTTGTGAATAAATTTACGATTTTTAATTAGAAACATACGAAAACAATGATATTTTATATTTGACAAACCTGACCTGATAGAAAAAAGATAGTTACAGATTCAGTTAGTTTCATTCAGTTGGTAGTCCCGGTCCAAAACTTTCTAAACCAGTTTAATTATTGATAAAGTAATATATCTGTCATTTTTAAGATTTGTGACAAAAAAGCAAAAAAGCCTTTAGACTGGATAAAATTTTAATTAAAATACTTTTACGAAATATCTTACAAAATGATTAGTTTAAAGTTTGTGCCATTTTTGTGGTCAATAATGTATACACGGAGTATTTATTATCCAAATGTCTCTTGAGTTTTTTAACATTAAGATGAAGTTATTGCAATAAACGAAAATTTGATGTTCACTGCAGATCTACAGTCTAAATTTAGTTTACAAGATTTATGTACATTTTAATTCTTTTATGTTTTTTGTTGCCTATTTCATTCTATATTTTAAATAAATATTATATTATACCTAATTTGAATTCTAAATTTAATTTTAAATATATTTGATTTATTATTTTTATACAGAATGGCTTTAAATAACCTTGGAAAAGAAATTTGATAAGAAAGTAGATAATAATAGAAAATTTAAAAATGTTACATAATTTTTAAATTAAATTAAATTTAGTGAATTCCTTTTTTTAACATTTTTTACTGCAGAATATTTGTTGTAATGGGGTACTGAGTACAGTAGGAACCGTTATTCCATACAACATGTTAAATATTTTTACGTCCTTTTATTTTTTTTATCATCGTTTTTACTTTTGTTTCATTTTACAACCTAAATAAATTCACAAAGGAGATTCCATTCACATTCTTACAGTCCTGTTCTGTGTAATAAGTACCACTCTCAGGTTTTACAGCTCGACCTATGAAAATTAACCCATTATACGAGCCGTGATTTATAATCCCATTAATAGATTTGCACTCATAATTTGCATAATTGTTATTAAGCAGTCCATACTTGTTTTTAAGTTTGTCACGTGCATTCGACTCATAAACACATAACAGGGCACGCTTCGCCAGACGCAATTTCAAATCCTGTTTTATGGGCATTTTTCATGCCAATTTAAAACGCAGTTCTCTGTCCAAATCATAACACCACTCAATCACGTACATTAACTTTTATGTAATCACGGTGCTTGCAGGAATTTAGCCTGGCGCAGAGATTATTTACTTCGGTTTACAACAACGGAATAAGCCTCGGCACTAGACGTATTTTAAGCCACAGTTGGAAAAAATAAAAAAAAATAAATAAAAGAAAATAATACTGCCAGACATAAAACCCGTGTTCACAATGCAAGCACTATTAAAAATACGCGACTGCCTGCGAGATTTATCGCCACAGCTTTATCAATTTACTTATGATTCATTCGCACAATGCGAGTTTTCCACCCAGATGATAAAAGAGCAATCGGACGGGGCCCGTAGGAAGCTCATCCATTCATTATGATTTGTTAATCCCATAAACAAATCGCAAAGATTATAACGTATTTACATACATAATTTCCCGCGTCAAATTAAACAAACTTAAAACAATAAATTTATTTTGCGGTTCGTGGGCGTATTTTAATAAGGAATTATCTGTTTAGTAGCGCAGTTTGCATATGTAGGCAGGGCTTAAATTCATTTAACGAGTGCGATGCGATAAATGGTTAATAATGGCTGTATTGAACTCAAAAAGGACACTTCCAGCCGTGCTCGTTGCTTGTTCACCATCGCCAAATGCTAATATAACTTTACAAGGATTATCTCAAACGTTTAACATAATTAAGATAGATGAAACGAGGAACGTATCTTTTAAAGGTCCAATAAAATTACTAGATTTACAAACGTTTTGCCTTCAATAACCAGTAAACTAGTCAAATATGGAAATTTTAAATTTATGCAATTTAGCGCTAGAAATTGCTACGACTACAGCTTAAATTCAAATATGTTGATAAAGCATCATCATTTTTATATTATAATTCAGTTTTAGGATTAACCAGGAAAGTCACAAACCGTCAAAAATCTACGCTACTGTATCATTATGAAAAACGTTTATACATTGGACTGTACTTATGTATTTTAGGATAATACATACCGAATTTAAGTACGACTGTAACCAGTTACCAAAATATCAGTTATATATCTATACATCTATACATATAAATAAAATTGTAAATTGTCTGTTTGTAATATTGAATAACCGTTTTTTACTACATGCATATGAATATAAATACGGTACATACACCAAAATAACATTTTTTACAATTTTTGTCTCTCTGTCTGTCTGTCTGTTTGTTCCGGCTAATCTCTGAAATGGCTGGACCGATATTGACAGGACTTTTATAGGCAGGTAGCTGATATAATAAGGAGTAACTTAGGCTACTTTTATTTTTAGAAAAATTCTTTTATTTTAGAAAAATAAAGTAATATTGCAATGTCCAAGTACTGTCCAGTACCACGCGCAGCTCACGCGCATGCCACCACTGGGCCGTCACGTCGGGCGCCTCCCACCACTTCTCCCACCAACGATTGATTTGATTGATAGGTATCTTTTATAATTCCACAGATCCGTTCTTCTTATATTATCTTAATTCAAAATATTTTGTTACATTTTACTGCATTCCTTTTTTACCTTTAAGTAATAATTATAAATAATTACAAATTAAGTATATTTGTGTTCAATATTCAGATTTACATTGAAATTGATAAATTATTTATAGGTTATTTTATTTAGTTAGTAACGTAGATTGTTGTTTTTTTCTAATATTTAGTTATGCCTAAAAGAAAGTCAAATCTCTCTAAAAACATGGGAAAGGTCAAAAGCCAAAGATTGCGACGTGGAAATGAATCTGAACAAGATAGGGAAAGTCTTCTTACAAATTGTAGATTAAGGATGTCCATGTCTAGGTCGAATGCAAGAAGTTCTGAGAGGAATAAATGATTACAATTTGATAGAACGCGTCATTCATTGTTAAGGGCTCAAGAATCTTTGGAATCTCGAGATCACCGTCTAGAAAACGATCGTATTCAACACGCTATGGGACGAAGTCGTGAGTACAGCTAATTGTCGTTAATATTTTTCTAATTTCTATCGTAAACAATTTATTGATACGTGATTGAAGTGTGATTGGAGTGTGATTGGTGCGTGACCGGCACATGATTGTGTGTGATTTAGCCGTGATTGATGCGCGATCAGCCCGTGATTGTTCGTGATTGGCACGTAATCGACGCGTGATTGATAGGTGATCAGCACGAGATTGAGAGTGGTCAGTTCGTGATTGTGAGTGATCAACGTGTGCGTGATCGGCGATTGGTTGTGCGTGATTGGTGCGTGAACAGCTCGTGATCGGCAGTGATTGGTGGGTGATTTGCATGTGATTTGTGCATTTGTCAATTTCAAACTAACTTGACTTTGACAACCTATTTTTGAAGCACATTGTATTATTTTTATTAATATCTATAATATATATTTTTAAATTTATTTTTTTCAGTTATTATTTTAACAATATTCTTGTTCTGTTTTGGAATATTTCAGGACAATCTGTATGTTTCAATTTTTAGTTATGCATTTTTCCTATTTTCGTATCATTAAAAGCATATTTTATAAAAACTTGTATTAACCTCTTTGTTAATTTTCTCACACAATTTAATACATGTCAATACAAAGTAAGAAAAAGTTTTCAAATTAGGTTTCTGAGCACTATTTAATAAAGTATTTTGTTCCAAAATGATTAAATAATTACAGTGTATCTTAATTATGAATAAAATGACCAAATAGTGCAAAAGGTCGGCCATATCACATTATACACATTTTAAATATAAAAATAAACACGAGAAAAAACATGTTGTAATGTTTCTAAGATGATTGCTAGGGAACTGGACAAAAGAAGCATAAAAAGTTATTTTTGAAGTAAAAACTTCTTTAGCCATGTTGGGCACTTTTTCGTAGGAAAATATTATATGTTCGCGTCATTGACATGCGCATGACTGACGCACGCGCACACTTTTTGGATGAGTGAAAGCTCGTGTGTTCGCGTCACCGACATGCTTATAGCAGTATATCTGTAGCTATACCGTTGACGTATAGTGCTGTGTATATCTTATAAGTGAAACTGGACGAATTTAGCAAAAAATTTATTTAAATATGTCCAATGATCGAAAACTACAGTACTACAAAACATAAAACGATAATCGATGTCGCTTTTACGCTATACTTTGAAACTTGAATCAAACATTTTCATTTCTTACTTTAGTTATCACGAGCCTGTTGTATCTTTTTTAGAACAAACTGAAAGAATTGAAAGTACAAAAAGTCTAAGTATTGTTAAAATTAATGATGACAATAATGCAAACAATTAAAATAATGTTAAAAATCAAGTACATTGAAATTTAAGTAAAAACAAATACTATCCATAAATAATATGATTTTATATAAATTGTTATTTCAATTGAATTGTATTTATATTTTGTCATGATCTTGTACAGCCCGTAATATATTTAAATAATAGAAAAGCATATTAACATGCATAAAATTGTTGCTCAGAGTGCCAGTAGATGTGAAAACCAGATTGAAGTTTTCATTTCTATTGGCAGTTTCTATAATTGCCAACTTTAAATTTTTTTCCATTACTTATCAATTAAAGGTACATTTAAGTCATTTTATTAATTATTTCGAAAACACTTTTTAAAATAAAATGGTGGTAACATTTTAAACATTGGAAAATAAAACTCTAAAATTTCAATTTGGATAAACAGAAGTCCATAAACTTAGCATCAAAAGAAAGAGCTTTCTTTGATCTGTCTATTATATTTTATACTTTTTTACATTACCTCTTAAAAGTCTAATATAACTATTACTTTTATAACATTGCCAATCTTTGTACTGTTATTGTTTCGTTTTCTTTCAAGGTCCTTCCTAAGATTTTTTAAAACAATATAAGCAATTCTAAATTATCATTGAAATGTAAAGTATGAATAATGATAATAGAAACAGATATTGGTGATTCGACCTATCGAATTTAGTGCTAAGTATTTTTTTCAAATAAAAATTATAGGTAGTTCTCATACTGACGCTGTTAATCAATTTTAATTATGTTATCAAAGTTCAAACAAATTTAGATCTATCCACTTTCTATATTAGTAGTTTATTAGTGGTTGAAACAAGAAATCAAAGGATTGCTCAAGCAAATCTAATTAATAAAATTTTGAAAGTTAATTAAGAAACATTTATTGAGTTGCAAAACATTTGTATATAAAAATTTTAATTAGTCACCTTCATATTCTCCGATAAAAACAATTTGGGGAGCGTCTCCCAGATTCTTTACATTTAGTGCCGGCAATTTCACAACATAAAAGGCGTTTAGAGGCCAGATTGCTTTTTGAATGAATCAATTTTACGGCATATATCACAAAGGCAATTAAGCCACCGTTCAGCGTCCGTTTTTGTTTTCGTTTTATTTCGTACGCGGTCACAATTTTACTTAAGAACAAATTAACCGGGGAGGAATTAAGCCGACGTGAATCGGGTGTGAAGGGGCCCATTTTCGTCGGCATGACTGGTCATTTTCACTTATAATTAGCTAATCCCGAATTGCAATCACCACCTTGAAAATAATGACCGTAATTTTTACGCCTGGTGTGCCTTTTCCATTCAGTCGTCCATTCGCCATTATAATTCGGAGAAGGAGAATTAGTAATTTAGGTGGGCAATATTTTTTTCCCTTAATTCGATTCCGGGCGCAATTTCGGACCCCGGGGTGACAGATGTTTTTTTACAATGCCCAATTAAAACATTAACCGAAACGAGCCAGTCACCGTGGCCGAGAACATTTGTTCATCGCATTTTGGCATAGACCAAGACCAATAAATAAATGTTCGGTATTCAAAGCATCTCGTGAATTTAAACGTTTACAGATCAATAAATCATAAACCGAGAGCAAAAAGGTCGGTGAGTGACATTTCGTTCATTGCAGCCGAGGTAAATAAATTAAATTATTGCACTTGCAATGTCACACATCCGCCTCAGTGGCACGGAATCGAGCTAATAAACAATTCAGAAACGATTCCAAACAATTTTCATATCTGGCCTGACTCTAATTTGATTAGAATGTACGAAAAGAAGGCGAACATCGCCGGTGGCACGTGATAGTTTGACGTCTGCGTTTTTCATCCCGTTCTCATCCTTCGAGGGAGGGGATGGTCGGGATTGAACTGCAATTTATATCCAAATATGAAAGGTAATTTTAAAATGCGATTGTAGCCATGTCAGAAGCCGTTCCCTGTGACATGACCAGACAGCGCCTCATACGTGCCGCGATTACGCCACTCTCGATCGCACGACGAAAAAACCTACTTGCACGGGTTCGTTTTAATATTTGGGGTGGAATGATTTATTCTGAATCGTCGGGTTTAAATTTTTGACGCACTGATTATTCTTTGAGTTCGGGGCGTTCTTTTATGAATCCGTGGGCGCACGAGGAAAATCAACTTTGGTTTCCTCCGAAGTCAGGAATGGCGGGACCAGAACAAAATGAATAATTAAAATTCTTATCTTTAATTCTCGTAATTTTATGTAAAAAATATAAATATATAAATGTAAATGTATTTTTATTCTCATGTGAATCTACAAAAAATATATCTTTAGTTTAAATCAAGTACATATATAGTAGTGAACATACTTACAGCAACTTATTAAGATATATTAAAAATATGAACTGTTTTACTTAAATTGAATTCCATTAACTGTTTTTTATTTCTTCTGTTATTGTTGTCTATTATGCAGCTGGTTTATTTAATTTTATTTTTAATGAACTGCGTACATTTTTTATTAACTTTTTATATTATAACATTTCAATGAATCGTGTCCATTCAGTCGATTATTTACCAAAGGTAAATTATAATTATTTAATCAAACTGTATCATTCGCTTTAAGATAAATTATAATTCAGCTTTATCATGTCCGAGAGAAATAAGTACAAATTGCTAAGAGTGTACAGCTACATAAGTCAGCCGTTTACTGTATTAATAAAAAATTTAGAGAAAGAGGACAAGTGTCGGTAAATAGATCATACAAATGTCAAAAAACAATCCATTCATAAAGTTAACTTAAATTAAAACCAACCTGGAAGAAGTCATTTGAATTTAATTCAAGGACTGTAAAAAGAAGGTTAGTGGATGGAGGTTTGATTGGCTTCAGACCTGTAAAAATATCTTGCTGCTAAGAATATAATTTTGATATACTCAGGATCACGTCCATTGAACCACAGAACGGTGGCGATGGGTAGGTTTTCGTAATCATACGTTTAATTTATTTAAAAATGACGATTTAGCTCATATTATATGTCATACTGGGACAAAACTATACAACATGGTTAAGAAAATGCTTCTCTGCTTCTGGTTTTGGCTTTCTTAATCGTATTAAAGCACACATAGACTGATTTATGTTGAAGAATATATTAAACAACAATTTGCTCCCTCACAGAGAAAAAACAAAGCCGGTAAGTAAAGTGTTTGAACATGATAACAATCCCAAAAACAAATCCAAAATTGTGAAGGATTGGTTGGTTGAAAAAGCCATCAATGTTTTACCTTGATATGTGGGATTACGTTAATAACCAAATTCATGACATAAAAATTATACACATCTAAACAAACTCTTCACAAAAATTCAAAAGAAACCTATAGAAATATGAACATGACATATATCTATAGATATATCCTTATGCAGTTTTTTTTAACATTTTTAAAATAAATTGTAATTATTTAGTTCAAATTATTATCATTATCATTATTTTAATAATTTTCATACCAAAAGAATTATAAAAATTGGGATATTTGAAGAAAAATGTGTTCTAGTAAATTTGGTATTTTTCGAAATACAAGCATCCCAAAATATAATAAAAAATTCTACATATTTCGAAGTAAATTTAAGATTTTATTTTTTTCCCTAGAATTTAGTTCTTCTGATATAACAAACTGTGGAATAAAATATCAAAAGTGTAGGAGGAAATAATGTGTCTGTGGTCTACTTCGGGTTCGGGGCGCTCTTTTATGAATCCGTGGGTGCACGAAGAAAATCAACTTTGGATTCCTCTGAAGTCAGGAATGATAGGACCAAAACTACAACGAATAATTAGAATTCTTATCTTTAATTCTCGTAATTTTATGTAAAAAATATAAATATATAAATTTATGTATTTTTATTCTCATGTGAATGTAGAAAGATACATCTTTAGTTTAAATCAAGTACATGTATAGTAGTGAACATAATTATAGCAACTTATTAAGATATATTAAAAATATGAACTGTTTTTCTTGAATTGGATTCCAGTAATTGTTTTTTATTTCTTCTGTTATTGTTGTGTCTATTATGCAGCTGGTTTATTTAATCTTATCTTTAATGAACTGCGTACATTTTTTATTAACTTTTTATATAATAATATTTCAATGAATCGTGTCGATTCAGTCGATTATTTACCAAAGGTAAATTATAATTATTTAATCACATTGTATCATTCGCTGTAAGACAAATTATAATTTCATATAATTATTATAATTCAGCCGTTTATCTTATTAATAAAAAATTTAGAGAAAGGAGACAAGTGCCCGCTACTAAAAATATTCAGCGAATTTGAAAAAAGAATCGGTAAATGGATCTTTCAAATGTCAAAAAACAATCCATTCTTATAGTTAACTCAAATTAAAACCAACTTAGAAGAAGTAGGACTTGCTCAAACTTAATTCAAGGACGGAGGTTTGATTGGTTTCAGACCTGTAAAAAAAAATATTGCTGCTAAGAATATGATTTTGATATACTCAGAATCACGTCCATTGAACCACAGAACGGTGGCGATGGGTAGTTTTTAGTAATCACTTATTTAAAAATGACGATTTAGCTCATACTCATACTGGGACAAAACTATACATAATGATTAAGAAAATGCTTCTCTAGTTCTGGCCTTGGCTTTCTTAATCGTATTAAAGGACACATAGACCGATTTATGCAGAAGAATATATTAAACAACAATTTGCTTCCCCAAAGAGAAAAAACAGAGCCGTTAAGTAAAGTGTTTGAACGTGACAACAATCCCAAAAACAAATCCAAAATTGTGAAGAATTGGTTGTAAGATCAAGCCATCATTGTTTTACCTTGATATGTGGGATTACGTTGGTAACCAAATTCTTGACATAAAAATTATACAAATTTAAACAAACTCTTCACATAAATTCAAGAAATAGAAATATGAACATGACAAATATATAGAAGCCTATGCTTCGGAGATGTAGTGAAATTATAAATCAAAAAGGATATTATACAAAAATGTTAATGTTACATTAACAATTCACATTGACTAAAATACAACATTATATTTAATATTTTAAACAGTTGACGACTACTGTATTTACAGATATATATCCTTATACAGTTTTTTTAACATATTTAAAATAAATTGTAATTAATTAGTTCAAATTATATTATTATGTGTCTATTTTAATAATTTTCATACCAAAAGAATTACAAAAATTGAGATATTTTTAAGAAAAATGTGTTCTATTAAATTTGGTATATTTCGAAATATAAGCACCCTAAATATAATAAAAAATTCGACATATTCCGAAGTATTTCTAGAATTTAGTTCTTCTGACAAATTGTGGAATAAAATGTCAAAAGTATATGAGAAAATAATTTGTCCGTGGTCTACTTTATTAGTTTTCATACCAAAAATATTTAAATATTTCGAAGTAAATTTAAATTTTCAATTTTTTCTCTAGAATTTAGTACTTTTGATATAGTAAACTGTGTCAAAAATATATGAGAAAATAAGAGGATTTAATGTTTTAGTGGCAATATGACATATAAGTTTAATTTTAAAAGTTAGATTATGTTTATGGCATGTTTGTAGTTTTAGTGTGCATCTTTTGAGATTTAATCGTACTTCATTAAAAGACATAAATAAAAAGCTCAGGGTACTTTGACAAAGTTTTAAGAAACCTAGAAATTAAATCAGATAAGAGAGAATAAGCGGAGAAGGATATATAAAATAGATGCAGGTGGATCTGTAGTCAGGTCCCACCGAAACAGGAATAGTCGTCAGCATTTGCGACAAAAACCTCAAAAAATGACACACAAGATAACGGTACCGTAATTGATCATACACGAGGGAATTGTTAAAAACGGACAGTGAATTGTTGCCGTTTATTATTTATGGTGTCAGTTTTTAATATTTGCGAATTAATTGAAACATTTCTTCCACTCGTGCGTTTTTGCGGTAATTGATGTAGGCAGTGCAGCCTGGCCTGGAATAATAATAACGAAAACGGCACGGCAAAAATCCCGTGGCAGGGATATATTAAAGGGGATTTTTAAGAATTGACAACAATGGCAAAAGGCAGTCGGTAATTGATTTATGCCTGATTTAAGTAAAAAAAGGCAGTCATTGTGCCGTGCCAGCAAGGCCGTACTGGTTCTGTCTCTCTGTCAGCGATAATGCGATGCATTGCGGTAACATAGTTCGGCAGTTCTCTTAATAATAATAAATAATCGAGTATTAATTGGTTTGATATATTGTTGGCATTACTGGTTTTTGCCGCATTGTCCTTTGTGTGAAAACCGACCGCGTTTTTGTACGGTCCGCGTCGGAATGTGTTTCATTTTGCTTGCGTTCGCTTTTTAACTAACGCAAAGGACGCTTAAAAACTTAATATCGAGTCGACACCTGTAATTATAAGCGCTTTGATTATCGGAACAGTTACTGCTGACTAGAAAATAATATCACGGTTGAGCAATTCACCATTTCATGTAATAATAACGTACACGTTAATCTACGAAATCGTATCCCATAATAATGGTAAATTTTTGGGGAAATTGGACACAAAAAGGTGTTAAAAATTAAAATTAGTAACGATCATAAAAATAATAATTGTTGTTGTCTAGTGTAAAAAACTTATCGACAGAATAATTGGATGGTTTTGTGCATTGTAATCGTATAATGGTTTAATATCATTTTCCGATGAATAGAAAATTACCGAGATATAAATTGTTAATTTCAATAAAAAAAAATCTTTTATCAAATTTTAATATGTATTAGGTTGTTTTTCAACTTTAAAAATAAAATGCTCAAATCTCAGCTTAACAATATTTTATTAATCGATATAAGAACCATTTTTGGGAACCGGTGGAATAGAACTTTGAGGTTCTGGAAGCGAGGAAGTCGTTTTGCATTGTGCATCATTGTGATTTTTAAAGCATTTTTCGTGAAGAAAGTTGTAGAAATATTTGAAAAAGTGATAATCAGTTGGTACTCTCACTAAGAAGAAGAATTTGCCTTTTCTTGACCAATATTGGACATATATACCGTAATTTTTGTTACATTTTATCGATTTATTGAGAGTACTTCACCCCCGTAATTGTTTCATCAGGATTTAGGAAGCTGTAATATATCACACCGTGAGCAGATAACCAAATTGTAACTATAATGTCCTTTAGGTACAATTTCGGTCTATGAAGGTCATCTTCAAGACTCCTGTCTTTGCAGTGGAATCACCATTGTACTGTCCTTTGTTAGTGTTCCCTGGGTTACATCGTTGACGTCGTGAGCAGATTCAGTCGCTTTTTGGCGGAATACAAAAATTGTATAAATTTATTTCTCATCCATACTTTATTCAAAGCTCTCAATAACTGGTTAAATAAAAACGAGTTTATACGTTTAGATAGAGCAAAATACGTTTAAAACGGTGTAACACCTCACATCAACCCATTAAATATTTGACCGAATATTCATCATTAAAAAAACAAATAACCAAAAACCCAATAACATTCTTGACAATCTAATATAAATTATCATTGACCGTTAAAAGTTTTAAACAATCGGAGAGACCCCAATAGGCGATTAGAAGAGGAACCTTTACCTTAAAATATTTCGGTAAGCCAAACATTACTAAAAAAACATTCATTTTAATTGAAATTAATGATTTAAAATTATTAATATCATTCTGACATTTATTCATAAACAGATTTGATGATCAATTATTCATACGCTACTATCTAAATTGCAATCTCGGATTTCATTGTGTAACAAACAACAATTATTATTGAAACGTCCAAATTAATTATCATGTTTTCAGAATGAAGATTTGAACGAACCTAAATTTAAATGCAAATCGGACGCAACGTATGAGATTGTTTGTTTAAACGATTGCCATTATTTATAAATGCATCTTGGTGTCGTGTCTCCAAATTGTTTATGCATGTTTGTCTTAATCTAATTTTGATTAATGATATTAAATATGTAAATTCCATAAGGTTGTATGTATTTTCATTTCTCCGGAGACAAATATAAAACTTGTTTTATTTGATTAAATCAACTCGAGGAATTTATTTTTTCTTGAATATAATAAAATATTTTAACGAATAATCTGATTATTAAAATTGATGTTTTAAATACGAAAATGTCAATTTAAATTATGTAAATATGCGTTTTTTATTTATTGGACACAAAAAATTTTTAAGAATATTATATTATAGGTTTAATGGACTTAATTTTTTAGGTATTTTAAGAAAGATAAATCCGGATCTAATCGTAAATTACAACTTATACATAATTGTTTTATTTTTATTCGTAAATTTTTAAAAATTTAACCAGTTTTAAATGATAACATTTTTATTCAAATTATGTACTTTTGGTTATTTAATAGAAAACTGTATGTAGAAGTTCGAAATCCTTTCTTGGGCAGTTGAAATATTGCTCAAAACTTTAAATCCAAATTTTGTTATATTTTAAAAAAGAAAAATAAATATTGCCACATTCTTGAGGAGTATGTAGGACTTACATATGAAAATGTAACTTATAAATTACAAATTATTACATACTAGACACACATACTCAATTTTATTTTCTTTTTAATTTAAACTTTACACCATCATATCTTACAGAAATATCCATGTTTTATCTAATATTGTATTTGAAAATATCACATCAGACTAAGTATTTTTACTTAACTCAAAAAGTTTACTAAAGTTTAGAATGTTACACTTTTTCTTTGACAATTGAAATGTTGCTCAGAAATTTAAGTCCGAATTTTGGTATATTTTAAAAAAGAAAAATAAATATTGCCACATTCTTAAGGAGTATGTAGGACTTATATATGAAAATGTAAGCTAATAATTACAAATTATTACATACTAGACACACATACTTAATTTTATTTATTTTTTTTTTTTAAATATTATACCATCATTGTCTTAATGAGATATTCATGTTTTATCTAATTTAATATCTAAAATATTACATCAGACTAAGTATTTTTACTTATTTCAAAAAGTCTACTTAAGTTTAGAATGTTACACTTTTTCTTTGACAATTGAAATATTGTTCAGAAATTTAACTCCGAATTTTAGTATATATTAAAAAAGAAAAATAAATTTTTGCCACATTCCTGAAGAGTACGTAGGACTTATATATGAAAATGTAAGTTTTAAATTACAAATTAGACACACATTTTTAATTTTCTTTTCTTTTTAATTTAAACATTACACCATCATTATCTTACAGAAATATCCATGTTTTATATAATTTTGTATGCGAAAATATCACATCACACTAACTCAAAAAGTCCACATAAGTTTAGAATGTTACACTTTTTCTTTGACAATTGAAATGTTGCTCAAAAATTTAAATCCGAATTTTGGTATATTTTAAAAAAGAGAAAAAAATATTGCCACATTCTTGAGGAGTATGTAGGACTTATATATGAAAATGTAAGTTATAAATTACAAATTATTACTAGACACACATACTTAATTTTAGTTTCTATTTATTTTATATATTATATCATTGACATAAAGAAATATTCATGATTTATCTAAATTTGTATGTGAAAATATCACATTTTTACATATTCAAAAAGTTTACTTAAAGTTAAAATGTTACACTTTTTCTTTGGTAACTGACCTGAGTAGCAGTCAGAACTTCAAATCTAAACTTTGGTATATTTAAAATTGAAAAATAAATCTTGTCTTCTTATTTCTAATTTAGATTAATTTTCAACAATAAAATATCAGAGTAACTATTACACTGTTAAATAAACTAATTAAATAGAAAGCAAGTAGGTACTTTGAAGCCAATTTGGCCTTATTCTAAGCCGTCCAACAGAGAACGTGAAAATGACTGAAGTTCTAGAGCAATTCGAACTGGCCATAAAAACGAACTTACAAACGGTTCACAGTTTCATTGGTAATTTAATTACCCCGTTCGTGGAAGCGGTTCACGCACGTCCATGATAGCATAGCATAGCATAACAATGTGAGAGGAGTAGACAGTGCATGTCCAAAGGGTTCCATTCCGAACGCAGACTCAATAATGCAGGGGTCGTAACGTTGTATAGTTAAATTTAAAATTATTATGGCAGCGAGGGCAAGTGCAAGCTGCGACATGCACAACCGTTCGCGTATTCCACCGCTGCCGTTGCGCCCCGGTGCCGGATTTAACGAGCGCACGTCGATGATAAACCCTCAGCCCGATGCCAAGATTGACGTTTACGACGGCTTCTTTTTATTTAATTTTGTGTATTGTATTTTTTAGCGATTCCAGAGTGTAGTTTAAAAATGCGAGGCGTGACATTTAGAGGTGCGTTAAAACGGCACTTAAAGTATTATTTACGGCTGGTAATTAAGCGAGCTTTAATTATTACCCTGATTGGAACGCAGATTATTCTAAGAAATAATATCCGCGCCGCGGAAAGTGAGTACCTACGAAATCGATCTCTTCCACACGTTCGCAATACCCATGGTGTTTTAATTATAAAATGCCTCAGCTCTTTGCGCTAATCGGCCACGCCGGTCTCTCTCACTGCAATTTATGCATTTTTATTAGAAAAACATTAATTAATTTAATTACGCCCGCTTTTTAATGCATTTATCCGCCGAATGCTATTTCTGGATTAGCGGTGCAATGACTCTATCCAAAGCGTTTTTTATTTGTAGTCATTAATGGCTTAATTACGAGATAACGATACTCTCTTTAATTATCGGTTTTTTCAAAACTAGTTCGTTATGTGAGCGCTCGACGTTTTCGCGCCACGTCGCAATTAAAATTCGTAATTACTTATTTTAATAAATTCAACAAAAAGACACCTTTATGTCTGGAATCGATCGACAAAAAACCTGCTAATACTTTTATTAATTACCTGTATAATCATAGCAATTGGTAATATGTAACATCGGAAACATTTATCGATAGAAACATTTTCTGTGGTTTTATAAAAAATACTAAACAACTGTCGTTTAGCTTTTAATTTGATAATGAAGACCTTTGTGATGGGAATAAACCCAAACATTTTCTTGTATACATTTTATACACAATTTCAATTTTTAATCTTTTGCACATATTGCAAATTATTAAAATTTTAAAAAATAAAAAATATACTACCTCTTAATTTCCCAAGATCATATTAGATTTAAAAATTATTAAATTAAGAAAAAAAATATATAAAGGAAAACTCAAAATATACGTCCATAATAAAAAAAATTATGTTCTATAAATTGAAGGATGTCGTTTCAACATTAAAAAAAAAAAAAATAATAATAAAAAAAACATGATTTTTTAGACCTCACATTTTTAAAAGAACATAAATGTTATATAGATTTAATGTAAAAAAATATATTAAAAAAAATTATAAATCTCAATATTAAATTTTTACTAATTATCAATTTCCCGTTATCACCAGAATATGATTTAAATTATTAATTAATTATATGTTAGAATAGAAAGCGTAAGAGAAAAAAATATGCAGGTTAGAAGACGTCTGTTTTTTTAAATAAATTAATAAATTGGAAAGATTTTTCAAATTTTAAAAATTGAAAAAAAAAATAGAACTCAAAATTTTCCAAGATCAGAATAGATTAAAAAATTGTTAAATGAAGAAAAAAATAAATAAAAGAAAAATCAGAGTATACGTTCCTATTAAAAGAATGAAGTTCCTAAAATTGGAGGGTTAAACTATTGAAAAATTTCAACCTTTAAGTTACTAGAAAAAAAAAAAAGAAACAAACGAAAACATGATTTTTTTAGACCTCACATTTTTAAAAGAACATAAATGTAAATAAATTTAGAATAAAAAAATATATTAAAAAAAATTATAAATCTCAATATTAAATTTTCACTAATTATCAATTTCCCAGTATCACCAGAATCTGATATAAATATTATATGTTATAATAGAAAGTTTAAGAGAAAAAAATATGCAGGTTAGAAGACGTCTGTTTTTTAAGTAAATTAATAATTTGGAAAAAGATTTTTCAAATTTTAAAAATTGAAAAAAAAAATAAAATTCAATTTCCCAAGATCAGAATAGATTTAAAAATTGTTAAATGAAAAAAATAAATAAATAAAAGTAAAATCAGTTCCAAAAATTGGAGGGTTAAACTACTGAAAACTTTGGCTAAATATTCAAGAAAAAAAAATTAATGAAGAAAAACTTTTTTATACGTCATATTATATTTTATTTAGAGTTTTTTAAGAAATCTTAAATGTTATATGAATTAAAAGTTAAAAAATATATTTAAAAAAAATACATACACAAAATAAGAAGAATACTAATTATTAAATTCACATGATCATGAGAATCAGATTTAAAAATTGTAGAATAGAAAGTTTAAGATATGGGAAAAAATATTCTGATTAGAAGATGCCCGTTTTTTAAGTAAATTAATTATTTGGAGAAAGATTTTTCAAATTTTCAAAAATGAAAAAAACTCCCAGACATCAGATCAGATTTTAATAAATAGTTAAATGAAGAAAAAAATAAAAGTATACCCCCATATTAAAAAAATGAAGTTCAAAAAATTGGAGGATTAAACAAGCTTGGTTCAATATTCAAGAACAGAAAAGAAAAAAAAAAAATAAGGAAAATCATTTACAAAGAGTTTTTTAAAAAATCATAAATGTTATGTGAATAAAAAGTAAAAAAAATATATTAAAAAAATTTTTAAACCATAATATTAAATTTTTAAAACGTGAAACTATAAAAACTATTGAAAGGAATATCAATGATTTTCCATGATCATCAGAATCAGATTAAAAAATGGTAGAAGAGAAAGCTTAATGTAAAGGAAAAAAATATTCAGGTTAAAAGATGCCCTTTTTTTAAGTAGATTAATCATTTCGAAAAAATTTTTCAAAATTTTCAAAAACGAAAAAAATATTAACACTAAACTCCCATAGATCAGGTTTAATTAAATTGTTAAATGAAGAAAATAAAATCAAAGTTTCAAAAATTGGAGGGCTAAACTACTTAAAAGTTTTACTATTCAAGAAAAAAAATAATGAAGATTTTTTTTTTAAAACATCACATTTTACAGTTTTTTAAAAAATTTTAAATGTAATGTCAATTTAAAGTGAAAAAAATATATATATTAAAAAATTTTATAAATCTGAATATTAAATTTTTAAAACCGTCTAATTATAGAAATATTAGGAATATTAGGAATTCTAATTATCAATTTCCCATGATCAGAATCAGATTTAAAAATTATAAAAGAAGAAAAGGAAAAAAGTAAAAAAATGAAGAATAGATTTACTTTTAATAATCATTTTATATTTGTGTTATATGTTATAGTTATTATTTTTCTGAGAAGTAAAATTAAAAGTGTCATTTTTCGTAAGTCTACTAACTACATTTATGTTAAATATTTTGAAAGACTGTTTAATGAAATTATTTATTGTGAATTTGAAAATATTTTTTAGACTTTCTCTTTAACTTTGATACAAAACAACTTATATAAATGTTACTTTTCTGTAGTCCCGTGTTGGAAATTGTTTTGTTCACAGTTCATTGTTCAAACAGGCTGATGGATTACAAAATACAAAAAAATATATATAAGTTTTTGTTACACTTTGTTTAGATTTATACGGAGGGAAGGGTGTTGGTACCTGCGGTGAAGAGATCAATCCACGAGCGGCGCAAATAAAAAAGGAAGTCGTTGTGGGGATATTGAAAACACGGTGTAAAGCGATCGCGGGCTACTTAAGCGGCAACAAAGTGTTGCGAAGAGAGATCCCGGGGCATTTTGTTCGGCCCGATATATATATATAAAAAAAAGAAGGAACACGGTGTTGATTCCGCCGTAGACGCAGGGGGATGACACAGCGGACTGACGGCTCGGAACGAAACCGAACAAAATGCGGGGATAATTAAAACCGGGCACCTTTTTTTCCGAATCGGCACATTAATTGGCCACGTCTCGGGATGGAGTAATTAACCGGGAATGTGTTGGTCATTAATTAGCGCCGGAGCAGGTAAAAGATTCTACGCCCTTCTCGCGCGATTCCGCCACGACCCATTGTCCTTCCCCCTCGACTCCTACTATCCGTCAACTTTTTTATTCACGGGTTTAACGAAACCGCTTTTTGTCCTTCGTGCGGGCCTTCACTCTTTTTTTTTTGGCTGTTTTGATCACGAATTAAACACGCTGCCACGATAAAAGTGCCGAATTAAAACGGGTTCCTTTTTTCTATTAGTTGTTACCCCCAATTAAAATATGTGTACTATTAATATTATGGTTCTGTCTTGTAAGTTTATTAAATTTGTAGCTTTCTCGTTAAATCATATTTAAATTTGAGATTTTTTCAATTAATTTTTATGTAATTCTGAACTTTTGGTAAATTAATCTTGATTAGATGCAGTTTTTTTATTTTTTTTTCATTTTCTTTAATTTATATAAATTGTATTTGAAAATAGATCCATTGCTTTATTTTTCTTAAATCATATTTTTATTTTCCTCTTGGAATATTTAATACAGTTATAGATTTTGAGTAATTTGTGAATTTAATAAATCTTGAAATTTTAAATTATAATCATGTTTTGACAAATTTTTTAAATATATATCAGATATTTTCATTAATTAAATGTTTTTAATTTAAAAAAAAAAATGACAATTCATAAAAATAACAGAAATATTTTGAAAAACAATTTTTAAAATTTCAATATTCTTAAGTTTAAACTTTCTAATAATGTTAAAGGTTTCTATCATTTCTATTGATTTTTTTTTTAAACATAGGAGTCATATATTTTTAATTGATTTTAATAAAACAATATTGTAAATTTAAGTATAACTTCCGGGAGTTCTGCAAAATACCCTTCCGTGAGCTGAATTTTTTATTGATGAGCCATCTTTTGAAGTTTGGGAAGAAATAATAGTCCGATGGAGCTAAATCTGACGAATAAGGTGGATGGGGAAGCAATTGGAGCCTTAAATCGATGCTTTTGTGGACTTTATGGACAGAGGAGTTTTTGGTCACCATAAAACTCTCGAAACCAATATTTCACGGTATAATTTGAAGGAGCATTAGCCCCATAATATTTAACTTTTCTTTTGTTTCTTTCACCGTTTTGCCTCTCAAAAAATAATGTTTTATGAGAGAAGGAAAATCAGGATGCCAAACACGTAACCGAAAATCAGCTGTCAAAACAAAACTAAGGGCTGTATCGCACTGAAATTTGACATGTCGGCCTAAATGTGAATGGGCTATAAGGCATCATAATCTTTTTCGGGATAGCACCGCATGTTGGTGGTTAACATGGTTACTTTTCAGCCCACCTGTTATTTCTTAATTTTTTTACAGTTTTTCTTTAATTTTTATTTGAAAATAAAATCATTACTATATATTTTTTAACAATTATTTTTCTATTATTGAAAATATTTGTTTTACAGACGATACTTTTGTTCTCCTCTTTAAATATTTAATATGTAGATAAAATAAAATTATATAGACATCCTATATCAATTAAGTCAATTCAGATAATCAAGCAAACATTTTTATTCTGGGAATCTTTCCAAGTTTTTATGTCATAATTACGTATTTTATGTTCGTGTCAATTAATATTTTCATAGTCCATAAATGGATGGTCGGGTAATTAAAACAGATGCAAAATCGCAGTTCTAATTGACGCCCGTATTTTTTTCCAGGCTTCATTAAAACGCGCGATTCGCGTTGATTATCTTAATTAAAGATTCTCCGAGTTTTGTACATGTGAAAATTTCGCCGATCTTATGTAAGCAATTAAAGATGCAAAATTGACCTTCCCCGGGACTTAATTGTCGCCTGCACTCACAATAATCGCTGCGATTATTACAATTCCATATTAAGATAATACATGTAAGATGGTAATTACGGATACGCGACTTTAAAGGTATTAAGTTGACAATGGTCCTTGAATCGAACGAATTTCAGCGTCTATTGCGGCACTTGGAAAACATTTGGTATTGTTAGACCCGTCAACTCATAAATATTCAACATCCACGGAGATGTTCTAAATTTATATTCTCTTAGTAAGTGACACTGTTTATGAACAATCAGACCCTGGAAATTTATGTAGACGACAAACAATAGGATAAAAAGTCACCGTTCAAAGATGGTCAATGTCATTCTATTCAAATTTATACTAATTCATTCGATTGGGATCAGTAAAACTAATCATCTTCAACTTTGGCGTATTATGGTAATCGTGTTTTTCGGAGGTGACACATATTGAGAATGGTAATTATCGTGCCAGACAATGTAGCACAGATATGCATGAAACTGCTTTTAAATGTGCATAATAAGCGGATCTGTACACATATTTTACATATTAATGGGTCAAAAGTAGTTCTTGCCAAGGAAAAAATGAATGCTTGCCTCCACATTAAAAGATATTCTGATAAATAACTTCTTTACATAGGTATTTAACAAATTAATCCAGACAATTATTTATTTTAGTAGTAGTCACATAGTAATGGAAAAAAGTATGGAATATATTGAGCAATGAGTAGCAATTTATTGAGCTATTAGGTCGTTTAATTTTAAAATAAGTTTCATTTAACAAAATTTTATAATTACCACTGAAATCAACCAATTTCTGTGAATAGAGAATTGGCAAAATCCTAATTTTGTTATTTTTACTTAGTTTATATGGAATCTATACAAAATTGTGTAAATTATGAAATTATCAAACGTCCATGATTTGTAAGTAAAAATAGAGAATTGTTAATTCTTAAAACTGTGTAATATTAAATATTTTTCATTTTTTATTATTTTGATCTTTTTATATCTTAACAAAAATTTCTAATTAAGAAATTTTAGCTGAATTCGTCCTTAAATTTGATGATATTATTGAAACTTTGTAAAAATTAAGCATTTTGGAGTTTTCTAACAAAAATAGAGAAATTTTAGATGAATATTGGACAATATTAGCTGAATTTTTCTTTTAATTTTAAATTTAGTAAATTTTAGCAAAATTAGTCCTTAAAATTGATGATAGTGGAAATTTTCATTATTGTTTGTAAAATTTTAGAATTTTTTAGAAAAATTGAACAATATTAACGGAATTTTTGTTTAATTATGAAAATTTCTGAGGAATTTTTTTCAAAAATTGTGTTAATTCCGAAATTTTTGAAGCTCATTCTTTATAAATAAAAATTGAAAAATTTTCTATTCATTATTAAAATTGTCTGTTTTTGTAAATTAATTGGTCTTAAAAAATCTTTTTTTTTTAATTTAATTTATATCAACTAAATTTTCATTATTTTTTGACAATTTTGAGAAATCAGTTAATATATATATATATATATGAATTTTTCTTTAAAATTGTTAATCTTATTGAAAATTTATGGAAAAATTGACTAACCTTAGTAATTTTCATTATTTCTAGAAAAAATTAAATAATTTTGTGATTTCTAGCAAATATAGAAAAATTTTAGCTAAATATTGAAAAATAATAGCTGAATCTCTTTATATATATCTACTACTGAGGAAAATTAGTAAAAAATTGTTTTAATTCTGAAATTTTTCATGATTTGTAAGAAATATTAATCAAATTTTCAGTAAAAATATTAGCAGAAAATTAAAAAATTATATTAAATTTTTCTTTAAATTTGTTAATTTTTTGTGGAAATTTGTTTAAAAATTCTATTAATTCTGAAATTTTCAAATGTCCATAATTTATAAGTAAAATTTCAGAAATAATAAATAATCTTGATATTTAAATTGTTAATTTTTGTGAAAATTAGTCATAAATCAGTGTAATAAAAAAATTATTTCTTTTTAATTTTTATTATTTTTTGACAATTTGGAAAAATGTTAGTCGAATTTTCATTTAAAATTCAGAAATCTTACTTGAATTTTTCCTTAAAATTGGTTGGTTAAGACTTTTTTTAAGTACTGCTCCAAGTTTATCAGCTTTAATCCATTGTCTAATGTTGCGCAGAATATAAAGAGAAAACTGGAAATGGGCAAACACCTAATTTTGTTACCCGCACTAAGTTTATTTATTATTTATAGTTGATTCATCACAAGATAACAACTAATCTATTTCTTAAGATATTGGTCGAGATATTCCTTAATTTTTTCGTTGGTTCAGGAATTAGGATAACCTTGACGTTGTTCATCTTCATTGCATTCGTTACCACTTTTAATATGTAAAACATGCAGTTAAAACTACAATTTTGTACATTAAAATAATGTATTCATCTCCGCCACTGTAAATTGTACATCTCATCGTACTGTTATTGTTGTTGGAGGAGTGCACTCGAAACCATTGTGCAACATTCAAGATTAATTAATATTTTTTACGTGTATCTGTTTTATCAATGAGCGAAGAAGGGGCATTGTTGACGCGGAGCCGATAAAACTATGCATCCACAACTAATTTTGCTTGTCACGTCAGCTGCCCGCTCCTCGTGAAACGGCCATTGTTCTTACAGGTAAATTTATTTGTTTATATTGTAATAAGAATTCTTCGCCATTGTGCCACACTAATTTTTCCTTTCTTAATTACTCGGCCACGTTTTCGAATTCGAATCGGTGGCATTTGGTGCGTCAGCCAGTGAACAAAAGAACGGACGGCATCGACACTAATCCATTAAAGCCCACTGGTATTTTTGCTTTACGAGACAATAGCTTTTTGTCTAACTGTAAATGAATCGGATTGTTTAAATATCATATGTGTTTAATAACTACTAGCTTGAATATTGCATTATGGACGTAAATAAGCATATATTCCCATAGAAGAACAGTAAGCGCATGCAAAACGATTTCTTAAAATTTAAAATTCCTAACGGGGAATATAAATTAACGACATTATTGTTAAAATTGCAATTTATTTTTTTATTATTAACTTTTGGAACAAATTCTCATAGGAATATTTAACTATGTAAGGCAATATTTTTAAATACTAACTTAAGACGATGATAATTTGACGTTCGATTCGAAGGATAATGAAACGAAATTTAAATTTCCCGGTACATCATTAAACACTCTCAAGCCACGATACTAATTATGCTTCTTTGTTTTCCATTAATATTTAAATTATTAAACGTTAATTACCAGGTAAAAATTCATCCCGGTCGGTAGCATTAAAGCACGGTGGCTCGTCTAGTAGTAAAAAATAATTAAATTTTACTTTTTTAAGGACGCACGGCAGCTAGAGCCGAGATTGATCCACAGTCAGATGATTTGTTAAAAGAATGAGTAATGAATTGTGGCCAAGAAAACAATTTGGGTTTGGTGCTGTTGCTCCCGAATCTTTTGTATTAATTAAATTACTTACAACACCTACGAACTTGTACACTGTACATTAACGTTGATTTTTTTTACAATTTCAATTGAGGAATCAATTTTAAGTATCAGCCGCATCTGAAGCTGAATGCTTCTTATATTTAATAAAAAATGTTGGGCACAAAGGATTTTAATTGCCTTTAATACTTTGTATGGCCACGTATATTACACATCAAACAAGAAAACAATAAAAACAATTAAAAAACTTTAATTGGATTTGATTGTATTAGCACCTAAATAATAATCATCTCTCGCAGAATAATACTGAGGTATTATCTTTAAGTTGAATACCATTACTATGGATTTTTGTTCAGTTACGATACGCAGTGATTTTTAATTTACTTTTAAATTAGTTAATAACATTAAAACTATTGTTTGAAAAATCATAAAAGGTGTTTAATATTCACGCAACCGTACGCTCTATGGTGTAAATATTTTTTTAATTAGCCACACGGATAAAGAAACTTCTTATGTAAGTCCAGTCGATGAATTTGTGTTTTATTTCAGTTGAATATATTACCGTTTATTGCGTTAAAATTACAAACACGTAGTCTTCAGGAAAGTATTAAAAATAACATCTATGGGATATATTTGAATGTTCATCATTCACGCACGAATGTCAACAAACTGTGACCCCCAAAATTTTAATTTTATTATATTTTTTATTGTACTGGAATTAAGATAAGTTATTAAGAATTCTTAAATAGCTTCATTCCGTGGCACATATTTTAAAAAATATAAAAATAAAAAATTTTGTTAATTTTCGAAGGTCATAATCAATAAATAAAAATAGAAAAATATTTGCTACTCTTATTATTAGAATTGATCATGTTAGTGAGAATATATCTCTGTATTCTTCTCCCTTCATTATTAAATTTAAGTATTGATCTGATTTCTTGTAAAAATATAGAAATATTAGCTAAAAATTGGAAAATATTAGATGTTTTATTCAATAATTGTGTTAATTCTGAAATTTTTGAAGGACCCGATTTACAATTAAAAATTAAGAAATATTTTATTAGCTGTGTAAAATGTCATTTTTTTTTTTAATTTAAGGTATTATAGATGAATTGTTATTATTTTGATAATCATCAAGAAAAATATTAGTCGAATTTTCAATTAAAATTTAGGTGAATTTTTTCATAAAATTGATATTAGTGAAAATTTATCCAGAAATTGACTTATCTTAGAAATTTTCATTAATTTTAGTAGAAATTGAGATTTTTCCTGACTTCTAGTAAAAATATAAGCTGAAAATTGAAAAACATTAGCAAACTTTTCCTTTAAATTTGTGAAGTTCATGATTTAAAAATCAAAATTGGGAAATATTAACTGATCTTATTAATAGAATTGTCAATTTTTGTGGAAATTTATCTTAAAAACTGTGTAATATTAAAAATGTTCATTGTTTTTTTACGAAAGAAACTTCTATCTGAAATGGAGAAATATTTACTGAGCATTGAAAAATGTTATCTGAATCTTCAAAAATTGTATTCATTCTCCATCCAGTTTATCAGCTTCAACCCATTATCCAATGTTGCGCAGAATTGGCACATACCTAATTATGTTGTGTCCATTGGAATCAATTTCTTTAAAATTTTAATGAAATTAGTCTATTTTTTGATATTTTAGTTATATTCATCTAAGTAACTTAATTTAAACAATAAAAATTTTTAATATTTCACAATTTTTACAGAAACTAATAAAAATATATAATTAAAATTTTGCAATTATTATATAATAGACATGGATATATTAAAATTTCAGAATTTATACAAGTTATAAATTTGATAAATTTCCTCAGGAACTAATCTGAAGAAAAATTCAGCTACAATTTTTTGATTTCAGCTAATATTACTCTATTTTTGCTAATAATCATGGAAATTCCTAAATTTTACTAAAAAATAATGAAAAAATCTTTAAAATTAAACAAATCTAAAATAAATTTTCTTTAACATATCAATTTTAAGAAAAAATTCAGCTAAATTATCTTATATTTTACTTGAAAAGAAGAGAAATCATGGATGTTTGAAGAATTCAAAATTTATATTATTTTGGTACAAATTTGGTGAGAAATTAGCAAATTTTAGGAAAAATACTGTTATTATTTTTTAATTTTAATAAAAAAATTTAGATTTTAAGAATTCACTGAGTTCAGCTAACATTTATCATTTTCTGCTAAAAGTTTTTGAGTACAATAAAAAATTTGACGAATTTATTTCCATTCAAACTATTATATTTAATGAATAAATTTGCAAAGATTTTTCAACTTAAAAACTTAACTTAAAAATTTGGAACCAGAATCATAAAGTTTTAGGACAAATTTCCATTATTGTTTTATCTGTATATACTTAACTTAATGTCTTCTTTTAAGTTAATTAGAGTTTTTAATCAAAAAGTACTTTTTCCACTTTTACCATAGTAATTTGGCAATGTTTCCAACATTTAAGTTAGTCGACAAACTATCATAATCAAGTAAAGATCATTTCGATCCAGTCCTCGATAAAACACTAACAGATCTTGTAAATTGAAAACAGATAAGCGTGGACCTCCCCTAGAGAAACTAATGATGATCCAGAGCTGACACTAGTGGATGTGCCTGCGCTCCCGGATGAATAATGAGGAGGTGTGGGCCCAAATTAAGTTATGATAAATGCAGCTTGTCTGTCGTGTTGGTTTTTCTAAAACTATTTAATTTATGCGCGATAACTTTCGACTACCATATCGTAGTTCCTCTTTTTTTTACTTTTCAAAATCTATTGCTCCAATCAGCCAGCTCCGCGGTAAGCCGGGGCATAATTAAAAAATGCTGTCAGATATCATTCATCTCTGTAAGCGTTAAGCGGGCGAATATGTAAATGAATGCATGTAAAAATTATCTTTTTATTGAAGTTAATTTAGTTCTATTAAAGAATGCCTTTAAATATGTGTAATTGTTTTTTTTTTTCTGTTTTGGTGGGGTGGCCATTTGTCTTGCCGGAACGTCTACCTGGAATATGATCGACGGTCCAGACTTCGTACAAAATCAATTAAATACGAAACGTTTATTAATAGATACCACGGAATGAAGCTATTTAAGGAATCTTAATAACTCATCTTAATGTATTAGCTTAAGACATGAAGTTCCATTACAATAAAAATATAATAAAATTAATATTTTGGGAGTCACAGTTTGTTGACATTCGTGCGTGAATGATGAACATTTAAATATATCAACATGGATGTTATTTTTAATACTTTCTTAAAGACAACGAGGAAATAGGTCAGTTATTATTCTATAAAAAATCAACCATGAAAAATAGACTAACTTCATTAAAATTTTAAAGAAATAGATTCCAAAGAGGATAGATAACATAAGTAGATGTTTGCCAAAACTGGTGGCGAATGAACACAATTTTTGAAGATTAGCTAACATTTTTCTATGTTCAGTAAATATTTCTCCATTTCAGATAGAAGTTTCTTTAAATTTATACCTTACATAAAAAACAATGAAAATTTTTAATATTACACAGTTTTAAGATAAATTTCCACAAGAATTCTAATAATAGCTAATATTACTCAATTATGATTTATAAGTCATGAACTTCACAAATTTAAAGGAAAATTTTGCTAATGTTTTTCAATTTTAAGCTTATATTTCTAGATTTTTACTAGAAGTCAGAAAAATTCTTAAATTTTGCTGAAAATAATGAAAATTTGTGAAATTATTCAAATTCGAGATAAATCAATTTTAAGGAAAAATTCAGCTAAATTTTAATTGAAAATTCGTCTAAATTATCAAAAAATAATAAAAATTCAGCTGAAATACCTTAAATTAAAAAAATGACATTTTGAATTGTTTTGTTTCCACAAAAATTGGTACTTCTAATATGAGCTAATATAATATTTCTCAATTTTTATTTGTAAATGTGTTAATTCTGAAATTTTGAAATATTCTTGATTTATATATATATATATATATATATATATATATATATATATATATATATATATATATATATATATATATATATATATATATATATATATATATGTATGTATATATATATATATATATATATATATATATATATAAATTGCAAAATTTTAATTGTATATTGGTATTAGAATTGAAATTACTGTTAAAATTGTGAAATATTAATTTTTTTTTTAATTAAGGTACTTAAATGAATATAAAAAAAATTAAGAAAATGGACTACTTTCATTAAAATTGATGATAAACCTGATGGAGATTGAACACAATTTTTGAAGATTCAGATATATTATATTAATTAATTAAATATTTCTCCATTTCAAATAGATGTTTCTTTTCAATAGAATGATAAATATTAGCTGAACTCAGTGAATTCTTCAAATCTTAATTTTTTTATTAAAATTAAAAAATAACTGTATTTTTATTAAAATTTGTTAATTTCTCACCAAATTTATACAAAAATAATATAAGTTTTGAATTTTTCAAACGTCCATGATTTCTCTTCTTTTCAGGTAAAATTTAGATATCTTAGGTGAATTTTTCCATTAAAATTGATAATTGGAGAAAATTTGTTCTAGATTTGTCTAATTTTAAAGATTGTTTCATTATTTTTTAGTAAAATTTAGGAATTTCCATGATTACTAGTAAAAATAGAGTAATATTAGTTGAAATAAAAAAAATAGTAGCTGAATTTTTACTTAAATTTATCAGTTTCAAGGGAAATTTATGAAAAACTTGTTTTAATTCTGAAATTTTGATATATCCATATTATTAGAATTGAAATTTCTGTTAAAATTGTGAAATATTTTTATAAATTTGTATTGTTTAAATTAAGTTACTTAAATGAAAATAAATAAAATTTAAGAAATTGAAATTGAAATTTTATTAAAATTTTAGAGAAATAGATTCCAATGGACATACCATAATTAGGTATTTGCCAATTACCAATTCTGCGCAACATTGGATGGATTGAAGCAATTTTTGAAGAAACAGATAACATTTTTCAATGTTCAGTAAATATTTTTCTATTTCTTTCATAAAAACCAATGAAAGTTTTTAATATTACGCAGTTTTAAGATAAATTTCCACAAAAATTGACAATTCTAATAATAAGATCAGCTAATATTTCTCAATTTTGATTTATAAATCATAAAGTTCACAAATTTAAAAAAAAAATTCTGCTAATGTTTTTCAATTTTCAGCTTATATTTCTACATATTTACTAGTCAGGAACAATCTCAAATTTTTTCACTAATAACAATTTTCAGGAAAAATTCAGCTAAATTTTAATTGAAAATTCGACTAATATTTTTCTTAATTATAAAAAATAATAAAAATTCAACAATAATACCTTAAATTAAGAAAATGACATTTTACATAGCTAATATAATATTTCTCAATTTTTATTTGAAAATCGTGTAAATCCTTCAAAAATATCAAATTAACACAATTTTTTAATCGACAATTAAAAAATAAATTAGCTAATATTTCTTTTATATTTTTATACTATACTATAAAATACAGAAAATATGTGATATATTTAATACTGTAACCTAGACGTATTAATTTATGGCCCGCCACTGTTAATTCGATTTCGGCCTCCGTCTCAATTACCTTTCAACCTCAAAACACTCAATAAGATACTTCTTCGAAGGACACTAATTCATAAATTCCGCGGCCATTATTTTCATTATTCCGTAATAATTAATAATGACTCTCGAAATCGACGGGCGAGCGAGCTGAAAACCGCAGCATCGCTCCTTCTTTTGTACGTCCGAGAATCATCTGGTACGAGCGAGAGGAGAACATCACGGGACTTGTTTAATTAGAACACACTTTGTCATTAGCGTTTGCGAGGCAATACACGGGGACTTTTTAATTCGTCTTTTATTGTTCGTGACGGAATAATTGCGACGGGTTATAATTGGGGTTCCAAGGAATGATTAAGTCTCAGACGATACTTTATTTTGTTTATATTCTTTTATTTGCGGATCATAAAATCTAAATTTAAAAATGTGCACTCATTTTAAGTCCACACCATTCGGTTTACCTGTAAAACCCAAGATTTGGACGCTTCACCCAATTGTTTACAAAACTTTCTCTTGTTTATGGCCCCCGGCCATCAGAACTCTAATCCGTACAATGATTTTACGACAAAATTACTTTTGGGTGCCTGAATCGCGTCGGAAACGGCGAGAACCGATCCGCCCCCTGTCTGCACCCTGCCAGGTACCGTCGTACTTCAGGTGTGGCCTCCGCACGCCCAGCGTCCCGCATTGATTTTTACGATGCCACGTTTTGTTATGTTAAATAAACATTAGTCACTTTAATTAAACCAGCGCCGGGAATGAATATGTAAATTACGAGATCCGGAATTTTGTAATCGTCATCTCGGCACATGTTCCAGCGGTAATCTCCAATCGACTTCACATGGTGCACCGGGATTAGTTACTAGGCGCGGTGTTTATGAGTTCACTTGTAATTTTGCTCTATTTGCAGCCGTCCAAAATGCTTAATACGGCGTACACGGACTGGCATGTCATTAGGCCTCGCAGGATGTCACTCTCTCTCGGATCAACTCGGCGATAGCCCCTAAATGGACGGCGAGTACGCGAGATGATTCCGTATGGAGATTGGAACCGGGAGATCGATCTGCGGATGGAATGTGGCGCTTTTTTCTTCGACCGATCGGGGAAAAAAATCATGTAAATTTAGTTCATTTGTTCGCTAATGAGGTTGTAAGCACATCTGGTCATACACCTGGGACTCTCTTACCTCCGTTTCCTTCGAACCTTCTTTTGTGTTATGAAATAAATGAAACAAACAATACAGACAAAAAAATTAATATATTGCTGTCAAACATATTATAATTATGATGATTAATCTAGCTACTACTTCTAATACTACATATCCACATCTTATTTACATACTTTACACAGTACTTAAACACTTTTTTCCTCATTTTTTACAACCACGTTTATGATGGCAGGTCTGTGCTCCTTGGCCGTCTCAAAAAGGATTCCATAATCAAGCAGCCGGTACCTATCCAGATACACTGTTTCTTCTTTGTCATCATACATCAGTATATTCTGAGGGTGTATGTTCCACGACTCAGCAATACGGTGTCTGAGTTCTGAAAACTTTGTTGCCTCGGATATTTTCATAAAAATGCTGGCCTTATCGCGACAAATCATGAGGTAAACTTCCATGTGTCTGTTTGACATTTTAGTTTTAGTTTTGGAATACGCAGTCTAATACGTAGCACTAAATAGTATCGGGGATACTGAAACTATGGGGCTGTTACAAGGGTATTTAAAACTTTTGCAGGTAAATGTATTTATACTGCTCCCTAAGCTTCTTACATCTGCGCAAGGGATAACTGTGAGTGCATCTGCGCAAAATGTACTTAAAAAGGAAATTCCCAGGAAAAAGGTCAAATTAAATGAAGGTTGCCCTGTAAATTATTTAAAAGCAATAACAGACAATAAATATTATATTGGGGAATAAATAAATGAAATAAACTATAGAATTCTGAAATAAAATGAATACGATTTTAGTGTTTTTCTATGTTTATTATTTGTAAAAAGGTTTATAATCTATTAACATAAAATTAACCATGTAATATAAATATATTAATAATTATTATATAATTTTGGGAAGACGCACTTCAAAAACCATTAACTGAGACATTCTCTAACAATTCATTTCCTGCTCCCTCCTCAAATTGTCCATCATCATCTCTAGTTAAAACTGTCAAAATGGCTGGATTTTGTGGCTGAACTGTGACTGCATTTATATCACAGTCTTTCAAGAGTTTTTTGATTGTGTGGGGTGATTTCCAAAATACCCTATATCATTTTTTTGTTCTTCAAAATTGGGACACTTGGGGTGTTTTTTCGACGAACCATTAAAAACACAATTATTTTTGTTGTAGGCGTAACTAATGGGCAAATTGTTTGAGGATTTTGAGCACGAACTGAATGCACTCATGTATAAATTGTATTTAAAGATCTATCCAGTTACTCAATACATTTGCATAATATTTGAAAATTATTTTGTGATTTCTAGGAAGACAGATTTCTTGTACTGTGCAGCATTTACGATTATAGTGTTTTTCAGAGTACATTAGTAGTAAAATGTTTATAATCTATTGACACAAAATTAACTATGTGATATAAATAAATATACTTATTATTATTAGGTATATTTGGGAAGATATACTCTAAAAACCATTAACTGACGCATTCTCTGTCACTTCACCTGCTACTCCCTCCTCAAATTGTCCATCGTCATCCCTAAGTAAAAGTGAAAGCACAGCCGGATTTTGTGGTTGAGCTGTGATTGCATTTATTCCATAGTCCTCCAATGATTTGTCATCATGCATGATCTGTTTGTCACCGTCCAAGAGTTTTTGATTTTGTGGGGTGATTCCCAAAATACCCTGAATCATCTTTTTGACCTCCAAAACTGAGACACTTTGCTCGACGTCCAAGAACATGGTGGTGTTTTTACGACGAACCATTAAGAACACAATCATTTTTGTTGAAGACGTAACTAATGCACAAATTGTTTGAGGATTTGAGCACAAACTGAATGTGCTCAAGCAAATATTTTATTTAAAGATCCATCCAGGTACTCGATGCATTAGCATAACATTTGACAACGGATTTGTGGTTTCCAAGAAGCGAGATTAAATTTCTTGTACTGCAGTACAGATACAATTAAGAATCGAATAATTTAAACTGTACTACTACACAGATGTTCATAATTTCGTAACAAAAGATTTATTTTAATAAATCTCAACGTTAACTCGCTACTTGAAACGCCAATAAATCATTGTGATTTTCTTTTTAAATAAATTATAATAAACGGATACGGTGTAATTTTTATTTATGGCGGACTATTTTTAATGAAAGGTGAATTTCACGTGCTGATCTCCCGCCGTGAGTGGAAAAAGAATTTTTTGACATTGCCTTTCGATGCCATAACCACAACTGTTATTTATTAAGTGTAGTTAAAAATTGTAATTGATACCGGATAATGTGAAATAGGTCAATGGCCATTTATAAATTGTCAATTATCAATTTGCTTCGTGAAAAATAATGGTAATAATGGAAAATATGCGGTCAACGTTCTGTTAAATAATGAGGATTATTCACCAACATCTTCATTCATCCATTTTAGAATACTGGTTAAAAAAAGCTTTCCGAAATTTGTGTCTGATCATGGCATATGTGTTCGCATTTGATGTCTGTATATACTGTACAATTTTCAGTGGCTTGCGCATTTCACGTAATAATTAGAAATTAAAGTCAAGACCGTTGGTAATTATGAATTTTACTCACTGCTTTATTACTTTACTAATTATTTTCATTAGCTATTCATACAATGTGACGAATTTTTTAATACGTTTTATTAGAAATTAGAAAATTATGTGTGTAAGATTTAACTCTCGAAAACGTAAAATTTAAATAGTTAGTTTCACAGTTATATTTTAATTGTAGTTTAATTTTATGTATATTAAGATTGCAGTTTTCCCTCATCCAAAAACATTGAACAGTGAACACCTGGTATTCATAAGATTTAAAAAATATTTATGGTTTAATTTGTGGGGTGGTTTCTCAAGAAATCGTTGTTACCTTTTTTAACTTTTCTCAAAAATAATTTGATAGAAAGTGTCAAAAATGAATTCTAGTATTAATATTACATTATTTGGAAAAAAATGATAGGCTACAACCAAATTTTCAAATAAACTTTCTATATAACAATTATAGTATTATTTATTTAATCTTAAATCATTTAAAAAGTAACTCAATTATCTCTTTCACTTCGTATAATCAATCATAAATGATGGTTTTCGGTTATTATAAAACATTATTTGTATTTTTGACTAACGTACAATGTAATAAAGTACAGTTCCTCATCACGTACGATTTCGTTTTCTACTTAATTATAATTTGATCAAAAAAGATATTTCCTGGTTACAATCAGGCGTTTAAGCCACCATTGTATCAGAGTAACTTAATGGTAAGTAGGTTTGTGCTCAACAATAAAGATTATTATTAATAACAGGACCAAATACGAACTGATTTCAGAAGAATGACCACGATTATCGTTCGGCACAAACATGCCAATCAAATAGAACAATGTGATAAAAATGAATTGTAGGTTTGATGGGAACCTTGTTAACACAACGATCACATCGTACCTATTCATCTTTAACGTGCATACGGTGTCGATAATATATGTTTTTGCATAGAAAGTGTAGAGTTTTATCGGCGTATCGATCTAAACAAATCCAGATCCGCAATAATCGGCACAAAAGCTGTTGAAATGCCGGCGCAGTGTTCCAGCAATTCCTGCGGCCACCATGAATGAACCGGAGGGACAGGCCATGTTCGACGGACGGGCGAACATGTGTGTGACGGACGCGTGAACGGGAATTTCTCGACGAGAGGCGAAAACGAGAGCCAAACAGTCTCCGGTGGACAATGCGCGTAACACCGGCAGCGGTCAGTCTAACGTGCACGAGACGCGGCCGATTCAAGATGTTACATTGACCGGCCGGATTCGAGAGGACGATCGACGGGCACGGAGCGTGCGAAGAAGACTGGAAATCGACTCAGTTTTTTCTTTATCGAAATAAGTAGTGCTTCTCTCAAAGGTGTATACAAATTTGAAAGTTGAATTTAATGAAAATATATGAATGATAACATTAATAGAAATTAAAAATTCTTTAAGCCATTTTTCAAAATTTCAAAGAGTACAAAATGTACTGTAATAATGACCACTTAAAAAGTATTAAGAGACATTTATTTAAATATAGAAGATAGCTCAAAAAGTTTTCTAAACAGATAGAATCTCTCATAAATTTGAATTAAAAATTGAGTTTATTATAAATAAATGAATGACAATATTAATAGGAGTTTAAAAAATGATATTTATTGACATTTTTCAAAATTCCAAAGATTACAAAATCTATTGGAAAGTTACTTAATTCTACAATAGAGCTCCAACAGTTTTTTCTTAGGTAAACAAATAGAATTTTTCCCAAATTTTAATAAAAAAAATGTTTAAAAATGATTTTTATAACATTTTTCAAAATTCTAAAGAGTTCAAAATCTAATGGAAAGTGTGCATTTAAAAATTGTTAAGGGACAGTTACTTAAATCTACAATAAAGCTCCAACAGTTTTTTCTTAGCTAAACAAATAGAATTTTTCCCAAATTTTAATAAAAAAAAATGATTTTTATAGCTATTTATCAAAATTTCAAAGAACACAAAAGTTTCTGAAAAGTGTTCACTTAAAAAATATTAAGGGACAGTTATTTAAACATAGATGAAAGCTCTAAAATTTTTCTCCTTAGCTAAACAAATAGAATTTCTCCTAAATTTGAATTAAAAATTGAGTTTATCAAAAATAAAAGAATGACAATATTAATAGGAGTTTAAAAAATGATTTTATAATCATTTTTAAAAATTCCAAATAGTATAAAATCTACTGAAAAGTGTTCACTTAAAAAATATTACGAAACAGTCATTTAAATATATTGGGGAGTTTTCTCCTTAGCTAAACAAATATAATGAGTTTAATAAAAATAAATTAATGATAACATTGATAGGAGTTAAAAAAATGATTCTTATAACCATTCTTCAAAATTCCAAAGAGTACAAAATCTATTGAAAAGTGTCCATTTAAAAAATATTAAGGGACAGTTATTTAAATCTACAGTACAGCTCCAACAGTTTTTTCTTAGCTAAACAAATAGAATTTTTCCCAAATTTTACTAAAAAAAATTAATTTAGTTAAAATAAATGAATGGTGACATTAACAGGAGTTAAAAAAAATATTTTTATAGCCATTTTTCAATATTTTAAAGAGTACAAAATTTTCTGAAAAGTGTTTACTTAAAAAATATTAAGGTTCAGTTATTTAAATATAGATGAGAGCTCTAACATTTTTCTCCTTAGCTAAACAAATAGAATTTCTCCTAAAATTGAATTAAAAATTGAGTTTATTAAAAATTAAAGAATGATAATATTAACACACTATAGGCGGGTAGCAAAATAGTCCAAACTAAGTTGTTGAATGATAATAAAAAATAAGAGATAAATCTTTCACTTCCGTGTGTAAACCAATAGAGTAAAATCATCTCACGCCGCTTTTAAGTAAGTACATTCAAAAAGGTAAAAATTACCCGGCCCGCTAATAATTAACAGTTCTCGAGACGGGTATTTTTATCTGACCCGCTTATAGTGTGTTAATAGGAGTTTAAAAGATGATTTTTATAGTCATTTTTCAAAGTTCCAAAGAGTACAAAATCTACTAAAAAGTGTTCACTTAAAAAATATTAAGGAATAGTTATTTAAATATAATGGGGGGCTCCAACAGTTTTCTCCTTAGATAAACAAATATGATTGTCTCCAAATTTGAATAAAAAATTAAGTTTAATAAGAATATATTAATGATAATATTAAAAGGAGTTTACAGTTGATTAAATATAGGGGAGGCCTAAAAGTGTTCCAAAATCTGAATATAAAATTGAGTTTAAAAATAAATTAATGATAACTTGAATAGTATTAAAAATGGAACCATTTATTAATTAGCTAAATATATATAATTTCTAATAAATTTGAATAAAAACTAAATAATATTAAAAAATAAATAATTAATAATATTAAAAGAAGTTTGAAAATACAATACGTGTTTGAAGCTAATAATAAAAAGTCACTTTTCAAATTTCATTGAAATAAAAAACTGACTACTTTCTACAATAATTAAGGAACACAGCTCTTTAATCATACATAAAAGTTTTCAAAGCCAAGTAAATCTCTTCTAAATTACCCCCTCTAATTAGAACAACTAGCAGAGATGTGAAATTATGAATCAGAGAGATTACTGGCCGCCAATGAGTCGTCGTAAGACGGTCATCAGCACGCCATCTCACTGCTCAAAGTATGCGTTGAAAATTTGATAATTCCTTAATAAGCACACATCCTGTCTTTTAATCTTTTCAAATAAATGACCAACGATTCTGATGTTTTTCGCCTCCTACCTGTTCTGACTCTTCGGCTGTGTTCATTCACAAAACCCACATGGAGGCACCTTATTATTAACGTCTATTCTAACGAGTTCGTTTGCTTCACTTCTCGGTTTAATTATTGAGACCCAAATAAAAAATATATTGAATACCTAAATTCATTTTTTAAGTATTCAGTTTGAAATACACAAGTAAAACTCTTCTTGTTTCCATATTTCATGACTTTCGGTTTTTGCACCGTTTAACGGCATTGATTTGTAATCCAATAACAATAACCAATTACATAATATATATTAACAATAATTGACCACAAAAACTGTTCGAAAACAGGAAACCAAACGTGCCGAAACACAAAACATCTATTAGACCTGTGTCTCTTGTGTAGCCAGTTTTTGTAACTCTAACCTTAGTTAAACAAGAGAAACTATTAATTTTTTTATCAGAATTTTTAATAAACTTTTTCGCTATAATTACGAAAATAAATATTATGGTAATTCAGACATGAAGCAATCGTGAAAAAAACTGATTAACAAAATTTATGAAAACCACAAACTTAGTATTTTTTGTAATGAAGAAATTTTGACACGACGTGTCCAGATTGGGATAAAATGTCTCCGACTGTGATAATTACTTGGGCATCGTAACGGCGAATTAAAATATTTCGAGCCACTTAAGTATCGTGAATAAACTGGGACTTATTAAAAAATTCTCACAGAAAATTTCTCAACGTCAAAAAAGTTCGCGGTGCGTTTCACGTGGACAATTACACGTATTGGGACAATATGAATTAAAGTTACAAAAGCCCTTGTAATTATATGTTGCTTAATGTTACATGAAAAATGTTCTTGTTATATGGAACGAGGATTAACAGTTCCTTTTTCAAAGTCATTTCGGACTGCACAAAGCGAACAGTTATAATAAGATTTTGAATAAATGGGAAAAAATAAATGATGCCGGAATTAAATAATTTATACGGATAATTTTAACGAGTACAACAATGGACGAAAATATTAGTGATGGTAGTCTAAAAAATTTTGATTATTTATTTGTTTAATTGTTGATCATTAAACTGTAATTTTGTTATTAGATGTGGTTATTATTTCCGAATAAAACGCCATTTGTACAGGTGACGTGTAAATTAAAGGCGAAAAAAAAACCTAGCGAAATAACCATTACGTTAAACGCCTTAAAAGTCGTTATAAAAAGGGTAAAACAACTGTAACTAAAATCGCGGGGTGTCTTACAACAGACCTATTTATTATATCTGGAAAAATATACATGTACCATTAGATAAAATCCATTAACCTGAATTTGTAATGGCTCGTTTCAATTACGATTTCGATTCGAAATAAATCCCGTGTTTATGTCAGTCGCATGTATAATTATTCGTATCACCGTTCCTTATGTATCGTGCAATTAGGAAATTAATGATCTGTAAAATGTAACATTTTCCGTATTATCTTATTCGGGTAAGTGTAAAAACCCGCGATGCATTAAAATAATTATTAAAAACGTGACTCCGCCAGCCGCACCGATTACATTACTAAATAAAGCGAGACCGTCCGCAAGAAATTTATATTAAAATTGTTTTCGTGGATTTTGCCGTAATCGAGTTTATTTCGGACACGCAAAAAGTCACTATTAATTGCCATTGTTCTGTGGCTGTACAAAAAAGCAATATTTCACCATGTAGCATATTCGTAACAACAAAACAACGAAGTTTTTTGTCAAGGACAATAAGTATTTTAGTGCAACTTATTTGTAACATTAGGCACTGGAAAAAGTAATTTATGTTTTAGGTTCATTATTATTTTAATTAATTTTTATATTATTAAAAATCATTTTTGATGCAACTGGTGTCGAGAACCTTAGCAGCGATCTTAGAAACTTGAAAATTTTAGTAGGTTCTGAAATACGGCCTACCACCTCCATTTTTTGTTATACTATTCATAATTATTTTGTTGTTTATTCAACAACTTTATGTGCAAGTCATGGTTCGAGATATCGAAGTTCGTCAGTAATTAACTTTTTTGTATCAAATTACATTTTTGATGATTACTCAAAAAAGATTTTACATCTAATTTTTGAATTTAAAGACACTTTTTTATTTTAAACATTTTGTGGGAAAATAACATCTTTCCAAAAGATTAACACAAAGTTTATAAAATATTTTTAATTATTAGGAACTTGGAATTAAGAATTGGAAAAATTTATAGATAAAAATTGAATCATACAAATTGTCTTAAAATATCAAAAATATAGTTGAAAATAAATGAATAAAAAAATAAGTAATATGCAATATAAATTTAAAAAATAATAAAAAGTGTATATTGTAAGGTTAAAATTAACACAACGTCTTATTAAAAGAGGTCGTCAAAATTTGGAAGAAGGTAAAACAAGTCAAATAAAGAAAAAAATCTAAATAATTTTTGTCTAAAGTTTCTGAAGAGAGTACAGCCCCAAATTTAAATTTCAAGAATAGTTTTTTCTCATATTTTATTAAAATTTGGTATGTTTTTTTCTTAAAATATATGATTATATTTACAATTCAATGTAATAAACTTTTTCCATGATAAAATACCTAGATTTTGAAAGCTACCCTCCTCCCTAATTTTTGAATTTATAGACACTTTTTTATTTTAAACATTTTGTGAGAAATTAACATCTTTCCAAAAGATTAACACAAAGTTTACAAAATATTTTTAATTATTAGGAACTTTGAATTAAGAATTGGAAAAATCTATAGATAAAAATTGAATCATACGAATTGTCTTGAAATATCAAAAATATAGTTGAAAATAAATGAATAAAAAAAAATAAGTAATATGCAACATAAATTTAAAAAATAATAAAAAGTGTATATTGTAAGGTTAAAATTAACACAACGTCTTATTAAAAGAGGTCGTCAAAATTTGGAAAAAGGTAAAACAAGTCAAATAAAGAAAAAAATCTAAATAATTTTATTCTAAAGTTTCTGAAGAGAGTACAGCCCTCAAATTTAAATTTCAAGAATAGGCACTGGAAAAAGTAATTTATGTTTTAGGTTCATTATTATTTTAATTAATTTTTATATTATTAAAAATCATTTTTGATGCAACTGGTGTCGAGAACCTTAGCAGCGATCTTAGAAACTTGAAAATTTTAGTAGGTTCTGAAATATGGCCTACCACCTCCATTTTTTGTTATACTATTCATAATTATTTTGTTGTTTATTCAACAACTTTATGTGCAAGTCATGGTTCGAGATATCGAAGTTCGTCAGTAATTAACTTTTTTGTATCAAATTACATTTTTGATGATTACTCAAAAAAGATTTTACATCTAATTTTTGAATTTAAAGACACTTTTTTATTTTAAACATTTTGTGGGAAAATAACATCTTTCCAAAAGACTAACACAAAGTTTATAAAATATTTTTAATTATTAGGAACTTGGAATTAAGAATTGGAAAAATTTATAGATAAAAATTGAATCATACAAATTGTCTTAAAATATCAAAAATATAGTTGGTAATAAATGAATAAAAAAAATAAGTAATATGCAATATAAATTTAAAAAATAATAAAAAGTGTATATTGTAAGGTTAAAATTAACACAACGTTTTATTAAAATAGGTCGTTAAAATTTGGAAAAAGGTAAAACACGTCAAATAAAGAAAAAAATCAAAATAATTTTTGTCTAAAGTTTCTGAAGAGAGTACAGTCCCAAATTTAAATTTCAAGAATAGTTTTGTCTCATATTTTATTAAAATTTGGTATGTTTTATCTTATTAATTTAATTAATATATGATTATATTTACTATTTAATGTAATGAATTTTTTCCATGATAAAATACATAGATTTTGAAAGCTTCCCTTCTATTTTAAAAATATTATTCTCTGCATATCCTTCGCTCGATTTAGACAAAATAGAGTTTTGAGATATTACAGTTTTAATGTTTGAAGAAAATTAAAGTGACCAAATAGTATATTTACTTAAAAAAAGAATAAATTTATGAATTAATGCAAAAGGAGGAATTTTTAAAATATCTCAAACACGGCTGTGATAATTTAAATTAAGAGTAGTTTTTTTCTAAATAGTGTAAAGAATATGAAAAGTTAAATAATGTACAGAGAAAATATATATTTAACTTTTGACTGAATTGTGGATATGTATTTTAGAATAATACAGCCCTACTTTGTCATTATTTAATTATTATTACACTGTATTGTAAGTATGTATTTTAGGATAATATGTATTAAATTTAAACAAAAAAAAATTAAATTTGGGAGGCAGAAAATAAATCATGTAGTGAATTTCATCAAAAAGTTGAAGAATGGATATCACAAAAATTAAGTTGGGATTACAAAATTATGTGTTCCACAACTGATTATTTTCCTTTTGCAAGTAGCACTGTTGCTGGTCTGGACATTTGATTGAAGCTGGTAAACCTTGTGGAACAGTACTAAAAGAAGTCTTAATCCAGGAAAGCAGATTGTGAGTGGAATTTTATAATTTTCAATAATCACAAAGAGGTTGAACATGAAAAACCCTCAAAAACGAGCTTCTTCAGTCATTAGAAAACAATATTGCTTTTTCATGACAAAGTAAGATTACATGTCACATTGGAGACTCGGAACTTCAATGGACATTCTACTTCATCTACCATACAGTTACTCCTAAGATATTTCTATGTATAATAAATAATTTAATTCTAAAAAGGAGGTAATTTCTTTTCAGATCACAGATTTTTTTTTGTGACTTTGAGTATTGAGTATTATATTGGTAAAAATCTTGTTGAATAAAAGTTTGTAAACATTAAAAACGTAAATAACTGTTTCCGGAATATAAAATACAGAAAGAAACATTAATATTTAAAATAATCGAATAAATTATAATTTAATATTGTCGTTAATTAACCCATGGACTTGTTCCAGCAACTCAATAAATTTGTCGGAGCCACTTCCAGTGACAAAACTAAATATTATTATACCTGAAACAGTGTCACTTTTTATGCGTTTTTCCGATCATAACTTCGGCTTAAAAGTAATAAACGCGCTTCGTAATTATTTATGCCCAATGCGGTAAAAAAGGGTGGGCGCTACTCATAAAAATATTTACTCGTACCAACAATAAACCATTGAATAATGAAATTTGACACCACCCGGCATAACAGTACCTCGTAATCATTAAATATTAAAATTAAGAACCAAATATATAGCTTCTAATCCAGCAATTATCGCCGCACATGGAAATAAACTACACCCACAAATTAAGCAATAATTCACCGGGAAATTAATGTCCAAATAAAAACTAATAATCTGAATATTTAAGGCACATACGCGCGTACGGAATTCGTTGTGTTGTGTAACAGTCACTGCTGCGGTGGTCCCCGATGTCACAAACGCGTGAATAGTTGGGCAACGGGAAAAAATCAAGATAATAAATAATCCGGCACTGGGTCACGCCGACGGTATGAGATTTGAATCGTAAAAAAATCGTCCGGGACGTTTACGATTTTGTGGCAATTTTGGCGCAGGAACCGGTGTCGAACCGACGGCACTGGGGGAATCTATCTTGGTCATTATAAAATTATTATGGGACAAATTGAAAAAGAGGAAGACGCGTTTTGTGCCGTGCAATCATAAGTACATTACCTTCCCGGTGACATAGGTCCGTAATTATCGGACATATGTCCAAAGACCAAAGACGTTTTCGGCCGAGCCAGTCATTAGCCGAAGGGAAATCGACAATTAAACATTAATAACAGGTCGAATGACAACAAAAAAAGACTTAATTACTACACGGCAATTATGAATTTGTTTTGTTACACACTGTTGCCCGACAACACGCAATTATAGGTGGAGATGGCGGAATAAGGACGTAACAGTCGACCGTTAAATTTTTATGTTCTGTATAACTGAGCAGAATGAAGATAAATTTCAATCGTTTTTACGATAGATATCGATTTACTTAGAGGTGCTGTTCTTATGTGTCTAAAATTTATGGACGGTCATAAACAAGTGACCGGAATTTGATACAAATTTAGTGACGCTCTGAGTTAAAAAAAAACTACGTGGAGAAATAAACCTGGTTAAGTGTCGACATAAACTGAAGATGTTTTGATCAAATTAATTAATTTGTATACGTAAAATGTCTAAAACAATAAAAGCTTTCGATAATATAAATCAATGAGATTGCATTGATTTATTGACTAATTTATTAACACAAATTTTCTATACTGGAAAAATATTGTCTAAATTTTTAGATTTTATTTAAGATAATAATAAAAAATGTATTCAATTTTAGAAAAAAATGTAATTAATCAAAGACAGAAAGAGAAAAGTATTTATTATAAGTAAACTTAATAAATATAAGATAATTTAAACAAATTTTCGTAGATCATTTTTCGTAATGTAAAAGAAAAAATATAAATATTGAAAATAAAATATACATATACACGAAAAATTATTAAATTATTATTGTTAATTAGACTTTAACATTATTATTTTTTTTGTAAGAATAGGTTTAAAATAATTATAAAAAAAGATATTACTTTTACTGATAAAATTTATTAAAACTGAAGTTAAACAAAATAAAACAGTGTTTCACAACAGAAAAGACAAAATAAAAATTGAAAAAATATAAAATATATTTCAGACATCATCTACGAATAATAATATTAAGCAAGGGTAGAAATTGTAAGAAAAATAAAAATAACTGAAAAATTCTTGTATTTTTGTAAAAAAAATGTTTTACAAAATTCTAGAAATATAGAAAATATTCAACATTGCATCAATTGAAAACAATATAAAATATTATTACTTTTAATTTCACTATTTATGAACGACGAAAAATTGTGAAATAATTTCACAATTTTTTCATTTAAAATGGAGAATATCTTACACAGACAATGTTGAAAATTAAATATAAAAATAAAACAGTGTTTCATAAAGTAGAGTAAAGAACATAAAAGAGTAGGAAAGAAAAATTTCTAGAAAGAAAATTGATTAATATTTTTGTAGAAAAATAGTGGTTTACAAAATTAAAAAATATTAAATTTTATTAGGTTCACATAATTATGAAATCAGAGAAATGAACAGCAACAATAGTGCGAAACAAAAGATTTACGACATAATAAAAAATTAAAAATCCAAACACAAAAATAAAATAAGCAAATCAATTAGAAATAAATATAAACAATAGAGAGCGAGTAAACAATCGTCAAATTAATTTGCAATTATCACATTACCACTAATAAACTTTTCTGTGGAACTGCATTTTCTCCTAGTACATCTTTATTACATTCGCAATAAAATTTTTATGGCACTGTCAGCGCGAAACTAGTGATAAAGTGAATTTAGTTACAGTAATTTTGTCGGAAGTATAATTGCAAAATTTGCAACAATAAATTCAAAATAATTTATAGTATTATAATTGTTTGGATTGCTTTAGATTTAGACCTTTGATGCACACAATAAATGATAAATATTTATTACACATATGTAGCGAGGAAGCCAGTGAACCTATTTTATAAATTATCAATTAAATTTAAATTGCACCTAAAAGGCAGTTTATGTGCAAGATCCCATAAACATAAATTATGCTCGGGTTCAACGCAAACAATTAATAATTATTTAAACAGCATTACATGCCTGATTTAATGTTCTCAGCATTGAAAACTAATTACCATTAATCAAGGGAAGGTGCTAATTTTTGAACGGAGCTAATTGCACCAGTGGGATTTTAAGTAATTACTATTAATTAGATGCGGACAAACTACGTAAATAGATTATGTGTCTAACAGTAATGATCCGTTTAGTACAGTTTTTAAATGTTCCGTTATCGAAGAAAACAAAGACGTTTTATTTAGTACATAGGACGACAACAAATCGTACACGAGCCTTTGTTCTGTGACACAAAGGTAACAAACGGGAGGATGTGACTAATTATAATATCAAGTAATTAACTAAATAGACAAACACAATGACGATTAAAACGGGCAGTGGTGCTAGCATAAAAAAAACACATGACTCAATGAGTACACCATTCAACTTCAGCAACACGAAACTTGGCATAAAAAGCGGAAGATGAAGTTTAGTAACAGGTGCGTGGTTGAACTTGTTAAGGTAATTGTTTGACTCTAATTTAATTTGTAATCAGGCGTTTTTTCAGTTTCTCACAGTTCGCAAGACAAATTCACTACCCATTATGCGAGTGAGACAACGTCGACGATCATTGTTCAATGGCAAGGCGTTTAAATAAAGCAAAAGTCATTAGCCAAACAAAGCCGAATTTGTTCGCTTTGTTATCGAAAGTCTCCTCTCGTTGGTGCACGATAATTATTTTATAATTTGGACAAAAACTGTTTAAATCACGTCGATTAATTTTCGTAACGCGGACACAGAAATCGTGTGCTATTCAAATCTTTTACTACTTAGATCCACACAACAGGATATGAATGAAAAAAGCTGAAAAAAATGGTCTTCATTGAAAAACATTCGTTCATTAGCAAGTGTATAATGGAAGGCTTGTCTAACTTTTACCTGACTGTCATTTTGAGCATAACTAATTACATAATTACGTTTTTTTGTTGATTATTCGACAGTCATTAGTCGGTCGGGTCCAGAACCGCACTTGGCCCACAAATCGCCTTTCAATACTGTTAATCCGAAGAATTTTATAATTATTAACACGTTCAAGTTAGTGGCAATTTGTGCTTAAAATTGAACGGGTGAACTCACGTTCTAAAATAATAATTGCACGTTAATACATAATTCATACGTTCCAGAATCACATTTTTACGGATTCGGTAACAAACAAGAGTAGATGGAGCACAAAGTGGAAAGGTGATTAATAACAGCTCGGCGCATAATGTTGGCTGAAGGCTAATTTCAATATTTTAAGATTTTTGTTGAAAACCGTAATTAGAAATCGAGTAATTAAGATGAATAAGGCAACCACGGGTCATGATTTATTATAAGTACTGAATAACTGAGGAAATGTATTGGAATGTGAAACGAACGAGGATTTAGATCAACGTAAATATGCGATAATTGTACTATCCTACATCCATCCTCTATCAAACTACTCAAAAGAAATAGGAAGTCATAAAGAAAGTAATTTTACTCATTTCTATTTTTAAAGTTGTTTCATTATAAGTAAAATTTAATTAACATTGTTATGTATGTAGAAAACTGACAAGTTAATAAAAAATTGAAGAGAAAATAATTTTGTAAAAATCTGGAAATTTTACCTGAAATTTGAAAATTATTAAATTTCAACAGACTGTTCCAAATTTGATGAAATATTTGAAAACTCTACATTTTCTAAATTCGATGAAATAATTGAAAGCTTTAAGGAAGTGATAATCTTACTTTGAAAATTTGTAAAATCGAATTATTTCAGGACAAAAATATACTAAATTAGACAATTTATTAAGAGAAATTAAGTTAAAAAATTCATAATTTTAAAAATTAAAAATTATAATAATAATAATAATTTTATAACATTGAAAACAAAAAAATTTGTAGACTTAATTTTTTCAGACAGATAAACATAATTTTCTAAATTAACCATAATATAAATAATTTTTGGGGGAATTAAGCTAAAAATTTCATAATTTTTAAAATAAAAAAAAAATTATAAATTCCATTTTTCCAGGGAGAACCAAAAATATCTTGAAATACTAAAATTATTATTATTAAACACAATTTACTGAATGAACAATTATAGAAAGAAAATTATTATTTTATTTATGCCAAAATTTTGTGGATAATTTTATAAAATCGTTTAAATTTGAACAATGAATTTTAATTTTCTTAATGGCGTATCCTTAAATTACTTTTTTTTTTAGAATAAAACGGAAGACCTATTAAATATGACCTTTAATTTAAGATGTTATTAGTAAATTGATTATTTCCAAAATTAAGTAACAAATTAATGAGTACATTATTTCTATACTCCGAATATCGATTCTAAAAATTGCCATTGCCATTACCATGATCTTATTATAAGTTTAAAACAGTTTATTTATAATTAGATCCAGCTCGTAACACGATATTGTTCTGGTTCAAGTACTAAATTAAAACGTACGCAAGTTAAAAACTCTAACCAGTCACTCCACGTACACGTCCTCGAGGAACGAATAATAAAAGGCAATTTTAATCCCCGCCGTTTAATTGTGTAATAAATGTGCGTAACGATATTAAATTCAAACCGTGTCCAATCGCGATATTCTTATTATTCAATACAGTGGCCGAAATAAGATTAAGTTTGTTTTTTTTTTGGACACAGCATCACACACCTTCAAGGTGTATTTCCATGCGTGTGAGGACAATTTAATTGTTTTATTAGGTTTAATGTGTATAAATTTTGTAATTCCATAGATGTAGAAGAAAATATAATCACGATACAATTATTAATTCTAATTTATTTATATATAAAAAACGAGGAACATCTGTTGGATGTTGCCAAAAGGAGTGATCAATTATTACACAAAGTGGTGGGAATAATATGAAAATAATTAGAATTTTAGCCATAATTAATTTTCTTATGAATTTCGATCTTAGCCTTTTATGTTATAACTTGTCGATTTACATTTTTAAATTTTTAATTGTGTTACATTTTTTATTGGGTAACTAACTTATAAATTTGCAATTTAAATCCACAAACACTGTTATACACTGAAACTGTATAATTGTATAAAATTGAGTATATGTACTATTGTAGTAATAATGACCAGTAATTGCTACAATAGCTATTTTTTATCGGTATCTAGTCAGAAAAAGGTAGATTAAAACTGCTCCAAAAGCAGGAGGCTCCAAACTAGCCCCTCACTATACAGAGGTGTTTCAAAAATCTTTAAAAAGCATCCCCAAAAAACGTCTCACCAAATAAATAAGGAAACTTCGGAACTATTTAGCGTTCATGTGATGGATAGAACCGTGAGAAATCGTTTGTGAAGAACTTTATGCCAGAGAACAATAAAAAATGGAGCGAAGAATCAAAGTTTAACTTATTTGTTTCTGATGGTAGATGATATGAAAGACATCCAACTAAACAAATATTCAATGTAAAATATCAAATTCCTACTGTAAAATATTATGGTGGTAGCCTAATACTGTGGGGGTGTTTTCCCCAACCTGATGTCAATCCAATAGTTCAAGTAATGAGTAAAATGGACCGTTTTCAGGATCAGACCATATTAGAGGACTCGATGTTGACATTTATTGGAGAAAATAAGCTACGAAGATCGTGAAAACATGGTTTCATGATCGCGACACATCAATCCTCAAATGGCATTCACAGCTTCCAGATCTGAATCCAATTGAATACCCATTTTGAATCGTCGCATAAGGAGCCACACTAATATATAAAATATCAAAGTACTAGCTCAAATTCGCAGGAAACACTATAAAAACTGATTGATTTTATGCCAAGCAATGTTGGATGTTTATGCATATGCGAAAAAGAATTAAATATTTGTGTAAATATATTTTGGCAAAATAAATCAAACTTACATACTGTTTTCCAGATACAAAAGTATATTTTTAAATAAAATCTACAGAAAAACACATACGTGATTAAGTGAAAAAGGTGTATTTAAATTGTTAGGTCCACGATAGTAAATTTTTATTAAAAAATTCCAAATTACACAAATTTTAAATATTTCTGGATTTTGTTCTAAAAACTGAATTGTAGTTTATAGATATTTGTCGTCACTTTGTAATAATCTAAAAATTTTGAAATTTCAATAAAAAATTGAAATTTTCAAAACATTTCCTTAATAAATTTAGAATCCTAATAAAAATTTAGTCGAATTCTAGTGAAGTTTTCAATTTTCAAAATAAAATTTTAAATACTTAGGAATATTAAAAATTTAGAAATCTCACTTAATTGTTTTTATAAAATTAAAAGTTCATAATTTTTCATAAAAATTCTGGAGTTTATGGTGTTTTTTTCAAAAAATTATTGGATTTAATGAATTCTAAAATTTTAAATTATATGAAATCACAAATTTCAGGATTTTATTCTAAAAATTGAAGATTTCTAGTTTATAAATTCTTGTCGTCAATTTTTATTATTTTCAAATTTTAATAATTCCTCAAAAATTGTAGAATGACGGTAAATATTTTTTTAAAATTTATGTAAACTTACCTTCAAAATTGGTAATACGTTTTTTTTTTTTTGAAATTGTGTTTTCCATAAAAATATTAAAAACTAGAAATCTTGACATCCTGAAATTTTCTGTGGTTTATTTTCAATTTAGAATTATGAAGTCTTAACTTCAAAATTCCTAATTTGTTTATTTGAAATTTTATTCTTTTTCCATAAATATACTAAAATTCAGAAATCCTGAAACTTGGTGGTTTTTCAGCAAACGATCAGAATTAATAAATAATAATTGCGTAAAAACATGGTTTTATGATCGAAACATATCGGTACTCAAATAGCCTTCACAGTCCTTAGATCTAAATTCCATTGAACACTCATTTTGGATCGTCATATAAGAACCCACACTAACATAAAAAAATCAAAGAAAAGAGCAAACGAAATGGTCACAAATTCCTGAAAAAATACTACAAAAACTGGTCGATTTCGTGCCAAGATGTCAAGTAGTGTTAGTATGTCGATATGCGACAAAATATTAAATTAAATAATTATGTTTATATTTTTCAGAAGATAAATCAAGTCTCCGTACTTTTTGCCAGATTCAAATATATATTTTGAGTTAAGTGGTAGTTTACACCACAAATTCTGACTTGGCGGAAGTTTATATTCGAATAAATCATAAAATACATTTTTCCACTACTGTATACGTGTGCATGGATAATTTTTGTTATTTTTAATCGAACGAAAAAAACGTTCCAGATGCTCAATCTCGGTTAATTCGCGTCGTAATTATCACATCGACCGTAATAGGAGGATGTGGTGGTAAATTATGATTTAGCTCGATAATTGAATTTGTGATAAAAAAAGGCGCTTAAATAATGCCGTTGCGGCTAATTAGGAATTTCGAAATAATCATCTTCGACGTTACCGATGGACCCCGGCACAAAAAACCACCGGACGAAATTATCACGTATAAGACGAAAGTAATTATGCTTATTGTATTGCAGCCGATGAGTTTTTCTCGGATGCGTAAGTATGCATCGGAACATAATTCTGTGTAATTTAATATCAATTTTATTTATTACGGACTTGGTGCGCTGTCAGTTTAGCGAATTCTTTCAATAATTGGATTATAGTTTTGTATTTCAAGGCCAATCGGCACTTGGCTTCGTACCGATACATAACCGATATAGTTGTTCATAAATAAACAAGGAACGGGGATGACCAGTTTTTGTTTGGACCGCGAATAAATACGGCTCTGGCTATTACTACAAATCACCTAGTAATTACTTCCAGACCATAACTAGACAACTCGACAACTATTCATTTCTTTTGCACAACGCGAAATTGGAAACATTGGAAACATCCCGGGAATGAGATGGAAATAAATATTTACGGTGAATTAATTAAAATAATTAACGGTGTTAATGATGATCTAACTGCAATCATCCTATTTTTCCACGAACTGGCATTTTAATGCAACAATTAAAAACCCATTAATAGATTTTGCGTCAGCAATTAATTATCGCGCAGAAAAATAACCGCCGGGAATTCCACCACGTGTCCGTTCTAATGTTCCCCGAAACCGCGTAGGCGCAATACCATAATTAATTGCGGTAATATTTGTTTAAGTAATTGTAACTGTAATTAACGGCGGCGATGCACAAAGATCGGAAGAATGAAAAATAGCCGAGCTTGAGAAGGTGGCGTAGGACAATTATCTTGTTTATGTAACGCTCATGAATAATGCCACGGCATTAGAGATTTAATTGTTCGGGGCGGGAGAATTTCTGCGGCGCAGATCCGTCCCTGCGCCCTGAATAAACTTTTTATTGGAGTAATTAGTTTAACGCGGTGTCGACGTGTCCGCGCCGAATAACACGGTCCGGAGGAAAGTCCTGTAATTATGAAAAATTACGTTTAATCACTTTTTCAGACTATTAGTGGCCTTTCATGATTCATTCTTGGCATCGCTCCTTTGTCTTTTTCATCTTGGCCGGTACACAGATGTTCGATTCACAATATTATGAAATTAGTTCTGTGTGTTTATTAATGGGACGTTATTAGTCGAGTTTTGGTTCTTTTTAATTTTACATAATTAGATTAACTTATTGAGCTACCGGGCATATTATTAATTAATTATCTAGGACACTATTAACTCAATGCATTTTCTAGTTTCCAATATTCCTTAGAATAATTTATATCAACTAATACAGCTTTAAAGATTTTAATAAATTAAAATTGTCTAGAATTGATCAAATTTCAGAAATTTTCAATATTTTTTCAAAAAATCCTGAAATATTTGGTATATTTTCTTAAAAAATGAACAAGTGTAATAAATTTGATTCTAAAAATTTTATAATTTATTATTTTCAAGACTTTATCACAGAAATTGGAAGAGCGATGTTTTATATTGTTGTCAAACTTTGTAAAATATCAAATTTCAAAGCGAATTTTTAAATTGTCAAGGTACAATTTATATAAAAATATAAAAATGACTAGACTTATTATTTTCAGGATTTTGTTTTAAAAATGTTAATTTATTTTTTAAATTCTTGTCAAAATTTGTCAAATTTTAAAAATTTTTAAATTTTCAATAATTTTTCACAAAATTCAATATTTTAGATATTTTTTCTAAAAAAATTAAAATTATTTCAGATATTTTTCTAAAAATTATAAAATTTAGAGAATTTTCAACAAAATTATTATTTTCAGAATTTTATCCTAAAAATAGTAAGATTAACTTATTGACATATAATAATATTTGTTTATATAATTCAAAATTTTATATTTTTTCTCAAATTCTGTTAATTTAAAAATTCAGAATTATCACCTTACTTTTTTATAAAATTTAAAATTCTTAAATATTTTCCAAAAATCCTGAAATTTTTGATGTTTTTGTTCAAAAATTATAAGATTTAGTAAATTTTTGTACAAAAATATAAAATTATACAAAATTTCCTTTTCTAGTTTTCAGGATATTACTAAAAAAATTGGAAATTTCTAGTTTATAGATTTTCTTTATTACGTAAAATTTTAATAATCTGCAAATATCAAAATAATCCTGAAATTTTTGGCGTATTTTCTTCAAAAATTATTAAATTAATTATACAAATTTTTAATTTTCTAATTTTCAGAATTTTACTCTAAAAATTGGAAGATTTGTTGTTTATAGATTTTTTTCATTTTGTAAAATACCAAAAATAAAAAAATAAATAAAATTATAATTCAAGTAAAAATTTTGACAAAATATAGAAATTATTATTTTTCAAAGAGAAATTTTAAATGTTTAAAAATTTAGAAATTTCTCTGAATTTTTTATAAAATTTAAAAAACCAGAATTCCAATATATATATATATATATATATATATAAATTCAAATTTTTCTTAATTTTTCCAAAAACCACATTTGTTGAATTTTTTTCTAAAAATTGATTTCTAGTTTATAGATTTTTATCGTCAAGAAAAAGAGAAATTTTTGTTCAAAAGCTAACCAAATTATAAAATTTTCTAATTTACAGGAATTACTTCTAAAAATTGTGGAAGAGTAAATTTTTGACTAATTAGAATTTTTAATTATCAAAAAAAAATAAAAATTTTAATTATTTTCTAAATTGCTTTTGCTTTTTCATAAATACATTAAAATTTAGAAATTTTTCGTTTTTTTAATCATGAATAATTTCAAAGAATAAAGAAATTCAATTCTTTATTTCTTCCATTATAAAAGTAACTGTTATTAAAATAAATATTTTAAAACATGTTTTATGAAATCCACAACAAAAATAAATGTATTGAATGATCATTTCAATAATGTCCTAATTCATTCTGAATTAACAATTCGGTTATTCAATTCATACAACACGTCTAAAAAGCACACATTGTACATACAAACCGGTATTAATTCAACACAACTAATTGAAATTCAAATAAACTGTTGTAAAAACTACTGTTTTTCCTGGTTCTTTAACACCAGTTACATTGCTCGAATATCACTCACCCATTAATGGCCGTATGCGTCATGAACCAGCTCAAGAAGAACTTCACCAAAGAGTGCCAAAGCTGCGTGAAAATCCAATCGGACTTTTCCTCGGACCTAATGAGGAATTTGTTCGTCTCATCGTCCGGATGGAGCTGGACGAACTTAGACGCTAAATCGTCCGGCAGCCTCTTTAAATCGCATTGGTACCACTGTAACAAAGAGTAACGATTGTTGGCACTGACATTAAAACGTGTGTGGTAAAAAGTGCCCTTTCCGTCGGCACGAATTTAGGCTTAAAATGCAATTAATGACCGAGACCATTAATAATAATTAAGTATGAATGTAATCGTGATTGCTTTAAAACTGTTTAATTACTAAATATTTATCGTGAAAGGTCTTTACAGGCGAATTTCGTAATTGCACAATCTACGTTTATTAATCTCGAAGTGAGGCTTAATAAATTAGCTCGGACACACATATTTATTTATTTAATTGTGTTAATGTGTAAGAGTTTAGTTTATTCGGATCAACTTTTTGTTTTAAATAAAATTTATCATCATAAACTCGTGTTGTCTAGAACCATAAACCATTGTTTTTTATGTCTTCATAAGTCCATTAAAAATTGCAAACACGTTCAGGGGAAGAAGAAAAAAACGCTGGCGTTGCTCCTCATTGGACTGTTAATCAATCATGCACCATAACAGCTTGCCGGTCGATTTTTCCATCTATGATCCGGCGTATGAAGTGCAAAGTGTACGAGCTAAGCCCTATGGCACTACACCAGGCCCAATTAACGATTCGTTGTTTTTGTACCTCGCATATGAATAATAATGCAAAACGATTTACCGAAGGCGCGATTTCCTATGCATACACGGCCGGTATAAATATTCATGAGATTAGCGTTGCGTTCGGGCATCTTGACGAACACCTCGAGTGATTATTTTCCAAGCTGACAACAATAGGGATCCGCTTTAAGCACACACATACACACACAACGATAATACTTCACCATGCGTGTGTAATTTAAAAAAAAAAATTGTAGCTACAAGTCTCAAGCCCGCGAACTGCGGCTTAAGATTGAATTGTAATAATTTTGAATGAGTAATTAGGTCTTGAAATTAAGACGTGCACCTTCGGGTTGCGTGTCACAATTTAGCAACTAGCACAGACGTTCCATAAACTAGTTCATCCGCCAAACTCTGACTTGCAAAACACCCATAACATGCAATTTACCGTCTGCGATCCGTCGTGGAAAAATCACCCTGAGGATTCATAACGGCAACAAAGACGCCACCTGCACGTCCGAATCCGGCCTATTTTTCCTGAATAAATTAAAATCATATTTTAAGACATAGGTGGCAATTGTACGGATTCCGCTCCACTAATCTGTTACCGTCCACATCATTAAAAACACAAAAAGCCACATTTCAGCCGTGGCATTTTTATGTTGGCATTAAGAATGGTGGCCCCCTAAGTCTAGTAATAATCGCGGCATTAAATATCGAGTGTCATTACCGTTTTGTTGTATTACATTTAAAATGTCCGGGACAACGAAAAGTCTGCCACAAAAGTTACCGATGCAAGGTTTCCTGTAAAATCTCATTGTGCGGCACATTCAAGTTATGATCCAGTTATAATTAGATGATACGAAATAATAAAAGTGTATCGGAAAAGTTGCCTATTTGCTTTTGAAGCCCATACACAATTGGCCACTAATAACAAATTCCCATTCAATTTTTGAGTGGTATTGTTGATGTGATAAACAGTGGTTGATAGATATTGGATGTAATTTACAGGAGCGCTTTCAGAATCCGATTTTTCATATCTTTTATCTGATTATTAGACAACGGATGGTACCATTGTATCATTTTTTCAAATTCCTAAATTACTGCAGTTGGATGCAATAACCAAAAACCGTTCTTTCACATTATGCGTGCCTTGAAGTGAAAGGCCCTTTTCAATAAGCTTTAAAATATTTGATTTGTACGCGATTCATTGTGGCAGCATTGTAAATTGGTATGGAAATCTGTGCAAATAAAGGAGCGCCTTGTTTCATTTGAGACTATTTTAGTCTTAAAAAGGTACCGGGTACATATTAACTTTGAATTATACAAGTGACATTATTTATTTTTACAATTAAACCAAAAATACAACACACAAATTTTAATTTATTTATTGAATATTTTAAAAATTTTGTGGGAAAACTTGATTTTAATGGTACTATATTAAAAACGGGAATTTTAATTTTGACTTCTTAAATGGACCTTTTTATCGTAACAAAATTATGGATATTAAATGCATTATTTCAATTAGTAAAAGTCTAACTAGAATAACACAATATTCTAGTTTCTTATTCTATTATGTAATTTCTAACTAAAGCACTTGGTGGCAGAAGCACCTTTAATATCTAAGATGAGTGATCGTTCCTTAATTAGTATACCTATAGACTGTAATTACAAAATAGAACCTGTATCATCATGAAGTTCTAAAAATTACAATATGCAAATATTCCAAATAAGATTATTGGATTAAGATTGGCACCATTCAATAACGAATTTAGATATTTTATGTGATAATTTAGTAAAAGATGTTGTTAACAATCTAAACAGAATGTGTCCATAAAAACTATGAATATTCTTGCTAAATATACTGAAAGTAATAAATGAATGGAGAAATATTAGAAACTATTAAACAAAGAAATATTAGATAAAAAAGCAATTTTCATTAGGAAAGAAGAATCTTGGAAGTCATATAAACAAGTAAGAAATGTTGTGATAGGATAGGATCAAGAAAAATAAACAGATATATTTTAGAAGTACATTAAAGAACAAAAAAGATATTAAACTTTGAAAGACGCTTAAAAAACTATTACGTAATTAAAATATTCATGTAAATAATTTTGTGCAGCTGATTAAGTAAACGTAAGTGAAGGTCAAAATATAGTACATAAATTTAATAATTATTTTATTCAGTATTAAACAAATACAAAATAGTGTAGAAAGAAGAGAATTTGGACATTATATTTTAGAAAATATTTCTTTTAAAGCACACAAAAAAAGCGGAAAGTACCATTTACCTATATCAGATCTCATCTTACCCGGTTTATATGATATTATGAAATATGTAATAATAATATTTCTGTATCTACAGACGATACAGTGCTGTACATTACTTGTAATAATTGATTATATGTTTGAGACTGTAAATTTAAAGTTATCTGTTACCTTAAAATGAATCTGTGATAATAATATAAATATAGATAAATCTAAATTTATGTTGATAGGTAAGGTAAGCCTTATAAATTATTAATCTACATTAATGTTAAGGGAACTTCAGAAAGTATAATTAAATTGAATTAAATTTTAAAGGACATTATAATAATGTTTTAAAAACAATTTTCAAACGGGTATATTTATTTATTTATAAAAATGACTTGCAACATAAATTTAAACACTAGAATATTAATTTATAACGCCATTAATTAATCTTTATTTTGATTATTGTCCTTTACTTCTGTTTAATTGAATAAATTAAATCAATTTTAGAAACTAAAGAATAGACGGATACATATAAAATTACAGGACAATAAATATACATCAATAAAAGATATGTTGGAAGTGTTAAGCTTTGTGAAAGAATTATTCTTGAAGTACACTCAGAATATATGGTAAGTCGAACTTTGATAACTCCAATTTTTTATAACTAGAAGCAAACTGGTTGACAATGGCATCCAGGGTGAGAATTATGTGTAATTTTTACTTGATAACTCTAGAATATCTTGATAACTAAATATTGGGCATAATCCTCGATAAGTCGAATTTCTCCTGTCCCAGGTAAACTATCGGCAACAATTCTAAGACAATTATAAATTGATTAGAATAATACCTACGATTTTCCTTATAGTGTTTACATAATTAATCTTAATGTTAAGTTCTAAATGAAAGTAAATTTTACTAAGGGTTTTTCCAATTAATTGTCTCAAAGACGACTCCTACAATGACAATGCTTATTTTTGCTACTAGGCTTGATTTTGTGGCAAATCATGGTTCTAATTCGAAGTCTGACTCTATTCAAAGTTACTTATAAAATTAAAATCCAGGTTACACCATCATATGTATATAGAAAAATAACTTAACATATGTTATTGGTGTTCATGGGCATAATACTAAAGAAAAGTGGATTTTATGTTAAAACAAACAAAAGTCAATACTTAAACAAAAGTTCATTTTGTACTGGTCTACATATGTATAATGAATTATCAAATAACATAAAACGTTGTGTTAATTTTCATAAATTTAAGGGTGTAATTAGAAAATATAATTTTCAGTAATTTTATTGTTTGTATTTATTAAGAATTGTGCTTGATCCTATACATGCATACACATTTTAAATTGTATGCTAAATAAATTATTATTGTTATTAAAGTTTTAACTAACGTTAGATTGCTGCAGCCATAAAAACATACAATTCAGCACAAATATTTAAAAAGATATAAATTGGAATGGGGTCAAAAATTATAATGAGCAAATCAAAATTCCTCACAAAAAAGTGACAAAAACATAATTAAACAACACTTCCCGAGAAAATAGTCCGGTTTTTTCATCAAATAACATTAAAATCGATTATAATCTTGCGAACCGTTCCATTAAGAGAAGACGTGGACGTTAACAGATCATTGCATGAAATTGTCAAGTTTATAAGTAAATAATTGCATATCGTAAAAATGGTCCTGTGGCAATATAGACATAGACACCACATTATAATCTCGACAAGAAAACGTATTTCGTGCCCACGGGCGCCAAACGCGGCTACGACCATTTCCGTTGCATATTTTAATGGTGGTTAATCAATTTAAGAAAAATGTCATCTCTCTTAAAACACACAAAGGTTGGATCTCACCTATCGGACATTGATTTATGATATTTTTAATATGATTCAAATAATTCAATTCATGTCCCCCTTGAATGTATCGATAGTAAATTATGGGCCTACGTGCCAGGTTAAATACAATTATAAATTATTTTTTTCTCCTGACATACCGATTTATGGTGCGTCATTTTAATTGGCGTTTTAGTAGTTTGTGAATTAACGACAAACCGATTTGCATATTTAAACAATTTATTTTAATTGTCCAACGCTTATTGAATTATTCAAATTCACGGCAAAAAATAACCGTCTGTTTTCTCGTGTGTCACAAATCTCAATACAAACAGTATAATTGTAACTAAAATGTGTGTTCGTGAAGCTGTGGGCATGGGATCCGAATTTGATTCGATGTGACCGTGGAATACTAAAGAGACATTTCCATCCCGTCACATTGATCGAAACCACGACGGTTTGTTACACGAAAGAATGCTTCTTAAAAAGTAATTTGTACATTTGTTAGTCGCGCCGTTGCCCAGTACTTATTATTGAATCGAATCTGCCCGTCATCTCAGCACTAATTAAACCAAACGCAGCGGACCAATTCGACAGTCGCCATTAACGTCTAATTAAACGATTACGCTGCGCGAACTGATCGAACACTTCGATTTGGTGGGTTCCCATAGAGTGGCGGGTTCAGGGGACTCCGGTGCACAACAGAAATTAAATTAACGCGGTCTCGATCAAATAATGGGGGAGAGACTGTGGTGGCATTCGAGTGGTACCGTAAGGATGATTTGTCTGGGTGTTTCGCGAATCGTACGGTTGCAAGATCGATTGTTTAAGTAAAATGCTTCGGGAATCGGATATTCACGGTTTTGACCGTCTTGAATGCGGTTTCTTGTACAAGTGCAAGATTATCAACGGCGAAATTAACGTTGGCGATTGTACGGAATTCTTCAGATTCATTAACCTTCTTTGCAGTTAATTCAATTCATGTTGTATCAAGTTTCAGCTCGTTTATTTATTCTTTCAAATATTTTTGTTTTTAGATTGTAATATTTTTTTAGCTTTAACTGATACCTCTTACTCTTTTGGTAACTTATAAATGATGATAAAATGTAAGAAAAACAAAAAGGATGTTACCAATATAATTCCTCTTTTCTCTAAGTTTCAATTGTTTTATTTCACATTAGTCACTTTGGTAACTTGTAACAAATAGTTAATCCAATATTTTAAAGTTTTTAGTCTTGTTATATTTAATCGTCTACTCATCATAACCTTCTTCCTTTGTTAAAACAGATTCAATATTTTCAATTTTTTTTTTAATGGCAAAGAGAAGTTATTTTTGAAATATAATCACTCACTCTTTAGGTGAACAACTAATTTATGATAAAACATAAGAATGCTAACAGCAGAAATAAAATCTATTAAATAGAGAGATGTTACCAATATAACTCTTCTTTTCTTCAGGTTTTAATTTTTTTAATTCACATCAGTCATATTGGTAACTTATGACTAAAAATTAATTCAATATTTTAAAGAGTTTTTAGTCTTGTTATATTTAATCGTCGACTCATCACAACTTTCTTCCACTTTTAAAACTGATTCAATGTTTCCAGGAATTATATATATTAATAGCAAAGAAAAGTTATTTTTAAAATATAGTCACTTACTCTTTAGGAGAACAACTAATTTATGATAAAACATAAGAATGTTAACAGCAGAAATAAAATCTACTAATTAGGAGGATGTGACCAATATAACTCTTCATTTCTTCTAGTTTTAATTGTTTTAATTCTCATCAGTCACTTTGGTAACTTGTAACAAAAAGTTAATCCAATATTTTAAAAGATTTTTAGTCCTATTATATTTAGTCTTCGACTCATCATAACTTTCTACCTTTGTTAAAATTGATTCAATGTTTCCAGAAAGTATATTTTTCAATAGCAAAGAGAAGTTATTTTTAAAATATGGTCACTTACTCTTTAGGAGAACAACTAATTTATGATAAAACATAAGAATGTTAACAGCAGAAATAAAATCTACTAATTAGGAGGATGTGACCAATATAACTCTTCATTTCTTCTAGTTTTAATTGTTTTAATTCTCATCAGTCACTTTGGTAACTTGTAACAAAAAGTTAATCCAATATTTTAAAAGATTTTTAGTCCTATTATATTTAGTCTTCGACTCATCATAACTTTCTACCTTTGTTAAAATTGATTCAATGTTTCTAGAAAGTATATTTTTCAATAGCAAAGAGAAGTTATTTTTAAAATATGGTCACTTACTCTTTAGGAGAACAACTAATTTATGATAAAACATAAGAATGTTAACAGCAGAAATAAAATCTACTAATTAGGGGGATGTTACCAATATAACTCTTCATTTCTTCTGGTTTTAATTGTTTTAATTCACATCGGTCACTTTAGTAACTTGTAACAAAAAGTTAATCCAATATTTTAAAGGGTTTTTAGTCCTGTTATATTTAATCTTGGATTCATCATAAGTGTCTGCCTTTGTTAAAATTGATTCAATGTTTCCAGAAATTATACTTTTCAATAGCAAAAAGAAGTTATTTTTAAAATAAGATCACTCAGTCTTTAGGTGAACAACTAATTTATGATAAAACATACAATGCTAATAGGTGAAATAAAATCCAACATTAATCCAATATTTTATCATCTATCACTTTGGTACCTTATAACAAAACGTAAAACTAATATTTTCCAGAACGTTTAATGTTGATAGATTTTATTTTCGACTCATCGTAAATTTCTTCCCTTGTTTAAATTAATTCAATGTTTTCAAGAGATGAATATTCTCAATAGCTCAAAGAGTTAAAATAAGATCATAAAAACTACTTTATTTTTGTATTTTAATATGTCCAACCATTTGAACATTCACAATTTTTGAATAGATAGTATATAATTGGATAAATCCTAGATTATTTTTCATACTCATGAATTTTCAATTTAATTCATTGCTTTTCCAATCGTATTCCATATACTATACCATCACTCAATATAAATTATTATTAAACTTCGTTGGACTCAACCAATCTTGTGATGCACATGTAATGAATTTAAAACGAATTTGTTTTATGGGAGTTAGAAGCACGTGATAAGTTAAATACGCTGACAAGAACCGCACGAATCACGATAATCCTTCGAGGAAAAGAATTGACAAAATTATATATGCCATTGTATGATACATATTTGAACTAATAATCGATGTTTAAATAAAGGAATGGCATCGCATGTGTATTTATACTGGCACGGCATGAATATAATAAAATTGGAAAGAAATAAATGAGAATTCATCCTGATAGACATCAATCTGTGATGTATTTTGACGCAAACACATATAAAATTGATGAATAACCCAATAAATGCGCATAAAATTTTTAAGTTATCCCTTTTTTATGTAAACAAGTTGTTCGGATTTGAATAAACATGGATATGACAAGTGCTGGTTACATGGTCCCCGACCGTTCGCATCTTGCTCGTCGACCCCGGCGATTTCGGCTACCGTTTCCACGCTACTCTTCCTCCTTCTTTTCTTCATCTCGTTTCTTCACGTCCACGCCCATCCTTGTGATGGATCGCCGATCTATCGCTGTCCATTAATTTTTGATGCGCCGTTTAAATATGAAACTTTTCCGAGACTTGAAGAGACATTCGAGGAAACAATTTACAATCACAGAACACCGTTGCTGCAATAAGAAATATTGATTGGTCTCCACGTGATCTTCGTACCGGAAATCATTTATAATTCAAACTTCGGCCGCCATTATGGGCAATCACATTTGTGACCCGAGACGTTTCTGTTGGTACAAACAGTTATTTATGTAGTGTTGTGTTGTAACTAATTTATGTGTAAGTAAGAATGCTAACAGTTGAAACTAGAACTATTAATTAGAGGGATGTAAATTACCATTCCACAAACGGCGATATATCACGTGTAATTGTTTTACATTCATTATTCATCTCTTAATTTGACTCCAGCGTGATGCCCACGATCCGGCTATCCGTTTGCGCTTTTATTGGCCTTTAACCATTGGTGTCGGGCGAAAACAGTTCAATGAATACAAACGTATAAATTCCATCCATTGCACTTTGTTTAATGGCAATATGTTATTTTACAAGATAACCACTCCAATAAATTGATCCGGTCCAGGTAAAACATGTAAACATCACAGATTGGATATCGAATCGGAGATGGGACCGAATCGGGGCCGGATTCCTGCTCTTTTTAATTTTAATTACGGCCCAATGATTAGTGCCACCACCACCAGCCTCCCGACACAGAGAAGGATCCGTCTCGGACGGCACGTTTTTTTTAAATTAATGGCATTCTTCGCCGTTTATTGTTGCGCGCCAGTTGCTACTGTTGGGGCCGGCCTGTATGAATGTTATTAACATTGCATTATCTACAGTCTCTCATCAACATAAATAATGAAAACTTAATTAAAAACGCGGCTCACGGAATGGGAGGTTTTTCCATGTTCGCACCTGATACGAGCGATTATTTACACTGCCGGTTTACGTAAACCTTTCTTCACGCTTCTTGTATTAACAGCCAGACATTATATCATTCGGTTAATGGGGTTTTTCTTCCGACAATACTTTCCATTTTTAACGTAAACCAACACATAACAAGCTCTTCTAATATACACTTATTATCTTATATCGACGAATAAAGTATTTTCTTGTCTAATTATCTCTTTCTGATATGTTCTTCATACTCACCTAATTGCAGATCTAAACAAGAGTAAAGATTTTCCTTTAAAAGAAATATTACAATGATTTCTGGTCATCACTTTTAAACATTCAGAAATAAAATTACAAATATTCTTATTAAACAGGTGTATTAAAAAGATTTTTTGTAACCTATTTTTTTATTAATTTTCTTAGGACTACATGAACTTTCCTTCTTTATCTAGACGATGATGTTTTCTTCCATAGTCCTACTTATACTCTTAAATTTTGAATTAGAAATCATATTAACTGACATACAAAATTTCTATTCATATAAACGTTGTAATCAAAAGTGTACAAATTAGTCCTGAAAATCAGTAATAAATTTAACTATAAACCTTATAAAATCCAGAGTTTGGAGAAAATTATGAATTCTCAAATTATTGCATGTGAGTCTTTTCCAACTAAAGAAAAACAAATTAAACAAATTTTAATAGTTAATCAAGAATATAAAAAATGTCTTTTATTACCTTCATATACTTTTTTCTTAAATTTTTAACGAGAAAGATTATCTGAACTCTGAAATATCTTCAAAAGTATGCTGTGTCTCTTCTCTTACTTTCTACACCCTTAAATATTAAACAAACTAGATAAACCAGCAACCCAAACAAAATTTAAAATATTCATATTAAACAGGAATATAAAAAAGAGTTTTCGTAACCTTTTTTTATTAATCATCTTAGGACATCATGAATTTTCCCTCTTCATCTAATCGAATGATGATTCCAATTGAAACAGAAATTGAAAAAGAATCTATCTGACATGAATCCTATTTAAACATACATTGTAATCTAAAGAGTACAAATTAGTCCTGAAAAGAAGTGTTAAATGATTTTATTATAAATCTTTTTAAAGGTTTAAAAGTCAAGGTTTGAAGAAAATTATGAATTCTCAGATAAAGAAGTACAAATTAAAAAGATTGAAAGTTAATCAAGAACTTTAAGAATTGTATTTATTACCCACATATAATTTCTACTTAAATTTTAAAAGATGAAGATTATCTAACGTCTGAAAATATTCAAAAATATCCTGTCTCTTCTTTTGCTTTCTACATTCTTAAATATTAAACAAACTAGATAAAGAAAAAAGAATCCTTCTTGTACTCTAAAATTTTAATTAGAAACTAAATTAACTGATAAACATGAATCTTATTTATACAAACATTGTAACCAAAAAGGTCGGAATAGGTCCTGAAAAGCAGTATTAAATGATTTTATCATAAACCTTATTAAATCCAGGGTTTACAGAAAATAATGAATTCTCAGATTATTCGATATGATGGATGACTTTTTCAACTAAAGAATTGTATTTTGTTACCTTCATATATTGTACTTCCTTCTTAAATTTTAAAAAAGAAACATCTATTGTCTCTTCCCTTGTTCTCTAAACTCTTCAATATTAAACAAACTAGATAAACAAGTAACAGAAACAAACCTGTAAATATTCTTATTATACAGGAATATAAAAAAGATTTTTCGTAACCTTCGTAACATGAACTTTCCCTCTTCATCTAGATGAATGATAATTTCTTCCAATTGAAATAGAAAATAGAAAAGTGTTGTTCTTATACACTTAAATATTGAATTAGAAACTTAATTAATTGAATAACATGAATCCTATTGACACATTTTAATTAAAAGAGTAGAAATTAGTCTTGAAAAGCAGTATTAAGTGATTTTATGATAAACTTTATTAAATCCAGAGTTTGGAGACAATTATAAATTCTCAGACTATTCGATATGATTAATGAATTTTCCAACTAAAGAAGAACAAATTAAAAAGTTTGTAAGAGTTAATCAAAAACATTAAGAAGTATGTTCCTTAAATTTTGAACTAGAAAGATTAACTGAAGTTTATGAAACTTACTCAATCAAGAGAAGTATGAAAGTAAAAAAGTCCATAAAAAGGAATATTATAGTTTTCTCTTAAATCTTACTAAACCATGAATCTTTCATCCTCACAAAAGGATTCAACAAAAAATTAGAAAAAATTCTTGCTCCTACGTAACTAGCTGGACGAATAGAATATCTTTAACTCCTTTTGGCACCACGAATCCTTGGGACGATTCGCGACGTTGAGATTAATTTATTCTCCCCGTTTGGGATTAAAACTAATTAATAAGAGAGCGTCCTGATTTATGGCAATTGAAATTACGTTGCTTACGCCACGCTAGCTTATCCCATTAATGGCGAGCTGAATAAATCGACTTTTTAAACAGCCCCACATTCTTTATTGCACCTTTAAAATTTATTGGGATCCGCCGGTGGCTCGGCAACAGGAAGTTGTGTCCGTGTGACTCACGTGGTTATCACACATAAATTTTTTATGGGCCTTTACTTTTAATAACTAGCATAAAGTCCTTTAATGCAAAGTGACTGAGAAGTAAATAATTCTGCGGTAATGATGTTAGCCGTTTAATGTTGTTTTAGCATATGAAAAGCGCTGGCATTCCCAATAGAAAGTATTTTATATAGTTAAATGAAACATTTCAAACAAACTAATATATCAGTGTTACTGTAATTAGCGTTTGTAAATTGGCTACCATGGTTACTTTCAGACGATATTAATTGCGGGAGCTAATTAAAGTGTGGGACATAAAAAATTTAATTAAAGGTATCAAACGCTCGTTATATGATTTATTTGTACACTTTTTCTAGAACAATTTGGCTCGGGACTATTATTTTGTGTCAGTAACATGTCCTTCAGCCCGGAGACTTATTAATTTAGCGGTGATTATGGCAATTAAAATTAAATTAAGGCATGGTGTAGATTTTTTTTAATTGGAATGATTTTGATAATGACTTATCAAGGAAAAACACCATAAAACTATGAATGTGACCGCTTAATTGGCATTATGATGAATCAGAACTGAAAGTGATCGCATAAAACGGCGATATTTGCTTAAAAGGTATTAATTAATGTTGACTTTTGGTGCGGGAATATTTATAGTAATATTATTTAAATCGCACTAACGAATGGTAGTCATCAAATCGCGCATTGATGATTTAAACTAGCGTTGCGTCCGAATTATCATAATAATCGAATTTAAATTTTATTCCTGGTCTCTTATGGTTGTACGCAGTGTAAAAAAGCGACTTCCAGCCGCATGTTGAATGAATTAAGTGTCCGTGATCGTCTTCGGGGGACAAAAAACAATTTCTTGGTATTTTTATGGCGTTTAGGATGGTTGGCAGGAGGTGGCTGGGTCAATTCCTCGCATATCTCGTGCCAGATGAAAAACCGTCCCATTCACATTCGGATTGTTTCGCTTCGCGATTTTAGTGCCACTTTTCTGACGTTTGCTGTAACCACGTTTCTTTTTCTTTGCTCATCTCGTTATTATCTCAGGACCAGCGATTAACGTCAATAAATAGATCGCGGGTACGTGCAGGGATTTCGGACGAAAAAACCATCCTTTGTTTGCCGGGGACCATCGGCGTCGATGTGCATTTATTTTCGTGCAATTGAGAAGTAGACAAGTACGAATCGGGCCAGTAAGTTGTGAATAGACCGACTTCGTCGTAATTACCGGTGCGCCAAAACCGGATTTTTCTTATTTACTTATCCGTATTTATACGTGTATATTTATTCAGGCAGCGTCCGTCAAAGTTGTAATTTGGTGTGACTGCGGGTTTTAGTCGTCATTATGCGGCTGTAAAACGTTGACAGCTCGTCAATGCCTCACGTCCATCAGGCCCGAGAACGGATTCATTGTTCATTTGTTTAATTCAGCATCGGCTACCGATCGAACTGGAGGCCCTCCTTCGGATCGAACTGATACCGTGGCCGGCGGAGCTACCGGAATTCGCCTAGACTCGCGACTAGGTCTTCTTACTTGCGCTGCGAGTCCGGCGATGACTTGTCGATTTTAGATTTGATTGAGTTCGGACCGTTGAAGAAAATTTCGTGGCCGTTGGAACGATCACAGCCTCCGGTTGGACAAAAATTTCTGCCTTTTATATCCCAGTGTGATTTTCCCATACATTTTGAAAATCACCTTTATTTATATAGTTTTGAGATTGGCCCAATGGTTCAAATGGCAACAATTTTAATAACTTAATAAAGTCGGTTTGGAGCAAAATTCAATGATGGAAATTAACATGTCGTGCTGATAGTAATAAAAATCACAAAATTAATTCCACATTAATTTTTTTACATGAAACTGACACTACTATAAGCTACTAAAAATGAACATAGAACAATAAATTATAAATATCTATAGTTGTTCGGGTGTTGGAATTATTTCCTGACGTTTCTCAAGCACGAGTGGCTGGAATCTTCAAAAGTGTGATTTGGTTGGTGCCACTTTGACATCAGATTTACAACTAAATGAATAGAGAATATAGATTTCGTTCTGTTCTTATCTGCTTAGCGATTTTGGTGTTTTTGAGCACTGGTGTCGATATTTTATAAAGATTCAATGTTTCTTCTTTTCTATTGAAGTTGTTTCCGTGTTTATGGATTTCAATTGCTTTCCTAATCATTCTGTTGTGATATGCAGTTGTTGAGGCAAGCAATTGTGTATCTTGGAATTTTATCTTATGATTTCCATCCAGTGCATGTTCAGCTACAGCAGATTTGTCTGGTTGTCTTAGTTTGCTGTTTAGTTTGTATTCTTTAATCCTGGTCTCTATTGAACGTTTTGTAGTACTGACGTATATTTTTCCGCAAGAGCATGGTATGTGGTATATCTCAGAAACTGTTTGATGGTCTCTCCTCTCTTTGGCAGATCTGAGTCTGTGTTGAATCTTCCTTGTTGGTATAAAAACAATATGTTATATTTTAATAAGATTTTTCCAATTCTATCGGTAACTTTACATATATATGGGAGCAAAGCTTTACCAATGATGGACTCACTAGGTGGACCTTTATTAATAGTATGAGGTCTCATTGTATATCTTATTTCTGAGCGTTTGTATACGTTGCCCTGTAGTGATTTTTCTAAGTGTTCTTGTTCTTCAGCGATCTGGTGTGTGACACATATCCTTTTGATTCATTCGGTTAGTGTTTTGATGACCCCTTGTTTTTGACTAGGATAATGGTTAGATAGTTTATGTAGATACCGATTGGTGTGTGTAGGTTTTCGGTATAATGTATGTTCTAAATGTTCACCCACTCTTTTGACTAGGATATCCATAATAAGTATTTCTCCTTCTCCAATTCCATTGTGAATTTGATATTGTCATGAAAGTTTAGGTGTAACTAATCTAGTTTTTCTTGTCCAAGTTTGTTTGTTTGAAGGTTGGTGTTTGGAAATCTTACTCGATTTTTGCTAAAACTTTTCCATAAAGAAATTGGCGATCACTGGACTAAGAGAACTGCCCATTGCTAATCCTTCAGTATGCACATAGAATTTGCTGTTCCAAACGAAATAGCTCAGTATGGCACATACCGAAAATATCCACTATATCTAGAGGGAATATTTCTGATATTATATTTAAGGAATCATTGACAGGAACTTTAGTAAAAGTTACACTACGTTGAAACTGACCAGTCTATCTTCTACATCAAGATGTAATAATCCATTTAATATCTCAACAAAATGAGTGGAATCTTTAATAAAAGTTAGGGTCTTTCTAACATGAGGTTGTATCAATCTGGTAAGATACTCTTAGCTAAGTTATATGTTGGTGATCCAAGAGAACTAACGATGGGTCGGAGTGGTACACTATCCTTTTGTATTTTGGACAGACCATATAAGCGAGGCGGAAGCTTCTGATTTGACTAATTGTTTTTGGATATCTGCTGGTATAGGGAACTGGCTAAAGATTCAACATAGAGAAAACTAAGAAACACCAACCTCCAAATAAATAAATCATCACAAGTTTAAAGCTTGATAAAATATGGACACCGGTGCTCAAAAACTATAGATATATAAAAGTTGTAAAGTTTATCTTTGACTTAAATGCTTGTTTAGTCACATCGATCAGTTAGATTCCGAAATATACGTGCAACTCAAAAAATTGAAAATAAAAAATTCAAGTGCTCCCACAAAAAAAATTAGGTGTGATGTTCGTGTTCAAAGTTATCAAGGGCCTAGAATAACTAGGAGGAATAAGAGAAAGAGCGCAATAAATGACAAATCCGTCATGTAACAATGGCGATTCCCCGACATTTCGGCTTAATGAAGAGCGGAGAGTAAATGGAGGCCGGTTTTTTTGAGAACGCGCACGTCCGCGGAACATGTAAATAATGAATCGAAAAGAAACAAACCATTGTAGGAAATAAATTAAATCCGTCTGAATAAGATCGGAGACTGAAAAGAAGACGGACTCGGTCTTGAATGGAATTTGAGTGGAATAATAAGGCCCAGGTGTCCACTGTATGAAGGCCGGTAATTAGTGGAAGTAACATCTCGACTCGACGTAGAAATGGGACACGGACATATTTCATAATGTTCGGTTTTCATTAATCTCGACCATCGAAATTGTCGTTTTCGCGCAATAAATTTTATTTTTCTGTCGTTTCATTAATTTAAATTGCACTTTTCCTTTATCTTTAATGGGAAATATTAACGCTGATTAAAATTAATGACGCGACCGACGAGTGATATTTATTAAAATCGCACTCGCGAATTTCCGCCGTTAATTGTGATTCAGGCCTTAAAAAGGCAAGACTGGATTTTTGCCAAGTAATTTTTAATCGCGCCTGAATTATTGTTATGCAAGGCCTGGAAAATATTTAATAAGTCAATTTTATGCAAGAAATTCACACGGAGATAATAATGAGCGTCGTACAAAAATTTCATGCTCACCTACTTTAAACTTGATAAAGGAACATATTACAAAATTGTTGTTAACACTCCCAGTGTTAATTATAGTTATTCCGGGCACTTCAGTTGAGACAATTACACATATTACTTTGTATCCTGGAATTCGAGAGTACAAATGAGGCGAATCTAATAATTTTTACGTACACATAACCACAAAATAATGTTTGTGGGGCTATATTCCACATATTACACGTTTTTATCATTAACAAATGGTTTCTGGAATATAAAATTTTACAAAATATTTATATAGGAAGTAAATTTTACACATTTGCGTCAAATAAAATATATACTGATAAATTTATGTAAATGATCCTAAATTTATTTTATTATATTTTTATATTGAAAATAAACTGTTTTAGAGTCAGAACGTATATCATATCGAACATTCTCAGATGACGTTAATAGTATCCTTTGAGGGATGTCACTTTGCATATGAGATGCACTTTATACAACTTCAAGTCACTGGAGGCAAATACAAGTTTTTATTTAACAAGCATATTATTTATGATTAATTTATATAATGTGTTTCTTATTCGCCATAATGTATTAATTAAATGAATCTATTACAGATAGTAAATTGAAAAATAGTATGGAAAAAACGTAAACAGGGAATCTTGTTTATCCAAAACCAGACTGATTTATGTATCGAGATAATAATTGCGATAGTCTATGATCATTATAATGGTAATACAGCCCAACCCATGTTTATAGAATATTAATTACTATATTATTTTTTTTTTGGCAACTGATAATCAAACAAATAAATCTCAATGAAATTTTAATTAAGCAATAGTGAGTGTTTATGTGTTTCAGAAAGGTTAAATTATTTTTTAAAATTGTTATATCACATATATTAAAAATGTTTTGTATTTATTTTTACTTTTTATAAGATAACATTTTCCGTATAATCATTTTTTTGAAGTTGGCAAACTTTGTTTATTTAAATACAAATTCGATATTACTACTAATATAAATATAATTACATTATTGAAATTTTTAGTAATTTAAAAATATACATTATTGCCTCTAAAAAGTTATATTGAAAAGATATTTCAATAAATATATCCCTAAACTTTTTTCATTTAATTTAAAAAATTAGAATAATATCAAACACGTTGTTTTTATATTATTTCATATTTTGCATTACTATTTTTTACAATTGTACTCAAAATTTTCTATGACTAAGATTTTTTATTTAACATACCTAGAAATATTTTTTGAAACGACACATTTGATATTGTTATTGAAATAAATTTTAATTTAAGCATAAATTTGTTATAAATTATTTTCATAACATATTTCAATAAATATATCCACATATTTAAAAAAAAAGACTGATTTAATAATGTTTAATTTAAGAAGCATAAATTCGTTTAATTATTTTAAAAAGATATTTCAATAAATATATAAAATTATAAATTATTTCATTAAATTTTAAACATTAAAACAATATCAAATATCTTCCAAATATTGGATAGCACAAAATTTTATTTTTTGTATTATTATTTTTTACAATTTTAATCAAATTTTTTCACTTTCAAATATTTTTAAAAAAGATAATACTGTTATTAGATTAAACCTCAAGGAATTTTAGAAAATTTAATAAGCACAAATTGGTGTAATTATTTTAAAAAGATATTCCAATAAATATATCCCTAAACTATATTTTCTTTTAATTTTAAACATTAAAACAATATCAAATATCTTGGAAATTATATATTTTTTGTATTATTATTTTTTACAATTATAATCAAATTTTTTCAACGGTTAATACTTTTTGTTTAATTCACCTTCAAATACTTTTTATAGAAAGACAGATTTAATACTATCAAAATGAATGAATTTTTGAAGATTTTTTAAGCATAAACTGATTTAATTATTTTAAAAGGATATTCCAATAAATATATCCCTAAATTATAAATTTTTCCTTTTAAAGATTAAAATAATATCAAATACCTTGGACATTATGGGTAGCTTAAAATTTTATTTTTTGTATTATTATTTTTTACAAATATCAAATATTTTCAACGGTTGACATTTTCATTTAACTTTTCTTCAAATACTTTTTTTTAAGGCATATTTAATAATGTTCAAAATAAACCACAAGAAATTTTTGAAAATTTAATAAACATAAATCGATTTAATTATTTTAAAAAAATATTTCAATAAACATATCCCTAAACCAAAAAATGTTTCATTTAATTTTACTTGATATTTTTTTATTTAACTCACCTAAACAAACATTTTAAAAAGAATTATTTAATATTATTATCGAATTAAAGCTCAATAAATTTTTAAAAATTTAACAAACATACATTTCTTTAAATAATTTAAAGTATATATTAATAAATATATCCCTAAACTACAAATTTTTCCCATTCACACATTAAAACAATTTCAAATATCTTTTTGAAAAATGAAATTTTATTTTTTGTAATTATAATATTTTTATAAATATTAATATATAATAATATATAAATAAAATTTATTTTTTATTATTATAATAATATATTTTCTATACTGGACATTTTTTTAACAACATATTTAAAAATTTTTAACAGTATATTTGATCCTACAAATACTTTTTTTATAACAATATATTTGATATTGTTTTATTTTTTAAAATTTTTTAAAGATTAATATAATATTTTTTATATAACGTTTTTAATAATTATGTGGATTAAAATAAATGTTGTTTCAATTAAGGTTAAAGATTTATATTTTTTCAGTAAGTACGTTATAAAAATTGTTAATTGTTTGTTAATCTGTGACTATTTTGCCTAATAATATTTATTATAATAACAATTAAAATTTTTTTGTTTAATAATATTTTTATAGTAATCAGATACAATACTTATTCTAAAACAAGAGATTCGATATTGTAGGAACAAAGCGGAGAAGAGAAGATACAGTTATGGATTATTTTGCAATTTTGACGTACGCATGAGGAATTTGCATCCGCATACGTTATACGCCACTGGCGCGGCCGGAAAATTTGACAGCGAGTTAAGCGGCGAAAGAAGGGCCGGAGGCGGCGTGCCCGGCCGAATGAGAATGAGAATGGAAAATGGAGGAGCTTAATAAAGGAAACAAAGGCGGGCACACCCGGAGAATGTCACACACCGTCGTCGTCGGTCCGCTCGCCGTATACGTACGTACGTGTGTGTGTGTGCGAGCGAGCGTGTGTGTATTCCGGGGCGTCGACGCCCCGACGCCGTAGTTATTCTCCTTCATAGTTACGAATGCGAATTTAAAATGTATCAGAGTGTCAGGGCACGGGAGAAGGAAAGGAGAGAGCGCCGGGCCGGGATTCGATTCCAATACTCGATACATATATTTTTACTTAAGGGTGGCACCGGGGGGGCCGGAGACACCAACCATTCGCGCCGCACACAATGCTGGATGCCGGAATTTATGTATTTCGGAATACCTCGCGGCGCACTCGATCACATTTTGATTGCGACTCAAGTAAAATACTGGCAAAAAACATATAAATTTCGCCTTCCAACGCCCGCGAAATGGCTTTCGTTTTGCATTGTTTTATTGGGCCGCAGCCGCTGTCAAGTGGAAATATAACCCGGAACACACCGACTGAATAATAATGATTGCTCCCATCGACGGGCCGACGCCATTACTTAATATAATTTTCACTTTTCCCTTTTTAATCAATTTTTACCGACCTTAAAATATATTCCAAAAAATCTCTGGGTGCTAGTTTGTACTGATTTACTGACAGAGATTCACAAATTCTGGATTATAGGTCTAGTTTTGTCTTTGATATACTAATAAAATATATAATATTTAAAATTAAATAAATGTGTAAAATAATTAGACAGAAATTTAATATGACCAAAATTTCTGTATATGTAGAAATAAATCTCGGGATGTCAGTTTGTATTGATTTACCAATTTTAAATTATAAGTCTAGTTTTGACAACATATTTAAAAAACTTCATCTTTAATTAAAATTGAATAAATGTATAAAATAATTATTCAGAAATTTAATATGATCACAATTTCTGTATATGTAGATTAATTTGAGTAAATTTGACTGAAATTATTTTAAAAAATCTTTTTTCATCTACATTGATTTTTCAATTTTTGTATGTATTTTTTTCATATTTAAGGATGAATTTTTATAGTGTTAAAATTTGTTTAAATTTAAAAATATAATTGTTTTAAATAAAAGATGTTTTCTTCTCTATATTGATTTCAAGAATTTTAGTATATATTCTGACATGTAATAAAATATAATAAAATGTCACAGTTAACTTTTATTGAACGCCAATTTTCTTTTATATTTGTATATTTTTAAAATTTCCTTCCTTAAACTAAAAAATAATAAAAATGTTTCAAGTATATCTTCTTCCGATTAAAGGCAAAGATTCATAAATTATAGATTAAAAGTATAGTTTTGTTAACACATTTAAAGCACTTCTGCATCTTTGAGACTCTAAAAAATTTAAATATTATAATAATTAAAATTAATAAATGTATAAAATAACTATACAGAAATTTAATTTGACAAAATTTATACATTTGTACAAAAAAAAACTATTATACCAAAAACTTTTACGTGTAATTTTATTAAAATTGTTATAAAGTATCTTTTTCCCTCTATAATGACATCTTAGTTTTTGTATATATTTTATGCATATTTCAAGGACAATTTTTGCCAATTTCCTTTTATATTTGTACATTTTTAAAAAGTCATCCCATAGACTAAATAATAAAATATGTTTCAAGTATAAATATATTTTCTTCTGAATGAAGACAGAGACTCATAAATTTTAGAGTAAAAGTATAGTTTTAACAACATATTCAAAACATTTCTTTGAGACTCTATAAATATAAATATAAAATTTAAATATTATAATATTTCAAATTAAATAAATATATAAAATAACTATACAGAAATTTCTATATTTGTATAAAAAATTATTATACCAAAAAATCTTATTTGAGTCAAATTTTATTAAAATTATTTTTAAGAATCTTCTTCTCTCTATAGTGAGTTTTTAGTTTTTGTATATATTTTTCGCATATTTTAGGGCAATTTTTATAGTTTTAAAGAATTGTTTAAATTTAAATAAATATGTAATTGTTTTAAATAACGTATGCTTTCTCCTCTATATTGATTTCATGAATTTTGAGATATATTTTGACATTTAATAAAATATAATAAAATCTCTAATTTTACTGAATGCCAATTTCCTTTTATATTTGTATATTTTCAAATTTTCCTCCCTTAGATTAAATAATAAATTATGTTTCAAGTATAAATATATTTTTTTTCGAATAAAGACATGATTCTCTGCTTTTAGTTTAAAATATTCATATTTAAAACATTTCTGCATCTTTGAGGCACTTAAGTCTAGAAAATTTAAATATTACAATATTTAAAAATTATTAAATGTAAAAAATAATTATACAGATATTTAATTTGACCAACATTCCTATATTTGTAAAAAAATTTATTATACCAAAAACCTTATTTAAGATAAATTTATTGAAATTGTTTTAGTATTTTTTTCTATCTATCTATTTTTTTATATATTTTTTCATAATTCAGGGCGAAATTTTATATTGTTAAAAAAGTGTTAAATTTAAATAAATATACAATTGTTTTAAATAAAATTTATTTTTTCCTCCATATTGATTTCAGGAATTTTGGGACATATATTGATATTCAATAAAGTATAATAAACTCAGTTCTTCAATATTCTTTTATATTTATATATTTTTAAAACTCCCTCTCATAAACTAGTTAAGAAAATGAGTTTCAAACAGAAATTAATTAATTAAAAAATTTTCCCGAATAAATTAAAAGATTCACAAATTTTAGTTTACAAGTATAGATTAGGCGACATATTTAAAAAACTTATTTCTGCATCTTAGAGACACAATTTAGTAAAGTATCTGTATCTCTTTATATTAATTTTTTAGTTTTTATATATATTTTTTTGATATTTATATATTTTTCAAAATGTTTTAAATTTAAATAAATACATAATTGTTTTAAATAAATTGACTTTTCTTCTATATTAATTTTAAGAACTTTAGAACATAATTTGACATTTTTAAAAATAAATATGTAAAATGCAAAAAATACATCATGTACAAATGAATTTTAAAATTCTGAATAAACATTAAAACACGTAAAAAATTTTCGAAGTAAAAAAACTTTTGCATTTTTGGAGTGCTCTCTGTAACTGAATAAAACCCCAACAGAAAAAACATAAGCAAATTTACATACACAACAATTGTAGAAATCAGCGTAATATGATTATAAAATCGTTCCCCATAAAAAACGCCACTGGTTCGATATATGCTCCATCCCCCTCGCCCGCCTACGAGGCGAATCCCCGGGCCTGATTAGTTTCGTCCCGCGCACACTTTTTCTTTCTCCTCATCTTTTCCATTCCACCTCACCTAATTCTTATCAAGCCCGGAATTTACATACATTCGCGTTATGTACATACTAAATAAATTTTCATCCCATCTACCCCGGTTATCTAACATCATTAACAACGTATATGAAGCTTAAAAATTCCGGAGGCGAGGCGCCTACCCCACGACCCAGAATCATATATGGAGGAGTTAGGGCGCCCCCACGGATTAATAGCGAATGAATAACTTAAAAAAGAAACTGGTTTCGGGGGAAAGACTATAGATAAGATTCGCGTATTAAAGAATTCATGATTTTTAGTCGTGGCAAATTGGATCCGGTCCAATCTAGCGACGTGTGCTGCTAGGCATTAAAATATAATTAATTTTAAACTTCATGTAAGGAGTATGTTTCTCAGTTAAACGGTGCGTTTTTGTTGGTGTCGTGGAATGGGCGACAAAGACCAGAAATCGAGTCCGATCGCCTCAATTACTAGCAACCCGTTTTCGAAATTGCTCGCCTGCGTCGGCATTTATATAAATATGCGTTATGAATTTTATTAATTGGACATTCCGGTTATTGGACTAATGGATCGGGTAATTTTTCCCTGATTGCGACGACCCACGGGCTCTGCTGCGTTTTTTGCGTCAGCCACTGAAACACTTTAAGGATCGTGCAGCATTAAAATATACATTTTTCCCCGATCATTAAACATTTAAGACGTATCACGCAGCTGATGGAGATTGTGCCGATGCTGCGTATTAAACACAGATACCATCCACTCGCATTGAGAGCTAAATCCATTTTTTATGTCGATTTGTTATCGGTTTGGGGCCGGGGGAAGAGTTTTGGATGGGTGAAGTGTCATCTGCGGCGGTTTATAAATGTTTAATGTTGCTGCGGCGGAAATTTCGCGTCCGTGGGAAAAACACAGCCATGTAAAATGTTAAGGATGTGTTAAGGTGAATTTGATTTCTAAATGCCTCCTATTGATGTCATGGTATGGTATCAGACAAGAATTTTTTTTTATACTGAAACTATTCTATTTTCAGCTAGTGCATTGTTAGGAATTTATGCAAAGTAAGAAAATTGTTCCTAATAAGATTATGTTGAAATTGTGCCATAATTAATGGCAGCTTATTTCTTAGTATTATAGAAAATAATAAAGTGTTTTATTAAAGTATTTACCTTGAATTTATATAGGTAAACTAGTAATTTTATAAAAATCGAGGATCAACACCCACGCAGCCATAAATATGTACATAATATTCAAACAAATTTTATTTTTAATTACATAAATAACTCAAATTAGAAATCACATAAATTATTCTAACAATTGAGAACATTGGAAATTTTAATAAATTTAAACGTTTGAATCATTCAAGTTTCTAAATATGAGCTAAACAATAAAATTAGAATATTTTTATTGTTTTGGTTAGACACATCGTTAGCATAAATACTAATAATTTAATTGCCATGTTAATTAATTCGTTGTAAACATATTTGTTTAACAATATGAAATTGGTTGTAATAACTTATTTTGTTTTGTTATTCTAGCAAAGTACATTATACAAGGTGATTCTAAAATAGATAACTATGTTTTATTTAATTTTCTCCTGAATAAATTACAATCCTTTAAATGTAAATTCCAAAAATTGTGTATTTCTCATATTTCTATAATATTTGGTCCAATTGTGTTTAATAGTATGTATTATCCTAAAAAATACCCATTATTCAATGTAAGAGTTCACTGATTATTTTTGAAACTATTAATTTTTTTATATTATTTACACAATTTGGAAGAAACAAGATACACTTGTTTAATTTTGATTGTCACTGTCATTTTTAAGATATTTCAGATTTAATGTTCACTTTAATTTTCTTCAATTATTTAATAATATTATTAAGATTTTCTTCATTATTGAACGTATTCTAATTGCTCGGCCTATTTTAGAAACACCTTGTATTAAAAATTTCTTTCAAGTGAACTAAACCCATTCAATCTGAAAAACATCACAAAGGGTGGATTAACAGAAAAGACATCGGTACTTAAAAAATATGAAAAACCCATTAGCCCTAATAGGACCATTATTACCCCAGCAGATAAATAATGCAAAGCAGCCTCGGAAAAGTTCGAAATCAGAGAGATTAAATTCACACATGAATATTTTTTCGATGTGGGGCTTTTAAAAATTACGCTCGACGTAAAATCCTCCGGTGTGGCAGTATTTTTTTTTCTTTGAAGTATTTTTTAGGGAGCGGGCTGCCGTAATGACGTTTCTCGAGTAATCCATGCATGCACGGGGTTGAAACCGCCCCTTCGACCCGGCCCCGCGTCCCCACTACCACCACCGCCACACACACACACACGTTGGGTTTTCTTTTATTTTGCGAATCGTGGAAAAAGATTTGATGAAAATCCCCCCACGTACACTCGCAGATTTCCAATCAACGCTAACCAGCGGACCGATGCCGATGTGGCAGCCTCTCCTAAGATCATTATCGACATGCAAAAAGGTCGAATTGTGGAGGAGAAGGAAATCCATTACTAAATAATCCCGAGTTTAAACAGGGATCTGGTCGGCGATCGCTTGATTTCTATTTGACGTTCGGGCGTTTTGAATAAGAAATACATGGGCGGATTGCCGCTTCTCCGTTCGATGTTTGAACGGGACCCCGTTTCTTTAATTAAATGTGTGCATTGCAACTGGTCGTCCACGTCGTCAGGAATTATACGTTCCTCTTTGGCAAACATATTGAGGCACTGTGTCAATAACATCAATATTCAGTTTATTAGCATCGACCAAATCAATTCAAAGTGAAATTTTTAATAGGAAAACCCAGGTCTTTCACTATTTTATATGTATAATAAAATAATACAATAATAAAATTATAAAGAAGTAATATTGATATCAACTCAAATGTAAATATTATCGAAAAGATTAATTATTAATCCGTTAAAATGTAGAGGAGTGTCCATGATTTTTCATTTTTTGTTTAATAAAAAGCCAGTTCTTTTAAATGTTTTTAAACAAACACACAACGTCTAATTAAAATGGTTTGAATATGGATTCTTTTTAATAAAATATTAATGGAATGTATGTTAAAAGTTACATAAAACAAATTTTATTAAAATAAACACGATTACCTAATTAATAATTACATTGGCAAATGAAAGAAAATGTAAATGACATTTAAAATCTCTTTTAATGGAAGGAACCTGTTACAAATATTATAAACGTTTAATTAGATTAGGATCAATATGATTTCTTTCTAATAAAATTTATATTAAAATTTCTTTAAAAATAAATTATATTAAATATAATTAATAATTATAATATCGACAAATTCAATTCATAAAAAACAATATAGAGGTTTCTTTCTAAATAAAATATAGAAGGTAGCAAAATTTCTGAAAATCGTAACGTAAAAGTTCAGTTAAATTAAGTTTAAATTTATTTAAAAAAATTTTACTGGACTAAAAAAATGAACTAATTAATGATTAATTTTATTGGCAAATAAATTTTATTAAATAAAATGTAGAAGGGAGCACAAAATTTCTGAAAATCTTTTTTAATAGAAAAATATAACTTGTTCAATATTTTTATTTAAACGTTTAGTTATTTTTTTTTTTAATAAATTTTTTTAAAATAAAATTATGATGAAACTTTTACTGAACTAAAGAAAATGAACAAATTAATAATCAATTTTATTGACGAATAAAATCTAAATTTAAAAGAGTCAAAAATTTCTGAAAATCTTTAATATAAAAAACAAACTGTTCTAATATTTTTATTTAAATGTTTAGTTAAATTAGATAACTTTTAATGAAACAATGAACTAATTAATAATCAATTTTATTGGAAAATAAAATCTATTAAACAAAAAGTAGGAGAGTCCAAAAATTTTTCAATATTTTTATTTAACTGTTCTTCAGGTAAACGTTTAGTTAAATTAGGTTTAATTTTATTTTTTTCTAATAAATGATAAATATTATTGAAAAATAAAATGTGAAAAACAGCCCATCTAAAGATTTATTTAATTTAATAAAACAATTTTTTAATAAACAACATCTGTTAAATAAAATATAGAGTACGCAATATTAATTAAAATTATAAAACTATTTTGAGTTATTTTATTTAATAGTTTAGAAGATAATTTTGGTTAAATTTGGTTTAACGTGAATTCTTTATAAAATTATAATTAAGCTTAAATTAATAATAATAATAATAATTATTATAATTATTATATTCGACTTTTTTTTAAAAATAAATTTTATTAAAATTAACGTTATTTCCTGATTAATAATTATTAACACTGACAAACTTTGGCCAATAAAACAAATAAGAAAAAAGCAAAACCATGAATTTTCAATATTTCATAATTCATATAATCTTGAAAGTTTATATACAAATGTATATTTTTATGGCACAATTTATCCATACTAAATAGTTACAATTCTTGTTAATACGTAAATTGGGTCCGTTCTTCCGCCGCCTCCACCCCTTGCGGCTCGTTATGAACAATGATTGCATAAATAAAGGTGGCCACGTAATAAGCATCAGCTTTTTCTTTGTATAAATCCAATTATCGTCAATTTTCCTTACGTGTGGATCATCAAAGTCCGACCGTCCACCAATCATTAACAATTACTCAATAATAAATCAGTATTTGCTTTGTGAATATTTTATAAAATTGTGTTTGTTAGTACAACCTCGTCGATTTGGTTGAAGGAAGGGGGAGGCCCAACATCAGTTTTTCAACCCGTGCATCCACTTCAGGGCCAAATTAATGTGTACAACTTCCTCTCGTCGAAACACGTATCCATCCGACAGAACGAAACTTAATAAAACCCCGAAATGCAATTACGAATGGTTACCCCGTCGCATTTTTGCATACAAAAGTTTGCTTGAGTGTGCCCGTTTGTTTTTCAGGTAAGTGATGGATGAGTCCCACGGGCGACCGTCGATCATCCCCATCCAATCAGCCAAATGCAAATTTTAACCTGAGTCGCCTCTTTTTCTTTGACCGACGACGTCCTCTCTTATGAACTTTTTTTTTTAGTTCGTACACAATTATTTCGAGTCCCGTGACTTTTTAATGTTTGCATGATTGATGCAAGTTGGGATTTTTGAATCGAAATTCGAAAATTTCGTCGAATTGGTCACGGTGTAGATTCGGCAATGATTGATGATGATCAGTGACCATTGATGATTGTGAGAAAAATGCGTGTATAGAAGGAACCTTTTTTTTTAATGGCTTTATTTTGTGCACACCGAAGTTCTCACACATATTCAAAACGACGCTAATATTTAATAAAATCCGAGACGTTGGAAGCGATTAAGTGCATGGCATTTGCTGGAACAATTACAGGAGTTTATGGCCGTCTGGCCAAGTAAATTTCTGCACATTTCCACTACGTAACTTTGCCAACCACTCGCGTTGTAATAATGCATGATGTGGGAGAAGTCTTGGAAGCGCAGGGATTCTTTTCCCTATAATTTCCAGAGATAATGAGGTCCGATGTTTGTACTGAAGTAATAAGTAAATAGTTCGCGGCTTCGTGACGATAATTGACCGTATTATTATACATCGATAAAATATCACTACCAACATTACGTGCTCTTCCACCCCCCATCCCTCCATCATATTTCGTTCCACCCAGACAATAAGGCGTGCATTTTTGTGCCGTTTGGTCTGCATAATTTACCTGGGTGCACAAGGATTTCCAAACCCATTCACGATTCAATTATTTCCAAATTGTGCAATCATTTCGGGACTCGGCATTATTCCGATCGGTCGACGGTAATTTGTAATACGCCAGGAACCGAAATACAGTTTTAAATTGGATTATAAAAGGGAAAATGTTTGTCTGGATACTTCCGATCTTGAATTTAATCGCTGCGCCCCGGCAAAACAATGCCTGCAATTAAATTTCGCAGTCCCCAATCGAAATGACAAGGTGGGTTAAGCTGCAGGGTTGATTTACCATAAAGTTCGACCCCCATTGAGTTTCAAGGATCCAAAATGTTTACACAGCAGGAATTCTGAGCTCTTTATCGGTTGATGAGTGTCAAAATAAAAAAATTCTCATGACTGGAACTCTTTGCTTTCGTTACTTCAGACTCATTAGTTTTTTTCTAAAATCCTTCAAAACACCAAATAGGGCGTTGCAAAAACAAATCCTTCGATGGATGGTGGCACATTATAAATCATTCCGGAATTGGAACAGTCGAGGTGCCTACCACCAGTCGAATTGGCACTGCTCATCGGACGCATTGATTGAAGCACAAAAGGAAAACCGAGGCGCACAACAGAAAACAAAATAAAAAAAATAATTGTAAATTATATGCAAAGGAGACGGCGGTGGTGTCGATAATGCGCCCGACACCGCACCGCTGAATTTTTTCGGGGCCTTTCTCGCTCGCCGCCCGCCACATAATTGAATGTTTAATTCGCCAAAGAAACTCGCTGTCCCGAAATGAGTTAACTGGATTTTGTACAATGGAATGTAGTTTTTATAAGAAAGTTTACTCCCTTTGTATCATTTGTGATTTAGATTTTCTGTAATCAGATGGATTCCTCTTTTTGTTCCACTCCATCGTCCTCTCTCGCTCTACGGACTTATTCCGTTCTTTGTCCGCCCTCGAAAGAGGAATATATTTTCTTGTGATGTGCCTCGCAGTCATTATTTACGCCAATTATTTTGTTTGTGTAGTATGCAGATGCTCGCCGGGCCAAAGAACACGGCCATCAGGTATTATTGCCATTCCTTTCTTACCATTTCCTTCGTCCAAACACTGGCTTAATCATCCCTCCCTTTTTAAAAATTAATACGTAATTTTCGACATCGACAGAGAAAAATCTATTGTGCCGTATCTTCTAAATGCATCGCAATAATAGAGTTATTGTTTGACCGGAGCGGTTCGGCGCCCCATTTTCCATTGTATCTGCAATAATTGAGTCTTTCTGGCGCGTTCGGTAATCCACCCCCGCGAGATCAAAACTAATCCGTGGGGCTGCTAAATGAAGCACGATCGTTTCACCTAGCGCCAAGATCGAAAGCACTTAATTCGTTAAATATCCGCATATCCGACGTATCAATATGGAACTGCCAATGTTTAAGTTCACCCCTCATCTTTTCTGGGGTTGGGGCCTTTTTTATTTCGTATTACACGCTTATGTATTTTTATGCGACCACTTTTCTTGTGGAAAAAATATAAACCATCAGAAAAATGTTTTGGTTGAGTGGTGACTTAAATGCACTTTTCAATGACTATTTCAAAGACAGAAATAAAATGCAGCAGGACAAAAGGTCTCAAATTTGAACTTCGTTTGGGAATCACATGAAGATAATAGTGGTAAACTCATAAGACACACAAAGATGATATATGGTAAATGTGCAAATGATGATGATGATCTTCTGGCACGGATTATAAAAACAATATGTAAAAATAAGAATAATTGTTACTTGTTATTGTAAATAAATTTTATTTTCACTGGTTTATATTTTTATCGGTAAATATAAATTTATAGTACTTTGTGTTATTTATTCAGATACATAATTTTATTACCTTACTTTTTACAAAACTATGCTTTATTATTTATTTAAACATTGAAATCTTATTTTCAGTTTTGTTACATTGCATTATTTATTTGTATAAAAAAATAATGTCACTATTTATTTAGTAATATAAATTTTATTCACAATATTTTTATCAATAAATGAAAAAGTTTTATATTGGTACAACTACGTAACATTAACACTAAAAAACAAACATTTGAATATATGTATTCTTAATAATCTTTTTTAACAGAAAAAACTAACTTTTTAATATTTTTGTTTGAACGTTTAGTTAAATTAGGTTTATCTTTAATTTTTTTAATTAAAATTGTGATGAAACGTATATTTCAAATTATTTAACAATAAATGTTATTGAACTAATAACAAAAACAGTTTTAATATAAAATCTTTAATTTTTGAAATAAAATTATGATAAAACATATATTTAAATTTATTTGACAATGAATTTTATTGAACTAAAAAAAGAACAATTTTATTGACAAATAAAATCTATTGAATATAATGCAGAAGGGTAAAAAATTTCTGAAAATCTTTTTTAATATAAAAAACAAACTGTTATAATATCTTTATTTAAATGTTTAGTTAAATTAGATATATTTTTAATGACATTTTGAACTAATTAATAATCAATTTTATTGGCAAATAAAATCTATTAAACAAAAAGTAGGAGAGTCCAAAATTTTTCCATATTTTTATTTAACCGTTTTTCGTGTAAACATTTAGTTAAATTAGATTTAAGTTTATTTTTTTATAATAAATGATAAATATTATTGGAAAAGAAAATGTGAAAAACAGCCCTGATTTCTAAAGATCTGTTTAATTAAATAAAATAATTTTCATAATAAACAACATCTATTAAATACAATATAGAGTACGCAATATTAAATTTGGTTTAACGTGAATTCTTTATAAAATTATAATTAAGCTTAAATTATAATAAAATTTATATTCGACTTTCTTTAAAAATAAATTTTATTAAAATTAACATATTTTAAAATTGAATTAATATATCTGAATAAATGTTATTCATTCAGATATATTATTTTAACATTTCCACTTTTTAAAAAACTACTGCTCTATTATTAATTTAGATAGTTATATTTTTCTTTTCATATTAAATTAATAAATAAATATTAATAACTTATGTTATTTATTCGGATATATTATTTTAACACTTCTACTTATCAGAAAATTAATACTGTATTAATTATTTATATAAGTTTGTTTTTATTCAGATATATAATATTAATATTTTTACTATGTACAATCGGATTTTTGATAACTCAAATCAAATTGGTTCAGTACAGGGTGAAAATTATGGATAACTCGATTTCTTTTCTGGCAAATCATACTTCGAATTATCGAAGTACGACTGTATTTATTTTGAAATTTTATTTGTTTTTCATTAAATAAAAACTTTGTAATGGTTAAATATGGCATATATAACAATTATTTTACACCTATTATTTGAATTTGATTTAAAACGAGCTAAAAAGAAGAAATAAACTCTTTTTACAAGAATTGTTTTGTTTTAACATGATTTTCAATACTTTATGAATTTTTCCTCAATCTCATATTATATTATATTCTTTTTTTCAAAGTATAATTTATTTTTATAATATATTTTATAAATAAAATCTTTTATATTGATACTTCGTGTGATTTATTCAGGTAAATTATTATAACACTCCCACTTATTGGAAAATTAATATTTTATTATTTATTTAGAAATATAAATTTTATTTTCGATATTTTTTTCTTTTTTCATAGATAGATCATTGATAATTGGTGTTATTTATTGAGATATATAATTGTAACACCTTTATTTTTTAAAAGTTTTATTTTTAACAATAAATAGAAAGCTTTCATATTTGTATCTGTACTTTCAAATATTTAGATTTTATATTAATTTTTGTATTTAAAAAAATCTTTTATACTTTGTGTTATTTTATTTTATTTTTGATTAACACTGGAAAATTTAACTTTTATTATTTATTTAAAAATATAAATAATTCTAATTTATTTTTATTAGTTTTATCGTCCAAAAAATCCAGTTGTAGGTATTCTAAACAAAAGTCAAGTAAAGAAGTGCATTTATTTCAAAAACTCCACCAAACAACAATAATATAATACTAATAATACAGATAAATTTATTCTAATAATCCAAAAAATTGTTGTTTACTACATAAATAACAAGAAGCATTAACGTAAAATATAGTGGTAGACGTGTTGTTAATGTATTCTGGAAGCCGTTTCCCCTCTAAAGTAGTTACACATATTTGTACTTATTCCAAAACATTTTCGTTTTCACTTACTTCACCCACATTCTGGTTTTGCTTAAGTAGGCAACCTTGCAACTGCGAGGGCGTTACGTGATCGGAAAAAAGATTTAATAAATAAACGTCACAATCTTATAAAATATTACCCATCTAAAACCGAACGGAAACGAGGAAACGTTCATTTGGACCTTTTTATACTAAGTGAAACAAAGTTGGCGAGAAGTGTCAGAACTCAATTTGTATTCGTGCACGAGTCCGAGTGAAATTTGTTGCAAATTAAAATTAGGTACGAAAGCGTATTTATAAAAACGTATCGTTTCAGGTCCAAAAATGGTCAAAGCAACGCCTCATCCGTCCTCATTGCGCAGCAGCATTTTTCTAATTCATTTCAACGCCAATACACATTTCCATTTCGTGTTTTCTTATTTCGCATATGAACTAATTTTAATATTTTACTGGGGCCCCGGCATCTCCTTTTACCCGAGAATGAGCGGACCTTATGTAAATTTTTTCCATTTGCATTCAAAGTGCGAAATAACTAAGACGTTAGAATAAAGCCATTATAGAAATGCAAATTACCAAATGGGTATAGACACACACACACACATACACATGTGAGAGAGTGCGGGAGTGCGAACCTTTTTCTTAAAACGAATACATTACCGGGTGAGGTCCCGGCTGAGTGATATGCGTAAAGTGCGTGGCTCGACCGTGCCCCGCCGCCGCCCCCCACGAAAAGAAAATACGCGGGGCTCGGGTTGCTAAAAGGGAAGGTACGTAACCGGAGGTTAGGGCACCTCGGGGACCGCTCGTAAAATACATCTCGTGACAAACTGTCCCCGCCGTCGCCTACGCCCCTGGTCAGGGACGGCGCATTTTTTTACTCCCGTCCGATGCGTGACAATCGAACGGCGCGGGGCCGGAAGGGGCGCACGTATTTGCTAATTGGATGCATTGTGGATGTGTAGATTGGTGTTTATGGGAGGTCGTCGAATGCGTTTCATTGCATTCGGATGACGATTACTTGTGTCGTGAGAAGGGTGTTCGATCATTACCAGTAGAAAATTACGTTTAAGGAGATGATGTAATGCATAATTTATGCAAGTTGTTAGGGGGTGGTTTTATGAAAAATCTGTATTGAAAAATTTTAGTGATTAATTATATTGATCTGCTTTATCATTTTACAATAGATATTTTGAACTTATTGTTGTATCAATTAAAAATATAATATATTCAGGTTCAAATGAAGATAATTTCTCATATAGTAATCGTAATAATCGAACATACTAACCACCAAGACAAGCTTATAGTTTTGAGAATTTAAATTTACACATCATTTGTTGCTGTGTTTTTGCTTCTATTAGATATTCTTGACAAATCAATTATTATAATATATTTATAAACTTTATGTGTAAACTTAATTATCCCAATTATTTTAACTTTAAAGTTATAGAAAAAAATAATAATTATTAAATTAAATTTAATATATTTATAGGGTGGTCACATCAAGCGCTCCAATAATGAATATATAAAAACTAAAACATTTAAAATATATTGTATGTAACAACTTTTCTTTTGATTCTAAGTTCATCATCATCACTACACACTCATACGCCATATTGAGGCAAGATTCATATATTTTAAATAAATCTTTAATTGATAAATAAGGTAAGTTAGTCAGTGTTAGGCATTCTAGCGATCATCTCAGAAATTTTTATATCTTTTTATTTTTTCCAGATCACACCAACTTTCTTCGTGGTTATTGTTGATGAAGTCCACCTGAATTTTAATTAATATAGAGTGATGTATATTTTTAGAATTTTAAGTTCTACATACCTAAATCTAATTGTTTTTGAGTTTTTTTATCAAAAATTTTGACGGATTGTTGCCTAAAATGTCACCAATTCTAATTCATTTTTGACATACATATTAATTAAAGAACCATTATTAGTACTCCCAAAATTCATATATGTTGTTCCTTATTTTGCTTTTAATTTGTGCACCTTGAAATCAATAATGTTGTTCCTTATTTTGCGTTTAATTTTTGCACCCTACAATCAATAACTTTTTTTCAATGGAATACTATGTTTTAGAATAATTAAATTGAATATTAAAAAACCTGAATATTAACATAGATTTTACCAAAAATGTAATGTAGGATTGTCAGATTCAAAACATATGTGGTATTATCAGAGCACATAAGAAAATGTGCATTATTTTTATATATATCATAAATCGAAACTTTTTGAAGTTTTATTAGGTTAAAACATACGTTGAAAATAACAAATTTATTGATGTTTTAAAATGCATAAAAATAAATATAGAAATCCTTGTTTAAAATTTAGGATTACTAATGGTTATTAATATAACGGTCTTTTGTTAACATGTGTCCCAAAAAATGGATCAAAATTATGTCTCTACACTCATTTTAGATAGTCCATCAAGCTATAAAAACTTTTTGGAAAAAAAAATATTAACTCAAATACTGGTATTTTATGTGCAATTACTTGAAGAATTTTGAAATTCTAAACTTATACAGAGTGTTCCATTAAAAATAAATATTATTTCTCCAGAAATGGCAAATTAATTTTGTTGAAAAACAGTTCAAATCAGATTATAATTAACATAAAAATCCCAAATCTATACCTTTTTTCGTTATCCATAAACTTCTAATCAATTAAAAGGACAGGGAATCACCCTGTATATTATAAGATATTATTAAAAGACAAGATTTAAAAAATATATCATAACTTTATTAATTCACAAAATATTAAAATATTGTTTGATTTTAAATCTAAAATAGGTAAATTATTCAATATTGTTATTTTTAACTACAAATAAAAACAAAAGTTTTACTTAAACACTTAATTTATTTAAAGATTATGTTCCAATGAAACTTTGACAAATTTCTTAAAAGAGGTGACACCACACGACGTATTTCATAATAAAGATAACAATAAAAATATGTGACAATTGTTGGTAAAAGTGTTCCATTATAAACAACAAAGTTATTGATCTTTTAAGACGCACAAAATTAAATTTTCATGATGAAAATGAATTTTGTTAAAAATAATATTTTTAATAAACTTCAGTTAATTTTAACAGAATATTCTTTTAAAATACAATTTATTTACTGATTGAAGAAAAGAAGAAGGGAATCCTATTACAGTTAAACTAATTTTTCCACAACTAATTAAATTAAATAGTAACCTGGCGAAAAAAATTATTGACTATTAGTGAATAAAATAAAAATATATAAATTAAAAGAATTTCAAGAAATTTTCCTTGCATCTGGTATTCAAATTATAAAATTAATTTATAATAATTATTTATTTTTGATCATAATTAATTTTTCAAACAAAATAGTTTAATAAAAATTGAGTGAACGTTAAATATCTATATAATTTACTAATCAAGTTTTTTATTGTAAATATTTCTACTCCTCAAATATTAAGATTTTAGAAGAAAAATACATAAAACATCAGCTTAAGCATGGACAACTCAATTATGCCCCCTCGTATATAACTGACATGTCTTGTAAGGATGCAGACATTCAACAGATTAAAAAACGCGTGCACTTTCACCGGTTAGATTCGAAAACAGCACTCTTTCTCCATTACCTAATGGTCCAATTGGACCCATTTACTTACGATTTTCTTGTCGAAATGGCTCAGAAACTCGTCGTGCTGCTGTTTCTGATACAAGGCCCTGGCCAACGATCCTCTGGGTCTAAAGGACCAGGAAGGACTCAGTTCGCCTGCTCCTATGCCGCATTTCAGAATGTTGTCGTCGATCGACTGGCAGTGTTCACTCTCGGTCATTTCTGAAGATCGTCAGGAGAACTTACACCGTTTACTAGATTTGAGGTTAGGTTCGATGTACGCGACGATTTAAACACGAAAGGGCTGTTTTGAACTGTCGGGACGACGAAGAACGCAAAATCCGACCGTACTTCAGTCGTGGTTCGACGGGACACGCGATAAGTTGGGGTAAAAGTCGAATTTCCTTTCACCGTTGACAGATAAACATAAACACGGCGAATTGCGGTCGGCAAGTTGGCGGCGCTGCACCGGCTATCATCTGGTCCGGCTACGAGGGGCGAACGTTAAAGAGGATACTATGGTCACTTGATTTTTTCAAAAATTATTAAAAACCTGTTGACTTTGACCAAATATATTTTACTATAATATATATATATATATATATATATATATATAATTTTTAGATAAATTAATACACATTTCTCACTTTATTTTTAAGATAAATAACAACATTAAAAACTATAAACAAACTGATTGAATAATTGAATTCACAAATGTTTTATTATGGATATAAGTTAACATGTTCCTTTGTATCTCATGATTACATGCTTGTAACAGGAAGTTTAATTTATTACCCTACTTTCTTGACTTGACAATCGTTATGAATCTCGTACGCACGCGTCTCGAAAGGAAGAAGAATATTAAAAATAATAAGGCCAGTGTCCAGATTGAAAATAATTATTTAATCCCATCCTCGCACTTGAAACAATAACTCCTGATATTCGCATGACAGACGTAATGAGTGAAACAAGATTTGATTAATGCGACTAATTGAAGGAATGAAGACGTATGTAACGGCGAAGATGAGCGCGTTAGCGAAATAATACGAATAGGAATCGTCCGACACAAAAGGATTTCTTCCCACAAGTGCCATGAATCCAACTTGTATCTTATTTATTCTAATTTTAAAGGATGCTGCAAAGCTTTGTACGAACAATTGAGATTGATGTGAATTATAATTCCACCTGGTCCGTAACGACACAGAATCCGACCGACCAGTAGCGTACTGAAATTATGATTTCTTTCCATTTTTTTTTTTCTTATGTAGTAAATTTTATAATGTATACGTTTGATATTTAATAAATATATGTTAAATATGTTTCATCTTAATCTTTATTTGTCATCATTTTTTATTTGAAATGATAATTATTTTCTAAATAGTGAGAATATTGACTAACATTTAATAAGTGTGTGTGTGTTAAATGTTTAGTATTACTAATAAATAGCTACAAAATAAATCTAGATGTGTATTTTATATAAATTTATTTTTTGGAAAGTTTTCTTCATTTTTATTTCAGATCAATTTCTAAATAATTAAGAAATTTTGGTACACTGAGATTATATACATTGTATATGTTAAATGTTTAGGATTACTAACAAATATCTACAAAGTCAATCTAGAGATCCGTATTTTATTATAAATGTATTCTCTGTAAATTCCCCTTTTTTATTTCAAATGACTAATTATTTTCTAAATAATTAGCATTTATTTTGTGTTAAATGTTTAATATTACTAACAAAGAGTTACAAAATCATTGAAGAAAGCATTTAATAAATATGTGTTAATATTACTAACAAATAGGTACAAAATCAATTTAGAGATGTGTATCTTATTATAAATTTATTTTCTGGAAATTTGTCTCCTTTTTTTATTTCAAATAAGTGATTTTTTTCTGAATACCTAAGAAATTTTTTTACACTGGAGTTATATCCATGTGGAGCATTTAATAAATGTGTGTTAAGTGCTTAATAATACTAACAAATAGCTACAAAATCAATTTAGAGATGTGTATTTTGTCATAAATTTATTCGTTGGAAATTTGTTTATTTCAAATCACTGATTATTTTCTGAATACTTCAGAAATTGTGGTACATTGAGGTTATTTCCATGCTGAGCATTTAATAAACGTGTATTAAATGTTTAATATTACTAATAAATAGCTACAAAATCAATCTAAAGATGTGTATTTTATTATAAATTTATTTTCTGGAAATTTGTTTTCTTTTTTATTTCAAATGATAATTATTTAATTAATTAAGATCTTTTGATATACTATATATACTATATACTATATGCTGAGCATTTAATAAATGTGTATTAAATGTTTAATATTATTAACAAAAGCTACAAAATCAACAAAGGGATGAATATTTTATCATACATTTATTTTCTTTAAATTTCAGGTGATTAATTATTTTTTAAAACTAAGAAGTTTCAAAACATCTACACTATTGCATGACCAGTATTTAATAAATAGGTTTTAAATGTAGATTTATGTTAATTTAGTGTAATTTATTTTGCTAATTATAATTATTTAGAATAAGTATAGGTGTATATTTGTAACAATTAGTATTCTAAACATTTAGATAAAGTGTTTTTGTAAGAGTGTTTAGTTAATGTCTTATAATTCCGATACAGTTATGCAGTAAATCAAATTTCTATAGAAATGGGTGTGATGGTGTTTCGTAATGGAAATAAATCATGGTAACGCCACTGCCGTCATACACATTAGCTCTTCTTCATCATAATATGAACCAAACAAAAAATCTCTTTGAAATTAACATTCAGCTACTGGTTTTTATTAATGGATCTCCCCTCTCGCTCCGTGCCTCTCTTTTCACGCCGAAATAACCGTGCAGATCAAAACTGATTTTCATCTTGGTTATTAACGTAATTTATGGGAGATACTTTCGACAATTAATACAATTACTTGCACAAATGACATATCATTACCATGCCAGCCTTTATAAAAACCACTTTTATAACTTGCTTTGTTGATTAATTGTCCGGGACATGTGTGCTGGTGGAAGCGAAATAATTGTACATCAAAAAATGTACAACATAATAGTGTCTTTAATGTAAAATTGTAATTACGTATTTTTTGTGCTACATCTGTACAGCATGGATTTTTGTTGTACACGGTGATAATTGTGTTTCAATTCCTGCTTATGGTTATTTGTAAAATTAACGGAAAAGTACATCGATCTATTAAAACATGGGAACACATATTTCCTGTTCAAATTTAGTCAATTCAAAGGGTAACGACATTTCAATTTGTACAAATAATTTTGGTTTACGTCAATGAATTGTTGTCGTTATTATTAAATATTTGTAAATATGGCCAACAATAATTATTAGGTACTCGTGTTATGGCTAACCAATATTATTAATTTTTATATTGTATTGTAAGTACATACAGTGGTAGCTAGAGAAAGAACACACATTACTATTTATGTTATAACTGCCTGTAAACAAAATAATATGGGCAAGAGTCGTTTGAAATTAAATACAACTCTTAATTGATCTAAATTTGATGGGTTTTGGTGAGCGATATTTCAAGTTGTTCCAAAAATTTTCAATTGGATTTAAATTCGGACATTAAACTGGCCAATTGAGAACTTCAACAACTTGACCAGTTTTAAAAAACTTTGGACGTATGCTTGGGATCATTATCATGTATAAAATTTCATATAACAGGTAAACTGTCGTTGGTAATTGATTAGGTTACTAATAATTTTCTGTAGTGGTACTGCACCATGTCAAGAAAATGAACCCCAAACCAAAACGTTTCTTCCACCATGTTTCAAAGTGTTTGAAGTTTATCTAGGATCCAAACTTTTATTGGAATCTCATCATCTGCTCCTATTCTGCTGAACTTAGATTCATCAGTACAAGTACCTTTCGCCAAAATTCTGAATTTTAATCTTGTCCCAATATTATTTTTGACATTAATGATTTCTTTACTGAAGTACATACATCTTTGCCAATTTAGTCGACGTCTGATTGTTCTACTAGACACATTGATATTGTATGACTCAATTAATTTTTTATTTGCTTTGTAGACAAGAAAGAATTTCCTGTACTGTTAGAACATTTTCTTATTGTATTTTTAAATGAGTGTATTGCTTCATATTTGAAGATAACATTGTAAACTACTTTTTGGGAGCATTTTAAGTTTTTAGTGATGTCAGCATCATTGGAACCTTTATTTTTCATGTTAATTATTACATCCCTTATTACAAACGTTATTTTATAAAAACTATAAATCCTACTAAAAATAAATTATTACTATTAAAACTTTTATTAAATGGTCCCACCAAACGTAACAAATATTTGAATGTGCCATTTTTTTATCCAATCAATTCAGTCCAATGAGCATGTCGGACAAAAATAGCAAAAAATGTACAAAATATTAAAATAAATCCTTTTATAAAAACATCAATTTTAAATTTTGTGCCATTTTTCTGTCCATCACTATATATAATTATAATAATTTCTAGAGATATTTAAATTACAATGAATACTATGTTTGTTAATTAAAACAATTAAAATAATTTATTAATGTTTTTGTACTTCATCAATATAATTATTTTATACATTTCATTAATCGTATTTTCGTTTTTTGGACTGACAGGGAGTCAGATAAACTTGAGATTTTGGACTTTTTTGTAGTTGAACAAATGGAAAGTAACTCGAAATGGTTAAAAATTGTATTTTATTGAATTTGAAGCTTCTGCAGCTGTAACTTAGTTAGTTTTTAATTTTATAGAAAGAAATTGGACATTTAGACTGTAAAATTTATTACTTTCTTTTCAAAATATTATTTATGTCAATCGGGCTTCCCATTCAATCCATACGACTCATTAAGTAAAATAATAAACCTCGAAAAACACAATTTTGCCATTATCTCTGTGAATTAGTTAAATACAAATTAAATGTGCACAATTTTCGTGTTCAGAATACCCAAATTACTTCAAAAACATGTAAAAAAAGTTTATAAAGTAAAAAAGTGCAAAAAAAGGAGAATAAAAATTGTCAACAATTGAAACGTTTTCCAAACAACAAATATCTAATATTTACCCCTTCTCCCTAAAACTGCAATTCCAGGAAAAACAATTAAATGCATCGCTTACTTAGACGACGCGAGTGTTTCGTCCTTCTCCAACATTCACAAATATGAGTTTCTTTCTCTTTCCCTCTTGCAGAGGCAAATGCAAAACTCGAATTTTTATATGAATAGAGAGAATTAGTACATTTTAGGTTCAGTTATAAATTTGTCGTTGAAGACGATCGGTCACGAACACGTAAGTTGTATAAAAATTGTTTAATTTAAATATTTTTGGTTAAGTGTTTTTGAATATGTACAGAAAATTAAATTTACATTTTATTATATATTGAAATTATAACAAAGTATAAGCAAGTATGTGTATTAAGTTATGTACTCCATTATTTTATGTTTTTATATATTTCATTTAACGTACTTTCGTTTTTTATACGATCTTGGTCTACCAAGACTACAAATACTTGTAATTGAATAAAATAACAATTAGTAAAAATGTAAAACTTGAGACATTGGAATTGGAATTATTTGTAATTGAACAAACAAAAGTGATTAGATGTGGTTGAATAAATTTTTATAGCTGTCTGTAACTTAGTTATTCTTTACCCAAATCGAAAGGAATTGCGCATTTGTGTATATAAAATTTACTCACCTTTTTTACCAAGTATTGTTAATGTCGACCGGCCATCAAATTTGATCTAGATGGCGCACTAAGTAAAATAGTAAACTCTGAAAACCACAAATTCTTCGTTAATGAGCTAATTTAAATATAAATGAACATGATTTTCGAGTTCAGCATACCCGAATTAACTTAAAAATATGTGTATATTTTTGCAATAAACTAATATGACAACAACCTTACTGAAATGTTTACCTCTTCTTCACTCTGAATATGCAATTCTAGGAAAAACAATTAAATGCACCGCTTACTTAGACGACACGAGTGTTTCATCCTTCTCCAACTCTCACAAATATATATTTCTTTCTCTTTTACTCTTGCAGGAACGAGTGTAAAACTCGAATTTTTATATAAATAGAGAGAATTAGTACATTTTAGGTTCAGTTGTAAATTTGTCGTTGAAGATGGCCGATCACGAACACGTATGTTGTATAAACATTTTTTTAATTTAAATATTTTTGGTTTACAATAAATTACACAAATACATATAATCTATTTATATCAGATTGTATGCACTTGATTCGTTTGTTGGAATATCAAATAATATTATAATATATAAAACATGTTTTGTGTAGAAACATCGATAAAAAAATAGGTAGAGAAAAGGTGAAAAAAAACCTGTTATTTTCGAGTAATTTATTTAACTAATTAACTACAAATGACACAATATTGATATTTGATATTTATAACATTTTAAACTTCAGATTTGCTCTCTTAGGTTTTTGAACATAAATCATTTTAATTTATTTAATTAACAAAACAAATTCTAATTTTACTCTATTCAAACAATTAAATATTAATTATTGAACGAACTTACTAATGTAATTCACAAGTATGAAAAATAATATTTAATATATTATGAAATTGAAAAAATCAAATAATAAAATATTTACCAAACAGCAAAAATCCAATATTTTCCCCTTCTCTTCTCCAAAGCTGCAATTCTGAGAAAGACAATTAAACACCGCTGGCTATTAAAAATGCATAGCTTACTTAGATGGTACGAGTCTATCGTCTTTCTCCAACTCTCTTAAACGTGTATTTCTTTCTCTTTTACTCATTGGGTGCAAATGTAAAACTGTGATTTTGACTTGAATAGAGAGAATATAGTAATTACTAAATTCTGATTAAAGTCGACTGATGCCGAACAAATAAGTTTTATAAAAAATTATTTAAATTAAATATTTTTGGTTAACGGTTTTACAATATGTATAGTAAATTAAATAATAGTTCATATAAACACTGTCAAAATGTCTAAGGAACGCCTACATATTTTTAAATTATTCCAATAAAATCAAAAAAAGTGAAAATATAATGGATTAATAAAAACAAGCGTGTTTTACTAATTAAATAAAAATATGTTACAATCTCTTTAAAAATGAAAATAACAACCACGAAATATTCAAATATTAATTATTATGTTTATTATTATTTAAAATAATTATATTATATTAATTTTTTTTGTTATTAAAAACATCCATTATGGAGCTTCTCGGTTGTTTCTACAGCGATTTGGCATACTCAATATCAGCCTATCGTGTAGGTTTTGGTCCAAATTTCGCCACACCTGCTGTACCTCCAAAATTAGCTTGGTAGTCTCCGTAATAATTTTGGAGATTCAAAAATCTTATTTTCATAGCATCTCATAGTTTTTCTATTTTTCTATCCACGCAGTATGTGGCCTAACGTTATCCTGCTGGAAAATGGTCTCATATAGGTTAAATAGGGTAATACAATGGGTGAAAATATGTTGTCGCGATATCGAACAGCATTCAAAGTGGTTTCCATTAAAAAAACAGTTTGGAATTAAAAGTTTCAACTTACGACATAGAAATATTCTAATGTAAACCCGTACAACTATAGACATAAAACTCATATTATTATTATTTATTTCATTTGGCAATTTACATAAATAAAGACAAATTTGTGTTTTATGAATTATCATTTTACTTAAATATCTTTGTTTTCTTTTTTTTTCTTGTATTATTTAGGAAACATGTAGACGAAAACAATAAATCGATAATTTATATAATTAACAAAAAATATTCTATTTTTACATTATTCAAACATTCAAATAAATATCACTTCACCAGTGTTAATCCACAAGGATAATCACTGCTAACTGTATTGCGAAACATTATTGCATATTTACCTCCTCTTCTTTTCAAACTATCAATTCTAACCAAAACTAATAACTGAACTGAACGTTGTAAAATACATAGCTTACTTTGACGACACGATTCTTTCATCCTTCTCCAACTCTCATAAACATGTATTTCTTTCTCTTTTACTCTTGCAGGGACAAATTCAAAACACAAATTCTGATTCGAATAAACATAGTACATATTAGGTCCCAAATGTTTTCAAACAATTTATACTAATAATTAAAGAAACCATTGCAAAATCTGATCACATGTCACAGCAATGAATATTCATGACATCCAGAAATTTAGAAATTTTAGAAATTTTTTAAAGTAATTCGTAAATACAATACAAAAATTGTATTCTTTTTTTTATTTTGTGACGATTTTACTTAAATCAGCCTTGATAATTAGTGGTAAGAGCGATTAAAATTATGAATATTTGGTTTGAAGTATCGAAAAAATAAAAATGTTGATAGAAAGAATAAAAAGATTTGCTGTTGAATTTTTATATTTTTTATTTATATAAACTTTGTAAACTGATCAAAAATTGAAATTCCCTGTAGTTTTAATTATGATAATTAATGATAATTTATTAAGTGATATTTACATACTTCCTAAAAAATAAATTTCCAATATTTTCAAAATTATATTATCTAACAAGAATGTTCGTTCATTCAGTGAACATTTGAACCAGTCATTAACAATTTTTGGAGAAATTACTCCAAAAAGGTTGTGCTGCTGCAAGAGTACAACAGTTCGTATTGGTAGTGTTTTAATTAAAATTGATTTATTCGACACATTCATACCAAAATATTCAATTTGGATTTTCAAGCTCAAATAAAACAATTAAGATTCATTTTCTTTTCAGTTATTTTGTTTTCTTTTTAGATATATATGTTGTTAAAGCTGGGAAATATCTGAAAATAGAGTTGTAAAATTAATTATTTTTTTATATTTCTTCCCATCATAACATTTTCATTTCTCTCTAATCCAATTTTAGTCTACCAGGGTTTGAAATGTTGTCAAAATTTCTTAAATTACAAAAGTGACTTAATATAATCAAAAATTTCATACAATTTAAAGCTCTCAAGATGTTCTTTAAAAATCAATTCGAAGATTTTGATCTACAGACATTTTCAGTAAGTTCATTTAGGTTTATGCTGAAATCAAAATGAATGCTAGTATTACCAACATCAGGAAAGTATTTTTGCAGTTTGTCAAGAAGCTGAACCAGATGAAGAAAAACTTTGACATCTAATGATCAGGTGAAAATTAGTCCAGAAGGATGGATTTAATGGCGTTTGATCTCCAGCAAATTCTTCAGACCTCATTTTTTTAATATGTATGTATATGCTAAACCTTGCATAGAAGTATTTGTTTGATTGTAAAAATATCAGCTAAATTTGTCTCTCTCTCTTTAAGGCTGTCTCATCTTCATCTTCATCTGGTGTATTCATTATTATTCATTTATTTTCTTTTTTTGTTAATTAAATAAACTTAATATTTCCTTAAAAAATCTCTATTACGACAAAATGAAAACTGCTGATATCGAGTGTTAACGAAAAAGGGGAAGGAAAGATTCCATCCCCTAATTATAAAACCCATTGAAATAAAAATAATGTGAAAGTAGCGAGGAGAAGTAGCGAACGGCAATAATATTCCGCATTATTGGACTACTTGGCATGCGACGCGGACCATCCTCAGCAGAAAAACCACCGCCACCGTCTGAACGAACTCATTAAAATAAATCGCAAACTATACCACCCCCATCGCGGGCCCTCGCGCCCCCGCTCAGATTTCCAATTAAAAAACCTCATTTATACTCGGGCAGAAATTACATGATGCAATTTAAAAAGTCGGCGCCGCCCTTAAGGCATTACGGCCCTTAAGCGATTGTCCGTTTCGGTTGATTTTCCCTCGTGGCGGATCCGCACCTAATAAAGTATCATGCGCACGGATAATTTTTATGCGATTTAAAGATTTCGCGTGTTAAAACGTTTCTCGAATTTAATTCCTGCCGGTTTTTAATTGGATTTTTGTTTGTGTATAAATTTCGAATTAAAATTAAATTTAAATTACTCCGTATTCAATGTCCGTTGTGAAATTGGAGTGGATGGCGTGAACGTAGTGGCTATGTTGAACGGGCGGATTTTCGCGCCCGAAACGTGATTCTATTTCGTCGGATGCCTTTTTATTGATCCTTTGCTTTAATTGCTTTGACTTTGTGTCGAGCAAAATTGCACTTTAGATTTAAGCTTTCTATATATACTTTATAAAAGCATTGTCGAAATTTTACGAGTTTTAAAATGGCACAAATATATTAAACATTGTGTGAACCTGTTTTATTTATATACAGGGTGTTCTAATTGATTCATTAGAGCTGCATAGAGAACTAAAAGAGGTGTCACTCTAAAACTTTCATCTCTTGTTACTGTGATTTGTGATTAATTTATTCAAAATTTTTACATATAAAAAAATATATATATAAATAATCAAAAATTGTATAAAAAATACACCCTTAAGAGCTATTAATAATATTCGAAAAATTTTTATTATATTTATTTTTTAATTGAATTTTAGAGATTAAATTTAAATTAAATATTTTAATTTTTTAAATTTAAATTGATTTTTTTTAATTTGATTTTATAATTTTTCTAATTTTCAATTATATATTTTTATTTTTTTTTTTTAATTTAAATTAAATATTCTATTTTTTTAATTGAATATTTTACTTTTGTTTCATCATTTAAAATATATATATATATATATATATATATATATATATATATATATATATTTAAATTAAATATATATTTAAATTAAATATATATATATATATATATATATATATATATATATATATATATATATATATATTTAAATTAAATATTACAAGTATTTACATTTCAAATTTAAATAAAATTTTGTTATATTTTTAAATATTTTAATTGTTTTTTAATTTAAATTAAATATTTTGTTTTATTTTTTTAAATTTAAATTCAATATTTTGATTTTTTTTTAATTTAAATTGAAATTTTTATTATTATGGATAAATATCTTTTTTTCTTAATTTAAATTTATTTTTTTAATTAAATTTAAATATATATATATATATATATATATATATATATATATATTTTTATTTAATTTACAATTAAGTATTTTATTATTTATTATTTACAATTAAGTATTTTATTTTTTTAGATTTAAATTAAATATTTTATTTTTCTAATTTCAAATTATATGTTATGTATTATTAGTAGAAGTAAAACGAATTATTATACTTTATTATGCCAACCTAACATTGCCTATTGTGAGATGGGTATGTAACAATTCAAGCTCTCATTGTTAACGTACTTCTTACTTTATTATGAAAAAATGGAGAGGTGCTAAATGATATTTCAGTTTCTCCCAACGATGCTGGACCAGTTAAACTTTCTGTAAAAATATCAACTTCAAGATATTAGAGATTTAGAGTAGGTACCACTTCAAATGAAGTTTTCAGACCATAATTTGTGTTATGATCAATAATTTGCTAAATAAGTTATTACATCAATTCAATTTGTTATCTGTTGTTTTAACTCAAATTGTAATAGTATTATAGATCAATATGATTTATTATTGACTTTTCATTCAGAAAGTGGAAGTGTTCTTCTAAGAAAACTGTGTAGATTAAAAAGTAGTTAGTTTAAGTTATTGTTCTGATACATTGGATCCAAAATTGATTTTTCAATTTTTAAGTATGTAACTCGTTTCACTTGTAGTGTTAATCTAGTTCTTTATATGTTATCAATAATTGGAAAAGTGCTAAATGATAATTCAGTTTCTGTTGACAAAACTGGAGGGGTTAATATTTCTGAAGCAACTTTAAACAATGAGGTTGCACTTTATATATGAACTTCATTTGTCATTCTCCAGTAAAGTTTGAATTCTGATTTGATAGATTTGATAGTTCTAAAAACAAACATTTCAAAATATTACTGATTTTGTTTTCATTCAGAAAGATATATCCAAATTTTTTCCTTTTTCATAACTTGTCACAAGATGTCAATTAATACATAATGATGCTATTTGAAATTATTCAATGCAAGCTTGTGACAATATGCTTTTTTTAACATTTCATACATTTTAAATATGAAATATGCTACAATATGTCAATAAATGATAATATTCTAAATTGAATGATGGAAAAATTTAATACATTTCCATTTGAAATAAGAAAATTATTTACATATGAAGTGGTAAAAAAAATGAAAATACCAAACACCATTTACATTTCCGTAAAAACTCATTTTAGCTATAGGATATTATAGGATATGTTACAACGTATCAGTAGAGAATAAAAAAATTCTTCGTCGATGGTGTGGAAATTTTATGGCGAAACCATTCGAAATAAGAAAGTTATTTCTATTTGAAAAAAAGTTGACGTCATATCCGGTTCAACCGGAATAAAAATATTATAAATATATTGAATTTTTTAATTTTATTTAAAATTATGGGCTTAATGCATTTTGAATCGATTTCCTACCTTTATTTGTCTATATAATAATATATGAAATTTTTTCAAATCGGTTTCACATATGGAAAGATTAAGGAATATCCCGTTGAACCGAAAATGACAACGTATTGAAAATATATTTTAATAAAACAACAGCGACAATAATTTTTCAGCAATCAATTACGTTAATCCTCCTGCATATTTTAATAAATTTTATTTCAGAGCACACATTAACTTAACAAACCTTAAGTTTATTTAAGTTATTTGAAACAATAACGTGTGTGAGTGAATTTTGAGTCTCGAGTGAAATAGTGGAGGTAGGTATATATTTTACAACGTTCCATTTTTTCTCTCGTTATCGGCTAATTCAAGTTGAATTTTCACCCAAGTCTCCAAGTTTAATGTAAGTCACGTCCGGGTTTTCAGTTCTGTCCTGTCGGGTTGTTATTTTTCCTCCTCTAGTTTTATAAATGATGAGAATTTCATGGGCTACTTTCGGAAATTTCCAACACAAACTTTTAATTCGACTCGCTAGAAATCCAGTTAGTACGGGAGTATACTTCATTTATTAAAATAATAACTTCTTTGACAGAACATTCCATTTTTCCAACTAAAACTTTTAAACTCCATTAATTTTTTAACTTTACTTTTGAAAAATCTTTTCGTCGTTTGAGCATTACATATATATTAGAACACAGTTACTATATTTGTTTTTAACGGCAACATTTGAAAGTACAAAGTTACATATTAGTGCTTGCAAAGTTTAATTGTTTTACTACAATTTAAAATTAAATTTAATTATGTGTTTCATTTGAAATAAAAAAGATCAACATGTATACTTAATAATTGACATATTTTTACTGGAATAACATTATATTAAATAGTTTTAACAACTTCCAAAACTGTTACTCAATGAATAGGAATTGTTAAACTATTTCAATATCTTGAAACAAGAAAATTTACGTTGATATAAAGGCTGTAACAATCAGACATATTAAAATGCATTTTATGGCATCCCTCATTTAAGAAAAACTTAAACCAGATTTTCTATATATTTTCTTTGTTTAATTAAATACTTGTATCAATTGATTATTATTTGTGTATTATTTGATATACGACCTTGCAAATCAATAATAGCGTTTCATAAATCACTAAAATTACCATAAACTTTAATAAAAATTTTAATCCAAAGCACATAATACTAAACAAATTTGGGTTATTAAATATCTCGTCGATAATTATAATTAGTTTTGACCTTTTATACAATTTAATGGTGGTATCAATTTAATATCCACGATATTAAAATAACAGTGAAATTTCTCTTTTTTATCCTTCATCCAAAGAGGCGAAAATCTGAATTGTGCTTAATTTAATCACAAAAATGTGTCCTATTGGCCTAAATGATCCTATCAATTAACAGCATTAACATAAAATCTTGTCACATCTCAATAAAATTAGTCAACTATGTCGCAACAATTTAAACAATACAATTAACATATACATAAGAAACGCAAATGAGACAACATTTTTGTAGACGATCAATATCACGAATATTTAAATAACAAATTTTTAATAACAAAACCGTCTATATATATAAAAAAAGAAAACCACACAAAACCATTAATTCATTGTTTTCATGTTTGTTCATAACGAAAAGAATACATTAACATCAGGTGTGCCTGTTTATTAATTACTACGAGTGTTACGTATATAAAGACATAAATTTAAGAGAAAGTGGACTATCCCTGAAATATTTATGATGAATACTAACATTGCTTACAGAGGAACGGAGGGAATTACAACAATTAAATAATCTTAGATCATTTTCGTATTCAATTGAATAGCAAGTATGCAATAAATTAATGGAACTGTTAATGAATATTCTAAACAATATAATAAACATAACAATAATTCACTTTAATTAAATATTTATGTTAATTAACACGAATATATCGATACAGTGTAAAATAAATTTAAAACCAACGTTTACCTAACAAAATATGAATATTTATTAAACAGATTTATCTGATTGGAGAGATTCACGGCTTTATCTTAATCATTAGGAATGTCCCTAAACACCAATTAAAAACACGATTTCCACGCTGGACCTGACGACAACCGGTGACAAATTAATCGTTATAAAAGTGCGATAAAAACGATAGAAACGAGGTATTTTAGAATGTCGTGTTTAAAAAATCTGTGGAAGATTAATATTGTTCAATCGCCATTAAAATTACTGTGCCGATAATAAATCAATAATTATTACAAAATCAAATATGGGTGCGGCGCTGACTGCAGCACCAGTTAATTAATCCTAATTACTATTAATATTCTTTTGTGGGATAATTTTTACGGGGCATATTACTACCTGCTATAAAAGGCGAAAGATAATTACAATCATGCACGTTGACTATTTAATTGTGCAAATTTTCGTCTGGCATTATATATTCGCTTAATTTCGATTCATATGAAAATTACACAAAATAATATAAAAGATTGATGAAGTGTCAAAAAAGTCGGCGGAGCGTTATTAACGATTTCCAAGGTGATTTATTCACTTTATTTCGAATTTTTACAGCCTTTGGGAGAACAACCAACCAGGGCGAATTATAAAGACCGGTAGTTTCAATTTTGCCGGATGATCGACGTGATTTATGTAGTGTTTGACGTATGCTGGACCCGATAGTTAAATAGATAATTAAACAACTATGTTCCAAAAATAGACATTATTATTCCAAAATCTAATTAGAGATTAATTAAGTAATAATTAGAAATCTACAATCTGACCAATTTCAACAGTATAATTAGATAAAAACACTGTTAAACGGAATTGTCAATATTTACAGTTGTTCTATGATTCCGGTCAACTTAATTACATATACAGTGAAATGTGACGGATAATTGTGGATAAGGTTTTATTGATTTCAGATCGACGCATGATTGATCTATCGATAATTTTATATATAATATCATACTTCAAAAGATTTATAGATTTTATAGACTTCCCTGATTATATACGTTTAAGACGATATAGATTTTATAAAATTCATAGACTTTATAGACTTCAGAGATTAAGTAAGTACACTGCTTTTAGGAACTTACAGATATTGTAGACTTCGCAGGTTTTATTGGCTTACATACTTAAGGCAGACTTTTTATAGACTTTATAGACTTTATACATATTATATATTTTATATATTTTACATATTTTATATATTTTATAAATTTCATATATTTTATATATTTTATATATTTTATATATTTTATATATTTTATATATTTTATATATTTTATATATTTTATATATTTTATATATTTTATATATTTTATATATTTTATATATTTTATATATTTTATATATTTTATATATTTTATATATTTTATATATTTTATATATTTTATATATTTTATATATTTTATATATTTTATATATTTTATATATTTTATATATTTTATATATTTTATATATTTTATATATTTTATATATTTTATATATTTTATATATTTTATATATTTTATATATTTTATATATTTTATATATTTTATATATTTTATATATTTTGTATATTTTATATATTTTATATATTTTGTATATTTTATATATTTTATATTTTTTATATTTTATATATTTTGTATATTTTATATATTTATTTTATAGATTTTATAGATTTTATAGATTTTATAGATTTTATAGATTTTATAGATTTTATAGATTTTATAGATTTTATAGATTTTATAGATTTTATAGATTTTATAGATTTTATAGATTTTATAGATTTTATAGATTTTATAGATTTTATAGATTTTATAGATTTTATAGATTTTATAGATTTTATAGATTTTATAGATTTTATAGATTTTATAGATTTTATAGATTTTATAGATTTTATAGATTTTATAGATTTTATAGATTTTATAGATTTTATAGATTTTATAGATTTTATAGATTTTATAGATTTTATAGATTTTATAGATTTTATAGATTTTATAGATTTTATAGATTTTATAGATTTTATAGATTTTATAGATTTTATAGATTTTATAGATTTTATAGATTTTATAGATTTTATAGATTTTATAGATTTTATAGATTTTATAGATTTTATAGATTTTATAGATTTTATAGATTTTATAGATTTTATAGATTTTATAGATTTTATAGATTTTATAGATTTTATAGATTTTATAGATTTTATAGATTTTATAGATTTTATAGATTTTATAGATTTTATAGATTTTATAGATTTTATAGATTTTATAGATTTTATAGATTTTATAGATTTTATAGATTTTATAGATTTTATAGATTTTATAGATTTTATAGATTTTATAGATTTTATAGATTTTATAGATTTTATAGATTTTATAGATTTTATAGATTTTATAGATTTTATAGATTTTATAGATTTTATAGATTTTATAGATTTTATAGATTTTATAGATTTTATAGATTTTATAGATTTTATAGATTTTATAGATTTTATAGATTTTATAGATTTTATAGATTTTATAGATTTTATAGATTTTATCGATTTTATAGATTTTATAGATTTTATAGATTTATAGATTTTATAGATTTTATAGATTTTTTAGATTTTATAGATATTATAGATATTATAGATATTTTAGATATTATAGATATTATAGATATTATAGATATTATAGATATTATAGATATTATAGATATTATAGATATTATAGATATTATAGATTTTATAGATTTTATAGATTTTATAGATTTTATAGATTTTATAGATTTTATAGATTTTATAGATTTTATAGATTTTATAGATTTTATAGATTTTATAGATTTTATAGATTTTATAGATTTTATAGATTTTATAGATTTTATAGATTTTATAGATTTTATAGATTTTATCGATTTTATAGATTTATAGATTTTATAGATTTTATAGATTTTATAGATTTTATAGATTTTATAGATTTTATAGATTTTATAGATTTTATAGATTTTATAGATTTTATAGATTTTATAGATTTTATAGATTTTATAGATTTTATAGATTTTATAGATTTTATAGATTTTATAGATTTTATAGATTTTATAGATTTTATAGATTTTATAGATTTTATAGATTTTATAGATTTTATAGATTTTATAGATTTTATAGATTTTATAGATTTTATAGATTTTATAGATTTTATAGATTTTATAGATTTTATAGATTTTATAGATTTTATAGATTTTATAGATTTTATAGATTTTATAGATTTTATAGATTTTATAGATTTTATAGATTTTATAGATTTTATAGATTTTATAGATTTTATAGATTTTATAGATTTTATAGATTTTATAGATTTTATAGATTTTATAGATTTTATAGATTTTATAGATTTTATAGATTTTATAGATTTTATAGATTTTATAGATTTTATAGATTTTATAGATTTTATAGATTTTATAGATTTTATAGATTTTATAGATTTTATAGATTTTATAGATTTTATAGATTTTATAGATTTTATAGATTTTATAGATTTTATAGATTTTATAGATTTTATAGATTTTATAGATTTTATAGATTTTATAGATTTTATAGATTTTATAGATTTTATAGATTTTATAGATTTTATAGATTTTATAGATTTTATAGATTTTATAGATTTTATAGATTTTATAGATTTTATAGATTTTATAGATTTTATAGATTTTATAGATTTTATAGATTTTATAGATTTTATCGATTTTATAGATTTTATAGATTTTATAGATTTATAGATTTTATAGATTTTATAGATTTTATAGATTTTTTAGATTTTATAGATATTATAGATATTATAGATATTTTAGATATTATAGATATTATAGATATTATAGATATTATAGATATTATAGATATTATAGATATTATAGATATTATAGATATTATAGATATTATAGATATTATAGATATTATAGATATTATAGATATTATAGATATTATAGATATTATAGATATTATAGATATTGTAGATATTATAGATATTATAGGTATTATAGATATTATAGATATTATGGATATTATAGATATTATAGATTTTATAGGTAATGGACCCGATAGATAATAAGTAAATTAAACAACAGTATTCCAAGAAGAAGCATTATTGTTCCAGAACCTAATTAGTGACTTATTAAATAATAATTAAACATCTAGAATCTGGCCAATTCCAACAGTTCAGTTAATTAAAAACACTGCTAAACGTAATTGTAAATATTTACGGTCGTTCTACGATTCCGTTCAACGTAATTACACTGAATACATACGTATAAGTGGACCGAGAAACGGATAGTTTTGTACGGATAATTGTGGGTTACGTTTTATTGATTTCTGATCGACGTATGATTGATCTATCGATCGGTGCGGCCGAACCGGCCGGGCATAGATCACGGCCGATCTCCCGGCGCGAAACAGATGGAAATGAAGATGGGAATGCTTTTTAATCTGAGATTATCACGTGACGTCCGGTTATTGTCGTTATCAGGTTCGCTTCGAAATTTGTGCTTTCAATCAATTTTATGTGAACGGTTCACTTTGTTATGTATATTTTTTATGATCAGTTTGGTTTATTAATTGGAATCGATGGGGTGGGTTGATGTTACCTTATATTTAGATTTTAGTTTAGATTAACTAATTCCGTAGATTGGGTCAATTTGCTTAATTTTTACGACGCCATAAATCAATGAATTATGATTTGATTCCCTTTAACATTCCCCATTGATTAAATTACAACCGAAGGCCATAAACATAACAAACACAAAAACTATTTCATTAATTTTTCGTGTATAGTTTTATTCAAAGAAAAACGTTTCTAATGATATACGGTAATTTAAATCGGATTAACCTTAAGCAATTTAATAAGTCGGATTGGTTTTCAGTTTAATTAAAGCAACGGCGATAGGTGAAACGAGCTCGAGTTTATTTAGATACATGTGTTATATTATTGAAGAGCAATCAGATCGAATGTTTAATTGTGATTGATCCCGAGTTAAATTTAGCATAATTTTATGGGCTTGTTAGAATTATTGACATCAATCACGATTGTTAAAATGTTACTAACAACAATGGGCCGTCGGAATGAGAAATCTAATTGTTTAGTTTTCAATTATTATATTCGGATTTTACAGCTCAGCCATTGTATGTAATCGACATAACTCGATCACGATGTAGATTACAAATGTAATCATTACGAGACAAAATTCCACTCATGCAGTCTCAGTTGTGGATTGCTTAATGCTCGGACGGAAAATAATATTTTGATTACCGATTTCGATTTTTTTATTAAGTTTTTTTTCAATGCTGAAAATTTATATACATTTTTTACAGTTTATATTTCTATATATTACACAATTTATAGATTTTGTAGATTTTATAGATGTGTATGATTTTTTTTCATAGATTTCATATGGTTTTTTATATTTATTCCTGTATTAACATTTTATACATTGTATTTTACAAGTTTATAGATTTCACAGGTTTTACAGATGTATATATGAATATTTTGAACATTTGATTTTATACATTTTATACATTTTATACATTTTATACATTTTATACATTTTATACATTTTATACATTTTATACATTTTATACATTTTATACATTTTATACATTTTATACATTTTATACATTTTATACATTTTATACATTTTATACATTTTATACATTTTATACATTTTATACATTTTATACATTTTATACATTTTACACATTTTATACTTTTTAAACATTTTATAAATTTTATGTATTTTATACATTTTATACCAACATTTTAAACATCTTATACCCTTTTTATACATTTTACTCAATGATCTACAGATTTTTTCATATATTTAATACATTTTGTATATTGCATTTCATACATTTCATACATTTCATACATTTCATACACTTCATACACTTCATACACTTCATACATTTCATACATTTCATACATTTCATACATTTCATACATTTCATACATTTCATACATTTCATACATTTCATACATTTCAAACATTTTATACATTATTATTTTATACATTACATTTCATAGATATCATAGATTTAATAGATTTCATAGATTTCAAAGATTTCATAGATTTCATAGGTTTCAAAGATTTCATAGATTTCATAGATTTCATAGATTTCATAGATTTCATAGATTTCATAGATTTCATAGATTTCATAGATTTCATAGATTTCATAGATTTCATAGATTTCATAGATTTCATAGATTTCATAGATTTCATAGATTTCATAGATTTCATAGATTTCATAGATTTCATAGATTTCATAGATTTCATAGATTTCATAGATTTCATAGATTTCATAGATTTCATAGATTTCATAGATTTCATAGATTTCATAGATTTCATAGATTTCATAGATTTCATAGATTTCATAGATTTCATAGATTTCATAGATTTCATAGATTTCATAGATTTCATAGATTTCATAGATTTCATAGATTTCATAGATTTCATAGATTTCATAGATTTCATAGATTTCATAGATTTCATAGATTTCATAGATTTCATAGATTTCATAGATTTCATAGATTTCATAGATTTCATAGATTTCATAGATTTCATACACTTTATACATATATAAATGAATCTGTAAACATTTTAAAATATTTGTGTTATCCTCAAGAAAAAAATAGTTCCCGGCGCATTCACCATTAGCAAATAAATCCGAGGGTGTATACCATAATTTTCAACCCCTATAAATTGGACGTAGGTTTCTCAATAAATAAAGTAAATTAAATATTTATCATTTGGTTGCAATAAACTACATTAAATGCAGGAAAACCACAGGAATCTCGACAATTCCGACTGTCGCGGTTAGACCCATTACTGACTGACATATCGATTCAAGCATAATTTTACATATAATAATTGTGAGAAACAAAATCTGAGAGGTTCATTAGAGAGGCACAAACGTAAATGTTTATCAATTTATCGAAACGACATGCAATCTATTTTAATAGACGAATAATGGAAAGAAAACAATTATCGTTTCTTTTACTGTCAAACAAAACGCTCGGTTAATAATTACAAAACTGTATTGGCATTATAATGACATGCCCCGTTACTAATGGATTCGGGAAATGCGCCGCTTTTGTCCTTACATATTTTTTTCTAGGGCCCCGGACTAATAATTCCTGAAAATTGCGTTCGCATCGTTAATTCGTGACCGCGTTCGTTTATATCCGACATTAAATGGAAACTCAAAAATTAATTTCGTTAAAGACAAGGGCGGTCCTATTATTTATTCATCGTAATTATTTATGTCAAAAATTTAGAAATAATAACCCTGCCGGCGGCACGTAAACGTGTGAACGGAACCATCTGGGTTTGTCGTGAATATAGTCCTGACGAACTGGGCCATGCAGATCCACAATACAATCGCCATCCGAGAGACAGGATAATTCGGGGGGACGTCTGTCATTGTCACCCCGCCAAGATCAACCCTGTCACCGAAACACGATTAAGATACGGCTAATTAATAATTGTATTTTGTATGTGTATTTATAACTTTTATTTCCAAATCTTTTGGATATTATTTTAAAAGGAGACAAATTTGTTTATTATAGGATTCTTAAACAATAACAAAAAACAAACAAACAAATATTTATAAGTTAAGCTGGATAAAACAAAAATTAATGGTAAATTTTGTAAAATTACATGTTATATCATTTTTTAATTTCTTCATAGGTACTTAATTTTATTTATGTTTATGGTTCTACAAATTTTCCAGATTTTTTATTATTATTAAAGATTTTATTAGTTTTGAATGATTTTAATTTGACGTATTCAACAGATTTTGTCCATATTTTAATAAATTTTATAGGTTTTATATGTTTTATAGGTTTTATAGGTTTTATAGGTTTTATAGGTTTTATAGGTTTTATAGGTTTTATAGGTTTTATAGGTTTTATAGGTTTTATAGGTTTTATAGGTTTTATAGGTTTTATAGGTTTTATAGGTTTTATAGGTTTTATAGGTTTTATAGGTTTTATAGGTTTTATAGGTTTTATAGGTTTTATAGGTTTTATAGGTTTTATAGGTTTTATAGGTTTTATAGGTTTTATAGGTTTTATAGGTTTTATAGGTTTTATAGGTTTTATAGGTTTTATAGGTTTTACAGGTTTTATATATATTCATCATATATTTGATAGATTTTGTAGATTGCTAAACTAGTTTGACGTTTAACAAAAAAAAGTATATTTAAAATGTATTTATTTTGTAAATTTTATTTTATTGATATTCTTTATTTAAACTTCCAATTTCCATTTCAATGACTTTTGTAAATATTTGCTTCCTGCAAAGTTTAGTTGTGAGGAAACAAATTAAAAAATCCTAAAATGTACGACGTACTTTTTAAATTTAATTTGTAAAACATCTTCAGAGATGAAACAAAAAGCGACAAGCATTTATCATTAAAAAAACAAACCGATTAATTTAAGCCTCGCCTTTGCAAATCGCTCGTCCTGTAAAACACGGTCCGTAATCTCCTTAATTTTGTAATTCCGCCCGGAAAATAATCCCGAGCGTGGAATAATAAGGTGCAATTAAAGCCCCGAAATTCATGTTTGTCAACTTTAAAATTGGGAATTACGAGTGGTTTTTAGGACCGGCTATTCGAGGGTGACAAGGGCCCCGTTTCCGTTTTAATTGAATTAAGATTTCCGCTTTTAAGTCGGCTGAGTGTCTCCGGGAGCGGCCACAATTACGGAAATATAACTTCTTAAAAAAGAAAAGAAAATTTCCAGTGTGTTTAATTAAATCGAATTGATTGCGAAATAAATTAAAAACCGTCTCGAGTGGATCGAACTTTCTTCTTAAGGTTTCCTTCATGTTTTAAACATGCGATCGACCAAGGTCCTGGGTTGCATTAAAAGAAATAAACAGGAGGAAAGTGTAAACAGTGATTTCATGTTACGGACTAATACAAAAGCTCACCACTTGTTGATCGTTTGTGCTGGAGTCAGTTTTAATGAGTTCTCAACCCTTTGTGCACCCTTAAGGGCTTAAAGAGCTTTTAATTGGAGACTTGTACAATATTATTCCACGACTAATGAATATAATAGGACTTTAAGTATTTGAGTTAATAGGGGTGAGAAACGCGATCACTGTAATAGAGATTAATTGTCGGGATTTAAGGATTATCAGTTTTTTAAGTTTGGGAATGGATTAAACGGATCTATTATTTATTTTTATGACTCCGAGCTAAATTGAGATTTATTATGTTTGTTCCCATCGATGGAGATTGATTCCCATTAATGCTTATGACGTAATTATAATTTCCGAATAATTAATTTAATACCGTCTTCACCTTCCTATCAATGTCACGATAATTTAGCAAAACAGTATTAATAACATGCTTTAAAGGAAGTATGTTCATTTAATAATGTTCAAAAAACAATATAATTAAATAATTTTTTAAGCAAAACCAGCACAACATATAAATTTAATAATATGGCAATTACATAAATTATTAACTTTTACGAGATATGTTTTTTACTGAAAATGTGTAATTACAGACGTACATTATTAAAAATATTATTTAATTATATGGTACCTCCCTTTGTTTTTGTTACAGTAATTTAATACTATCCGAGTCTAACTATTGATTTATTACATTAATTAAAATCATAAATATAACAATGTGGCTAATCACTAAATATTTTAAGGGGTTTTGATCCAGTAAAGTTCACTGCAGGATATTTCTTTAATTAATTTTGTTTTATAATTCTCATTTTTTTCAATTTTAATTTGTTAATATGATAAAAATTTTGTAAATTTCTCAAACCAACTTTATTTATGTACCACTACCATTTCTCCAAAGTTAATGTCTAGCATTTATTTGACAGCGTACTCAATTTTTAAAATAGTTTCAATAATTTATATTGCAAAATTGTCTGCAAAATTAAATGATATTTTAATTTAACTTAAATAAAGTCAGAATATTGTATGTGGTGTGGGTCATAAAAATTGTGCAAAACTATTCTAAGATCATTTATTATTTATTTATTATTAATGATTTTTGTAAAATAATTGTCAGCATTCATCTGACAAGTGTTAAGAAACTAACTAATTACAATGATTTGTTACTTTTTGTTATTTTACCTAAATAAATTGATACAATATACTACATTTAATAAATATTATATAATAAATTGGAAGTTATAATTATACCTTTAAAACTATATCCTAAAATTATTTAAATAATTTTTAAATGATATGATAAAAATTAATATTTTTATTGTCGGTTATGTTGTAAAATTTATAGAATTGGTATCATTTAATTAATTTTTTTTTGAATTCTCAGATTTCTTTCAATTTTAATTTGTTCAATATACATAATGATAAAAATTTTGTAAAAACATTTCTCAAACCTATTGATGATTATTTACCTTTGTTTATGTACAATTATTTAACAATATGGTCAATCACTAAATATTTTAAGAGATTTTGATACAATAAATTTCATTGCAGGATATTTCTTACTTAAATGTAATTTTGTACTTAATTAATATAAATATAATTTTAGACATGACATTTAAAAATACATCAATAATAGTTTATTTCTGATTATTAAGTAATCTCATAAATTAAATGTTTAATATGTTTATTTATGAATGTTGATACTATAATTACTATCCCACTGAAAAATGACGAATATTATATTTTTATTTACTGCTTTTGAAAAATTTGATTTAAGTCTATACTATTACAAGAAAAGTATTGTTAATATATTTTTATTACGTTTTGCTAATACTATCCTATTTTATTTTTATTTTTTCACATGACTGTCTTTAATAAATAGAATGATAAAAATTGTTCAAGATGGTTTTTCTTATTTGCAACCATTTATATTTTATTTACTATTGATGTTTTGTACTATTATTCTTTTCTAACATTAATGCCTAACATCTATTTGACACAAGTTTTATTCTATTCTAAAAATAATTCAAATAATTTATGTTTATCCTAGTCACCAAAAATAAACAATTATATTTTAGTTGGAAATAATATCGAAATATTGTATGTCTTAGCAAAAATTAATAAACGAACAAGTGTTTCCAAAAATTAAAATTTAATTTAAATACATATATTATAAGAGAATATTGTTAATTTAATTTAATTATTTTTTTCTAGTATTCTTTATATTTTTACACGACTGTGACATATTGTCAGTAGAATTCTCAAATTTTTTTCATTTTAAGTTTTCTTAGACCAAATTGTAATTAATCATTTATTTATTTATTTATTTACTATTGAAGTTTTTTGTAAAACAACTTTCAGCATTCATTTAACAAGGGTTAAGCAAGTAATTACAATAATTTGTTATTTTGTTATTTTGCCAACATATATTAATATTACTAATATTTTTATAGGTTATATTGTAGTGACAATTTATTTAATTAATTTTGTTTTAAAATCCTTATAATTTTTCAATTTTAATTTTGTTCAATATACGATAAAAATTTTGTAAAAATATTCTCGGACCAATTTATGATTATATATAATAATGTGACTAATCTCTAATTATTTTTAGGGACTTTGATCCGGTAGAGTTCACTGCAGGATATTTCTTACTTAAATATAATTTTAGATTTGACATTTAGAAATACACCAATAATAGTTTATTTCTGATTATTAAGTAACCTCATAAATTAAATATTTAATTTGTTTATTCATGAATGTTCTAGTGCTGATACAATAAACATTAATTACTCGGTATCCCACTGAAAAATGACAAATATAATCCTATTTATTCACCGTATAATTTATGCAAATTTCCCATTTAGTTTTTTGCAGTAATTTTTCTAATAAGTGCTAATGAGATTTCACGACGTTTTAATATTAATATTCATCTGTTAACACCCGATGAATAAAAAAACCAGTAATGGAGCAATATCTATGACTGCAGCCTACATGCCCCAAGTATTATAATAAATCGTTTATTTTACTGTACACCCCACTCGTCGAGTGATTATTTAAATCAAACTTAAACTAGAACCAGTATAATTAATTAATAGAATGTATGCCTCTTATGACTGGAGCAATAGATCGATCGAGTAATTGAAATTTACGATTGTTATCGGCAGCCAACAATAAAAAAAAAACAAAAACAGAAAAAATAAGGAATACAAGCATTGAAATTGTATTCGTCGGCATAATTAATTATTCCCACTTAACTACATCCTTAGCCTCCCGTCGGGCTCTCACCCCGTCCTTACCCCACGCTGCGAGAGTGGCACTGTTGTCTGACAGCCGAAAAACATGCCAAAATGAATCTCGAAAATTTACAGGGATTATTTATCAGTCATTGAGATTAATTAAGTCGTTTCGTGGAATGTGGGGAATTAGAATATTCCACTCATTAACACCCACCGAGTTTCGAGGGATCAATTTCTGCTGAGTTTTAGTATACATTTTTTAACTTTTTTCTATTATGTTTTCTCGTTATTCTTGAAAACTACGTTTGTACCACAACCCAGTTATCTTATCGTGCAATTTCGGTTCCGCTTGAGACATTTAAAAATTCCGAGTCCCCTTAAAGGATAATTACGTATCTATCAAGAGCAGGAACGCTTGATCCCGTCTCTCCATACTCGAGCCGGGCGAAAGCCAGTTTGCCGGCTAAAAGCAAACGGCAATAAGTCGCGAGTCTGCGAAATGGAATTTTAATATGGATTGTTGAAAGTTGTGTGTGTAATAATTTAGAAATGGAATTGAGAAGAGTGTCTTTGAGCCGTGGGGAGCGCAGTGTGTGTGTTCGGGCGGAGGGAGCGGCGGTAGGACGGGTGGTCCGCGGGGCCCACATATGCGGGTGAAATAAGGAAGAGAGGGCGGCAAGTGTAAATGACATCATTATAACTGCAAAGTGCTCTCTCGCGCGTCTCCACGGTAACGCCACTACGTTCGCTAATGGCATACATGACAAGGGGAACGATCGATTTTTTAAATTTACTTGAAGAATAAACAGCGGCGGTAAAGGAGGAGTTAGAAAAGACGACGCTGCCAACGTTTCCTAACGAGCTACGTTTTCTATTTTGCCCAACGCACAGTGCTCTTGCCGCAGACGTTGACTCGTTTTTGTCCTTTTGTTTAATGTCATTTTAAATAACAATCATGGTCTTCATACTCTAATAGGTAATTTAAACATTATTATAACTCAATAATTTATGTAATTTGTTAGAAATCACTATTTATATTATTATTTTTTTTTTAATCGTTTAAAAAACTATACTGTTTAATATGCTTTAATAAACAGTTGATATAAAAAAATGGTACGAAGTAAATCTTACAATTAGATCATTAAAATAATTTTATCTATATGTTACGGATTTATTCAAAATTAATTTATGTAAATCTTATAATAATAATAATAGTCATAATAGTGTTAGATAATAACTTGATAGTATAATATAACAATATGACTGCAATATGTTTTACGATCTATTAAGAACCTGAAAATGAAAAAAAAAAAAAAAAAATATATCAATGTTTAAATTATAAAATCTTAATTAAATCATTAATATTTTTATAAGAATCTGAATAATTTGATTATTTTTTTAATTTTTTAACATTCTTTCAATACATTTGTAATTATATATTTTTTTTATTTACTATAGACCATTTTTTTCAAAAATTCATGTTTAACATTTTCTTGAGAAGTTTTATTATAAAAATAACTTCAATAAATTTTTCTGTTGATAAAAATAAATAATAATATTTTATTTTTACTTAAAGTCAGTATTTTAGTAAAAAATAATAGTTAGGTTTTGAAAAAGCACATAAAAAATATTGTGAATATGTCTTCTCAATATTTTAATATCTTTTTTATTTTTTTTTAACTCGATTTCCTTTAATAATGTGGTAAAAATTGTGCATAATTTTTATTTATTATCGATGTTTTTGTAAAACTTTCACAAAAATTAATTATTACATTAGATTTATTAAATGTCACATAATATTAATTAAACAAGTTTTCAAAAAATTCGGAATTTCATTTAAATCATTTTTTAAATGGACAAAACTTTTATGCAATTCTAAAAATAATTTCAATAATTTATGTTAATGTTAGAGTAAAAAATTATTAATATTTTATTTTTACTTTACTAATGAAATCAGTTAAAACTTTTAATTAAACATGTTTAAATTTAAAATTTATTTAAGAATTACTAGAAAATAAATTTTAATTCTTTTTTACTAGTATTCTCCCATTTTTTAACTTTTCACACTACTGTATTTAATAAACAGAGGGATAAAAATTGTATAAAATCATTTCTTAGACCAATTTATAATAATGTATTTTTTATTTATTATTGATGCTTTTTGTAAAAGAATTTTATGATTTATTTGACAATTTTTGTATATAGATTTATTAAATGTTGTATAATGTTTAGTAAACATTAATAATTAAACAAATGTTTAAAAAAGTCATAATTTAAATCATTATTACATAAAATTACATGATATAAAATTAATGTTTTTATTGGTGGTATTCTAGTAACATTTAATTAATTATTTTAAAATTATCAGATTTTTAAAATTTTAATTTTTTTTCAATATATAACGATAAAAATTCTGTAAAACATTTTTCCAAAATTAATGTTCAGCATTTATTTGTATATATATCTCTTAAATCTTAAATAATGTCTAGATATTGTTATATTATGTTTTTGTAAAAATTAATTATTAATATTATTAATATTAAGAAGTTGCTTGTAAGAATTACTAAAAAATTTTGTAAATTTAATTACTTATTCTAGTATTGTCTCATTTTTTATATTTTCCAACGAGTTTTTGACATCCTTTCTTTAATAAACAGATTAATAGTGATAGTCTTACAATAACTCACAAATTACTATTTTTTGCATTCATTTGAGAGGGGCTAAGAAAATAATTAATTAGTTTTAGTTAGTTTGTCAAAATAAATTTTTATAAAAAAAAAATTCATAGTTAAACAAATATTTTCAAAAATTGAGAATCATATTTAATTATTTTTTAGATTATACGATAAAAAACTTTTTGTTAGAATTATTAGAAAAACATTTTACAATTATTTATTTTTGTTATTTATTCTTGACCTTTTGTAAAAATTAATTAGCGTTCTTTTGACAAGTGTTATTAATCATGAAAATAATTTCAATAAATTATTAGCTTTTCTTAAATAAATAATCATATAGTACTTTTAGTTAAACGTTGAATATAATTATATTATGTTTTAGTATAAATGAGTAATTAAGTGTTTCACAAGTCAAAAAATCTTTTAAATATTTTCTTATATTATATAATATAAAAATAAATGTTATATTAGTGCCTAATTCTATTAAAATTACTGTATTATTAGTATAATTGAATTGTTTTTTTTTTCATGTTGAGAGTTAAAAGTTTCTGAAAATAATTACAATAGTTTCTTTATTAATTTTTGCTATTGTGTAACAGTAAATAATTACACTTTATTTCATAATTATTTTTAAAACAATTGTGTTTTAAATTGTATACTACAAATTTAAATATATTTCCTTCCATTTTAATTTGGCAGAATTAACAGAAAATAATATTAATATTATTCAATTAATTTTTTTACTTGCCTTAAATTTTTCTTCCAAGCATATATTTTACATTTGTTAAAAAAATGTCCATACTTTATTTTATATTTAAGAATAATTAGTAATTTATTATTTTCTTTAAGTAGTAGTGTAAATTAAAAACACAATTGCATTATCATTGCATCTTGAATAATTCAGAATATCATTTAATTTAAATTTAAAGTAATTTCTTTTAAATAATGATATAAAATTAATGTTTATATTATTATTATTTGTTACAAGAAAACTTTTCACTAAACACTTTTAACTAGAACCATAAATACTTTCGCTGGCGTATTGCCAATAAACGCTTTCACAAAATATCATTTGTTGAATGTGAAAAATTATCGTTGAACCTTCAACAATTAATTCCCAGAGCAAACTTAAGCAACGTGTGAGTAATCAACGAATTGCGCAAAAAACATTAATTCATCATCTCCGTGCGTACCGTAATTATTACAATTCCGAATTATAATGACGGCTTAGGAACGCCGATCACGTCAGTGGATCATCACAAAAGCCAGAAGCAAACATGTATTAGAATATTTGAACGCGCACAAAAAAGCAACAAACAGTAGCGCATAACTTTCAATCCGCTAAGCACCGGATTGATTTAGACAATGTTAACAACCTTAATTTCAATTATAAATTCTATAATTACAGTTCCTGCATTCGGGTTTCTGTTAATTCGGTCGTGAAGAAAAAAAAAACCGAGTTCTTTGTGCGCAGTAAACGCTAAAACTATCATTATTTTTGTAATTGATTACGAGAGCGTTTTTTGTAATTAATTACAGACGCTAATGAACGACCGGATAGACGAGGATGTATTGAAATTAATGTTGTTTGTCATTCCGCTTTTGTGCGTGAATCAACATTGAAAATCAATCACCCTTCAACCGGAGAATATTAAGAGATTGTTCTGATGTGTTTACCAAGTCTGAGATTTATGAATTAGACACGTTTAGAGACATTTTGTCTTTCATATTCCATTACGACTCTCCTATAAATTTTGACTGGCTAAACAATTACTATTGTTAAAATCTTTAAAAAAAATTAAAATTAACAAAATTTGTGCTTAATATAATAATTTCCACCTCTACTACAAATATCAGCCTTATTTTCATTTTCTTCTGTTCAAACTCAAAATCTAGGTTTGAATTTCATATTGGTCTACATTTTCCTAAAAATCCTTCTATGCTCCACATCCTCTAAGTTATTCGGTCTCTTAGGTTGGTCCCTTAAACGTCTCCCAAAAATCTCCCAGATATCCCACCAAATCTTGTAGTCACAAACCGTTGTCTCAAAATTAAAGCTATGTAACATTTTGGCTATTCTGTGGTAATTCCAATTTTCTTTCACTAATGGTGAATTGATTTTTCACCGAAAAACTGACTTTAAAGATGTTAAAGCCTCTGATATTTGTAGTACTGGTTCAACCTCAAAACTATTGTAAATAAATAAAAGATGTAGTTCATTTAGCTTAGTCCAATTGGATAATTAAATTTCGAGTTATATAATAGACCAATTGAAAAGTCTCCGATCTGACACACAGCTGGCGGTGCCAGTATTATATCCATATGATTTTTAGTTAGTACCAACATTCAAACGATACGTGTCAAAATTTGACCGCAGTCCTTCCATTAGTTTGTGAGATATTGCGTTGTGAGTGTAGCTACTTTTGTTATTTGAAAAAAGATGGAAAAAAAAAAGAATTTCTTGTGCTAATAAAATATTTTTGAAGGAAAAAACTACAGTTGAAGCAAAATCTTGGCTTGATGAAGAGTTTCCGGGGTCTGCACCAGGAAAATCAACCCTCTTTGATTGGTATGTTAATTTTAAACGTGGTCAAATGAGCACCGAAGACGGCGAACGCAGTGGACGCCCAAAAGAGGGTATCACCGACAAAAACATTAAAAAAGTTCACAAAATAATTTTGAATGACCGTAAAGTGATGTTGATCGAGATAGCAGATATTGTGAAGATATCATCTGAACGTGTGCATCATATCATTCACGAATATTTGTACATGAGAAAGCTGTGTGCAAAATGGGTGTCGCGCGAGCTCACAATCGATCAAAAGCAACAACATGTTAATGATTCTGAGCAGTATTTGAAGCTGTTCAAGTGCAATAAACCTGAATTTTTGCGTAGATATGTGACAATGAATGAAACATGGCTCCATCATTTCACTCTGGAGTCCAATCGACAGTCAGCTGAGTGGACTGCACACGATGAACCGAATCCAAAGCGAGGAAAAACACAACAATCAGCTGGCAAGGTTATGGCATAAGTATTCTGAGATGCGCAAGGTATAATATTCATTGATTACCTTCAAAAGGGCCAGACCATCAACAGCGATTTTTATATAGCGTTATTGGATCGTTTAAAGGATGAAATCATTAAAAAACGGCCCCATTTGAAGAAGAAAAAAGTGCTGTTTCATCAAGACAATACACCGTGTCACAAATCAATGAAAACAATGCCAAAATTGCATGAATTGGGGTTCGAATTGATTCAGCATCCACCGTATTCGACAGATCTGGCCCCCAGCGACTTTTTCCTGTTCTCAGACCTCAGAAGAATACTCGCTGGAAAGAAATTCAGCGCCAATGAAGAAGTAATCGTCGAAACTGAGGCTTATTTTGAAGCGAAAGACAAATCGTATCGCACTCCAAGGCAACTATGTTGAATAATAAAATCGAATTTTGCCAAAAAAATGTGTTTTACTATGGTAGACCGGGGACTTTTAATTGGCCTGTTAGGAGCAACTCCGGAAATAAATAATAAAAAAATCAAAAATTCATTCTTCCACCAAAATTTATAAGAAAATTATTTAAAAGGTAGATTTTTTTCCACTTTGTAAACTAGTGTTATCGGAGAGGACGAACGTCATTCGTGTAATATGTTTGTTGAATGAACGGACGGCGACTATTTCTAGTAGTAAATTATAATGGCTGCAAATTAAAAGATAATTTGACCAATTATTGATTTGCAAAATTTCGTATGGCTGTGGCTGTGGTTGTTATAGAACGTTGAACTGTCGGCTGTTTATTTTTGGACGTAAAGGCGAGACGGTTATTATAAAATTATGTAAAAAATGCATAACTAGACGCTTCGAATTTTTCTTAATTACAAGGTCCGACATTAAGAGCAATATCAATGTTTTAAATCTCTTTTAGTAAAAAAATCCCCATATATTATTCGGGCAGGTATCAAGATTAACATAAAATTAGCCTGAATGTTTTTCCTCTGGTAATTAACCATTAATTATGCATTTATTAAATTCTTAAGGCTCACTAATAATTACTGAGATAATTTTACTCGAGTATAACCTGATAATATTCCTCATAAAATCGTGACAAAGCCCGAAGTAACAAATTAATGAAATTATGAATTATGAAAATGATCACCGTCAATACAGTCGGCCAGCTAATTTAGTCGACCATCTCGTTTTATCTCCGCAATAATTACTCACAAGGATCGTTGCCAGTCCGTTGTTGTGCACACTGGAAGAATTGTTTATTTTTCAAAAGGGTGACGGACTGATTTTCATATTTTAACATGTTCATTATATAAGTAATGTGATTAAATTCCTTATTATGAATAGTTAACGACAATAAGACACACTGGCGAGTCTCCTTTTGTTCTTACCGCATTAATATGCATAAAAGCAGTGGTACCACACAGTGCGTTTTAATTTTATCCTTCATTATTTAATATGTGAAAATATCGATTTTCATTGCCTGGCATCGTACAAACATCTGCGATATGCTAGAGAGCAATAATGAAGATGTTTATTACACTTTGAAAAGAGCAACTTTTATTGCACTAATGATACGTAAGCTGTTTTAAAAGTCGCGCAATAATTTTATGGCGGTGTTAATTAATATTAAAAAAAGTACGTTCCTATAAACAATTTTTATAGTTCAATGTCAAGACCATCATAAATTAATAAAAATTTATTGAGTTGTTTTATATAAAATCCTGTTTTCGTATGTCATCTAACAATTGTTATTTTCGTCCTTTGTTTCACACGAATCTTACTTCCAAATTTGCCTCAATTCTCTTATCATCCAGTCGTTCCTCCTGTCACAGGACCATTAAACTGTCAAACGTCTTAAGAATATTTTTTTGAAAAGCTCCATACGAAGGTGAAAACGTCAATTCGACCAGTAAATTTGCATTACACCATTAACAACCCGTCTCCAAAGTGTTCAACTATAAATTCCCTTGAGTAAAACTAGTTTCATTAGACAGTGCCATAATGTTAAGTTGTGTTGAAACGAGCCCATTGACACCTGATTAAGATCTTTTGTCATCTGCGTGGATTCCTTGTTCTTGAAACGGTCACTCGCCACGATATGATCCAGTTGATTGGCCATTATTTACCTAGACAAGAATGCCGTTTTTATTGTGATATACACGTTGGATTTATGTCATTTTAAAGCGTGGCGTTCACCACTTTTGTGATTCGATCCTTCCAACAAATGATTCACGAGGTGCGATATTGTCTCCGTTTGAGCTAATGCTTATTTATATCTCTAAATAGTCGAGTTAATTGCTGCAAATAACTGTATCCTCGATGGTTGTGTACGTAGGAAGACGTTGTTTTGAGATCGTTATGGCCAAGTAAACGAACGTTGTATTATGCAAATAAGCCACGGCATCATTTAGATTGGTTCTATTATACAAAATATATCCTAAGGAGACTCATAAATTCATACAATCGATCTGCAACTGATACGGGCATTTTTGCCCGTCTCAAAATGGGATTTACCGTTCCCGGTTTGTATAATTTCTCTTCAGCATTTTAGCACACAAGGGTACGCACAACAATTTCTGCACCGCACTGCGCAATTATGCTTCATTCAGGCAGCTCCGCTCTAAGCTGTATGTGCCCATACATTCTGTGATAAAGCAATTACATTAAAGAGCATTTCCAACTGATATAATAATTACAACTATATCCGATACACTTTGGATTTGCTTAAGAATGTTTTATTCATTGATTCGTCATTACGGTAGGGATCTAATTAACTGCGAGGAATTCGCTGAATGTTAATAGGATGCTGTGAATGGTGTTCGGATTTTTCAGACACGAAAAAATGCTTGTATAACCATCACGGTGCTATTTTATGGCATTAAAACGAGTGAGAAGCTACAATTTATGATTTCAGATCAATGTTGTGCCGTTGTTGTGCAAATTCGACGTCTGTAGATCGACAAAAAAATGATTCGTAAACCTCAAAATTTGGAAGACTCACGACAACAATTATCCTCTGTTTAAATTCTATAATTTGTGTATTTCTATAATACCTTTTAAAAAATAATGACACGCCATTTTGGCCCGGAGCATTGTCCAAATTCTAACAATATACAAATTTGACATGTGTTTGTAATTTAATGTTTATGTATTTTGCATCTTTGTGGTGTGGTTAGAAAAACTGTTCCATGAAAAACTGCTGCCGATAATTTCACGTTTAAAATTTTAATTTTCTTTGTTTACTTAATCGTACAATAACTTGATGTTAACAAAAGCTGAACCATCGAGTTATAAATAACCGTCGAATCATCAGATTAAAACCCGAAATCCTAGTTCATTCACACTCGTCTTAATAAATTAAAGAATTTCCGTCCGTAATTATCAATTTAATTGACGATCACCGTCGAGAACAACAAATCAAACAAATTGATTCTGTTACAGGATTTAAAGTGTTGATTGTATGACACATAGATCACCATTTCCGTGATCGTGTGAGGTTTGTCGGAGCAAATAGTGGACCATTATCGAAAAACACCGCGTCCATCAAGAAAACCAATACGGAGAAATAATCGACAAGGTCAGGGAGACACTTTTATCAGGACAGGACTCCCACTCTCGGTTATTGATTGCTGAATCAAATAACCTTTATATTCCGCTCAAGGAAGACATTTATTTATATTTTCTTTCGTCAACGTGTAATTTTGGACACATTGTGTTTGTTGCACGCCGGCGCAAACTTAAAAGTGGTGGCTGTGATGGTGGACCCGTACCTGGATTAATAAGATACCTGGCGAAGACGTCGAGGCAACAAGAACAATTAACGCGGTCGCCGATCGGACAATTAAAATCGGCCTGGCGGACGTATGGCAGAGCCGCCAACACACCAATTATACTGACAAATTAGTATGGCCTGTCATTACCCCGGCTGCGACCTTAAGGACCCTGGGCCTCCCTAACGTATTTGCACGCGGCCCACCACCGACAGCCCATGCCCAGATTTATTACCACCCGACGATTTATTTACCAATGCTATTTGCCATACCGATTTCATTACTGCGGTGATCTTAATTTTGTTTGTTTATTAGTTATTGCGGGTTTTAATCAGCTACATTCAGCAGTGTCTATTTTTTATTAGAACATAGAACTATTGGATATTTAAAGAAGATATAAGGTATAAATGTGAATAAGCATAAAGAATTCTTGAAAATATTTATATGCAATAGAAAATGTTTGTAGAAGAAATAAATACATTTCATTTAAAGATGTCATTCATTCAATTTTAATATTCGGAATAAAGTTTTAGACAGAGTTGGCCTGTCTAAAGAATTAATTGAAGACATGTAAACTCAAACAAACAATTCAATTTAAAAAATAATTAAATAGATTTTGAAAATATTTTCAAACAATACGTTGTTCTTACTAAAGGGTAAGATCAGTGTTTCCAATTTGATTCTGAAATAGTTAAGCCATCTTGACTGAGAGGTAATAAAAAAGAAAAAATTAAGATATTTGTAGGAAAAATACACTTAGTCAGTTAAAGATTTTACTCAATATATCTGTTTATTATTATTTGGAATAAAATTTCAGATAGAATATCTGAGATGGTATATTTAAAGAATAAATTGAAAATGTGTGAACTCAAACAATTCAATTTTAAAAGTAACGAAATAGATTTGTATATATATATATATATATATATCTGTAAATTGTTCAAAATAGTTCAACAAAAAAATCATAGACAGTCCTTCATTTTAAAGGGTTAACTTCCATATGGAATAAGACCAGTGTTTCTAACTTCCTCTTTGAACTATTTAGAAAGAAGACATATTACATATTTAGTTTGATTTTGAAATTGACTTATGTCATCTTAGCAAAGTGCAAATAAAAAAGAAGAATTCAAAATTTTAGTAGAAGTAATACATTTAGACAAGTCAGTCAATACACTTGCCTGTTACCTAAACTTTATTGTTCGGAATAAAACTTTAGACAAAATTTCTGTCTTGGTGTGTTTAAAGAATAAATTAATAAATAAATTTTTATTAAAAGCACTGTATCAAAAAATTTTAGCCGTTACTTTTTCTTAAAGGGTAACTTACATGTGGAGTATGGTCGGCTTTTGCATCTTTCCTCTTGGACAGATTAAGGAAGGAATATCACACGTTTAGCTAGATTCTGAAAGTAACTTAAACCATCTTGACTAAGAGGCAATAAAGTTGAAAACGGATTCTTCATATTTATCTGTACACACGTACACATGTATAATTACATATAAGAGAAGAGCAAAGAAGCAATCATCGAGTCTTCGTGCGAGGTTTACATTTAAAACGGACCCAGGCACATCTCGTTTTTCCCGAAGTGTTAATGATTTACCAACATCACGCAATTAATACTCCCACGACTCGCAGGCGCACAGAGAAACAACAATTAACGCTCGTACAAATATTTGAAATATTATTATCACCGGTGTAAATGAACCTGCCGAACGGACCGAGGCTATAATTGGAAAGCGAGTATTTATTATGCATTGGCACACTGAGCCAGTCCGTTAATTAACCCCGCAGGTAATTAACAACACGACCACATATTTTACGGGGCGAATACGAATAACTCTGTCTTATTTATGGACCATTCATTATTTGTTTACTGACTAATTGCCGGTGCTCATCGCGGCCTACTCCTCCACCACCTCCGACAACGTGCAGAAGCTTCACATCCACACATTATCCTTTTTGCCTGCACCGTTTAGGCAATACAATTTTTGCCAGTATTTCTATGATTCAAATGAAGAGGTCATAGTGATGTTGAAGGCACGGGAGAGAAAGAGAGATGGAGAGGCAACATAATTAACATGTATTTGAACGATTCGCGTTGTAAATCGCGAAAGAACGACGTGTTAACAAAACAGCATGGTCCCAGGTCTGGAAAGTCAAGATGCAGGCCGACATCGCGTGCAACGCCACAATCCATCTTTGGCACTTTATAGGTTATCGTATATTAGCGCCGAGTTGATCAGTTTTTCCCCTCTGTTTCAGCTGCCAATATACTCCTATTTACATCCTAATTATCCGAGATTTTAATCATATTTGCGGTACGATTATAGGTGCGACGGTGATTGCGCTTAATTGCGCACGCCACCATTCGTAATTACCGCAAATACACCTGAACATTGATAAGTGCAAAGAAAGTAAAAGGTGGCTTTGATGAGATGTTTACTGTAATTAGGGCCATTAAGTGGAACTCGAAGACGTGTCCAGGGGTTGAATGGTCAATTCGTTCGACCACACTGATCCTCGACCGAGATTGTTTCGGGTCTTATGTGTGTGTTCGATTCTTATCAGTCTATTTAATTTTATCACACCATCACGGTAATTAGCCACAGACGTCTCTCTATAGAAAAAGAACGTATTTTTAATACTCCATTTAGATATTTTTAGATCGTAAATGTCATTGATATAACATTAGAAACGATAAGGAAACTAATTATCACAAATGGAAAGTAATAAAATTATGTGAATGAAAAGTTTATTTTAGTCCTATGAAGTTTATCCTCAAGGAAAGTGATTATTTGATTCTATATAAGAAGCTCTTAAGCGAATGGATTAACTAAAAAAAATATTAAACATATTATTTCTGGCAAAATAATTTGCCTTTTAAAGCTAAATTTGGAAGCGTTTACAAAATGGCTGTACTATCAGCATATTAGACAAATGGGCATATCTAAAAAAGTTTAGTGTCATGGACAACATCAAAATATTTGACTTGATTAGACCATCCAATCTATTTGTCATCAAAACTTACTTCATCAGGAATACTTCACGCTTCTAGAAGATGACTGGCACTTATTTGAGTTCATTTTCATTTTTTTCACAACTACACAAAGAGGATATATCATCAGCGTATTAGGTAACTTGACATTTCTAAGAATGACAAAATCAGTAGTAAATTTATTATATTGAATGAGAACAAAAGTTCGAATTAACTCTTTACATACTCTATTTGTTGATGCCAAACAAGCTTCTAATCAAGGATTACTCCAAAATTTTGACTAGATCATTCAATGTGTTCACAAATTCATTAGGAATACTTAATTCTTCTGGAAGAAGAATGACTGGCAGTTTTCTAGGTTAATTCTCACTTTTCACAGCTAGACAAAAAAGCTCTATCGTCAGCATATTGGACAACTGGACATTTCTAAGTATAGGTAAACTGACAGTACAAATATTATAAAGAATGGGAACAAAACTTTTTTGATTTCAGTGTTTTCATCAACTAAAATTCAATCAAGTATACTCACTTCCTAAAAAGAGCTGCTTGACACTTATCTAGGTTAATATCATTTCCTACAATAATTGTAGTGTTTGTACAGTTTGCTAGAAAAAAAGGCTGTATAGTCAGCATATTGGACAACTGGACTTTTCTAAATATGGGCAATTTAACTGTAAAAATATTATAAAGAATGGCAGCAAAACTACTTTAATTTAACGCTTAAGTACTCTATTTGCTGATGTCTAACAAGTTTAAAATCAAACACCAAAATATTTGGCTCGAGTTTACTATTCAGTGTCTTCATCATGAAAAATTACTTCATCAAGAATACTCACTACTTGACACTAATCTGGGTTAATTTTCTATTTCCTCTTCTAAACATTTCGAAACTAATAGTAAAAATACTATAAAAAATGGGAACAAAACTTCTTTGATTTAACACTTAAGTACTCTATTTGCTGACGTCTAACATATTTAAAGTCAATGATAACACTAAAATATTTGCCTTGATTTGACTATTCAGTGTCTTCATCATCAGAAATTACTTCAAGAATACTCGCTTCTTAAAGAAAATTGCTTGTTACTTATCTGGGTTAATTTTCACTTTCCACAACAATTGTAGTATTTTTATAGCTAGACAAAGAAGTTGTATCATCAGAATATTGAGCTATTAGACATATCTATGGGTAAATCAACAATAAAAATATTATATTATATTATATTATATTATATTGAATGGGAACAAAATCAATAATCTGTTGTTTTTTTTTGAATTTTGAATTTTATCGATGATTTATCTAGGCAATTATATTTTTAACATATTATACTCGTTTAATTCCTATTAAACACACCTAAAATAATCAAGTCAAGTTATAATGAGTTTCCGTCAGTTTATTAATATTCCGCCATAAATAATAAATTCTCATAGACCAGATTGTGTGTGTAAAAATTATTATTTATATCGAACAGCAAAGACTACATCGAAATTCGTTAACACAATGGTTTCACGTAACCCACATTTCTATCCAGAAATAAAAAACTGGTCAGATTTTATGTTAATTAGTCATCTGGAGGCAAATTTATGAATGAAACCAATACCATCGCGCTTGTGTGTGTTTAAGATGTATAAATATCCAAATAATAAATTATTTGTCTTAATCTCAACATAAAAATCATGATAAATTTACAGATAACACACAAATTTACAGTAAATATCTGTCAAAACCGCATAAAAAATCTAAACAAATGGCAAAATTAACATATTTATTATGTTTATTTGAATATAAAACGCGGGCCATTCCACAACAAACTATAATCACCACTCATTAAGGCACATTAATCAATGTAATTACCCAAATTAATTAATATCGATACCGTTTAATATGCTAATTTTTAACGATTGGTAATTCGTATTGTTCTTAAGGGTGACATTTTTATGTTTAATTAAGGCTTTCATTTAAGGAATGTCCCTGATGCAAAAATAAAAGATGGTATTAGCGTCATAGACGTGTTTTATTTTAATGGTCTTTGACAGGAGATCTAACACTTGGGTTATTATTGTTATTCAAATGGCTTTAAAAAACAACGGGGACCATGTTACAGGCTTTTCCAATTTGAATATTAATAATTAATTTATTCATAATGAGTTATATTAATTATATATTCCATTAAGTAACTCGCCCACGCCCAGGCCAAATGACAAACGATAAGACTATCTTAATTTATTATAATTTATATTGTTAATATTTTTTAATTAATGACATATAAAATTGAACATGCAAAAACTCTTAAGATAAATGACAATATTATGCTTATTTTTACCCGGATACATATGAATTGATTATTATCTTTCGCTTAAACTAATTAATATTTCAAAATATTGTTCATAAATTCTGCTTAAGCCTCTACGAAGCCTATGGCCTGAATATCATTAGCTGGCTTTTTTAATTCATCACAGAACCTTATGAAGTCACTGAAATTTATTTTATTTGCCGTTTAACCATTGATCAGTTGAGAAATCCCAAGTACTCTGAAACTGTTGTGAAAGAGAAAAGTGATTTCTATTAATGTAGTAAATGGATGTAGCTACCGCTGTCTTCTAAGCAAGTGATTAGCTATTTTGACATGTCAGTTGGTCCGCACCGGGTCCGATCCCGGTATTATAATAATTAAGAACCTTAATACCATTAACCTTGATGTACGACCAGTGTTTTATTTACGTATCGTTCAATGGTGCCGATGGTACGTACCTCCTGACCATATTCCAAGTGTACGGCAGCTCAAGCAAACATCCCATGTCGATTCATCAAACCCGAACAATACCTGGCTGACTGCCTGCACCGCCCTTAATAATCTTAATGATCGCGGATAAAATCTCTATATAATTTTATACGTATCCGTGAATTGGCTGCGGGCCATGTCTAGTACCGACTCACCTCTTCTGCCTTCGCTGTCTTCGTAAAAATCGCCGGCCGACTCGTCCTACGGACGATTTTATTTTCCGATTCCTGAAAACAGATGTGGAAAAATGCCCCAACAACCAAATCATACAGGGAAGGGGCCCAATCAAAAGTTGATTGTAGAGATCAGTCAGTATTTCTTCCCTGATTCATTAACTAAGCAAGATAATACGCCCGTATATCATTTGCAGCTCCCCGTAGCATATTATTAAATACAGGTCGTGTTTTTTCGCCTCGCGAAATTATAGTTTGAGTAATTAAATTTTAAATAACAGAATAATTGATGCGCCGCTGAAACGTGGTGTTGATTTCCTTTTTGTACTTATTAATATCCTGTGAGAAATATAATTCATCATCAATTATTTCACCGGTTATAATGAATAATAATTGCATAATTGTTGCGATCATTAATAGGCCGGTTCAACTATAATCGATATCAAGCCTACATATTATGAATTTGCACAAAATAAAACGACGCGAAACGCAGAAAAGTCGTTATTAATAATCCGCTATTTGTGTTAATTATGCATCCTCATCTTTTATTATTAACTAACTGTAATTGATTGAGGCGTGCCCGGCATTTAAAAAGCGAGGGAAAAACTTGAACAGAAAATTACTCTCCCAGGTCTTCGGTCTTCAAACTTGGCGTAAGTTGATTTTCATTTGGCCTGTATAAAATTTTGTAGGATGTACGTAACTATGTAAATAAGTTAATTGAATGTCCCCCGATACATTATGTTAAAAGCTGTTGGCTTTGATTTCCACAAGGAAGGCAAATTAAATGACATGAGGAGAGTAAACATACATTAAACTCGGATTCATTATGTTAATGTCGCCCACGTTTCCTATCTTGGGATGACTATTGATCCTTCAACAATTTGTTGAGCACACTCCGACTTTTATGAAGGAATCTTGTTCCAGTTACATTTAAACATACGAATAATATGTAATTTAAATTTTTGTCGAAACCACTAACAAGATTTAAATGAGTATTTTACTTGTTTGAAACTCCATAGATGGTGCGATGAGGTGTGAGCCGGAATCCATGAATGAACGCCATACAAAAGAACCGATCGTTAATTATCGCCGAAATTATTTTGACATATAGTTATCTCGGTATATTCATTAAAGAAAAAAAAAGGGTCTTTGGTCGACAGGATATGAGTCTACATTTTACACAATAATTTCCCAAAACAGCGGTCAGACGGACAGTGCGGGCAAGACGCCACAAAATGAGATAATTACAACTGATATTTAATTGCGCCCAAATTAGACGGTAATAACAGGTACTTTGGTCCTAGCGGTGCGGAGTGCACATAAGGGCCCCCGCAACAGACGTCGGGCCTTCGGAAAGGCCAATTCTCGCCTCTAACGGCCGACGTAGCTCTGCCCGGCAATTAGGTCGTACAATTATTGTGTGTTTAAATCTTAAAATTAGTCTAGAGAATACAAAGTTAAAATTTTAAGGTCGAGACGGGCCCACAACAATAAAAAACCGCATGTTAATTAGAAGGCTCCTCCGTCGCCAATCCCCGGTAATTTCAGATCGGGAGATATTTCAATAATTCCATGAGATTCCGACGTTCGTTCCAAGGGATGCCATGACCTTATTTATGCAGAAATTTCCGATCTTCGCTAATTAGCATTCGAAGATATGCATTGTAATTGCCAACAGGTAGAACAAAAGGTATTAATTAGTTTTTTATCATTAGTCCTCGTTTCCCAGAATCCGGCCAAGATAAAATTCCATCCGAAAAAACATGATTTTTAAATTTTTAATAGTACACGACGTTTTTGCACTTCCAATTATTGATGCTAAGCACTGGAAAATCAAAAATCTAAATAACACACTTTTATCTCAGCACTTGCTTGACTGACTGTACGCCACGGAGCTCGGGCTATAATTATAATCTCGAATCCCGATGTAATAATTATTCTATAGTTCTTGATCTTATATGTACCTCTGTTGTAGCATAATTTCCTACAATTATGGTGCTTTTCTCAGCGGTACTAAATCGGTTCTAACCGCAAATTATCGAATAATCCACACTTGACTATTACAAAATATTGATTCTATGTTATTTTGAACAATTGCAATTGTCGTGGTTAATAATCCATGAGGAACATTAGAGTTTTCGCACTTTTTGTAATCTCAATTTGCAATTAGTTTTATTGTGGTACTAATTTAGAATCTTAAAGGGGAAGATATTAATTTGAAATCTCTCTTGGAGGACTATTTTTAAAATAATTTTCTTCTTCCACCATATAAATAAGTTTTTAAGAAGATATTAGTTTTAAAAGTAATGTGGAAGACAAAAACTGTCTTCCAAAGAGTCCTTTATATTACAAAATGTTCTTCATTGATATTGTCCAATAATACCACAAGAATACGTTAACGTGGACGGTGAAACGTTGAGATAATCAGATGAGTCATTCCAAATTGACTTTGGTTTTTGTTCTTCAAGTATTTTTACAAAGTTATTATTGAATAATCCTTATTTGAATATAACAAAATCTTGGTTGTGTTATTTTAAACAATTGTAATTGTCGTGGTTAATAATCAATGAGGAATCTTAGAGTTTTCACAGTTTTAATAATCTCAATTTGCAATTACTTTTATTGTGGTGCTAATTTATAATCTTAAAGGGAAAGATATTAATTTGAAATCTCTCTCGAAGGACTATTTTTAAATTAATTTTCTTCTTCCACCTTTCTCTAAGATGTTTTTACCTTTATAATTTCTTGTAGTGCTATCCTATAGTCTTAAATAAAAACATGATGTAATATAAATAAGTTTTTAAGAAGATATTAGTTTTAAAAGTAACGTGAAAGACAAAAACTGTCTTCCAAAGTTCTTCATTGATATTGTCAAAAAATACTACAAGAACAGGTTAGTTTTAAAAATCTTTGGACCAACGTAGAAGACGAAAAGTTGAGGTAATTAGATGAGTCATTACAAATTAATATGGTTTTTGGAGATAAAAGACAAGATACAATCAAATGTTACATCTTTTTGTTCTTCAAGTATTTTTACGAAGTTATTATTGAATAATCCTTATTTGAATATATTGAAATATTGATTCTGTGTTCTTTTGAACAATTGTAATTGTCGTGGTTAATAATCAATGAGGAATCTTAGAGTTTTCAAAGTTTTAGTAATCTCAATTTGCAATTAGTTTTATTGTGGTGGTTCTCAAAAGTGAAACCACTCTTTTTAGAACATTTCTTCTTCCACTAAACTAAAACTAAAATGTTCTTGTGGTGATATTTTATAGTCTTAAATAAGTTTTTTAGAAGATACCATTTTTAAAAGTATCGTAGAAGACAAAAACTGTTTTCCACATAGTCTTTCAAGAGTGGTTTTAAATTAATATTAACAAGTGTTCATAAACACTTACAGCATGTTCTTCATTAAGATTGTCAAGAAAACACCGCAAGAACAAGCTTGTGTTTAAAACCTTTGGTTTCAATTATAGAACTATGAAAGAAGAAAAGTGTTTTAAAAATAATCCTTTATGAGTTGTTTGAAACTAATATTTTCTTTTTTGAGATTATCATCGTCATCATTGCTCTCCAAAATCTTTTTTTGGCGTTTTAACTTTTGCTACCCTTATCGTTCCCATCACGAATTGTGGCACCAATTATCTAGATCGTGTGCAAATAAAACTCAACTCGAACCCATCACTAACTGTTGCTAATGAAAACGTAACAGTTGGTACGAAGGAAGCGTAAATTAAATCGCCAGTCCTTCATACAATCCAGATCTTGTGATGCTGCACGCGATGTTAGTCGGTTAAACAAATACATTTTAATAACTTTAGACACATTGTCTGCGGCAAGCGGCGGCCAGTGCCGTTTCGTTGGTACCACTGAACCGCCGCGGGTCAAATCTCGTCTCACGAACGATCACAATTACAACGAGTCGTGGGTGTTTAATGGTTGCTCCACATAAACGTCCAATCGATGGTCTCTCCTTGTCCGATCGGATGCGGCCGAGTGAGATGGACATTGCGACGGTGTTTTTCGTAAACGATGCCCATATAGCACTGAATATAATAGGGGAATTAGCATATACTTTGCTATAGCCGTTCAGTCCGGTTTAACGGTAGAAGGTCTAGTTCCTGAGCCGAGTGTTGGACCGTGCGATTGCTTTAAGTACACATTATTTAATAATTATTCTGATAAATCAAAATAACAAATCATATATTTAAGCTCGAGGTACTGGCCATGTTAAAAATAATTCTCTTTAATTACAGTTTATTACTCCTTGGTTTACCACCCGATGAATTGTTAATACACTGTTCGGGTAAAGGTTTTAATGTTACAGTGCAACACAATAAATAAATTTTAATTATACGCCAGATTTGAGTCGTACCAAACTGCCGGGGTAATTAAAACGATCTTTTTCTCTCTTTTGACAACTCTGAAATCTGCCTTTATCCGAGCGATGTGCCAGTCTCTTAATTGCTACGTGTTAACATCTATAAAACAACTGGGAAACGATATATCTTAATTATTATAATGATCGGGTCATTGCATCCATACATTTTTTTAATTGCGTGGCCTTGAACGACAATTACATTCAGCCAAGTCATGAAAAAATCAGATAAATCACTCGACGAATAAACTCCGCGATTCAAGTTTTTCTTAATAGATCGGTTACCTCCAATGATTTATATTACCTTCAAAGTCCTGAAATTATGGAAGTTCCTCAAATACTATGGATGCCTTAAATTTTATTTTACACCGACCATAACGTTCAAAAATGATTATTTCGTACAAACTACCCGCAGAACGGCTAAATTTAATTTAATAAAGCACTCCGAAATGGGCATGATTAAATTGTTATTTTCAAGATAAAAATCAGTATAAATTGTGGAACGTGATAAATACGTAATAAAACATGAGATGACCATAAACCCAATATAAAAATGGCCGGCTTCTCGGTACCCATTAAACCGTAAAGTTCCATTCAATTCGCCTTTTTGAATCGATTAAATTCCACACAAAATGTGGGCCACATAATCGCTTCAAAACTTTAATTATTCATTATACCGGACCGAAGTTTGTGTGCGCGAGTAAAAAACACCCCGGGTAAATAAAGCAAACCTTAATGGGGCCAATTTCTTGATGGGCAATTACGTTGCCAACGTAAACAATATATAATTAGAAGAAGGAACAGTTGTGTTACATCAGCCGGTCACCAAGAACACATCTTATTAAAAATTAATCAGGTCCGCTTCACAATTAAGCTTTCCGATGGTAAAAAGCAGGGGAAATGTGCGGTTGGACGCGTAATAATGGTGTACTCTTTCGGGGAATTGTTTTTTCCATGTTTCTTTATTGAAACATATTTTTTTTTTTTTGTAAATCATAAAGTTGCTCTTGTTGATTTTGGTCATATTTATAACTTCAATTTGATAAATAGATATACATTTACTTCTCCTTATAAAAAATAGGCAGTGTTAAAGTTTTTAAACGTTTAATTATGTTATTAGAAATTTTTATACAAATTATCTATCATGATTATTGATTCTCCTGCTATTTTGTTATTTTTATTATTGGAAGATTTTTATAGACAATTTTAAATGAGATATTCGAGCTTTAATATATTAAACTCAGAAGTATATTTTGGTAGTTAAATCTCTCAATTGTATTTGATGTTTCTGATTTTAAAAGCACTGTTCGAGACATAATGAATTAAAAGTTCCCAATTTAGGATTCAGCGGACTGTTTTTTAATTGTAACACATTTTTTAGTAATCATAAAGTTGTTCTTGTTACTTATAAGCTTTGTTTAATAAATAGAGACTGATGTTAATCAATTATAACATTTTATTAAAATATTAGATTTTTAGTTAGAGTTAAAGTTTTTGAACGTATAATTATTATATTATAGAAATTATGTTTATTATAAATATTTTTTCATCTGTTAACCAGTTATTTCTATTTATTAGAAACAGATTTTTATATGTATTTCTAAATATGATATTCGAAGGTTTCAGATATCAATCAATAGTATAGTTTGGTAATTAATACCCTTAAATGTACTTGATATTTTTGATTTTAATAACTCTATTTCACAAACAATTAATTAAATATTCTGAATTTAGGAATTATATGGCTAATTATCAGAACTGTAGGTAAATTTTAAAGCTTTAGAAATTACAAAAGTATTTTCCAATCACTAAATGATTTTTGATTGATTTTTAAATGCAAGTTCTGTAACTTTCAGATATACATTCAAGCTTTCAAATTAAAGTGTATTTTTTGGTAGATACTTTTGACTGTATTTAACTATTATTATTTTAATAGCTTTATTGACAAACAATAATTTAAAAGTATCTTTTTAATAATCACGATTAATGATTTTTTCCTAATATACATTATTATGTTTTGTAATTAAAAATATAATTAAATTTAATTGATATAAAACTTAATTTATTTTACTAAAGACAAATAAGGTCTTAAATTTAAATAAATTCAATTAATTTATTTTTCATTCTTTTTGGTAGTTTTCATTTTAAAAACTCTATTTTATGGGGAATTAAAAGTTCCCAATTTATTAACTCTAAGCTAATTTATCATATCTATAATTTATACCAATTTTATATTTATAAACTTTCAGCATGTAAGCTCAATATATTTTTTGTGAATAATCTTGATTATGGTTAACAATTTTAATACTAAATCTTTATTCTATAAATATAAAATTAAAAGTTTATTATTTAGATACAACCATTGATATTTCTAAATGTCATTCTTTAAGCTTTCAAGTAACATATACAAACAGTTTTAAAATATTTTTTCTTAATTGTTACTCTTGATTATCCTTGAGGATAAACTTAAAAGTTCAAAAGACAATTGCAGAATTAGAAGTTTTTAATTTAAGAATTGTCTGATTAATTGTCTTCTTTAACACAATTTCATTTCATCTCTACAGATTGTCCTGCTTATTAAAAAAGTTTCTCCTAAAGCTTCTGAACACTGGAAACAAATATATAAATAACTTTTGAGTCCAATCTAACCAATGAATGGGTTTTATTGATATTTTTGTTGACCATTTGAAATGTTATTCTCGAATCATTTACACATACAAATAAATAAGCACAGTCTAATGAACACATCTTTAAGCGTAACGTTTCGCAAAATAATATCGATCAGAACAAACAGTGATTGAGGTACGTCCCACCTCATTTCACTAATGATGCCCCGTCACTAATGAACCAAACACCTTACGTCAATAACACACTTTTAATCAGCAAAAATGTTTTTTCTTTTGATTCCCGCCAACTCCTATAATTTAATCTCGTCAAAGCATGTTACATTTTTAATGAGACAATCAGGAACATGGGTACATTATCAGCGCACCAACAAACAATGACCAAATGTTGTGATAAAGCGTTGTTCGTGGTAAAAAAGACCTCATAATTTAATAAGAGCTCTTTGACAGGCACACAAGCGAGCTGTCAGATTTGTTAAAGCCACTGCAAATAGCCGGTCAGCGAATACTTCTTGTGTGCGTATAAATATATGGATTCATCCACCACGTATCTCAGTCGGTGATTTTCTATTAGAACCTTTCAATATTGTAATATGTTTAGATTAAATTATAAGATACGAAATGATGTGCGTTAAGGCTGTCACTGATAAACCGAGTATTAAAATAATCTGTTTATTTAATGACGGAAGATGATTTTTATTATTTTGAACGTTAATTATGCCGTTTGACACTGCCTGGTTCAGTTTCATCGTTTTAATTGCGCCCGAGGTTAGGTGTTGCATGCAGTGTAATTGGACGTACCACCAAGACTACCATTAGATTGTCTTCTGCCTTTTTCTTATTTGGTTTCTTAGTAATGGATATTAGATCAAATTTATCTAAATATGTAAACTCTTTTTTTATTTGAAATCATTTGCCCCTTATTTAGTGTTTTGAATACAGTATATATAAAAAGTAAATTCGTATAATTTTCTTGTTCTACTTTCAGCAAGGCCAAGAAGAAACTGAATATGCTCGCAAGATCAACGATGAATTTGGCCAAGAAACCACTAACAAACGTACAGCACAATGGTGGTTCCAAACTGTTTTGTTGTCTCTTGCCGGTGTGATCCATTACAGCTTCCTAAATCATGGTGAAACAATTAAGGCGGTGAAGTAATGTTAACAAATTGACGAAAGGCATACGTAGTACAACTGATATTGCAGAAGTTGAAGGAACTGGGATATGAAAGTCTGCCCCATTCACCAGTTCACCGTTCGACAACTTCCTACACGAAAAATGCTTTAAAAATCACAATTATGCACAAAACGCCTCCAACGACTATATCGCTTCCAGAGCCCCGGAGTTCTATTTCACCGGAATAAATAAGATTTGTTTAAGCTTAATATTTTACATTTTATTTTTAGTCCCAATATCAACTGCAATTAACCGACACTCCTCGATTTTGCGAGAAATTAAGATTTTGAACCATCCTTGAGAGCAAATAATTGAGGACTCAAATACTTCCTGCACCAGAAGTTAGACACACGCAATCGGATGTCAGATGGTACCGATCCCGAAAACCCGTCGAATTTATTGCGTAAATAGCCAATTTGTGAAATTTGATATAAGCAATCCGTTCAGTTTTAATGGGGCAATAAATTTCAATATTTCTTGTTCCCCCGATAACAGGCCAAATAAATTTACGCTAATTTCGCCATTCGGCCTATCCACTTAATTTACTTATTTACTGTGATTTCAGCGGGTTTCTCAAATATTCGTATTATAATGTTGATTTTAGGTATTCCTTATCTGATCTCATATCGCATTAAGCTTGACTTTTATAGCATTGTACTTAGATTTTATAGATTTTACTTGAATAGTAAAACTCGTATAACACGAGTGCGTCCTTATGATTTTGTTCTTTCGGTAATCAAATTTTTGCTTTTATTACGTCGTAACACAACCAAAGTAATATTTAAATAATCAGTTTATCGAGATCAAAATTCTTATAAATTCTTTCATCTTCATGTCTCAGGTTTACCTCTTTATCCGGCTTGTATCATCATAATCATCAGGTCTTGTTCATGTTTTATTAATGTATTTCTTAGTTTAATTAACCGTTCCATTTCCCTAAGTAATTATGTAATTATGGCATTCAAAACCGACTGATAAATCTCGCTAACGCTTTACATACATTAGGAAAGCACAAAGTGTTAAATAGTTCTAATTGTTGCTCCAATTGTTATCTGGAATCTAGCATCCTGCAATTAACACCGAGCCTCGTAATAACACCACTTAGCAGATATTAAAAACTCTTCAATGCTAATGAAATTAACGCGGCATGAATATAATGAAATTAATTAACGCAGAAATTCAAAGAATCAAGATCTCGAGCCACGCCGAAATGTTTTAATGGATGTTGATTCTGCTCGGATTCTTTCCACAAGGTGGTTTGGTCGTAAAAAGTCGCTTTTGTGGGCCTCAAAAATGCTTTTTGGTTGGCACGTTGTCAAACCAATTACTCGAAAAATAGTCCTGTTCAACAATTTGTTATTTTTAGACATTTTGCAATAAAAACGATTCGACACTCGGATTTCATTGGTCCAATAAAATGCTCTGTGACTATTCAAGATTGTTGAATATTTTATTTTAATGTACTTTAAAATCCACTTTTGTTGCTTTTGTGGTTTTACATTTATTAATATGCAATATAAATTTTATTTTTAAGATTGTGTCTCTATTTTTATTTTGCCATCAAAATTTGTGCCACATTGTCTATAGTGTATTAGTTTACATTAAATTCAATAAACTGAAGGTTTAGGGTTTTAAATGTAATAATATTTTATTATTAGATAAAACAAAGACAGTTCGTTCATGTTGAAATAAAAACATATTTATGAATACATGTCTCCCTTGTATAATAAATTGTAAAAAAGCACGAGACAGCTTCATGCATGATATATCCTTTAATTAAATTTATCTCCGTATTTTCCCGGTGCTCGAGGAAAAAACAAAACTCATAACAATATCAATTTTCGGCCAAAATATTTCAATATTAAGATAACAGTCTCCCAAGAGTTTTATAGTTCACCTCAGGCGCACGAAGAGTGCGTTGCCAACATATATTTGATTTGGGCGAGTGGAGATTCTCTAATGGTAATATACTACCCTACTCGGGTATAGATACATATGTGCATAGCGGACCAGTTTAACGGTGTTCCTGACGTGGAACCGGGTCCAGATTTATGTGCAGTGGCGAGATGAGCGCTTGCCTCCCTTTCGCACGTACTGGGGGGACAATTAGAAATAATGAAGATTACGGCCGGGCCTTAACATGATCTACGGCTCTACTCCGTATCAGTTGATAATGCCTCGGAAAAGGACACTTTTAAAGGATAATCATGTTGAATTAAGGCACCCAGATTCGTCTTGGTTATATCTGCTATTTTTACTTCTTCCTTCGTTAATAGGGACCAAACAAACGCCCCAAATATTTTGGTACAATGGACCATAATGATTTAGTATTTATAAGAATGTGGAGGTGATTTAGTATTTTCAAATTTGTGTTGGTTTTAGAAGACTACATCCTTCTTGTACAATTGGATTTAATTTTTCAGATTCTGTATAATATTTTAGATAATTACTGAAAAAGTTTTTACTTCCACCTGTTTAGATATTCAGTCAATCTTGTTAGATTTTAGTACATTTTATTTTTAAATTCTAAATAGTTGCTATAAAAATTTCTACTTTTACCAATTTAGATTTCCAGTCAGTTAGTTTTCTTGTTAAATTTTAGACTTTAATTTTTCAGACTTTTTTATAACATTCTAGATAATTACTATAAAAGTTTGTAGTTCCATCAATTTTTTTAATCAAATAATTCTCATAATTTTAGATTTCAGACTTTTTCATTTTTCAGATTCCTTATAATATTTTAGATAAATACCAGTTTTGGTTGTCAAATATTTATATGTTTTTAAAAGCTTATTAAATTTTAAACTTTTCCACTGTTCACATGTTTTATAATATTCTACATAATTACTTATAAGTTTCTACTTCTATCAATTAAGATTTTCTTCATTCAATTAATTTTTAAAATCTTGTTAGAATTCAAACTCTTTCATTTCTCAAAAATTTTGTTTGATTTTAAACTTTTTTATTTTTACAAATTCTTTTACATTTTAAATAATTAATATAAAAGTTTCTACTTCTACTAATTTATGTTTTCATTCCATTAGTTTTTATATTCTTGTTAAATTTTAGATTTTTCGTTTTTCAGATTGTTTCTAATATTTTAGATAATTTATATAAAAGTTTCTACTTCTATTAATTTATGTTTTCAATTAATTAATTCTTTTTTTTTTTTGATTATAAACATTTTTCAGATTCTCTGTAATATTTTAGAAAATTGCTATAAAAGTTTGTACTTCTGTCAGTTTAGGTTCTCAATCAATTAGTTTTTAAAATCCTCATACATCTTAGACTTTTCATTTTTCAGATTCTTTATAATGATTACAAAAAATTCGATTAAAATTTCTAATTATATCAATTTTTAATTTATGTAATGTTAAGAAATAAGAAGTTAATTATCATGATTGCCTCATGATTTATATGAAGCTATTTAAAAACATTTTTTCTTAAAAATCTATATATCTATATAAATAAAAGTTAAAAGTTAATTATCATGATTGCCCCATGATTTATATGAAGCTATTTAAAAACATTTTTTCTTAAAAATCTATATATCTATATAAATTAAAATATAGAAATTTTAGTACTCACTCAACTTATTTGATTTTATAAATTTAATTTTTTTTGTATATTAAGCATAAAATTCTTAGAAAATTAAAAATTATTGATATATGTAGGTACATAACCATTTGAATGAAAAAAAAAAAAATAAATATAAATTTATAAAATTTGAAATAAATTTAATACAAAAAATTATTAATCAATATTAAAATTTTGCTAAAAAAAATAAAAATAACCAATAAAATGTTTAATTCATGAATATGAAATTTAAAAGAGTAAGTTTAAAAAATTAAAAATAAACAATTAAATTAAGAAAAAATAAAATTTTTAATTTAAATTTATATAATAAAATCAAGTTTAAAATATTAAAAATTATTTGAATTGAAATTAAAAAAAAAAAATATAATTAATATAAAATTTAAAATATCAAATTTAAAAAGTAAACAATTAAATTTGAAAAAAATTAAATTGTTTTTGTTTGTTAAATATTTTCTTATATTTTTCATCAGTTCATCATTTTTTAATCTCTCTAAACAATTATTCCTAAAATGATATTAGAAGTTTTCAATTGACTAAATTCAGCTACATCACATAATTAATACCTCATATATTATTAGAATTGTAATTTTATTTCATAATATTCGCATAAAATTGTATGAATTTATAAAAGTATTTTTAAGAGTCAGGAGTAAAATGAACTAGGGTTGATAATAAGTCAAATTTAGAAGGGTTTTTAAAATGCAAATTGTTTAATATCAAATATTAATCAGTCGAGTTCAAGTTTTCCTGCTAAATTACTGAAATCTCGACACTCCTCGTCGATAATTACATAAACGACTCGCCGACTAAAAACACGAGACAAAATTAATTCAGCCGTTATTAATTCATTTATACAATTACACTCCCTTCAAGAATTTCTAACTTTTTATGTAAATTACATTTTGATTACAAATCTTTATTATACGTCTACTAAATACGATATTATAATTAAGGTTATTGTTTCACTTCTGAAATTACCTATTGGAAATGTTTTATTCCATTCTTTCATTCGACCCGTCGGACCATAATTAAGGACAATGTCGGAAATTATAACTTATCCTTGCAATAATTGAAGTAATTTTAACAAAGTTTATTAAGCTATCATTATCTGTGATTTACGAAATTTGATTTAATAGAGCATTTTTTCGTTTATAATTCCGTTAATTGTTTTAAGAACGCATCGCGTCAGACGTGACGTACCGTACGGGTCAACCCGCAGTAAATTATACCTCCACAATCCGACCGGGCATCCATAACAATTCGTACGTGTATCGTTCAAAAATCGCTTTCCACAATCGTTAATTTAACTAAACGCATCATTAAAATAATTTCCACCAATAAATTTCCATTAGTTGTCACATTCCAGTCCGTCTCTCCATCGAGCTTTGTTAAAGGTGGTGGGCAGAGTGCACACCTTTATTTCGCTAAATCGCGATTCGCAGTTTGTTGCATTCCGCGTCCACGTGTGCTCGTGACAGTCGACGAAACGTCATTAGCCAAATTGAAAGCTGCATCTTAGAGAGACAGTCGACCAACCGGGCGGTCGGGCACGACTGCGGATCGAAATGGGGACGGAGCAGCTGAACGACTGCCGTGTTTGAATAGCACTCCAGTATGTAGATATAAGGAAAAAGCTAGTTTTCAGTTTAAATGGGTTCGAATCGATAAAAGAAGAACGACTGAATTGGAATATTTTCTACATCTTATTATTGGTGGGCTTAATCATTCCTCGTTTTGTTGTCCGTAAGAACGTTCCATTAGATGGAATCGTAAGAGTCGAACAGATCGATAATTTTTATCATTATTATTGCTGCTGCAATGCTTCAATAACAATTTCGTTAGTTTATCCCACTTCACGTTCTAATGATGATCAACAATTTGGTGTATGAAAATGATCAAATTAAGCCATCAATCTCTGTAATGGGTCAATAAGGAAATCGACGTGGAAACTTTCCTATTTACCCCGTCAGGAAATTTAATGCATTAAGATATTCATAGTGCAAACAAAAATTTAATTAAAGTAAAAACAGCGGCCACTAAATATTTTTATCGTGGCTTTTGATTTGCAAGGTAAACAAAACAGCTCGAGCTTTAATATACTAATGGAAAAGGCTGTCTGTTTATCAGTTGCCAGTTCATGCACGACGACGCAGGATCAACCCATTTATGGATCTTTAATTACGTAAAAATGCAGATGGATCAGGCATCAAAGCCCTTTTAATTGCACTTTCAGTTGCCAATCAGAAAAATGGAACAACGACACGTTTGTGATGGACACATCGTTGGTTAACTGTGAACATTATTAACCTGGCAAAAATTGATTTTGTAATTTAATACATGTGCTATGTAATTTACGTTATTACATAAAATTAGTAATAATTCGTTGCATTAATTAAACACCTGCTTGAGTGATAGACAACGCAATTTAAAATATTTAATTACACATAGTTTACGATTTGTATAGGCACAAATGTAATAAACGTACTGGTACCCACACGTGAACACTATGGAAATTAACTCATTAAGAATTGCAGGTTCAAACGTACATTTTTATACAAGATGTTTCTAAAATAGGTAATCAATATTTAGGAGCAATTAAAATACATTCAAAATTTTTCTCTAAAGGTTCTGCTGCAGAAAATGCAGCCCTTCAAATTTAAATTTTGCTTACTTTTTACTTCACTAATATTTGGTCCAAACACATCTTGTGTTCATATTCAAAATCTGGCTTCAAATTTCATGTAGTTTCAGTTCAAATTCTCCCATATTTCGAATAGAAGACGGTTCACATACTCTAAGTTATTCGGACGGTTAGGATGGTCCCTTAAACGTTTCCCAAAAAGGTCTCAGATAAGTTCTATTGGGTTAAGGTCTGGACTGCAAGCTGGTCAGGCCATAGTATTATTCCCAACATCAGCAAGATAATTTTAGATAAAAGGGGCATATTGTAAGACATGTTCTTCTAGAATGTCCAAAATGTAACGATCAGCATTAAGGTTCCCATTATTTATCAACACCAAGTTGGTATGTGTTGTTAAAGAAATGCCTCCCCACACCATAATTGAGCCGCCACCAAATGAGGTGGTATTTACGAAGTTACATTGAGCATATCTTTCATTTGGTCGTCGAAACACACGAAAGTCTTTATCGCTTCAATTTCTTGGAACAGTTCATAATGAAATATTAGTATAAATTCTGGGGAGTTCTTCTCTTCTCCACTATCTTCCCTATTTTCCCTATATACACTATCTTTTTTTTCTACGCCACTGAATATTTTTTAAAACTATTAAGCTTTGTATATTTTTTGCACAATTTAGTGGAAAAAAGGTCCTCTTGGTTAAATTTGATTAACATGACCGTTTTTGAGATATTTCAGTTTTAATTTTGAATTCAATTTGAATTGTCAACCAATTACATTGAAGATTATTCTATCCTCAAAATATTCTTCACTGTCGATGTCATACTGTCGAACTAATTAATTAAAGTTCAGTATCTTTGCATGTATAATACTCTACAGCAGCAATACCGTCATACAGCTGATTAAAATCAATAATATTAAAGGCATATATTGAATATTTTTGAGAATTTTTCATACATCAAATATACTTTAAACTGAATGTCTTCACTTGTTTCCTGCAAATGTTCACTTTCATCATCTTCCTTCCTTCCATATTCGAGCAAAAAGACCAGTTTGAAGAATTATTCTTAAAGTTCAACTTACCGAAGGTAATGCCTAATTGAGGTTCGAGTGTATTTTAACAATTAATTTATCAATCCATATATTGCGAAAATTATAAGAAATTATGAATGAAATATTAACAGTATATCTACTTTTTCTAAAATTTAATGATTTAAATTCATTGGAGTATGTCGAAAAAATTGACATTAATGTAGGTAAAGAAGGAACTTAACTTTGCAAACCTATATCAACCTTTCGCAGATACATAACAGAAATAATAATACAAATATTATTTATATGCAAATAGGCAAACTCAATCACAGCTGGGTTCATATAGTTGGATATCAGTAATGTAATTGTTCAGAAATTTAATCTAAAAACCCATTACTCTAAAGATACCATGCAGAAATTACCTATGGCAGAAGGACAAACATAATTTCAGCTCAAGAAAAAAAATTAAAAGCATTTATTAGCAAATGAATACGGTAGAAAAAGTGGGACATAAATCGCACCCAATAAAACACAAACACAAAAATCCATCAAAACCGTTCAATTTTCGTAATGCGTAAGCAATTGCCCGTTTATCGATACGACTGTATAAAACCCGCAGGATTGCCGTTAAAACCGGGTCCACTCAATTATTTAGTATCAAAATTAATTCTTTCTGCTCTGCGGAATAGAAAAATACTTAAGCATAAAGTTTATGTTTTCTTCGGGATGATGATTCTGTATTTATTCGGTTTTTATGAGTCTAGACGTGTAATTTGGACTAAGTGTTTTAATGTCGGCTCGACTCCTTCGTACTTTAAATTAATTTAAATCAGCTTTGGAAAAATTACGTGAATCGGACGTTTATTTAGGGTGACTGTTCTGAATACGCTTTAAAATATGTCACACTTAATTTATATCATTAAGCTACTCTTGTTTGCTCGTTTACTCGGCTTATGGATGTGTTATTTTTTTGATTTATGATTGTGATTATTACCTTATTGGTTTAAATACATGGTGATTCTAAAATTTGGGAGCAGTTGGAAGACGTTCAATAATGAAGAAAATCTAAATCAATTTTTAAGTCAATGTAATAGAAGAAATGTTATACATTTTGAAAATATTACAGACTTCCCCTCATCAAACGAAATTATTAGATTATTATAAACATTCACACTATTGCTCATATGTAGAGCAACAAATTAACAAACAGTCATTTTATTAAATGAACAAGCAAGGTTCATAAGTAAAGCAACCAAATCGTATATTCAGTAGAGTTAATTTTATAAATTATTTCTGTTTCCGCGTCAATTTATCGATACAAATTAAACAATAAATTGTAGAAAAGTTATAGAATGGTGAAAAGCAGATCAAGAGAATATGTAAACTGGAAAAATGAGCAATAGAAAACAATTTTGTTTTCCTATAAAAGTCAGTTTCAATTATTCAAATCATATGGCATTTCATGGATGAGAAGACCAATTAATGAAAGGTGTAATATCAAGTCCACTAAACCTACTGCCAAGCATGGTGGAGGAGGCGTTATAGTTTGGGGATGTTCTTCTGGGTTAGGTCCCACTGGTTAAGGTAGACGAGATAATGGATCGTTTCGTCTATTGAGAGATTGTAGAGAATCATATGCTTCTATTTGCCGAAGATAACATGAGTTTAGGTGGTCTTTCTAGCACTATATCGATCTCAAACACACACAAGTTGGTTAAAGAATGGTTCGCTTCTCAAGGAGTATGTGTAATGTCTTGGCCAGCACAGACCTTAATCCAACTGAAAACCGATAATGATATAACCGATAAGATAAAATTGACCGAAAAATCCATACAATTAACTCTACGAAAAAGTTCAAAATCAGTGGAAAGAAATATCGATTGAATATCGAATATATTGAAAAGCTACTGAAATCAATGAAAAAAAAGGTGTTATTGATAATAATTGATATGCTACTATAAAAGATACTATATAAAAGAAGGATAAATGTACGCAAGGTTGTTTTATTTTATAGTTGCTCTACTTTTGACACTGGAATTTTTTTCAAATACTTATATACTTAACCAAACCCGCTAATTAACAATTATATTGCCGTATTGTTGTTATCAAACTAAATAATATGGATATTTAAACGTACACTTTTATCAAGTCAAATAAAAATTTCTAAAGTTGCTCTACATATGAATGATAGTGTGTTTATATGTTGTAGAAATAATTATTTAAATGAATTCATCCTCATTTTGTAATTTATTTAATAATTCCAAGTCTTGATAAACTGAGTAGGTTTTTAGTTAAATATTTGCAAATGTTTAAAAAATAAAAAATGTTAGTAACACATTAACAACAACACTCTGTTGATGAGATAACCAAAATATATAACGTTTTAACACTTTTACATGAGGTGATTTTGAAAAACGATTTAGAAGATAGGTATAGATTGAAATTCCTTTGGTTTCTATCAGCGAACATTTGTGGGAAACAAAAGAAGATATTCAGTTTCAAGTATTATGTATTGTTTGAAAATTTTCAAAAATACAATATATATAATATATAATGATTTTCATCAGTTGTAACTCTGTAAATATAACTATGATTATGACACTGTAGAGACATATTGAAGGATATTCAATAACACCTTTTGATAAGTTTCATTTACCTCGTGACAAATCATAGTTCCAAACTCCACTTCCAAATTTCAGTTAAAATTGAAACCGTTTTGTTAAAGTTAAATGTTTAAATGCAAAATTCAAGATTACACAAAATTCAGGACAAAACAAGAAAGCTTTACCAACTTTCCAGAGTCTAAAATTGTCACATTTTACATCGAAACAGATGTTTGCACAAACCACAGACACGCCGCAGGATTGAATAGCTAAATTAAAAAAAATATATATGAACAATTTCGTTAAAATGTCGAAGTACTCGACCATTAAAATTCATGCACAAATATTATCGATCATGGAAAATTAGTTACGGTTAAATACGAGAGCCATATTGTAATGGAATAAATAAGCATGGATCGTGATGGTCGGAGTAGGCACGTTTTTAATTTGATCCCCCAGTCGTTGTCATTTCACTTTCTTACGTACAACGCCACACATTTTCCGTTAATTTACTGCAATCTGTGGCCGTGGCCTCCGCTGATTTATCTCTATCAGGATTTATGTACACAGAGAACTGTAATGCTGGATCTCCGGAACGTGTAATTTGAAAAAGATAGCAAACAATAATAGGAGATAAAATATAGCGCGCCGCGTCGCTGATTATGTGATGCGAAAATAGAATTATTGCCCCGGCCGAGCTGGACTTTTATCTAATTACGGACGGCAAATACACCACGTAATAAAGGGTTCAATCAGTACCTAACAAGCCCGGCCAGTTGTGTATTTAGCACAATGCCTTCAGATTAAATAATATTCGGCGAGAAATTCGTTTTTCGGGGGGGCAACGTGAAATTCCTGCAGGCCTGCCGCGGGTACAGTGAGACAGGCCGAGAATTGAACGTGTACCAGATGAGGAGAAGCGGACGCGGCGTGTATGCATGCATTCCAATAAGATTGTCTGATTGAGTCTCTCAAGATGGCGCTGAGTGCAATGAATAAAACATCAAGAGCTCGTGGGGAAATATTGAAAATTGAAAAGAGTCTCGGTGGAACGGCGATAGACTCAATCGATGTCGTTATGTAAAGATCCCCGTATATACTGAATACGATGCCGCGGTGGCGAGTCGCATTCCTGCTACGGAGCCATCACTGTCATTTTGGTCCTGCCATCAAGCATCGACGGTGGGACGCTGGTCCTGCGGTGTGTGTGTGTCTGCTCTTGATAAAAACAACATCTGTTTCAGATCGTGCATTTAAAGCCGGCGTCATCTACTCAAATGCGTCCGATATCACCAATATCCCGAATACGTATTGCGGACTGGATTGTCTCGAAACTGCACACGATTTCCCGAAGCTGTTTTGAATTTTTCACGGTCCTGAACACTTTGTTCCAAAGCAAATGACATTTTAAACGTAAAAGGGACAAAGCCATACAAAGTGGATGTCTTAAATCTATGACAAACACACCTTTATACATATATTTATGAGAATACCAATTTCAGTGCTTCATATTAAAAGATCGGGATCAGTAATTTTAATACGGGAAGGCTTCGAAGCTGCTGAAGCTCCTATATTAGTGTTATTTTGGTCCTGCTATCAGGCGTCGATGGGACGTAACTTCTGCAGCGTCTGTTATTGATAAAAACGACGTCCGCTTTAGGTTCCGTATTTAAGACGTCATCTACTCAAATACTTTCAACGTTACAAATACTTACGTATTGTGGACTTATTTATCTTTAAACTGAACAATAGAAATTTGTAAATCTATGAATTTTATTATTGTTATGGTCAAAGGAAAACTGTTTACAGGCATTTTATCTTTATACTCTCCTATGATTTTTTACACACATACATTTTTTTATGGAAGCATTTTGAAAAATTTTCAGAATTGCACCGACATTTTTGAGTATAACTGGAGTTTTAATTGATCGATTTCGCTAAACAAGCATTCAAATTAAATTAAAATTAACATTTTATAACATTTATTTATATAGTTTTGAAATTGGTCCACTAATTCAGAAGTTGAAAATTCACATATCTTGCTGGAAGTAATAGAAATCACTAATTTAAGGACACTTTGATTTTTTCTATGTGAAGATTATCCTTCTAGGAAAAAAAGGTACTGAAAAAGAATATAGAATGACAAATTATGAAGTTATGACTGTCATGATGGGAGATTACATTTGATTACTCCTACGAGAGTCAGGGAACAATAATTGATAAAAAAAGAAGCCAGAATTTTTTATAACACAATTTTATCATACCAAAGGTAGATTAAACTTCAATTGTTTCAATAAAAGGGATTTTCACTAACTTATTTTTTTCGTAAAAGTGCCATATTTTCGTAAAAAATCAAAATAGATTTAGTTTTGTGATTTCTATTATTTCTAGCATCATATGTGAGTTTTCAGCATTGATTATTGTCCCAAAAAAAACGACTATCAAATTTTTAAAATTACTAACCTGTGAACTGATGAACAAACTGTATAGATAAAAATTGTAGATTGTGCTTTTATCTTTAATGTTATCGTTAAATCTCGTGTTATGCTCAAAAATCTCGAAGCAACTCAGGGGAAAAAAAAAACAAAAAATCAAAAATTTCTTCTCCGAAAATGTATAGGAAAAACGTATTGGAATAAAAAAAACAAATCTCTTTTCTAATTTGAAAATTAGTTTAAATAAGTTTTCAATTAGAATGTTTACCCACAAATATTTCATTTTCTAATTAAATTAACATGTGTTCCGATTGACATTAACAAATAAAATGAATGTGGTGTTCTTTGCCATTTAAAAGATTTGGAAATAGGGGTGAGAATGTCATTCACATATTATGAAAACAGATTTAAAAAATGGTCGTCCAATTCCATTATTGATCCATAAAGAGAATTGGTCCGGATAAAACATTGTTCACAAACTCTTCTACATTTCTCATCCGAAAGGGGATAGAAGTTTAATCAAAAACTGTAAATAGCCGATTTTAACGCTGCGCACCCCATTTATCGTAAATTTTAATAATAATAAATCTCGAGTACATTTTTCCTGTTTAGATCTCGACTCCACATATGTGTATTTTCTATAATCGAACCCCAAATACATATATACGTTAGGTGAGGATCAAATTTCCAGTCGTTCGGCTGAACCGAGCGTAGGTTGCGACGCCCGTGCCCGGAAAAACGGATCGTCCGATTGTATTAGGTTAAAAATCCTCCTGATGAAAAATAAACACGGCTTTCGTTTTTCCTAGCAAAGCAGATTTGGCGTAGACTTCAAATAGCCTTTTAAGAATTAGGGAGCGTCTTTAGATCGGTAATTGCTTTAATTATTTAGGGAATTTGAGAATTATGCCGGCGCACATGGTGCGGGGATGTACTTTAAAAATTACATTAAAATTTTATGTGCCCCTCAAGCCAATCAATATGGGGACGTCAGCAACAACGATGCGTACTTTCAAGGGGACGGAAGAGTTCATATCGTGTTTCACTGAATTCATAATTTCTTCTTAGTAACAACGTAAAGTTTTAAACAACTTTTGTACAGATACGCGTGTCATTACAAACAAAGGAAATGCTAATCCTTTGTCCTTTCTTTTTTTAAGAAAACACCATTGTAATACATTTCTTTATGATCCTCATTTCTCATTTAATTGGATGTTGGTGTAATTTAACTTGTTTTTTAAGCATAAATGGCCTGGTCCATTGTGCATTTCCTAAAGTAATTACAACCTACGTGTTATTAATTGGCACTAATTACATGAACGTGCGTTTTATTCTTTGGCCTGTGTCTATTAAACTAATTTTCGTTTTGGTGTTACAGTATTTTGACAAATAGAAAATTATATGGACAGACTATGAACTTCTGTATTCTACACTCCTGGCAAGGTTGGAAGATGATTGACGCATCGTATTATTAAAGCGTAAATAAAGGAAGGTCGACTCCGTTTTGTTGTGATCATCAAAATGATTTCACTTACGTTTTCCTTGCAGCCAAAATTTGTAAACATAGAGTTGAATGAATCTAAAATATGTGTTTAGACTTCAAAGTTCAAAGTTCTGTATGTGTCATTAAAAATTGATAAAAATGGATGCTATGTACACTCGATTTCAAAAGTTTTGCTGTAATTGCTATTATTAGACTATCTTTGCATCTATAAGCAACCCTAAAGTATTTTAATATTTACCAAATAGAAAATAATTAGGTTAAAAAGAAGTAGTGCTAGAAAACCTTCATTATCAACAAACTCCTTATCAAAAATGACCACCTTTACTTTGTAGTAATGCATTTACACGTTTGTGTATGCCTCATATTAGAATATCAATAAATTTTTGAGGGATATTATTCTATTCAGTTGCAACCTGTATGATGACTCCACTCCTAAGGCTGCTAACCTATTTAACTTCTTTTTCTCGTAACCATTTTGACTATGTTCCAGTATTGGCTAGAATTTATCACCCTTTAATGTCTGCTTCGTAGTCTAGTTTCTACGTCCTCTTAACCGTTTGATGAATGCAACTTTACCTGTGTAACTAACTTTTCTCACGAAGAAAATTTTAAAATTATTATAAGAATGTACAGTTACAGTACAAATTATGTTTGAATCAAATTTAAACAAATAAATTCATCATTTACAGGGTGGTGCAACTTTTGACCAAATTTATTTTTATTATGATAAATATATGTTTAACACTGCATCTCTGATTATCTTTATATTCAGAATCATTTCTGATGTGATACCTGATTAAATCATTGGCAAATTGCGAGTACTAGGAAGTTTTTTGACGAACTCAAAAAAACGGATAAGCACGATAACAACGTATAAGAAAACACCATCTCGATCCCATTAGAATACCACGAATGTAGATCTAAATGTTGGCACGATAATCACGTCCAACAAACTGGCGCATCTCCGCCACATCAATAAGACATGGCCTGTAATTATGTCCTGGATATATCTGTATCGTTTCTGATTTGATTGCGCGTTTATAAGAAATGCAATTATTCAAATCGATTTGATAGCTTTGTGGTTTGGAGTGCACAAAGCCATAATTCCCCGCAACAATTAAGTTATTAGTCAATGGATCCGTGGCTCAACGGTAAAATAGTCAAACTTATGATGATTCATCTCGTCGTTTTTTTACCGTTTACTAAAATATGCATGTTATTATTAATAAATTACGAATTCTTTGCATGTTTGATTGCAACGTTCCTGGGCAATTACTTTTAAAGACTGCTTCTTTAGGCATTATTAAATTTATTTTAATTCCTATTTATATTCGTTAAACTCAAACATCTGCGCAAAATTATCTCATTGCTTTGTAATTACGTATATTTATTCCAGCTTTTTCTTTAAATACAAATTGATTGATTATAATTTAAAATTCAAGTATAGGACGGGACCCAAAAAGTTGTTAAAACGAATACTTAAGTTCAAATTGAAGAGTATCATTTAGACCCCAACTCCAATATAAAATATTCATAATTCGCATGAAAGTATCTCGTGATAATTTAATAACCTGTATAAGTTTCAGCGGTTCTTACTAATTGATAGCTTCACTTATTGAATATTAATGCATCAAATTAAAGAATGCTTCTCACAAAAAAATGTGTATCTTCCCCCAGAATCATTAACATACGAAATTAGTGATTTGGCTGGTATTTTATTATTCTGAAAAGGGGTTCGTAATTAAATTAATTATTTATCAAAATGCCGACGTTCGATTCGGCCAGACAATTTTAATGAGCACAATTAAATGGTAATAAATTATTGCAACCATATATGAATACTAAAATTTTTGAATGGGATTTAATATTCTATTGGAATGTGATTTTAAAAATATTAAATTTGATCATTTTTACTTACCTTTAAAGTTGTTGGAGGTAAAGTGGATGAAAATTTGTGAATAAAACTCAAAAATATGATAAACTATGTAGTTTATTTGACTTTCATATACACTCACAAAATGAGAGCGGCTAAAGCCGTAGGATACAAACATTTACCTAGTAATTATTATTATTAATATTCATCTCAGTTTCATATTTTTTCAAAAAAAAAAAAAACATTCATGATTGATTTTTTCGTGTATATAAAACAAATAAAACATTCCCTTCAGTACATAAGAAAATTAAATTAGTTTTGAGAACACTGTTTTGTAGTAAAATTAAAAAACAAAATTTTTGCATAACAATACATAACGATTGAGATATCTCCTCTTTCATTTTTTTTAGTCTATAGCGGCGTTATAGCGAAAAAACAGCAAAGCGCTCACTCTCTCTCAAACATACACAGTCTGTTTTAAAAATAAATCTTAAATAAAATATGTACATCACAAAAAATAAATTAATTATCAAATTAATCAGAGTTATGTAAAACTTAACCTAAAATCACTGTTTGTCAAGTCTTACGGGAAAAAACATATAAACATTTCGTAAAGTAAATGCTAAAAAATAATTTATACATGGAGTCAACACTTAGATACTAAGTTCGTCTGACCTGTTCATATTTACAAAGATGCAATATCAAAATATGTTCCTTTCTCTATACTGGCTACAAATTCGTCGGCTTTAAACTATATCAACAAAATAACATGGGCCGACTGGGATAAACTAAAAATAAATCGCGAGATGTCTGCACGCAGAACTCAAAACATAACAAAATGGGTTCCAAAAAAAATTTTTTGGCACCGAACAACAATAAAAATATATGTACAAAACACGTGCATATTGGGTAAGGACCAGTAAAACAAATTCAAAATTCCAAAATAAAAAATAAAACGCTTGTTCTTTTAATCAAAATCAAAATGTCACTAATAATAAGGTTTAAATAATCGGTGATTGGGTTCCTGTTCGGGTTAATTTATCAAGGACGTTGGTCCTTGGGCATTGCACACAAGTTTCGTCAACAAAAAAACCCAGTCACAATGTTATTTAAAGCGGGACAACTAAACAAAGTGGTAAAATAAAGCGGGGAACATGCCAAGCGAGGATGGAGAAGGGGAAGAAAGTGTTATTAAGAGAGCATCTTTGTAAATACAGTAAGCCAAAGGTTGCCGCCACTCCGGAACTCGAATAGGAACTTTTCCAGTTTGATTTCGTAATTTTAATCGATAAAAAAATCGTTTAGTCAAATGCGTGAGCTGGTTCCAAAGCGGCGGCAATGTATGAGTGAGAGAAATGCCAAGAGTATTAGTATCAATTTTTATTGCAGGTAAATGAGTATTGTCTAATCGCCGGAAATTGCTCCTGATGGTCTAACACACCTTCGTTCAATAATTTTTGTTGTTTCGAGGTATATAAAAGTAAAACGAAATAGAAAACATACAAATTTCAACAGTATTGTATTATCCTGCTTCCCTCGATAAAATTGCGATATGAAATATATTAGGAACCACGTTTTGGACAATCGAATGTCCAGCAGTACTAGAAAACAAATATGTAATAAATACACACTGACTCTATACATAGCAATAATAATAAATATAATATGAATAGTAATAATAATCGTGTAATACGTCAGAGTGGGTAACCCACGTGTCACATTCACTTAGCAATGCTAGTTGCGAATCAGCGGGTGACAGGTCAAGTTCTCGGATTGGGGGGATGTAGTTGGGTCGGTGGAAGGGTTAGCTGCTAGTAGTTTGCTTGGGGGGTCTACAAACTTGGCCCGTCAGTCCGCTTCGCTCTATATCAACAATCACACTTAGTTCCAAAGAAACTCACTAAAATGCGAGGCAGGTCATACCGAGGTATTTCCCATTTTGAGTTATTTTGGATACGTAAACCTAGAATATATTTAAAATTTTAAATATATATCTACTACTATATATACGTACAATGCCGGTGAAAACCAACTTTTATTTTTTAAAACATAACTATATTATTACTTAAACACCGTATCGATTATTATTAATTAGTAGGAACCAATTTGACTGCTGGCACAAGGGCTTCATTTTCATTTTTTTTTTTTTTCAAGTGGTGATTCATGTTTCTTGTTTTAATTTTTGTTTTGCACAAAATGGGTTTAGATAGGATTCGCCCGTGTTTAATTTTTCCTAAGTACCAGCTGATATATTCAGTTACATATACATATACATATGATAAATACAGCATTTGCCTTATCAACTTTAATAATTAGTGTATTAATAATAATAATAAAAGTATTTTTGTAATAATTTAATAATAATAATGAATAAAAAAGCGGGCGCGTCCGTTGCGAGTTGTTTGAGGAACTGTCGAACGCGACCCGATAGGAACTTGTTTTACTGGCTGCCCGCAGAAGAGGGCCCTGGAGCGCTCCTCCGATTCGTGGGTGCCGCATGCAGCTTATCTACATCTCGATAGGAACATTTTATGTCGCAGTTTTTTCTTGTTTAGTTTACTAGTTTTTACTTCTTTTTTTTTTTTTGATATACACAGAAATAGTAAAATTCCCGAGGAACTCCAGCCCCTGGCCGCGTCCTAAGCCGTGCCATTGTTCGAACGCGACCGGGGTGATCAACTCATGTTTTGTTTCATTTAAATTTTAGTAACTATACGTTGCAATAGGAATCATCGACCTACTCGACTATACAACATATACACAACTACACTGACACATCTACAATAAAGTAAACATAACGTAACATGATAAAAATATATGGTACAGCTGTAAAACGTTCTTCTTCAGTTAGTTTTCCAATTTTTTCAGTTGTAATTTGTATCGCTTGTCGCTCGTCATTTTCCATTAGGTATGCGGTGGTTTCGTTTTGTTTTTTTATTAAGGTGGTGCTTAGAGTTAGCCCGTGTTTTAGTGTCCGGCGCTGGTGAGAGGTTGCGCGACGTCGCCCGGACTCAGGAACCGACGTTTCGGCTCCGACGGCTGACAGAAACTGTTCGAGTTCGAGTCCACGGTGCCGGTCTCCTGAGCCGCCCGCGCCGCCAGCAACGTGATCTGATTGACCACGTCCTCCATCTCGTGGCTGAGGGGCGACTCGGGCGGCGCCGGCGTCGCGTCCCCAGCACCGCCCTGATGCTGTTTGCCGTCGCAGTGTTTCCTCACCTCCGCCACACTCTTAAATTTCTCACCCTGATTGCAGGTCTTGCACTCGTAGCCCGTCTGGACGATGCGGAACGCGCCCCTCGACTCCTGGTTCGGCCCGTAGCACTGACGCTGGTGCGTCAGCAGCGACGACTCGCCGGGGAAGGCCAGACGGCATTTCTTGCACACGAAACAGACTTCCAGGTCGGTCTCGCGGATCGACGCGTCGCACGGTTTCGGGAACGAGTCGGGCAGCTTCAGGGTGGTCACACCGGGCTCAGAGTTGCCTGCGGCCACCTGCTCGAGTACCGGAGCGGGCAGTGGCAGGAACGATGGCCCGGCACCGGTGTCTAGAAGAAGTCCTCCGGCCCCTCCTGCAACAAAAAGGCACCCTTTAATTCGTTTATTCCTCGGTTGGTCTACGAATGTTTTTTTTGTTGGCTTGATGACGCATTGTCTACAATAAACAATGAGACGGAGTTAATAATCGATAAATTTTGGCAGCGCCAGTTATCGACATTTACTAAAACAATAGGATTATTATACTACCGTGCATTTTTTGAATATATAGACCATTAACGAATGTATATGTTATTAGCAATCACTGACTCAACGTATTGTTTAATATAGATTATTTTAAGTCAACAAAAAATCAATAATAAACATTTATCTATCTTTAATAATTATTCATTTTTAAACAATTTTGTTCAGTGTTATCTTCTTGTTTAAAACCCACTCATACAGTATAGGACATGAAGAAAGTTACAACAATATTAGATTGCTTAAAACTACTTTTGTTTAATAAAAAACATGTTTTGTAGAAGAGTTCCAATTTAAAGATTTCTTAATTTTCAAGATAAACCTATTATAAGGAAAAATACCGAAAAAACACTGTTTATCTTAAAAAACAGTCATAAATGCATTTAAAAGTACTGTGAAACAAAATGATATTGCCAGAAGATTTATTATTCCAAGAAATGTAGTTTTTCATACAATTTGAAATCATAAAAAGGAGAAATGGTATTTAATTCGAAAAGTTCCAGAAAATAGAAAAACACATCAAGAAATGGGTAGGAAAATAATAATGCACCAATAAAGTCAATGAATCAGGAATTGGAAGAATAGAAGCAACAAATGTTTAGGACTTTTCTTTTTCCAAAATAAGCTTACCAAATTATTTAGTAAAGAACAATGATTCTAGATTACAATGTGAAACAAAATATGCACACAGGTGTTTATCCAAAATATGTTTTACCGGTTTTACGATTAATGATGAAGGAAGGAATATATATCATACTTTGGAATTGCTTCTATGGGGAAAAGAAGTTAAGGACAATTGACCGAAACAAAATCGATGTTTTGTCCTCTATAATATTTGTGGAAGATTGTGGAAAAGCAAGTAAGACCAAAAGAATTGGATATTTTGATGTTTTCAGGTTTATGATCACTTTATCACATTAACATTTGTACCTCCACTAAAAGTGGCAATAGTGATGGTGGTAAGCAAGATGTGGGGTCCATACACATAATAGAGTGCAATATATTTCTATATTTAAATATCTGCTGTATTGCAGCAGTACAACTCCAAAAATATTATTCAAAAGAAGTTAAGGACAATTGACAGAAACAAAATCGATGTTTTAAATGGCCTCCACTATAAAATTTGTGGAAGATTGTGGAAAAGCAAGTAAGACCAAAAGAATTAGATATTTTGATGTTTCCAGGTTTATGATCACTTTATAACATTAACATTTGTACCTCCACCAAAAGTGGCAATAGTGGTGGTACCAGTACTATTAACTACGTTATGATAATGTGCATCGAAGGAAGAAAACATTACTGAAGATATTATAAATATGAAGGTGGTGATACATTTCTTACGACAGTAATAAAAAGCCATATCAAGAAACACTTTAATAGACAAGTCCAATTTCAATTTCATTAGCGTTGTAGGCCGTGCGATGCGCCTAACCACCGGGTTTATCAGCGAAAAGTCGGATTGGGTCATATTTAAAAACCATAAAGTCCCTAACGGCGTATCATTAAAAATACTCCACACGTTCTGGATATAAATAAAAGAGGGCCATTAGAACCGTATACAGACAGATAACAGACTTGTCAATACATTAGACCCCGGCATTCTATAGAGGAAATCAGTGCGAGATTTGGTGAGGTTGAAAAAGTGAGATAAGTCGACGACCAAGCGTGGTCGATTGGAATAAAGGCAGGTCGAATGTTGCTCCGGCTTGTATAAATTTGTATCACGGCTGTGTCTTAGATTCAGTCTGATTAAAACGTAGTTAAGAGTCTGCCCACTCCGTACCACAACAACATTTATTTTCAGTAAAGAACCAGGATCAATGACTGCAATATTTCAGACATAAATTATCAGTCTAATTAGCCATCAAACACATCAAACACGGCCATAAAAATAAATTGTTGAATTAATTAGCCACGGCCGGAATAAGTGCATCCACAAACGTGTTTTTTAACACTCTCTGTATAATATTACAAGACTTTGAAATTAGGAGAGACCTTTATTTATTCACGCGCGATACTGTTTGACAAATTTAATACCGTCCAAATTAAACACAAGCCATTTATTAAAAGTTATTAAGCGTCGCGTTAATTTATGTTTTGTATTGGCCCGCGATGTTAACACATCCGTAATGGCCACTAAAATCACAGTAAAATATGCAAATGGTAACCCACATAGATTAATTAATAGTGCAGAATAAATCACTTGAGTTTTATAATGGCGCGAGGCATTTTCAGGAATTCAGCGTTTAAGGTCTTTATGGATTTTAACGCGATCAAACCAGATTTCGCTGATAAACTTGTTTTAATGATGCACCGAACGCCGACGATATTTATTAAAACTGGTATCCGAACCGTGAGCCGTGACAAATTTAACTTTTTTAATTATATTCCATACAAATTGTGGCGTTGTTCATTTCAGACTTTAATAACGCCACAATGTAAACTCCTTTTTTATTGCTTCAATTAACAATCTAAATTATTATTTCATCTACAATGCGTGATAATTTTCAGAATTTTTTGTTGGTACACTTTTAAATTACGGACCGTAATCCGTAATAGTTAAACGCCGGTTTTCTACCATTATTAATACATTCCATGGCTTAGGTATTTTTTTCATGACGTACAAGTACATTTTACGATTTACGTGCTTTAATTAAAATTTTATATTAATAAGATTCCTTGAAAATTGCGTCGTCTGTCCGATATTGAACAAGTTATGGCCTTTTAAGTAGTATTGGTGTTAAAGTTAAATTATTGTAAAAAGATAAAATCTTTTAATAACGGTCGTGTGTAATGCTAGTCCGACATTAGCAGTCGAATTACAAACACCACAATCTAAAACTGTTCAATTATTAATGTCTAGTATTTTATTGACCTCTAGAATTCCAGAAAAACCATCAATCACCCGCGTACACGAATTAATGTATTGTTTAACTAAATATCAACAATCAATATTAATTACTTGCCATATACATTTATGCATTATTCAGACGCCTTAAAAGACTAATCTTGATTTCATTTAAAAATTAAATTAACCCGATATTAATGCTCGTTTAAAAAATTAATGGGCTTGTCAACCGAGCTGGGTACTTGGTGTTACCGAACTGAATATTATTATTTATCACGGTTTATTTTTAGTTAAACACCTTCTTCCGTCGACAAATCAACAAAATACTTATTGCTGTTAAGTCATTTCAATAGTTGTTTTCAGGCCACTCTCAAAACACATTAACTAATATATTATAATTTTAATCGATAAATAATGAAATAAAAAAGAAATTATTTATATAGAATAACTGTTTTTGCAATTTGTTGTGACGCATTTTAAGATTGATTTAGTAAAAACATCTGGTGAAATTTGAATACTGGGAAAAAATTGAATACGTTCCAAAAATTAATTATAAATAAAATAATCGGAGTAATATATCAATGTCGAAAATTGTAGATTAAAAAATTGTTTCAAAAATTAAAATACATTTAAAAAAATAAAATAAATGGCATGTGTACATTTTATCTTTTTAGAATTATTATTTTAGTTTTACTTATTTTGTATATTTAAACATCTGCTCAAATTTGAATATAAATAAATGAACAAATTTCAAGAATTGAATATAAATAAAATAATTGGAAAATATAGCAATGTATTTTCTAATTTTTTTCAAGATAAGAGTATAAAAATATGTTTAAAACTTAGAATTTATCTATACAGACAAAAAAATGCCATGTATACTTTACATATTCATATTCTCAGTTTTTTTGAATAATTAATTACACCATCTTTGTAATTTTCAACATCTGTTCAAATTTGAATATTAGAAAAAAAAAGAATAAATTACAAGAATTAAATATAAATAAAATAATTAAAAATATATCAACGTGTTTTCTAATCTTTTTCAAGATGGGAGAATAAAAATTTAACTATAAGGACAAAAAAAAAAAAAAATAAATAAAAAACAGTATGTTTCTGTTTTTACAATTATTAATTTAGTGGCATTCTCTTTGTAAATTTCTACATCTTTCAATTTCTCTATTAGAAAAAATTTGAGAAATTTTCATAATTTAAAGATAAATAAAATAATGAGAAAAATTCATCAATATTTTTTTAGTCTTTTTGAATGTTGGAGAATAAAAATATGTTTAAAAAATTAAAATTTAACTATACATACAAAACTAATAATAATAATAATAATAATAAATGGAATGTATACTTTACAACATATTCATATTTTCAGCTTTAAGAATTATTAGTTGAAAACATTTGAATAAGTTTCAAGAATTAAATATAAATAAAATAATTAAACAAAATGTCAATATATTTTTTAATCTAGAGTAATTAGTTTAGTCACATAGTCTTTGTAATTTGAAAGATCAGTTCAAAATTGAAATTCTAAAAAGTATAGTCCATATATATTAAATAATTGGATATCAATTCAGTTTCAGTTTAGTATATGATCTTCTCGAAATTACGATAATAAAAATATGTCAAAAGAATGAAAATGTACTTTACATATAAAAAACATATGAATACATTTAATATTTTCAGTTTTTAGAATTATCAATGTGACAAAACATTATTAATTCAAAAAAGTACCCAAAACTTGAATAATAAATAAATTTATCACTATTCAAATCGCATTTTTTACTAAAAAATTTATTAACGTTCGATTATGGTAAATCAAAGTGTCAAGTAACGCTATATATTGGTTTCATAAAGAATATTATTATCTAAATTTAGGTTTCTTAGAATTGCAGGTTAAAGAACTACTGCATTCGTGCCATCTTTAATAATATCAACACTCAGGCTGATAAAACGAGAATTTGTGCTCGTATTATTATCGATTTCCCAAAAGTTTTTCACATTATTAACAATTCAGGAGATAGGAACAAGTATAAATGCTTTTAAAGAAAGTTGAAAGGGAATAATAAAAGTAATATTCGTGATATAAATCAGGGCGCAATTTATAATTTAGTTGGAATTAAAGAAAACGCCTGGAAACTTTTAAAATTTCCAATAACGAAATGCCTTATATGTGTGCAGGCGCAGGCAGGCGAAACGTACGAAAGGCAAGAAAGAAAGAAAGAAAGATATTTTATAATTCAGAAAAACTGCGCGCCTCTATGGCAAAAATCCATATCTCACCCCAGGCCGAACCGCCCCTACCCGCTATTATAACTTGCGAAGCGAAAAAGTAAATTTTAAGAAACCCTCACCCTAAATTCGCAGTCGACCAACTGCGTTCTCGCCGCCGACTCAATCGACCAGGCCCTCCGATCGTACAGGTCCACGCCAATTAAATAGGCAATTTACTTTTTTTTATGTGACTCCGGGATTTTTTAATCAAAACCGCGATATAATTAAAAAGTGGCTCGAATGTAATTCCGGCGAACCGGGGGCTGCGAGTTATTTTGCTGTTATCGCTTTTTATTGTCGGGAAATCCGCGAGTCTCATCCGGCTGTTTTCCCCGGCCCTAATGGAATTCCTAATGATTGTTTAAGATTTCTGTTAATTATGTTTACCCGGTCCCGGAATGCCAGTTTAATCAAATTTTCAATTATCTCCGACATTGTTCTTTTTAGCATAATGAATTTTCCAAGGATCGTTTTCAAGGATTTATTGTAAATAACTAATTAACATATATAAAAAGTTCGCTTGGAACAAGCGACTTTCACGTGGAAACGTTAAGATGACATATTTCATTAATAAGCATACTTTGTAAAAAGCACAAGTTTTATTAAAACTCTCCTGTAAAAAAGTTCCATTTTTCTCTCCATTTATTCTGAATAAACCTATATGGAATACAATTACTGTTTTCAAGAATTTATAGCAAATAACTAATTGATATATCATATAAAATCATTATTTGAAACAAGCAACTTTCACATAAGAATATTAAGATGACAAATTTTATGAAAACTCTTCTGTAAAAGTTCCATTTTCTCCCCATTTATTCCGAATAAACTTGTATAGAATACAAGCACTGTTTTCACGAATTTATAGTAAATAATTAATTAAAATATCATATAAAATCATTACTTAAAACAAGCAACTTTCACATAAGAATATTAAGATGACAAATTTTATTCAAACTCTTCTGTAAAAGCTTCATTTTCTCCAAATTTATTCCCAATAAATTTCTATAAAATAAAAAGTAATGTTTTTAAGAAATTATAGTAAATAACTAATTGATATATCATATAAAATCATTATTTGAAACAAGCAACTTTCACATAAGAATATTAAGATGACAAATTTTATTAAAACTCTTCTGTAAAAGCTCCATTTTCTCCCCATTTATTCCGAATAAACTTGTATAAAATAAAAAGTAATGTTTTCAAGAATTTATAGTAAATAATTAATTAATATATCATATGAAATCATTACTTGAAACAAGCGACTTTCACATAAGAATATTAAAATGACAAATTTTATTAAAACTCTTCTGTAAAAGCTCCATTTTCTCCCCATTTATTCCGAATAAACTTGTATAGAATACAAGCACTGTTTTCAAGAATTTATAGTAAAAAATTAATTAAAATATCATATAAAATCATTACTTGAAAAATCCATATCTGTTTACAGTTTTAATAAAGTTTGTCATCTTAATGTTCTTATGTGAAAGTTGCTTGTTTCAAGTAATGAAAATGGTTCTCCCTATTTGTATAGAATACAAGCACTGTTTTCAAAACTTTATTGTAAATTACAAATTAATAAATATATCATAAAAACACTTCTTGGAACAACTTCATTAAAATACATCCCCTGCAACAAAATTAAGTATTCCCCCTATTCACTGGTAACAAACTTGTACGGAATAAATACGAAGACCATTTGTAAGATTACGAATCTAATTAATAGAGTCGAAACATAAAAACCGTAGTTTATTAAGCATTTACGGTTAAAGATTGAAAGTTTGTTATGAATACCGGGTGAATTTATGTCCGATGTGGGCAACTGAACGCGAGGAAACGTCGATTATGGTACGTAACGTAGAAGCAGAAACAGGTTGGGGAGACAATAAAATAATCAATAACTTATTTTATATATTTTAAGTCAACGATGTTTATGCCCGGCTCCGTGATATTTATCTCCGTTAGCATCTGAGAGCGTATGAAAGAAAGAAACCCGATATATAACAAACATTTGTGCCGAGTAATCTTCTTAAATTGGTTATCTGTCACTGTCACAATAATTTTCAAAGTGTACACAATACGAAAGCACGTTACAATTAAAATTGACATTCCGAGTTTACTTTGTTTGGTCGGTCACGTGACAATCAAAAACGCCTCTGCTACCTATTTCAATTACTAGTGTAAATTGTTTATGTAATTATTTTAACTAGTGTATCCCTATTAAGACACTAATTACAATTTGTTAAGAGCGGTTCACACTATAATTACTGCCCAACGTCATTTCCTCTTTTTGGCATTCTTCCTGCTTTAAAAGCACCACTTTTAATTTGTACTGATTTTATAATTGTTGTCATGATTCGAGAAACGTTAATTACTGTTATTGCTGGACGCCGGATTGGTTAATTGCCATACTGGTCTGCAATTGTTATGATTTTTTAAATTATTCATTCGCTGGTGCTTTCATGGGTTAATTTTTTCTGCTCCGGATCAAGGTCTAATTGTGATTTAATTTATGTGTTCTAAATTCGATGGGAAACACTCTTTTAAATAAATAAAAAGGAAAAATATTGTGATGAATTATTGACATTTAATCATTAATAACATTCTATAAATAAATAACAATATTAATTCAAAATATTTCATCAATCTGTTAATCTGTGGATAATCAAATTAAATCTTTATAAAATATTGTTTGTAAATTTAATCTGCTTTTTGTGTATTCCCTTTAAATATGGCGAATCAATTTTTGAAAGAATTTCGTTTAACTCGCAACCAGAGTTAATCTCTGCAACAATTACACAATTAATAGTAATAATATTTCAAGTGCCACCTGTTATAATAATTTCTCATTGCCATACCACCATACCAGCCAGACATAATCACATTATAAATTCTAAAGAAGGAATAATCTAATACTATATCACCAATTTACCATTAAACAAACTCAATTATTAATTTAATTCCAAGGTTGCGTCTCAAGTAGACCAGAAAAGCATTTGAACCTTCTAACCCCAACACTGTAAACGAATTAAATTCCTTCCATTATGGTTAAGAATGTTAATTTAATTAAAAAATCTGTACCAGACCAATGATACACAATATGAGGAATCCTTGGTTGGTGGTATCCCAAACGTCAGATGTTACACGGAAATGTAAAAAATGTCAGTTTTCCCCCGCCATCCAGAATTAAATAATTATATAATTAAAAGTGGGAGACGGTAATTTTATTAGCGCGACAAATTGCCGTTTCCAGAAAAAAATCTGGGCATTTTTAATCACCAATTAGGCATAATATAATTGACCCTCAACAGCGTCTTTATCTAATTGCAAACAAGTGTTCCAAAGTGTTACGAAATTAGCCCACCCGTCCACGATATCAAAGGAAAAGCCTGGCGTAATTGCGGAATTAAAAAAGTCATTTCCTGAGCATTAATTCCCCTAATTTCGCCCGGTTTTAAAGCTCGGGACTTAATCAGAGCACTGAGGACGTCGGGGCGGGAGAGATTTACCCGGTAATTGTTTTTAATTAGCCGCCGACCGACGGAATGTTCGCGTCTACCCCTTTTTGCGACGACCTGTTGCGTCCCGCCTAAAGGGTCTGCTTAAACGGCCTTTTTAACTAATTAACAAGTGTCATATTGTTTGATCTTCTTTCTCCCGGATTTTAAAACGGTCTCAAAGGGTTGTCTCGTCGACTTCATGCCCTAATTATCACCCTTCTGCCCGAGTTATCTCCGCAGTTTGGAAACTGGGGGTGTTTAAGCACAGATACCTAATTTTAATTAATTGGAACTAATTTTATCGACTCTTTATGGGTTTATTGTCTAAATTATTATCAGTATTTTATTGTGTCAGGTCGTTAAAAAAGTTATTGAGTTTTTCAACCTTAAAAATGCTACATTATCGAAATAAGAACCATTTGAGCTTATTTATACCGGTAGAATAGAAGTCTAGTATTCTGGAAGACGACGAGGAAGTTTAGTGCATTACTTCGATTTTTTTTTCGACTTGATGTGGAACAAGAAAATTGTACGAATTTGCCTCTTATCCATATTCTATTCAAAACCCTGAATAAATGACCAAATTCAAATAAATATAAGTATAAAAAAAATAAAATGAAATAACATTCTTGAAAATCAAATATATTGGTTATTAAATATTTTTTTCATCATTTTAATTAGGCGTCTCCTTGACGTCGTCCTAAACATGCTAAGGAGATGATTAAAAACACAAAAAAATCGCATCGTTCTGATTATAATCCGGGTAATAGGAGGATTCATCATCCAGGATCTCCCCGTTATTAAAATGGTAAATCAAAAGTGACAGAAACGCAATATGCCATTATCTTAAAAACCTGATGACGCCGCCGCCCCTCCACATAAATTAATTTGCTCGCCGTCCTCTTTAAGGTCCTTTTCAAAAGGATGCTCCGGCTGGGGTTGCATTTTTTATGTGCAGACATCCACCTCCCTGCCGCCACCCCCTAATAAGGAACGGGGAGGGAGCGAAAAAAAAAATGAGTCACCCAAAATACTACACCCTCGAGACGCACACTTAAAAAACAACTCGCGGCTTTAAAATTATCGATTTCGTAGGACATAAAAAGGGGGGGCGGCTTTTGTTGACGGCGGTCCTAATTTAACGCATGCCGGACGAGAATTTTAAATGTGTTTCATTTGAATCTAATCTTGGGTGGGCACGTGATACGGCTCCCAATGCCGTCGGAATGATCTAATCAACGTTTCCCCCGCGTCGCCGAAGACGATGCATTTTTTTTTCGACCCCGAGTGCTTAAATTAATTAAAGTGTAAGCAAAATTACTACTGACCTTTGCCATTGTGGCCAGTAGTCCATAGTCACATTGAGGTGTTTCGTACACTGAAATATTGAAAAAAAATTCGTCAAATTCTTCAAAAATAATAATTAACAAAGCTTCATTCTTTAAGCACGTCAGGGTCGAAGTAACCTCAGACACAACGAAATACTTTCACAACTGCTAACATGCTTAAATCACAAACCAAAACGAAACAATAAATGGCCCCAAGTTCGAGATATTCGAACGCAGTAGGGGTGTCTGAGGTGAGAGACCAAATTAAACAGCACCCAGAGTGAGAATGACTATGACAAAATAGTTAACATGCGTGTATCGACGAATCAAAATATTTAAAACATATTTCAACTAATATGTTAATGCGCTTGTTTAAGATCGGCCGGCATCTAGGAGAAAAAAATGTAAAAAAGGAGGGTGTAAAGTGGGAGAGACACGGCATCCTCATTTGAATATAAAGAAATGCAGTCCATTCTATTTAAAACCTTAAATCTCTGGCCACAAAAAAGAGCACAGCTCAGAATTGAAAAGGATTTAATGTGAAAACTTTAAATTTATGACTACAGAACAATGATACCAGTTTTTATAGAGTTAAATTATTGGTTAAGTTTGGTCATTTAAAACAGCCTTTGCTAACTAAGTTATACATTTCTAGATAGTGTGTTCTGTGTTCAGGATTTTATTGCTGTAAAATCGCCTACAATCAATTTTTAAAACGGCCCACGGTCTTATTCTGGCTTGCGACATTGTTGGGACACTTTTTAAAACGAAACATCTTCCAATTGCTCACATAAATTCTCGTCCGATCGCTTTATTTGCATCGATGATCGCTTCTAAAACGTATAATCAAATCAAATAACGATGGCGGTGAATCACTGCGACAATAACTGTCCGAACCAAGATAAACATTAACGTTCAATGTTGTTCCTAATATTATTAAAAACAAATTGATTTGCGGACGGCCCCGTTTAATTTCCCCAATTGCCCGGGAACTGAACCAACACGATTATTTCGTTAACTGATAAACACGTACGAAAATAAACTGTGGCGAGGACGGATAAAGTCCTAATTCCGTGATGGATGAAGATTTGTTGTTGCAAAGAGGCCTGTATCAAAATATATCGAGCCGCGTAATGACGCAATTTATCAAAAAGGAGAAGAACTTATTGAAATTCAGCGTTCGTGAGCCGAAAACGTGCCGGATGTGGAATATTTGTTCAGGTTGGTGCGAGGGGGTGTTCCTTTATACCTTCGGCTAATTTGTTTCGGCCAGGTAGACACATGAATGCGGATCAATGAAACTGTGTTGTAGTAACTGTATTACCATTCATAGACCGGTCGTGTACAGGGTGTTTTAACAATTTCTTTTTTCGCCGACCCGGGTCCAATATTTTACCACCTCGTTTGACGTTTATCAGTTGTTTTTACGTTGGTATAACAGTTAAAAGTCGTTTTGTACGTAAGATAAAACCCCGGAGAGTGGTGCATTACTCGAGGCCGGTTTCGTGGAGATTAGTACGGGGCATCGGAGATGGCCGCTTCATTTGCATAAATGAATTTGAATTAAACAAATTTTAACACCTGAACCGTCCCGCGGTCCAACGGCACGCATTTACATATTTACAATAAAATTACGTTTAAGAGCCATTCCAATTAATTTAAATAAACATAGTAGGTTGTGGGTAATATATTATTTCAATAAAATTTAACTATGAATATTAATTAATTGGTAACTAGTGTTGTTTTTAACTGTCTGGTTTTATTTCTGTTTAACGACATTTACATAACTGACATATCTGTATGTGTTCTAATGGAATTATTCAATTGGTAATTGTACGCAGGAATTCTTTTTCGAATTTAATTACACACCAGTTGGTACAAGAGAGGTATGCCCGTTTTTATGTTGGCAACAGGAAGTAAGCCACTTTCAGATGATACCATAATTTACGGTTTAATATTTAATCGGGTTCATTATAATTTTTCTCCTATTGATTATTAATTTATTTGTTAGAGGTGTGTTATATTAACATAGTTTTATTTGCATATTGAGAATGTTACGATTGTATATGGCAAACGGATGTGTTTATATCATCTAGAAGATTATTGGACGTGTTTTCGGACACTCAATAAATATGCGGGTTAATAAAAACAGTTACATAAAATGTCATCCACAGAAACATCCTCAGGAAATATTATATTCAATTCATTCAGTTTTTTCTAGGTATTTTATTCACCGGAATTGTGGAAAGTTTCTGATTGGCCCACACAAAATATGACGCAGGTGACAATAAATATCACCATTTTATTAATCTAATAAAAATTTGTCTAAAGTTTGATATACTAAAAACATTTTACATTGTATTTTTGTAAAAGAATTTTTAACTTTAATTAAAATTTCTTTTAAAATTTAACAAAAATACTCATTTTTGGTACAATTAATTAATGTTAACAAATAAATTAATATTCTTTTGTTTTTTCATTTGTAACACCTGAATTTATTTTATAATTTTTTTATTTATTATTACACAAAAGGGAAGAAAAACAAACTTTTAAATTAAAAATAAGCATTTTTAGTAATAAATTATTATTAAAATTTCTTTAAAAATTTATTAAAATTATTCATTTTTTATTTATATAACCACAATTATGGTAAAATTTACCATAATTGTGGTTATTTATGTACAATTAATTAATGTTAACAAATAAATTAATATTCTTTTGTTTTTTAATTTTTAATTCGTTTGTAACACCTGAATTTATTTTATAATTTTTTTATTTATTGTTACACAAAAGAGAAAAAAAACAAACTTTTAAACTGAAAATAAGCATTTTTAGTAATAAATTATTATTAAAATTTCTTTAAAAATTCATCAAAATTTTTCATTTATATATTTTGGTAAAACAATAAATGTAGTACAATTAATTAATGTTAATAAATAAATTAAAATTCTTTTTTTTTAACTTTTAATTTATATGAGAATTTAAATGCATTTGTAACATTTGAATTAATTTTATGAAGACTATTTATTTTTAGTAAAAAGGAAAGAAAAACAAAGTTTTACACAGAAAATAAACAATTTTTGTAAAAAAATTTTAACGATTAATTTATATATTTTGTTAAAATTTACGATAATTGTGATTATTTTAATACAATGAATTAATGCCAACAAATAAATTAAAATTCTTTTTGTTTTATAATTTTTAATTTAGTTGAAAAATAAAATGTATTTATAATATCTGAGTTAATTTTATGAAAATTGTATTTATTTTTAGTCGAAAGGGAAGCGAAACAAAGTGTTAAACCCAAAATAAGCATTTTTTATAATAAATTTGTAACTTAAATTAAAATATCTTTTAAAATATTCAAAATTACTTATTTTTCATTTATATATTTTGGTAAAATTTGCATTAATTGTGGTATTTAAGTACAATCAATTAATATCAAAAAATAGATTAGAATTCTTTTGTTTTCTAATTTTTAATTGCTGTGGTTAATTTGTAACATCTGAATTACTTTAATGAAAATTAGATTTATTTTACATGAAATAAGCAGAAAAGAGCAGTTTTCAAAATCAATAAACTAAACAATTTGTACAATAATACATTATTAACAAACAAATTAAATTTCTTCTGTGTATTAAATTTGATAAAATCCTGTTTATTATTCAGTCAAAAAAGAAGACATAGAAACTTTCAGAAAACGAAATAAACCGCCCTTCTCCATTAAAATTAAGACCTGCGCCCTAGCACGGCGGCACCGTGTAATTTTATTACATTTTTAATATAAACCGACCCGCACACGAGGCAAACTCCCGACGCTCGGCGTCGTGCATGCACCGGGATAATCTTAGATTTCCGACGTGCTCCCGGTAATCTAAACACGACCGCTCCGGGGTCGGAACGGTTGGGGAAAAATAGCGGGCGTACTCGCCAGAAAAAAAAAACACATCTCCCTACGAAGCCAAGCATGTAATGAATTTCGGCTTCTTTTTATCCCGCCTGCGTCCCGGGTTCCTATGGCGCGAGACGCGCATCGCCCGCGATATCTCTCTCCGCCAGTTTTTCCGTGCCACCCCCCGGATCCCGCGATCCGGCACACATTGACATATGAGACGATGTAAATTGAACCGGGGGACCGTGGCAAAGTGTCTTGCTATTTCGTTTTCTGGATAGACGGAGACGCGCACCCACCCTCTCGACGTTAAAATTTTAATAAAATACGAGATATTAACTGGAGACGGGTCCCGGGCTGCATTATGAGACCCGAACTAATAACACTCGTGATGAGGGTTGTAAAAACTGCTCCGAAATTACCCGCGAATTCAATGGCGTCTGGAAATATTGCCTTTTCCTCGCCCGTAATTGCCTTTTTTAATCCGCCGGCTTTAATATTTAACGCGGCCGAAGAAGTAATTCCCCGACACACCTGAACGGCGGATCAGAAAAAATTAAAATTCACCGTTCCAGGAAGGGGATCACGTTGTTTGTCCCACACCCATTGAACCTGACACTTTCCATGTGCGTAGGAGCCGTTCATTTCCGAAAATAATTTAACCGAATAAATCGAATGTGCCGTCGTTAGTGTATGAAATTTAAGGTGAATAAGATCACATTCCATCATATTCCGTCTACCTGAGCACCCACAATGTGCACGGTCCCACAAAAGCGATCGAAAATCCGTCTTTTGTCCCCGATACCTGGGCCCCAACGGAATTCAATATTGTCAGCTATGAATCTATTAACACAAAAAAAAAATCGGCGTTGCATTTCGTATACAGTCACAAAATCCCCCTTTTCTTTTTTTCTCATCCCGAACGTGGGTTCGACGTAAGTCTTTCTTTTAATTCCAGGACCCCACAGAGGCGAGGATCAAGACAATGGAATGGAGAGGAAACTGTAACGCATCTCAACAATATAATGATTCCATAAAACTACTTATTCGACAACTTTAAAATTGGCGCAAGATGTTCGATTTGCCTAAACGGGGTGATTTTTTATTTCCACTCATAACGAACACCCACCACACATAAAACACTGTCACCGGATCCTTTTTTGCCCCCACGGGACGGTTCTATGCACGTGTGGCATTTTATATTTTATGATAATGAATCCAAAAAGAAAAAGGTCTTCGAATGCTGACAGATGATTTATCAATATTTTATATACAAACGGTTCGAATGGTGATTGTTATCTGAAGAATTGAATTAATAATGTAAAATATGAATATCATCGTATTTTTCTTAATGAAATTACCTCAGACCGGTTCGCCAACACATTAATTCCATTTGCTTCCATAATTAAATAATTACGCTCAGACGTGGTTAATCAGCTATTTACGTTCGTTGACATAATATCGCATATTGTAACAAAATCCTGCGACATTCGGGTCGGTGACACGTGTGCGGACCCCAGTACGCAATTTAATCTCGTTGAAAAAAGCCTTTTTCAGTCAAAAGACCCCATCGCATTAAAAATCTGCAAGTTCCCGATGGGACCCTCGCATGAACAACCAATTTATGTTACACAGGATAAACAATTTGAACCCTTGGCTAAAATTGTCCAAAGGGTGAAAAACAATGTTGCCGAGTGTGTGTTAATCAATCAATATCTCCAATAAGATAGTACGGATGGCCCGCGGCCCAGAAACACAACGATATACGTTATAGACAGCAGTTCGCTGCTTAACTAACCGGATGATCTAATCATCAGCTAAGCGGAAACGCTGTCTTAACAATTTAGCTACCGAATTAATACGTACACTCCATTGGCCAAGGCTATACGGAATATCGTTACTTAGACTGATTAAATATGAGAGGAGTATATGGAACGTATCATAGTTCACTAACTGGTTCAGGCGAGCATGAAATGGACCAAGAGGAAATTAGGACCATTATCACGAATATTGGCCATCTTAATCATATTTTGGACATGTCCCTTTATCATATAAACTTTAAAAAATTCATCAGTTTTGTCAGAAGTATTTAATTCTATTGTTGAGTGGTGTAAGAGAAAACAAAGAAATTTAAGATTCAAATTTAATTTTAGAAATTAAGCTTTTGTTCATATATAATTATAATTATATAATTTAAAAAAATAAAACTTTAGTAAAAAAACGCAATTCTATTTTACTTTTTCGTGAAAACTATGCAAAATAATAATAATATAACAATTTATAATCTAACAATCCACGAATATATAGAATCTACTCTTTCATTATTATATTGATATGAAAATAATTTATTGAATAATGATGAAAAGATGATTGATTTTTTATAAACATACAGAATTTTGCTAAATATATTGAAAATAAAGCATAATTTAAGTTCATTTTATTTATGGAATTGACATTGACAAGAAAAACAAACTGTACAAAGAAAATATGGTAATTAAAATTTTGAATTCTATTTTAATTTTATTAAATTAAATTTAGTTCTTTTCCTCCTTAACAAATTCATTAAACAAAATTTGGAAATTTAGAACTTCAAATTCCAGGAACCTAAATGAAAAATTGAAACTTTGAATTCCATTTTAAATTGATTAAATTAAATCTAGTTTATTTACTTTTTTTTTTGAATATATTGAATATTAATTCATTAAACATTAACAAATTTATTAAACAAAATTATTAAAGTTGGGGATGCACAGGATACATAAAATTTAAAAAATCAAAATAAATGAATTTCAGTTTACGTTGATTAAATTATGTCTAGTTGTTCCTATTATTGCATTTCATTTAACAATGTCACTAAAGAAAGTTATTAATTTTGGAACTTCAAATTCAAGGTCAAAATATTTATGAAATCTACCTAAAAAACAAAATATTCAATTCAATCATTTTAAGTTCATTAAATTAAGTCTAGTTGTTCTTCTTCTTGAATTTCATTTGACAATTTCATTAAAGAAAATAAATTAATTTTGGAATTTTATACTATTTTAAGGTCACAAAATATTCGTAGAATGTACCTAAAAAATAAAAATCAATATTCGATAGAGAAATTGAAACTTTAAATTCCATTTTAAGTTAAATTCTCTTTGAATTCAATTTAACAAATAATTAAAATTATTAATTTTTAGAGTACATTTAAAATCACAGTCAAATAATCATAGAATGTACATGAGAAATTAAAAAAAAAAAACAAAATATACAGTAAATAAAAGAAAATACAGAAATTTAAATTTAAAACTCATTTTAAGTTGATTAAATTAAATTTAATTTTTCGATTAATTCGATTTAAAAAATTTATTAAATAAAATTAAAGAAAACAGAGAAATTTAAATTTTGAAATTCACTTTTTGTTTTCCATGAAAGCAGCTAAATATTTAAAACATTGATTTCTCATAAAAACATAAGATTGCCAAATATCAAACAATATTACTTTTTATTCCATTTGAAATTGTTTTAAATTAAATTAAGTTTTTCCCCTTAAATCATAATCATTGCCAAAACTTTAATATTCTGATTTGGTTTTTCATTCAATAAACTTTAGACGTTTCCTCTGGCGTGGGATTTGCGATGAATTATTGGGCCTAACATGTGCATTATTAGGATTAGTATTTTAAACTAAATTTTTTTTGGGGTCAGAACCCCGCACAAAAGCCACCCTTTTATTATGAAACTGATATCAATGAAAAAAACTATTCCAATAAATCTAAAATTAATGTTCGCCAATAAATCTTCAAATTTAAAATGTGAAAAAGGATTTTCGGATGCGTGTACAGTCAGCACGGACCCGATCCCCGTTCCCGATAAATAAATATCGCAAGGAGGGGGGGCATTTTTTAATATTAATTCGGAATAAAGTACGTTTTCTGTGTCATTAATCATTCCGGGGCACAATGCTTAGTTAGGGTGGATTTTTGCATGAAAAATATATTTTTTATACAAAGAATCACGGGACGGTATTAATGTCTGTGCCGAACACTTTGACAATAGCTATTTAACAATGCCACCCCACCTAATGTAATTTCGCTACTTATTTTCTCTCTCGGTCGATTTCGGGCTTTATTATACTAAAACTTAACGTGGACCCGACCGAACAATGAACGGCTCCAGAAATGGCAGCTGCACCGAAATTAACATTTTTCTAATTGATGGGTTATTTTTCTCGTGAAACGACAAAATTACTGATTTCAATGCCGAATTAGCACGCACCGGTTGACATATTGTTGGAAATTATGCATACTCCGGACACGTATCACGGGATTACGGCTCCACAAACCGATAATCCCTGGAGATTGTGCGATGTGAATCCGCCGGGAGTTGGTGCAAAACCGAGAAAAGTGTATTGTTTCAGCTCAGGTAACATAATATGGGATTGTTTAGCTGCGGCTCTAAAACTAACGGGCCTTTGTTTAATTTACCTACTGCAAAGATTATTGGTACTTTTCCGTGAAATTATGCCGGCCCCTTTGTGCCCACGAACGCAGGGTATTATTAAAAGTGTTTTGCAATGACACATCGTAAAGCTTCGGAAACTGACAGCAATAACTGGCGTTCCCGGTATCAGTTAAATCACAAAACAAATTTTGTTTCACCGATCACGAAGATGAAAAATGATTTCATGCAAATAGAAACGTAAGTTGGCCTGACAATATCTTTGATGGTCTGTGACAGCACAAATCGAAAGTTTAATTATATTTTTAAGGATGTGGGGTGGATTATAAATGAGACCGGTTATCGTGCAAGGGGTCCGTTTCGATTTTTACATGAAATAGAGATTTTATGAAAATTAAGTCGGAACGTTTTTTTATTGGAAAGCGGTCTCCACAAATTATTGTTCCCGATAAGGATCGGATTATTTTGGGGAGATACGTACATAAATTATGCGCTGGTTCCTTGTTAACGCGGGTCGGTGGCATGTCGAAAAAGAGCAAGTTTTTCTGTTTCACAGGGTTGTTACTCAATCATTTATCGGGATAGTGGGTGGCGGTTTTATTTAAAACAGTACCACCACGTACGGGGCATTTTATATTTAAATATCGCATGATTAACTCGTATTAAATAAACGTAACGGACTCTTAAAGGTTTGGTTATAATTTATTTTTTTATTGTCTATTGTCTACGAACATCTCACGCCATTACAAACTCAATTTCTTCGATTGCAATAAATCTCTTTATACATCATGCCTGTCTCTATTTCGACCGAGATACATCTTGTAATTTACGACGGATTCCTTTTGTAATTATTTTGTAAAAATTATACCGGTAATGCCTCCCATAAACACGAATATTACATTATATCACGACTCCCCGACTTTTTATTTGTTTAACAGTTACCGGCAAACGTGCCAGGCATTCGCACTTTAACAACACCCGCGAGAAAATCACTCGCCAGTCATGAATTTGTTATATTTACCGGCAAATATCACTATTAGAACGCAACCAAATTATTCGAATTATTTCACTTTCTATTGTTGTTAAAATAACCCGGGGAATTTCTCCATCTGATCATCGGACATGAGCGATAGCTGGAGGGAATTTATGTAGTAATTTCCCCGCAGCGTTTAATGCAGATTAAGTCTGCCATAAAACGAGTTTCCCGGGTAGAAAACGGAAAAGCGATAGCGATAATGTCCAAAATACATAATCCAATAATAGCTCGGAATCCCACTATGTGTGCGAATAAGAATATATCTGCTTAAGATGCAAATAACCAATATATCGGGGCGATATGAAGTATTTAAATTTAGCCGGAGAGCCGAATTCGCAAAACCCTAAAGCTATCGACGCCCAGGGGAGATAGACTCGAATTTAAAATATTCCAATTTTCCTTGGACGCTGATAAGTTACTGGAGCGGCGGTCCGGGCGCAGTTTTCCTTAGCCGGAGGCCCGGAAAAATCCGCCAGAACTGTGCTGGCCTACTGCAGTGGTATTGCTATACGACAGGGGTGCCTGTTTAAGTATCGCCATTCCTTTAAATCGCTTAAATTGTCTCTAAAATAAATCGAATAGACGGTTTAAATGGTGCGTTTGTCTTGCAAATGTGGGACTGTCATTGTCACGGGGTTACCAACACTAAGTGTATAGTGAGAATCGGCGGAGGAAAACTTGAGGAGGACATAAATCTAGTTGATTGTCTATTTATTCAAAGACCGGGCGACATAAATCGAAAAAGTATAAAACTGCATTAATAACTTTAATGGAGTTAGGAAGTTTGCAATCATCTCCGATGCCAGAGGACAGTTATAAAGCACGGAGAAGTTATATCGACTGTTCGATCAACCGTGCTTAAATTTGTACCGATAATAAGAAAATGGCTCTATTTTAATTCATGAATGACACAATATCTCAATTCAAAAGAAAAAGAATTACAAACATACCAAGTTTTGGAATCACGTTTTTCAATCGATTTATTATTTATCCATGTATGAGCTTATTGAACTGATAATGATGAAATAAAACTTTCAAAAGTGTCTTTAATTAAACGCATGTGTCAACATTTTTAATTTTTGAAAAACAACAACTTCTCATTAAAAGCTTATATTGAAAAAAAGAAAGTTATAAGCTGAATATAAATAATTTGCTATTAAAAAAGTATGTCCTTAAAAAAAGAAAATAATAAATGACGAAAGAATATGACTTGTGTTTCTTTAAAAAATTAAGATAAAACTAACTATTCTGTTGTCAATTTCAACATTTTTAGTATATTGAATAACAATAGCTTGCCATTAAAAGCTTTTGTCTTCGAAAACAAGAGAATAGTAAGCTTTCTGAAATGATGAAAAAAGTGACGTTATAAATTGACTTAACTAGTGTTTTACTAGTTTCATTAAAAATTTAAGATAAAACAAGATATTTAGTAGTCTATTTCAACTTTTTTAAATTGATGAATAAAAATTACTTCCTATTGAAAGCTTTTGTCTTCGAAAAGAAGAAACAAAAAAATAAACTTCTTGAAAGAATGAACAAATGTGACATAAAGTGTTTTACCAGTTTCAATAAAGATTTAGGATAAAATAAGATATTCAGTTAACTATTTCAATATTTTTAATATGTTGAATAAAAATAGATTCTCATGGAAAGCTTTTGTGTTCGAAAGAAATAAATTAATAAGGATGTTGAAATAATGAAAAAATGTGACTCTGTAAAGTGTCTTGTGTTTAATTAAAAATTTAGGATAAAACAAAATATTTAGTTGTTCCTTTCATTATTTTTAATATGTTGAATAAAAATAGCTTGCTATTAAAAGCTTGTTAAAATGTCTAAAACATGTGACATTAAAAATCATCTTCTGTTTGATTAAAGCATTAAAGATTCAAGTTAGAAATATGGTAAACATTTTGTTTACTGTTTCAACTTGCAATCAATCACACCAGACAACGGTGCAAAATTAATAATTAATTAAACAAATAACAAGGATTTGATTTATCCAAAGCTGCAAACACGAATTGATTGCTTCTGTGGCAGTAACTGCTAACAACGTGTGAAGGTCGCCCATTATAATATCATTTGAAATTAAACATTTTATTTCATCGAAACCACCTGTTACGTAACGAATTTCACTGTGTAATTTATTGTTGAATCGCATTTTATTAAAAACGGCCGAGAGCAATGGATTCATGCGCTGGAAATGTAACATAAACAAAGCTTTCCATTGTGCGCAATATTAATAATTTATACATTATAAATTTGAAACGCAAAATAATTCCATTATGTCATAATAATCGCCGGCGAGAGAGCATTTACATTGTTTTGCCTTCTAAATAATTATCCATGGCAAAAATATGTTTTAAAAGGCGGTTTAATTATTTAATTGTTCACGTTAAACCTTGAATATTATAAAGATCAACACACACTAATTAGCTGCAATCGGTAATTAAGAAATATTATATAATAACAATTACCATTTCGAGTAAACACTTATCCTTCGTGGTGATCGCAAACATCTGTTCAATGTTTTTGTTAATTTTTCAAAGCCAAATATCCTCGTGTTTCTCTACCTGCCCGCTATGGTTTCATTATTTGTTTTTTATGTGTTTTCATAAACATCGACGTTACAACAAAGCTTGGACCGGTAGTAAAACTAATTATTTAAGTCCCCAAAACGGACCTTTTCCCAGAAAATTTCCAGGTAAATGAGTCGGCTCACGAGTTGGTAGCGCAAAATCCGACAGCCACTTTAAAATAAATAAATCAACAGGCGATCCATGATCTGAAAGTTCATCATATTCATACGATAATCTGACTAGTTATATTAAAAATCTGAGTTAAACATGTTTTGTTGCCTGTTTTAAAATTTTTGAAAGCTTTTGTCTTCAAAAATTAAGGTAATGAGTTTCTTGATATCATAAAAAAAATGTGAGATTAAAAAGCTTCACGTGTTTGACAAGTTCCATTCAAAGTTTAAGATGAAGATAATAGATTTTTGTAGTCTATTTCAACATTTTTAATTTAAAATGAAAGTACAGATTTCGTAGCCTATTTCAAAATTTTAATAATATTGGAACCCAATAGTTTTTCATTAGAAGCTTTTGTCTTGAAAAATTAAATTAAAAAGCTTGTTGAAATAATGAACAAATTATGACATCAAAAAGCTTGATATGTTTAACAAGTTTCAACATTTTTAATATGTTGGATCAAAATAGTTTGCCATTAAATGATTTTATCTGTAAAAACTAAAGTAATAATTTTGTTGAAATACTGAAATCATCGTGTCATTGAAAATCTTAATATGTGTAAGAATTTAATATGCGAGAACAAAATAGTTTGCTATTAAAAGCTTTTGTTTTCAAATATTGAAGTAATAACTGAAATTATGAGAAAATTGTGATATTAAGAAGCTTCATGTGTTTAACAAGTTCCATTAAAAATTTTTGTTTAAAAAATTTGAAGGAAAATACTTAATAATATTAAAAGCTTTCATATTCGAAAAAAAAAAAAAAATGAATGTTTGTTGAAATGACGAAACAAACGAGCCGGTCGACGAGTTGGGGGTGCAAAACCTTACAGCCACTTTAAAATATATAAATCAACAAACGGCTCGTGATCCGAAAGCCCATCATTTTCGTACGATAATCCCGATACGATCGCCCCCCATTCGGGGCACCGAAAATCCGCTGCGCTCGCCCAAAAAATCTATTTTAAATATTTTACGGGACCGCGTAAAATCGCAGTTTTGGGCCGCGATAAAAAGTGAAATCGTCAGTTTGCACCGCGTCCGGAACCGTGTGTAATGACGTATTCGGTGGCGTTTTCCCGGCAATAAACCCGCCAGACGTTCCGGGGGAATGCCGAATATGCCACGAGGCACGGCCGTCCACGAATTATGACTTGTTATATGACCCTTCGATCATACGGTCATTCGCGTTATCTCCGATCTAATGACGCTATTTACGACATTACGCTTTATGAATTGTTTGGACGCGCATTTTTTCCGTAAGTTTAGTGTCCCCGTGGCATTTTTATGGACGGCTTCCTGTCCGAACTCCGGGGAGGTGATTAAAGAACGACAATAACTATGTAAATGTGTAATTGATAAATATTTTACAATTCTCACAACAATAGACGACAAAGGCACGTTTCTAATACATTAACGCCGTTTTTATGTTACGCGAAAGTTTCACCTTTATTACATGTTTACGGGTTTCGGTAAATTTAAATCGCAGATTGAAAATAAAAAGTCGACGGACGATTTCTATGCCCGGTTTGCGCGATAGGAAATAGACAATAATTCGCCAGTTTTCTTCCGTGCTGGGAAACATCTTTGACATGATTACTTTTTTATTGCGACGTCTACGTCTCGACAGTGCTCCCCGGGGGCGGTGCAGGCCAAGGTGCACAAACTGGTCGACGTAAAAAATTCATATTATTTCGTTCAATGGGCTTCTCATTTTCCGAAATCGGAAAAGGGAAAATCGCCGTCATTCGATCGATGTGGTGGAATGTTCAGTAAGCTTATGCAAATTCGCTAAATGTTCATCGAAAAATAAGCTTTTTGAAATGACGAAACTATGAGAGCTTAAAAAGTCATAGGTTTCGACTAGTTTAATCAAAAATTGAAACAGACATTTTGTCATTGAAAGTTTTTGTGTTCTAAAAATATTAAGTTTGTTGAAATGACGAAAATATGAGTGTTACGTGTTTGGTTAGTTCCCTCAAAAATTAAAACACATTTTTTCATTGAAAGCTTTTGTTTTTGAAAAAATAATAAGCTTAATGAAATGACAAAATATGAGACACTGAAAAGTGTCACATGTTTAACAAGTTTAATCAAAAATTGAAATACACATTTTGTCACTGAAAGCTTTTGTGTTCTAAAAACAAAGTTTGTTGAAATGACGAAAATATGAAACATTGAGAACGGTCATATATTTGACTGGTTTAATCTAAAATTGATACAGACATTTTGTTTGTCACTGAAAACTTTTGTATTTTAAAAATACAAAGTTTGTTGAAATGATGAAAATATGAAACATTAAAAATGGTCACATGTTTGACGTGTTACGTGTTTGGTTAGTTACCTTAAAAACTAAAACACATTTTTTCATTGAAAGTTTTTGTTTTTGAAAAAATAATAAGCTTATTGAAATGACAAAATATGAGACACTGAAAAGTGTCACATGTTTAACAAGTTTAATAAAAAATTGAAACAGACATTTTGTCACTGAAAGCTTTTATGTCCTAAAAACAAAAAGTTTGTTGAAATGATGAAACATTAAAAAGGGTCACATGTTTGACTGGTTTAATCAAAAATTGAAACAAACATTTTGTTTGTCACTGAAAGCTTTTGTATTCTAAAAATACAAAGTTTGTTGAAATGATGAAAATATGAAACATTAAAAAAGGATACATGTTTGACCACTTTAATCAAAAATTGAAACAGACATTTTGTCATTGAAAGCTTTTGTACTCTAAAAATAATAAGTTTATTGAAATGATAAAAATATGAGACAAGTGTTATATGTTTGACTAGTTTCCTCAAAAATTAAAACAAAGATAATATATATATATACAGACAAGAAGAGTTTGTCAACAGTATGCAAATTCATTTAATATTGAAAATGTGAAAAAGCGAGAATGACGTCATCAGACATGGCCACATATCTTTAAAAGAAATTGGAACGAAGATTCGTTGCTATTTTTGTCTATAAAAGACATTTTGATTGTATCATAATTTAGACAATTTGATGAAAAACAAAAAAAGTAATAACATAAAGGTTTTAAATAAAAAACTTAATGATAATTAAAAGTATTTTTGCACTTCTTCTAATAAAAAATTAAAAATAAATAATGTTTTAAGTTAAATAGCTTAATAGCAATAATTGTTGTTAATTATTAAAAACGTATTTCTTTTAATAAAAAAACCTTTAATTGATACTACTTTTTAATTATTGCTTTAATTAATGTATAATTGTAAAAAATTAGAAAAAACGACTTAGAACTAATGGTAAGTTATAATGATTATGATTAATAATCTAAAGAAACCTGTTCCTACATTAAAACTAAAGCAGGATGTTCAATTCAATTAGTAATTACATGGTATTGTATAGAAAAGTAATTATTAAATAAAATATATATTTTTTACATGTTTGATTTGCCTTCGTTGTTTAGAAAATATTAATTTCGTTTTTATGTTTTTATCAATTTATTAATAAACTTTTGTTTAATTTAATTTAAAACTCAAAACAAATGGAGAATATCATTCTGGTGAGTACAGTATTACAAAGAAGTGACCTATAAACATTTTCCGATACAATTTTATCATTTTCGTTTTGCAATTTCCCATTCTACATTATTCCCGAATTTTATGTCCTCTCACATAGTCAAGTGGCTCCTGCGAAGCCGCCATTATAAAACAAATTAAATCCCAGACACTACATAAACACACTAAACTGCAGTTTTACTATTCGTCCGTCCGGGTTCGTAATGAGGCCGCTCTCCCGGACTAAATAAGCGATAAAACAACCCCCGGACCCCTGCCCGGCTGAGAGTGTGGCTCGGATGCCGCCTCCGAGTTTCGGGGGGGCTTGGTTGGTATGGCGCAGGCCTTAATCGTCACCGCCCCGCCGCGGCACGTTCAACATCCGCCAATTAGCCGCCTCCGCCGCAGCCGACCGCCGATCGGCCACCGCCTGCGCTAATTAGGATTCCGAAGCGGCGGAATGCCGCCTCCGATGCCGGAGAGGCAGGGCGCGCTTTCATTACGTGAGTGCGGTTAATTGGCCGTAATTAACGACCGCCCCCGGAGCGGATCCGGGTTGTTTTATTGGTGGCGGGGTATTAGGTTTATTTAAATAATTGGGAGTGGCAACCACTGCTTTTTATTACGTTCAATAAATGTAATATTTACGAGAATTTTATAAGGCTTTGCGGCAGTAAAAAATAGGATATAAATATAATATAAAAATACAAAATACTTTATAAAAATAAATGGCACGAAAATAATATGTGAAAACAATTTATGTTACCATTTCTTGGTTTTGTATTAAAAATCAAGAAGATATTAAAAATATAAATATAATATAAAAATAAATGGTATAATAAAACTTTGTGAAGCTATTTATTTTACTAAGACAGTTTTCTGTCCAAAGCGTACTTTTACACAGAAGAATATTGTTTTAATTAAGGTTCCTCGTATAATTAATTAAAAACAGGCAAATATTAGAAAATATAAATATATTTAAAAATACTAACTAATTTATTAAAATAAATGACACGTGTGAAGTGATTTGTAAAAGCAATTTACTCAAACATGGTTTTCTAAACTCTAATGGCTTACTAACATAATTTTACACAGAAGTAAAATGTTTTATATAATGTTTCTTGTATATTTAATTAAAAATCAGGAAGATATTAGAAAATATAAACACTATAAAAATACTAATTTATGAAAATAAATGGCACGAAAGTAATTAGTAAAATTAATTTATTTTACTGAAACATGGTTTTCTGGATTCTAAAGGTTTACTAGCATAATTTTATACAGAAGAATATTGTTTTAATTAGTGTTTCTTATATATTTAATTAAAAATCAGGAAAATATTAAAAAAAATAATTACAATATAAAAATACTAATTTATGAAAATAAATGACACGAAAATAATTTGTGAAAGTAATTTACTCAAACATGGTTTTCTAAACTCTAATGGTTTACTAACATAATTTTACACAGAAGTAAAATGTTTTATTTAATGTTTCTTGTATATTTAATTAAAAATCAGAAAGATATTAGAAAACATAAACATTATAAAAATACTAATTTATGAAAGTAGTAGCACGAAAGTAATTAGTAAAAGCAATTTATTTTACTGAAACATGGTTTCCTGGATTCTAAAGTTTTACTAGCATAATTTTATACAGAAGAATATTGTTTTAATTAATGTTTCTTGTATATTTAATTAAAAATCACGAAAATATTAAAAAATATAATTACAATATAAAAATACTAACTAATTTATGAAAATAAATGGCACGAAAGTAATTTGTAAAAGCAATTTATTTTACTAAAACATGGTTTTCTGGACTTTAAAGTTTACTAGCATAATTTTACATAAAAGTAAAATGTTTTAATTAATGTTTCTTGTATATTTAATTAAAAATCAGGAAGGTATTAGAAAATATAAATACAGTATAAAAATACTAATTAATTTATGAAAATAAATGGCACGAAAGTAATTTGTAAAAGCAATTTATTTTACAAAAACCTGGTTTTCTGGACTTTACTACAATTTTATGTAGAGGAAAATGGTTTTAATTAACGTTTTTTGAATATGTAATTAAAAATCAAGAGTATATTAAAAAAAGTACCATTATAATTGATAATTATTGAACTGAAAACGATTACATTCACTTAAACAATTGAAGAAAACATTTTTGAGCAGCCATCGTATACGAAATGAGGCCATAAAAACGCGAAACTAGTTGTATCGGGGCGGCTGCGCCATTTGAATATTTAAATATGTCACCGAGATATTCTTTTGTCTGGCCAGGAATAACCAAATGCGAACTTTAGAATTGCTAATTATCTCAAATGACCGTATATGCTGTCAAAACGACCTGCTTGATATTCGACTCTAAAAACGGTCGTTAATTTTGCGAGGCCGGTGGTTTTTGAGACGTTTTGTTTTGGGGGTACCGGGAGCGAATTTTAAAATTATTGCGGTCTATATTTTTCATCCTGTCGAGTTATTGATGGCTGACAGCCAGCATCGAGATAGACGTCTTACGCTGACGACTCTAAATCTTCGTCCTTTTAAACAACGGGACGGGACTTTTTTTGGTTCGGGGGCCCCGTCGAAAAACCCGCTAAATTTGGCTTTATGTTAGCTTCACGTTTTTCGGATATGATACGTCCACCTCGGTGGTTTTTTTGCTCGGGCGACGGACGAACCGTCTGTAATTGTATTTATCACGGCTCAAATAGTGTAGGTTTTTTCTTGCATATCGACTAATGGGAATGGGAAATTAATCGTCTCTAATGCGTGTAGTTTTCGCATTCCGTCAGGCATCCGAAGCCGGCCATTAGGGAAATCGATGTGGAGTTTATGGATTTGAATTATTGTAACAGAACACCGCAAATATTTTGAAAAACAGTTACTTTGCATTATATTAGTTCCAGTGGATGACTGTCACAGTAAAATAATAAACATATTTTATGTATCCGTTATAAACGCACTAAATCCAACATGATTCGAGTCGAATGTGCTCAACTATTTGAACGATTTCTACTCGAGTGATTTATAAACTAGAATTTGAAATTAATAAGCCATAGATGGAACTGGCTAATGGAAATTCGGACTAACCCCGGCGAATTAAATGGGACAAAAACGGTTCGGAAAACATTCGATTACGTCCTAATTAGCCATTCCAGTTTTCATGTGCGCAACAAAAGAATACCAAACCAAGATGGCACATTTAAATATTCAAATTGATGGCTGCAAACCAGTACGAATTTATACCGTCATCCATACATCATTCGATTGAAACGAATAATACATTTGGAATCGTTAAACCCGACTTTAATATTCATACAAACAATTAAATTATATCATAACCAACAAAGCCTAACCTTGTAGATCAAATTAAATTTTTATTTGTCCCCACTGTGTGTTAATGAAGATTTTTTTGAATCGGTCCAGTAATTACTGTTAGAAATATTATGTTAATATAATGGGTAATGGGAAAGTTACCGAAAATAAACGAATTTTACAGGCGACAATAAGTTGATTTCCTGTCGGTTTAGATCTAATCAGGGTCAGGTAAATTGGTAAATAACAACAAAGTATTGTCACATTTTCAGCAACTGATTTATCTATTAATATATACATTATTAAATATCATTTTAATTAATTAAAACACATAAAATGTAATAAATGATATGATAATAATTTTTAAAAACCATTAGATGAATTTTTAAGCACTATTATATATTATTTAAAACATAATATATACAGAAGTGTTTCAAGAATAAAAAAAATGATTTTTAATATAAAATTCTAATATGAATGTTACTTTAAATCTTTCGAACTTGATTGGTATAAAATTTCTGAAATAAGTTTTATTTTCATTCTTTTGTCATTTATGTTTAAGATTTTATCAAGAATAAATAAAATATAATAATAATTTTTATAAACTAATAAATGAAGTTCTGAATAAATAAATAAATACAGTACTTTAAAAATAATTTAAAACATAAAAAATTTCAAGAATAAGTAAAATTATTTCTGAACCAATAAATGATTTTTTTTCTTGATCAGTTTAAATTTTATATAAATTCTTTTGACCTCCAACGTTTTTACCAAGAAAAAAAATGTGATAACTGAGTTTTCAAATTAATAAAATTAATCTAGAATATTTATTACGTCGCGTAATTATTTTGCAATTTTATATAAATAATTAAACTTACCTTTTACCAACAGTCCCAAAATGGCGTGGCCTCTAGATAAAAATTTAATATTCTTTCACAAACAATTGTATTTTTATATAATTTATAAAAATTATAAAATTCGTTTGACCTTTAATTTAAATTTATGGTTATTGTAATTGTTATTTAAATTACACAAACGTTACCGCTGTGCATAAATAATTTTTATATAGTAAAATTAAATTAAAACTCTGTTTTCAAGTCAATTATTAAAATATTTTATTAAAAATAATTTATTTTACATAACTATACGTTTTAAAATATGTATAACTTACTTATTCTTAGAAGTCTACTAGGAACTTACAATTAGCTATGTATAAAATATAATTGTATATTCATTTTGTACATATGTACATAAAATTTTGAACAATTTACAGTTTAATATCACAATTAGAAGAATCATTCTTTTCATTTACATTCGTGGTTGAACATGTATTGCTTCTACTACATTTTTGAACTTAAAAAATATATATTATATAAATAATAACGGAACGACATTTTCGGCACCACTGGGGGGGCAGGGCAAAATTAACTGGCATATATTTTTCGAGTCGTAGTACGTTCCAAATGTCAAAAACCTTGTCTTCTCTTCGCGTATCACATCGGTTAAAGCCACACGACCAACTTCTTCACTTCATACCTCTGTCTCGGTCACAATTTACGAAAAAATTTCGCCTGAAATAAAATTATAAAAAAATTCAAAAAAAAAGAAAATAAAAGAAAAAAACTAAAACTAATAAATTTGGAAAAATAAAACAAATTACAAAACGCGCCATCAAAGGGGGCACGTTTTGTGGGGATAAAAAAATAATAAAAATAACTAAAGTAAAACGCGGAACCGGCACAGAAGTCTGGAAGGAAAAGTCCATCGTCAGCCCCAAAGTGACCGTCACTCACACAAGAAGAAGAAAAAAAATCGAAGATAAAGAACCGGATGCTGTCCGCGGTGGGGAAACTTCATTCATACATTCTAATTTAAAATTAATCAACTAACGGTACGGTCTGGAATGCGTCGAAAATAAAAGTGACATCTGCTGTGCGTCCAGCTACAATGTGTACATTCTTTGTTTGGCCGTGTCAGAATTAATCGTTTCAATATAGTCGCCCTTGTCGACATTAAACTGTACTAAAACCAACTTCAAACTTATTATTATTTATATTAACACGCCGAAGTCTCGAGCATTATAAATTTTTTTTACGGCCCCGCACGACCAGTCAGAAACACCTAAAGAGAAGCCCAAGCGACACCTCCAACCATTCCTTTGGTCCGCTGCACGTAAATAACTATCCCATAATTTATAACCTCGTCTCGGTTTAATTCACGCCACCACCTCCCCTGCTCCCTCCCGCGATGGCTCGATTGTCTCACCATTTTTTCGATACTTCACAGAGACTTCAATGATTCCGCAATGGCGAAATTCATCAAGCAGGGCTAGGTCAAAGCGAAGAGACTACGTGATGTTAGCTTAACTTTGGTGTGGTAACAAAGGACCAGCCAAGTTCTCGTGCATGTGAAAATGTAAATAAAGAAAAAGAAATGGATCGAAATTGTGTGCGGCTTATCTTGTAAAATAAAGAACTGGTGATCTTTTACGGATTGTAGAAAAGTGAGGAATTAAACAATGGACCTTTTTTCGGCCTTGGACCGGGCTTAGGGAAACCGTAACAAAAATTCGAAACTATCGTTGTTTTGTACATTCGTGTCAAACAATACAGCTGTTTATATTATCGGTAATGATAAGGCGATCCCAGGTAGAAAGAGGGACACAATTCGGCACGACGCCGTTTGCAAATCGCAGCAACACCTGGTCCACGTCCGACAACAATGAATCCGGAGCAAATGGACAAAATTTTAAGTGCACTTCGACGAAATCTCATCTCGGTTTTACTCGATTGAATAAAACCAACAATCTCGGGCTCCATTCAAATGTAACAAATCAAAAAGGGACACTTAAAAACCGAAAGCCCATTTCACGTTCTAATCGCACCGGATTTGCTCCGAGACTCGGCGTCGTAACGAGCTGAACGAACGATCTAATGAAACTCGCACATGATACGGCGAATTATAAGCATGATTTTGGCGTAAAAAGTACGCAGAACGGCTGTGTAAGTTTATAATCGACCGTAAGTACGTCTACTGCCCGGCCAATGGTGAGGCGTAATACGGTAGCTATAGAAACGAGCAGACTTGTTTGTCTTATTGTTAAAGTAGAATGAATCTCCTAACTCCGCCCATGCTTACACGTCTCCTTTTATTCAAGCAAAACCAGTATTCGCGCGCTCGGTTCCTCTTACTTTCCGTACATTGTATATGTTACTTTTTTGTCAATCTATTAAGCGCAATTTATTGCTGCTCCGCTGAATCAAGGTTTCAATCGCCTCCTTTTTCTGCACCGATCGCATTGTTTTTTTTTTCCTTCTCCCGTCATCTACTCCTTGCTCTCCCTTTTCGTGCGATCATATCGGACACATCGAAACACAAATTATACATCCTGTAATTATTTCCACGACCAACCGGCAAACGGACCACCAAACTCTAACTGCCTTTGGTCGATTAAAACTTGAAACGTATTGATAAGCACTGCAATTTAACTTCCCACACCCCGACACACGATCGACAATCGAAAATTATCCACGTCCCGAATCTACTCCATTATTACCCATTGTTTTGTTATGTTAATTATCGAAAATACAATTTACCGTGCCGCAGGCATCGATCGGTTGTGATTGGTCCCCGAAGCAATAAATTCGATGAACAAAGGCATAACTAATACGCAGCAAGAGAAACCGGCATGTGTCACTTTTTTACCCCATGCAATTAAAGTGCTGGCATAAAAAAAATCCATCAATACCCTATCGATGGAGGGATCTTCGCCCATTGGGTTAAATAATGACTCAACTACTGTTACAACGTGTGATATTGTTCTAGGGGGACGCCGTTTTGTCTACGTTATAAAAAATCAACAACCTCCGAATACCGTAGTAAAAAAATTTAGTTAAATTCCATTCAGTTTTGAGCACATTTTATTAAGGGAGCAACACGCCGTGCTTCTTATATTTAGGGGTTTGATACATTTGGGGCTAAGCCGACTGGCAGACGTGTGCCATATATTATTGATGGGACTGTATAAGACACGTTCAGTCCGTCGTTATTACGAATTCATATGTGAAGTACAAAGGGGATTTGAAATATTCATTCATATTTCTCATTTCCGAGCAACAATTCACATGAGCTGACCTGCTAAATAGCTTTTCTACCCGTACCGCGTTCAATTATTAAAGCGCCGTCTCAACAGTAATCAAGCCACAAAAACGTTAACAACCGTACAAAAACACTACACCTAAAGTTTAACCTACAGGAAAAAATCTCAAATCTAACTCACCGTTAGAGCCGAACATGGAATGGTGGACATATTGGTTCTGGACCCCGAAGTTGCTGTTGTTGCCGAGCGAGTAGAGTTGCTGGAACAGCGTCTCCTGACTCTCCTCCTCTTTCTGGTTGGGCACTTGCATGCCGGCCATCTGCAGCAGTTGCAGGTGCGTGTTGTTGTTGAGATTCTGCGTCGGATTTGTCGTCGAATCGGCATTGACCGCACCAGAAACGCCCGGCAACGGCGGCACCGTGAACTCGCCGAGTTCCTTGCACTCCTCTTTGGCGTTCTCCAAGTGCATCCTGACGTTGGCAATGTGACTTTTCGTGAAGATGTGATCCTGTACCGAGTACTTGTGTGAATACTTGAAGTTGCAGAACTTGCAATCCTCCGGTGTTGGTTCTTTGCCTTCCTCTTGAACGGGTTGGTCGACACCCAAGACTTTCTGTAAAGCAACCTTACTTTTCTTCTCTTTGGCGCGCGCGTTTTGGAACCAGACTTGTACCACCCGTTTTGGCAGTCCGATTTCGCGGCCCAGAGATTCACACTCCGCCATCGTGGGCGTTTTGTAATCAGCAAACAACGACTTCATTATTTTTATTTGCAAGGAGGACATTTGGGTACGAAATCGCTTCGTATTCATGCCGCTAGAGTTCGCTTGCTTCGTATTGCTTTGCGTGCTGCTTGCTGGAGAAGTAGGGTTACTTTCATCGTCAAAAAACTCATTCGTCTCGGACATGGAATCGCTTCGTTCATCACACAGAGATCGTTCGCTGAGATCGGTGAATGGACCGGGTTCGCACATGCTGCGCTCATGGTCCATTGACAATTTTATTGGCCTGGATAAGTCTACTGGTTTCGATAAGTCTAAAGGGATTTCTCCTTCTTCTTTCTCAGATTTGATTTCGGATTTGTCCCCGTTGGATGAAGATGCGTGTGCTTGTAGCTCGCTTATGTAACGTTTCATACTCTCTTCGTAGTACTTCTTGATTGAACTTTCCATTTCCGCATTCAAGGCAGGAAAAGTCGGAGGCATCATGTTCGGGTTCTGCTGAAATAACTTGTTGTCACCGCCAGAGCTCAAGCTGGGTGATGACTCAAGGCTGGCTTCTTCATCGGGCAGGGCGTCAATATTGATTTCACCCCTTGCACATTGGTCGGCGTGCTTCGTTGTCAAGTGGGACTCAAGAGCTGATTTCACCTTGAACAAAGCAGGGCAAAACGGGCACCTCTTGTTGATTACTTGTGCATGAGCACGAAATTGCCCCTTTCTTTCTCTGGCTCTAGTATTTTGGAACCACACTTGCACAACACGTTTCTTCAAACCAACTTCGCTGGCGATGTTCTCCAACATTTTCCTAGAAGGATTGCTCTCAATTTGATACTTCTGGTACAAGTAATCAAGTTGTTCCGGTAAAATAGTTGTTCTCAATCTTTTGTCTTTTGGTTGATCATTGCAGGAAGTGTCACTTTCAGCATCAAACTCCATTTCCAACTTTCTTTTCTGTCCAACGTTATTGAACATGTTCAATAAGGGATGTTGCGAATTAGGGGTGCTGCTCTTGATCTCACCACCGCCGCTTAGATTAGCGTTCAATTGTTGCAACTGAGCGTGTTGTTGGAGTATTCCAAACGGAGAATCCGGAGGATAACTTGGGAACAAATTGGGATTCATGAAGTGCACCAACTGATGCTCACGCCACAAGTCAAATCTGGGAAAAACTAAGTTACATTTATCGCACTGAAACGACCCCTCTTTGGAATCAGAAGGAGAAGGTGAAGATGCGGGGTAGTTCACACTTCCGGGCGTCGGAGTTGTCGGAGGATTTGGTTGACCGGGGCTTGGAGCAGAATTGGGCATTGACACGTTTTGCTGTTGTACTTGTCCTTGTCCTTGTTGTTGTTGTTGTTGTTGCGGCTGTTGGGTTGGTTCCACAGTCGTGCTCGAGTTGGAGTCTTCAGAGCTCAAAACGGCAGCTATTTGGGCGGCAGCCGCCTGAGCCTGTGCCGATCTCTTGGCATCTTCCTCCTTGAAACAGTGAGTTTTTTGATGTCTGATCAGTTCGTAGTATCTTTGGAATACTAGCAAGCATTTTTTGCATTGGTAGTTCAAGCCGGGTGTCCGTTGGAAACGGTTGGCTCCAGCTTCATCGACGGTGCCTTGGGCTGGTTCCACTGCGGGTTGGTTCTCGTAAACTTTGCGTGCCTTCTGGCGGGCGTTTTGGAACCAAACTACGATCACTCTTGGACTCAAATTCAGTAGTTTGGAGAGGTACTCCAGGTCATCGTCTTTGGGGTATGCGTTGTTTTCGAAGAATTCTTGCAACACTTTAATCTGGTAATCGGTGAATCTGGTTCGGTTGGCTCTTTTGCCTGTGGTTCCGCCCGAACACTGACTGTTGTAGTCGCGATTGGGGCTAAGACATCTGTTCGGAGTCATTGGCAACATTCCTTGGATGTTGTTCGGTGTGTTGAAGCCTTGTTGGTTCATTTTGGGAGGTGGCAACATAGGACTGGTCAGACCGTGGTGTGATGAACCAGTGGACATGTTCATCGTCGGAGTGCTTGTTGTTAAAGTGTCTCCCAACTGAGATGCAATTATAGAAGTCAATGTAAGATTATTTGGAGTGCTTGGTAAAGACACACTTTGATTGTCTGAGCTAGCAACTGAAGTTGCAGGGCTTTGGGGGTGTTGCATATTCGAGGACAAGTTGAGGCTTGGTTTTTCATCTAATAATTCCTGAAGTTTATCTTCTTGATATTTTGATTCATCAATGGGTTCTTCCTTCATTTCCGACTTAATTTCGGGTTGCATTGGGGGTGTGGCACTCTTATCGTGTATTTCAGTGCTGCTCCCCGAGCTGTTCAAGGGCATGACTTTAGCTTCGCCGGTCTTTTCGTACTCCTCTAAATTAAGAGTGGTCGATGGTGGGTTATTAAAGTTGTATGGACTGTCCTTGTTGCGTTGCCTCTCTTTGAACAGCGTATTCCTGAACCAGTGTTTTATGACTTTGGGCGGCAGGCCGCTCTGGGTAGCCATCTCGTGAATTTGCTCCTCCGACGGTGAATTATTTATATCGAAATGAGCACGCAAAATTTTCAACTGGTCGTCCGTAATGCGAGTCCTTGCACGTTTCTGGTTGGCAGCAGCGTTTACGGCCTGCACAGAGAAATAAGAAATGCCGGATTGTATTATATACCTCTACCAACTGTGTCGATATTATACAGATTTATATGTTCCCGATCGCGAAACCGTAAATATACGAAGGCTTAATAAATTGTAGCAAATTGGCAATAAATCAATTACGATAATTATCACAATGCAAGGCTACATCGGACAAACAGCAATTAAAATAATCAACCGAGTCGGATCGAAACAGACACTAATAATTGTCAGATTTCTGAATCGCTGACGTAACTGAGGAGTCTGATTTAAATTGTTGCTTCATTTATCCCAATCATTTCTTTCAGGAATCCTCACGCAAAAAATTGCTATCCGAAACATCCTGATCGTTATTTTATCATTTTATTTTATTAATGAACACTTTTAATAAGCTTTAATAGTTGCAATTAAGTAAAACTAGAATTTATCGCAAAAACTATTTTCTTATGAGAAAATTGTTTACAATTTATATGTGATGTAAAGAAAATATGAAACTTAGCTTTTGTTTAATTTCCAATTAACGTCCCACTTTTCAAACTCTTCTAATTATTAGTCGATTTCATTACCACGAAACCTAATTGCTGTTCACACTTAACGTTTAATAATGTTTAATGGCAAATTGGTCGATTGAAATTTGTTTAAATTTTCAACATATAATTAACCAGAAACACATTAACAATGAGTATGACATATAAAGCTGTCTAGATTTCACATGGTGTAATTGTTGTAGGTTAAAATAATTAACATGTCCTCAATATTAAACTAAAATAAACGAAATTAATATAATTATCTCTTATTCCATGACGAAGTCGTAACATTATTTAATAAGTGTTAATGCCAACTTGCTTACAGAGAATTGGACAAGATTATGTTTTATTAATGGTTTTCAAATAAATAACTTCAACAAAAATACTGTGCGACATTTGCTTTTCATTTAATTTTGACCTGAAACTATTATCTTTTTCCGACAATTGTTGTCAAAGGGTATTGTACTACCAGAGACCCGAAAAAGTGCAGGTGGTATGTTAAATAATGGATAATTTGGGTTAATTTTACAACTCGTTGTGACTGACGTGTAGGTTCACGTCCAAATAGGTCTCAAAAGCAGGTAATAAAATTTTTAACTGTTTGCATTGTGTTTTACCTCACCAGAACAAATTCCTAAATGAAATTTTCTATGAGAACTTATTAAGCCAAATTCCGAATTGTATGTTATTAGGGTTTCGCAGAAAAGGCATGCCAAAATCAAAATATCCTTTACAATTATACAGTGCATGTTAAGAACACAGTTGAAGCACAAAATATTACTATGAAATATGCACGTACCGACACTAAACATTTTAATTGAAATCACATTTGCACAAGTTACGACACCCATTACGCATTTTATGAATGTTCTTTGCACACACCGTATAATCACAAAACATAAAAACCTAATTGAATAAATCGACTTACCGCTTGTTGCTGCATCATTGCTTGCTGTTTGGCCATCAGCGCTTGTTGATCTTGAGGTCCGAATTGTGAAATTGGATCGTAGGGCGGCGGAGGCATCATCATCGGCACAAGTGGCGGTTGTAAATTCATAGCCGCCAACGCGTTCAAACCCAACGGCAGTCCCATGCCCATCATTTGCATCATCGGGTTAAAATTGAGCTGTTGTAATTGCATAACACTCAACGCGGCTTGCATTTCGGTCACTTGTTGTGCCAGTGCCATCGGATTTTGGGACATATTCTGGGCCATGCTTTGTGCGATCATCGCTTGGATGTTGGCCGGTAGAGAGTCGGTAATGCTGGCCGGCGTCGTCGAAGACGTCGGCGTAGACGGAGCTGTAGACGTGGCCTCCGGAGGTGTTTGGAGGTTGAGTTTGGCGTGTAGGGCTTCCTTTGATTCGTCATCTTTTTCCGGGGTAGCACCCTCGGCGGGGCTGGTGCTGGAGGCGGCGGTTGTCGTTGGAGTGGCACCGCTGGGCGTTGAGACCCTCGGCAGGCTGCTCAGTGTTGACGATGTCGCCGCCGTCACCACCACGGATTTCTTTTCGTATTCGTTTTTGAACTGTTGAGCATACTTTTCTAAGAATTCGAGTGGCACTAAATCTTTATGAACTTCTTCACAGTGTGACTTTAACACCCACACACTAGAGAACTCTTTATTGCAATGTTGGCACGTGGATTTACTTACTTCGGGTAAGGTGTTCTCCGCGTCCTCCTCGGAGGCGGCTGCGCTCGGCACGGCGGCTGACTTTTCTTCGACGGCTTCCTGGGACACCTCCATCGGGCTGGGATTGGCGGAGGCGGCGTTGGCCGCCGCTGCCGCCGCTGCAGCCGCTTGCTCTTGAGCTTTCTCCTCAGCCTCTCTCTGAAGTTGTTTTTGACGTCTTTGATGACTTTCATTGTATTGCATCACTAGGTCGAAACCGAAGCTTTCCAATAAGTGCTTGTACATGTGAGATCCAGTTTTCTTGGGTATGTTCAGTCTGACGGTGTTCATTGTGTCTTGTTCGCCCGGCGACGGGCTCTTAGCTTGGCCAGGTTCATGTGCCGCTTGGAAGATCGCCATCGGCTGAGAGAACATGCAGTACAACTGCTGGTGTGCGCTCAACTGGTCTTGTGAACTGAACAAGGCGCCGCATTTCGGGCAGCCCATCATCCCTTGACTACCTGAGAGGCCGGGGGATGGTGGGGTGCTGGGAGAGGGTTGTTTGTTGTCCCCACTACCTGGCGCGGGGCTGGACTGCTTCGGAGACTGCATGGCTTCTGGCTGCTCGATTAGAGGTTTCGACAGGTCTATTTGCCCCGCCATCGCCAGGTCTTGCAATTTACTCGCTCTAGTTTGATGCAATACGCTTCGCATGTGAATGTCCAAAGTACTGCCTTGCGTGTACGCCACTTTACAAATATTGCAACGGTACCGCTTCTTGTCATCCTCTTCTGACGACGTACTTTTCGGGGTTAATGTCAAATTCTGCGGTTGGGTTGAGCCGGTGACTGGCGAGATCGGCGGGTTGTTGTTGTTGTTCTGTTGTTCTTGCATGGCACGCTTTAATTTGTGCAGGTGGCTGACGGAATTGTAGTGCACAAGCAGAATGTTTTTCTGAGTGAAACTTTCTTTGCAGACGTCACATTTGTATGGTCTATTGGGGTCGAGGTATTTTTCCATCGGGTAACTTAGTTTCTCGCCCTTTCGATGCAAAAGGGTTTTATTGTGAGCGGTGAGATAGCTTTGTCTTGTGAACGCAACTTTGCACCGGTGGCATTTGTATTTCCTATTAGGGTCATTGTAACTGTCCTCGGCGATTGCTTGGCTATTCAGGTAGTCTTCCAAGAATTGCTGATCTTTATAGACGATACTATCGTCCGAGTTTTCGCCATCGTTCTGATTAATATCATCCTGCGTTGTGTTCAACTCTTTGCTGTCGTCGCACTCGGCAGACTCGATGTCGTCGCAACGCATGGTCTCCTTTTTCAGTATGTCATTCGTCGAGCTGTCGAGTACTTGGCCTTGTAATCCGGCCAACAGCAGCGGATTATTCATTAAGCTTTGCTTGTAAGCGTTCAATTCTTCGTCGGTGAGCTCTGAGTGGACGCTCTCAACGTGTTTGTGCAACGCCACAAGAGATCTAAAGCTGCGGCCGCACAAAACACACTTGGTCGCGTCTCTGATCAAGTGATACTGAGAATGTAACTGCAGTTTTTCCAACGTTTTGAATGCAAGGGAGCACTGATTGCACCGATACTTGTACACATGCTTCTCTGATACTGACATGTTAGCAATCGAATTCTTGGCGTGAATTTCCTTAAAGTGCATCTGCAACGAGTAGGCAGTTGGAAAAAATTGATTGCATCCTTTCTTCCAGCACATATAGCCGGGTCCATTGGGTGTCTGTTTGATTTCCAAATGACCGGTCTCGTTCTGATGCAGACACAACTCGTCAATGTTTCTGAAAGTCTTCAGACACGTGCCACAACGTTCGGACTCTGCGTTGTCCGCATCGTCGACGCTGCCCGGCGACATCATGTCTGGCTCGGCCTCCGTGTGACTGCTGGAGTCGCTCTTCTCCAACTTGATATCCTTGGAAGACACGGACGTCGGTGAAACAGTCTGATTTGGTGTTGTCTGAATTTGATTTGAAGAATTGTTGGGTGTGGGCGTCCTGGAGGCTTGGTTCAACCAATGACTCTGATCGACCAGCATCAACAATCTTTGCAAACCTTCACTATTGACCGAATGTATCTGCATTACGTGTCTTTCTAATGTTACCCGATCTTTGAATACGTCTTGGCATAGGGGACAGTTCATCATTGGCTCGTTGATTGCGGCATTGTTGGTGCCGTGCTGGGCCAAAACGTGGGCCTGTATCCTCATCTCCGAATCGCTGCTGTAGTCGCAGAACGGACACACGTGCTGCGAAGCGCCCGTCTCGCTGTTGTTCATCTCGTCGTTGTCTTCGCGGGGCTCGCACTTCACTTGCTCACAACGGGCAGACTCTTGTTGGCTCAATTCCGAATTGGTGCTATCCCGGCGTTCTGCAAACAAAAAACGAGAAATGTGAAAGCGTGATTTATCGCGCAAAGTTAATTTACATCCAACAACAGGGGAATTAAAACATCCAGACTCGATATTTGATTCGAGTCTAAAACTGTTGGGAATGATTAATACCAAGGAAAGTAACGAAATGATTTTAATTTCAAAAATGACATTAATAAATGGAGGAGCACAATGAAATGTCTCTCATTTTTCAGGCGATATTGCTACAATTTATTTTTAAATTGTAATTAGAAAGTTTATAATGGAAACCGCGAGTGTTTAATTAACTGAAAAGTATATGAAAGTGCGTCGTCTTTTATACAGAGGTAATCTATTTAATTAAATATAACACAATGCTTCGAAATTAAAGAAAATATTCATAAATTTGTAAACAATATTAATTCAAATCAAATAACTATTTTAGTATATTTTTTAAACAAAATTTACACGTAATTATGTGAATTGAATTTTATCATAAAAATATGTATAATAAACAACTTAATATATTGAATATCAAGTAATTTATAAATATAATTATGGAAATAAAACGTTTTAATTAATATTAATTCAAGATAGTGGTAAACATGATAAAATTCTAATGAAGTTAATTAATTTTATTGTCTCACCAAAAAAACAACATCTAAATTATCATTGACAACAGGTCCCACAATTAGTAACAAATTAAAAACGATACCAAAATATCGATTCACCAAGTAAACAATAAATGTTTTTTATATTATTCGCAATATATCACAGGGTGACAAAAAACTTGTTTTAGTTCAACTAATGATAAGTTTTGGGTAAGGCTTTCAGTAATTTATTCGGGTCATTAAAATTTTACCTGATTCGGAATAATTAACACTAATAAACATAAAGATAACTAAATGTCCATTAATAATTTAATGTTAATGACTATGAATATTAATGGTAATTTATTACGCAGAACATAAGGACAATAAATGATCCCCTTATTAATCCGGTGTCCGGATTGTAAACCCCACATTGTAAAATAAAGTAAAATGATAAAATTACGTACCCGTTGTATTATTTTTTACACAAGACAAGATGTCCACTGTAGTAGAGCAAGTTTTGAAGAGGAAGAGTTTGTTAACACGTGAATTTAGCTCGACAATCGTATAATGTGGTACAAATTAACCGGAACAAATGTAACCACACGTAAAAATTAATTTTATAGCAACGGACAAAGTGAACGAAAATCTGTAAAAGGTATAATTAAACCATTACTACAAATATTTTCGTAAATAGCCCTCCCTAAATATATGGCATTAATAAAATTATTCGTAATTTGCCATTGAAAGCTTTCAAGTATTTACCTGTTCTGAATACAATGGAGCCGAACAACAAACAGCATGTTTTTCATTAAATTATTACTTTCTTTTAACGGTACCAGGTCCGAGACCTATTTTGGGGCCGCGTTTAATTATTTTTCAATAAAACGCCACGTTCGTGGCGCAAACGAAATGGGTTTTTGACACCCCCGGCGTCGCTGGGAGTGGATCGGACATATGTTGTGCGTGTAATTGCGGATTTTTATTAAAATTTTTTAACATATATATAATTAGGAAGTTAGTATCCGTTGTAAGGGCGGATCCGCTGCCCCACAGCACTTCGCAACAATAGAACCCCGCACGATTGTTCTTATTGTCGCGTACGGTCCGGTGTTTTTGGTAAACCCCTTAATCTCGATGATTATGAAGCGTGCAACAATGCATCGACATCAGACCATTTACATTTTGTGTTGAGTGATTGGATTCTAGGTATTCCTACACAATTTTCTCGGTTTAAGCACTGACGAATTTATTTTACATGCATCGGCTGCTTTGTAATTGTCCTCGGGAACAATGCAGGCAGGCAGATGCAATTTTAAGCTGTGTTGGTTACCAAAATGCGAATTATCGCCTCAAAAATCAACGGATTGGATATTTTATGCTAAGAAAGAACTTTGCCCAGAAGATTATTTTAAAAACTTCTGTAAACCTTTTAAAACTTTCAATTTTAACTACTTAAAACTTTAGTGTGACTCATAATAATCCGATATAAGTGTACATGATACCTGAGACGAGTACCGTACTTTAGTCATCAAAATTACATCAGATTACTCATTGTTTATTTTAAATATTAATGTAAACTATATAAAATTTTAACAATCCGGTATAATTTGCTACATAAGTATATATGATTTCTAAGACGAGTACAGTACTTTAAAGTCATCAGATTATTCATAATTTAGTTTATTTTAAACATTTAAGTAGATCATTTAAAACTTTTAATTTTAATTTTATAAAACTTTAGTACGACTGAAAATAATTTGCTTGTATAAGTATGTATACTGAGATCAATACCGTACATAAGTTCTCAAAATTACCTCATATTATTCACTATTATTGTTTAATTTAAAAACTTGTGTAAATGATTTAAATTTTTCAATTTTATATTTACTAGGATTTAGTGTAACTCACAGCAATCTGATAATTTGCCATATAAGTATATATGATACTTGAAACAAGTACCGTACTTTAAAGCCATCAAAATTATACGAGATAATTCCCTATCATTGTTGTAAATACCGCAGTACACAAACAATAGTATTTGAAATACGCGAATCTGGATGCTTCAATCATAGATAACGATAACCAACATACCTGGCTTCATGTCTTGTTGGTCGATGGGTCCTGGGACGACATGGAAAACCTCGCTGATTTCCGGCGAGGTGTCCTTGCCCTCGGCTCGTCGCTGCAGCTGATGCAGCTGCTCCATGTGTAGATGCTTGATAGACTTGACGTGTTGCAACAACGGCAACCTGTTGGCGGCCGAGAAGCCGCACAACGAACAGTGGAAGACGCGCGGCTGATCCGTCCGCAACGTCGAGCACCGGTCCATCAGATGTTTGAGTAACGCGACACCGGCGTCGTGACGGCCGGCCGCCGCGTGCAATTGCAATTTATGGGCCGAATTGGTGTAATAATCACAGGCGTTGCAGCGTATTTGTACGCCGCCGGGCGCCGAGGCGTATTTCAGTTTCCATTCGTTGCGAAGTCCGCCCTCTTTTACGTGATTGACGTGTTGCAGTCTCTGTAGATGTTTGTCAGTCTTGCAGTGCAGTTGGAAGTTGGCTTTGAGGTTGGTTTTGTACGTACACAGTTTGCAGACGTAGTGGCCGGCTACGACGGCGAGGATTTCCTGCTCGCGCAGTCGCGTCCGGTCTAGCGCCAGATGTCTGCCCAGCTCTTCCAGGCTGTCGGTGGTGAAGATATTGCACACGCAGCATTGGTAGGTTTTTTCGGGGTCCGGGTCCGCCGGTTCCGGCGGCGGTTCCATGGTTTCGGGGTTGAGTCCTAGGTCGGAGTGTTGGCCCATGTCGGCGGGGCCGGCGTGGCCGGGTATCGGGCCGCCGGTCATCATCTGTATGAGCAGGGCTTGGTTGTAGGCCATGTCGGCGAGGGCGGCTTCCGGTTTGTCGCCCAGGCCGGGGTACATGCCGTACAGGCTCTCCATGTGCTGCTGGGGGTGTTGCTGATGGTGGAGCGCCGACAGGGTTTGCATGTGTTTAACGTTCTGCTGCAGCACGAGCATGTTGTGGGTGTGTTTTTCTGAGGTCATGTGAATCCTGAGGTTTCTGGCGACGTTCGTTTCGTAGTTGCAAACGTCACATCTAAAGCTAGGTTTGGGCTTGTGGCCGCTGGATACTGGAGAGTGGTGCAGTGGTGGTGCCTTTGGTGATGACTGCCGGGAATCGGTATTGGGCGCACCGCCGTTTTGTAGTTCTTGCATGTTGTTGAGATGCTTGTCAGACTGCATGTGTATACTAAGGTTGCCTTTGGTTGTCGTTGAATAGTTGCAGACTTCGCAACGATAAGGTTTGTACCCGCAGGTGTAGGTTTCGCCGCGTGCTAACCGCGGATGAGGCTGCCCCGCTATACAATAGATACAGCTGGTCTCGGCCTCGGGGTGCTTCTCCTTCATGTGGATCTCGAGCGTTTCTTGGTACTTGTAGTGCCAATTGCATTTGGGACATTTAAGCGTTTTACATGAGTTTCTACTGTGTACGTTGGCAAGACCGGCGGGTCCTAGTCGGCCGGAGGCGAGAATCATCTCGCAGCGCCCACATTCCACACCGGAAGGCCGACCCTGCAAGTGCTCGGGACAGACACCTATCGTGGTTCCGGTCATGAAGGCGGGCGGAGGTGCGAAGGGAGGTGAGGGCGATTTGCCCGGCGTGTTCCGCGATGAGGAACAGGGCGGCGTTTCGGACGTGGGCGACGGGCCCTCGTTGCGCAGCTGCGGCTGCGGCTGCCGGTTGCTTTGTACGGAACTAACAGGAACTATTTGGGAGTTTGAGTGGTTCTCGAGCGACGTGTTGCCGAGCGGCTCGAGCAGCGAGACCATGGGCCTCTTCTCCGGACCGACGCACTGCAGGATCGCGGAACAATCGGCGGCCAGCACCTCGCGTTCGTTCTCCTTGAGGGTGACGCCGTGCTCGGACTGTGCGTGGTTGGCGAAGGAGCGCGCGAATCCGAAGGACAACTTGCACACGAAGCACATGAGAATGGGTTTGACGGGCACGGAGGCCGGTCTCGGGGGTCTCGCGTCCCTCAGCGCGACCACGCGGTAGCTGTGCACGGCGGGCAACTCCGTGGGTCGCGCGGGCTGACGGAGCAGTCGCGACACGTAGACGGCTTGCAGCGGCGGCACCACTTCGGGCACGGCGGTGTTCTGGCCCGCAACGCTCTCGCTGTCGCTTTCCGAGTCCTCGATGATGTATGCGGACCCATCCGGATTGTACACGATCTTGCCGGCGAACTGCTCCACATCCGAGCTGGCGTTTTCCTGTGGCGTGGACATGGCGGGCGAGGGGAAACGCGTTGGAGGCGGTGGCGGAGATGCTCCCGGTGCGGCTGGGGGTGGGCTGGCCTCTTGCTCGGGGCTCATGTCGACCTGGACCGTCGACGAGGATCCCGCTCCTGCTGACGACGCTGCTGCTGATGCTGTCTGCCGCTCGATGCGGCCGCCGACACTTTGCTCAAGCGCCGCGGACAGAGTGGGCATCGCGGCGCATCACATGTTCGCCACCTGAACGCCCTGCAACAACAAAAAACAAATTATTCTTCTGTCATCATCATATTTTTATTAGAAAACAGTCAATCCTAAAGATAATTCCTTAATAATTTATTTGGTGATAATTTAATTTGATGGCGTCTAGTTTTATTTATTTTCACATTAACTCCCAACTCTTTTAGTTTCTCGTCGTAATAAATCTGAGAAAATATAAATATTGACAAGAATGAGGGCGATTAAAGTGATTAATTTGCCCGTATTCGATCGACGGCCAAAAATAAAGACCGAAACAGTTCTGCCTTTGATAATCGATTAAAATTACAACCCCGAGCGACGTATCATGTCCGAGGGCAATAAATTATGTAAAAATTGTTGAAAACACAACCGAAACCCTCAATTTAGAAACACATAGTCCTAAACACCGAACCAATTAAAAAATAACACGAACGAAATTATCGAAATTATAACGATTATTAAATTGTTTAAAAAAAACGGCCGGCAGACGAAATTATTATTTAAAAGTACCCGAATCTCGGGTACCAATTTCGAGTGGATGTTGGGAAAAAAAAATTTATAATTAACCGTAATTTCGATTATAAGTGAGGGTAAGGTATTTATAGGCGCCGTCGTCAGTCGACCAAAACATTCCTGATGATGTGTATCTCGGAATGAGCCGTAGATAAAGTACCTGAACCAGTGCGGTACTTATAATTAGTAATTCCCACACCAACGTTCGTCTAATCACGGCAATAATTATGGCCTTTTTCTTCTTCACTTGTGTATTTTAATTTCGTACCTATTTTTCTCGTGATTTCTCACGATTGATTTCTTTTATTTGTCGGTTGCACACGAAACTTGGCCGGTGCAACCAATGTTTGTCGTCCGTCTAATTGGAAGTAAATTACCCCCAATTCCGATTTCCATGCATCATTGATGTTACACCAGTCCAGGACGCCGAAAAAGGAGGAACAACAAGAAAATATTCGTTACAGAAGTGAGTGTACATTATGATGAAACACGAAAGAACCGGGCAGAACTGTAACTTCATCTTGTTGGGGTGGTTCGTATGCCGCCATTCCTACATAACTTATAAGCCCGATTCACGTATGTACTTGCCACCCACACGGAATCTTCCGTGGGGTTTCCGCCTCGGCAAACGTACTTCTTGTTTGACCAACTGTAAACGAGTTTCCTTTAATATGTTTCGCTCATAAAGTCAAATTTTCACTCCGGAACGTACGCCCTGAGGTGTTTTAAATTTTATAAGGTATACATGGGAAAGGCTTACATTTATATTTTTAATATTGTTTCATATTTGAGTTTACGTGTCGGGTCTGCGTGTGATTTATTACGGGTTTACTTATCGGCAATGTTTGATTACCGTTGCATTTTTATTTTTGCTATTTACTTTCAATATTAAATTACAAATAATTTATGTGAGAGTCGATCATTATTTAATTTCACACATTGATAACAGTGACTTGCTTACTTTCTTTAATATTCAACAAACAGCGAATAGATGCAGCTTTGTTCTTGAGGAAAAATATTTGCGATACTGTTTATTTGAAGGTATATGATGCACTATTACGTGATATAAACCGTATCAGGTGAGTAAATGTTTAATGTGGAAAGGAGAGAGTTTAATAACTGGAATAAAGGTCTGGGGTTATAATGTGGTATAGTATTTAAACATTCCTTTGTTCTTAGAAAACAAGAGCATTAAATATTCTGCTTTTAGACTGGAATAATCATCTATGTAATTGATATCTTCAGGCAATGTAATCAGGAATAATCTAGTGGTTAAATATTCAAGCTGTACAAAACACGAGCTGCTTTTCTGAACAATATTGGCATCTGAATATTAAATCCAAAAATTATATTCCACACGCAAATAATCTAGAATTAATCCGTGCTGTACCTATACTATAACATCTTGTAGATTGCAAATCTGTTTAGCCAACAGCTAAAACCAGACGATAACTATCGATAATTTGCCACCATTATCGTTTTTTTATAATTCCTTTATTTATAGTAAAACGATTATATTAGAACTATATGTGCCTACAACATAAATTATACCGGACGGTCTCGTATAATTACGGTCGTAATTTTTCGTTCGATCGCAATTTATGGCCAACTAACACCTATAACATTGAAACTATCCGCTCCAAACCCACAGAAAAAACACGAAAACCTAGGAGGACACTTTCAGGAAGTACCACCTGGATCAATTTTTTGCGTAACGACATATTTCATCATTAAGACACCGACCAAGGAAATCCGTTCCCTTCCTCGATGAGCAAAACCAGATTCACCAAACAATCGGGGTCCCAACGTTCAATTAATGTCCGAGCGAAAACACGTTCCAGGTACAATTTTTTTAATTGCAACTCCTATTGACCCATTCTGCGTTGTTTGCGGAGCACCTGGATTGTTATTTTAGGATCGCACCCCTCGAGCGTTGACCACCGCCGTTTTACTACCCCATTCACACGACGGCCCCATTCACGTCCTTTGTCCGCTGGTCAGTGTGAGAATGTGCGCCCTTGCCGGGCTACCGTTTAATTGGAACAGGTCAGGTTTTCGTTGTTGAAGGAAAGTTACCTGTTCCACGTGTTCGTGTGTGTGTGTCATTGATGGGAAAATTTGCACGGGATGGCACCGAAAACGGTTGGTGGGCATTGTTTAATGGTCTGATATGGTAATGCTGGACGCGGACAATGGGAGGGTTGCAAGTGTCGGTTTAAATGGGACTTAAATGTCGGGGGAATTGAAGGACCCGCGATTGATGGCCGACCATTAATTAAACTAACCTTGGTGTTCCGAGAATTGGAAACAATGCTCGGACGTGTTAATTGCGAACAATGTAATAAGCAAATTAATTTTTTGGACCCAATAATCAGCTCATACACGGGAGCATAAAAAAAATCTAATTAATTTTTACAGGTTTTTTGCCATAGGTATGTAATTTGTTAAATTTTTAATTAATTCTCGACTCAAGGATGTTTGTTTTATTAATAATTTCTATGTCGTAATTATCTGCAAACGATTCGGTACAACCTGTATTTAAACAAAAGTAGTTTTCAATTAAAAGTTAGTTGGAAACTTCCTTCATGGATGACATATGTTACATGTAATTTCCGAAGGGGCCATATATTACTTTTTATTTGCACGTGTAACAGTGTTTTAGATAATAGCCATGAAGATGACAAAATCGTTATATCGTGACAACAGTTAAATATCGTGAGCAAAATTGTACGGTAATAGTTTAATAAATTTCTATTACAAAATTAAATTATTAAATTATTTCCGTTAATAAAGCCGGAGTTGTTTTTCGATTGTGACTAATCACGATATTAATATTATAAGTAGCTTCAGAAAAACAGCTATTATTGAACTCATTAGAAGGGTAATTTGTTAAAAACCTCTAAACCACGTTTTTCCATCCACTCCAAGAGATCAATAAAACGTTACACGGTGCGAAGAAAAAAAAAAACATTTCAATTACACGTTTTCGCCTCGGATGAAATCAGCCGTGCACAGGATATTACGAACAGTGAAAAAAACCTTAATTTAATCAACACTTAACAACCTGACAACGTGTCATTCCCCGTCCGGGGGCCCCTAATGCGGCCCTGCACTTTTAATTACGGCCTATTAAAATCGTTCGTGCACCTGTTGGAGGAAACAAACAGTATTTGCATGTCCATTCAAAGCAACAAACTTGCCAGCAAGTGCCACTAAAAATTTAACGCCCAAGAAACAAAGAGCTGTAAACCGCGTCGTCGTCTTAACGCCGGTATTGAACGTCGGTTAATTAGTTTCCTTTTGTCGGCGCAACGAACATTTATATGTATCGTTAATCGCGATTTAAAAAGTGAAAACGGCTACGCGACGCAAATCTATCAATGGCGTGGCTTATTTGCGGCGCGCTGCCCAAGCCTAGCCAGCAACGGTCTCTCCAAACTGCCGTACAGTCATAATTTTAAAGCGCATAGTCGTAAAATTGGCGCACACACAGAGACGATTTACAGTAATTAAAGGATACATGTTTGCTCTACCGTTCGCCCCCGGACAACGGCTTTTTATTAACGACACCCACAAAACAATCGACGCCTTCGCCAGCGATCGGTTTCGACCGTCAGATTTATTCGTTCGTGGTTTTGGTTTATGATATCAGTCGATGCGGAAGGGAATTTCGAAAGAGTTGGAGAAGAATATCCAACTAAAACGAAGAAATATCCAGGCAAACATTTCTTTCCGTTGTCAGTCACTTGATTTATTCTTTCATGGATGTTTCTGAACACTTTCCAGTCAAGAAGAGTCTTTCTGAAGAATATATAACTATATTAAAAGAGAATCTAAAGAAATCAGCAAAGACACTAGTTTTCATTGTCAGCTACTTCATGTATGTACTTCTGGATGTTTATGATCTCTTCCCAATGAGGAAAAGTCTTTCTAAAGTCTTGATGAAGAATATATAACTATATTAAAAGAGAATCTAGAGAAAGAAACACTAGTTTTCATTGTCAACTACTTCATTTATTATTCCCTAGATGTTTATTATCTCTTCCCAATGAGGAAGAGTCTTTCTAAAGTATTGATGAAAAATGTAGAACTATATTAAAAGAGAGTCTAGAGAAATCAGCAAAAATACTAGTTTTATTTGTCCATCACTGGATGTATTCTTCCGTGGATGTTTATGATCTGTTCCCAATGAGGAAGAGTATTTCTAAAGTCTTGATGAAGAATATATAACTATATTAAAAGAGAATCTAGAGAAAGAAACACTAGTTTTCATTGTCAACTACTTCATTTATTATTCCCTGGATGTTTATTATCTCTTCCCAATGAGGAAGAGTCTTTCTAAAGTATTAATGAAAAATGTAGAACTATATTAAAAGAGAGTCTAGAGAAATCAGCAAAAACACTAGTTTTCATTGTTCACTACTGGATGTATTCTTCCGTGGATGTTTATGATCTGTTCCCAATGAGGAAGAGTCTTGATAAAGAATATATAACAATATTAAAGGAGAATCTAGAGAAATCAGAAAAAATTACTAGTTGTCATTGTCAATCACTTGATTTATTCTTTCGTAGATGTTTATGACTCTTTCCATTGAGGAAGAGTATTTTTAAAGTCTTGATGAAGAGAATATAAATATATTAAAGGAAGTATATGACCTATATCTATGTAAAATGGTGTTTCAAGAAGTTTATTGAAGAGAAATCCAATGAATTTAGCAGAATCATTTGTTTTAATTGTTGACAACTAATTTATCCTTCCGTGGATGTTTATGATCCTTTTCAGTGAAGAAGGAACTTTCTATTGTGTTGATGAAGAAAATATAACTGCATTAAAGGAAAATCTAGAGAAATCGGCAAAAACATAATTTTTAATTGTTACCCCTGGCCTTCTTTTCATAATACACTTCCTCGTATCAAATATGAATAATGCATTGGATATGAACACGATAAATCTGATGCACGACAATTAATATTCAGAAATCGCCGAATTATAAACAAACTGTCAACGAACACGACCCATAAATAATCCGGTAATCGGGCAACAAAACGAATAATCACACACGTCCATCAATTTACCCGGAAAAGTCCGCCGTCTACATACGTGCGCCCTCTCACGACGTACGGGCGCATCGCCGACCGAAAAAGAAAGTCATGTGATGCGAGAACTGGGAAACCGTACCGTTTTATCTGGCTGTTACAAAATCTGTTATATGGACTTTCACCTTCGTAAAAATAGTTTTTATTATTTGATGGATTCCCGTGCTCTAACGTTTTATTTCAAGGCCGCCTCCATAAATTTATACGAGCGTTTTATTGGAGTTTCGGGATCGTCGGGCCCGCACACCGCATGCACAATGTGCACGGTGAGCGCGGCGGAAAACTGTGTCTTCAATTGATCGGCACGTCGTCCCATCAATTCCTCGTTTCGTTATTAGGTGCCCACGGTGTTTCGTGGTGGGTGTTTGGAAACAATTCGGTTGCGATCAAGATCTGGTCGGGCGCGATTTTTATTAAATGCACCCGACTACGAAAAAGATTGGAACATTAGAATTTGAAACAATCGTCTTTAAAGCCATCATTCGGATCAGATAAGACGCGAGTTCGTGATTTCAGCTCATGTCTGTTCGCGCCGAATGCAATCTACATACACACACACACACACAACCCCCGGACGATAAGATCTAGATTGTTTTCTAGATTGTCATTTATTCTGTGAGTGCAAATGAAATCCTGGTCTGGCTGACTCGTTGGCTTTGTCTTGTCTGTAATTGCTTTAGTGCGATGATTTAGATTTTTACCGTGCTATCAAGATTATCAGCACGAAATTTGTTCATTTCAGCGCTAATGTTTGTTTTGTAGTCGGGTAATTGTTATCCTTTATTATTACAAAAAGCTCAATTAGTTAATTCCTCGTCGCGTTTACCTTAATACAGGTGACGTGGCACGCAAAGAGAAAATATTTTTGGTAATCGATCCACGCCATAATGGCGCATTAATGTAACCGTGCACATACGGTTAAACAATTACGTTTTTCCAATTGTGTCCGACGATTTTATTCGACCGCCAAAAAATCTAATTAATTGATTTTTTACCGGTTGTGAAACCGTCGCCACTCATTACATCTTGTTTTAGCGAATTGTCTTTGTATCCAATTAGTTTTGTAATTGCGGTTTAAATTGTGATCCGGTAAAAAGTAAATTAGTTATTTTGCTGTGAGAATAGAAAATAATTAATTAAATCCGTCGAAAAACCACCTTAAATCAAATTAGAAAGTGCGGTGATTGTTATACATTTTAAATTGCACTGATCGGATTTCAAAACACATTCAAAATTGTTATTGGCACGTAACACCTTCAATCAACTGTATTTGTGTCAAAAATATTTAAACCCAAAAAAAATGCAAAACAATTTCATTCTTATCACAATTTTGTTGTGTACCGTTGATCATTTAATGAAGTTGCTACTATCTAGAAGAGTTCTCAAGAGTTCCTAGACTATTATATAGACACAAAACGTCAAGGTTGGAATAGCCTATATTCATCAAAATTGGCTTTTTCCTCAAAGGTTAAATGTTCTTTTTTCGGACGTGAGTTGGATTGGTGAATGATGACCGTGGAATTGTTTTGAGAGAAAGAGGAAGTGTCATGGTTTGGAGTGGAATCATATATGGAAGAAGAACAGCTTTAGTACATGCTCCTGTCAGATTGACTGGACAAATTTACATAGATCTTATAATTCGACCTATTGTACAACCAGTAAGAGTGATGGTGGGTCTCAATTTCTGTTGACAATGCTCTGCCACATCAAACTCAAGAGTCTTGGGACGTTCTTAGGTGAAATTGAAAGAATGGAGTGGCCACCACATTCCCCAGAAGTGACACCCATTGAGCAAGTATGGGATTACTTATCCGGCACCGTTTAAATCCTTCCATGAGCATTTCAGACCTAATACAGGCATTAATTGATGAATGGAACATCCCTTAAGAATTCATTCATAAATCTAACAAGAAGTTAAGCACAGACGAGAAATGCTTTATTACAAAGCAATACGTGGTACTAAATTAAATTGTTAACTTATATAGTTATAGTTTTTGATAATAGAGTTCATTTATGATGAAGATGCTACTTCTTTTTGACTTAATTTGTTTACTATTTGGTAAATGTTAAAACGCTTTTTCCCTACAGATGTGAAGATAGTCTATTAACAATAAATGTTTGTTAATTTTCAATTAAATTATACTGTGGTACTAAATTTTTGAAACCAAGTGTGTTTTGGGCAGATCCTGTTCGTACAGGAAACAGTTCTAACAACTTGTGCAAATTCCTTCGATGCAATAATTGTGATTTTGTACGGTTTCGCCATATGTTGTTTACCAAACATTTTTATTGAACAGGATCTGAATGAACATCACATCTGATAAACGGGTCCATTCTTAATTTAGCACAATGGCGCAAAGAATTATGTTAATTTAATGCGGAATTCTGTTAGATGGTGCAAAATTTTTGCCTGGGGCAATGACACCGTACATTACTAATACAATTGTTGCGGGGTTAGGTGCTAGTTGCCAAACACGACACGGATGAGCTGAAAAATCGTCGCGTTCAATCGATATGGCGAACGGGTTTCCAAAATTCATTAGTTTGATTGCAGACCAATCGATTTAAAGCGTTAATTGGCCAGTTTCTCAGTCGACGTCCGTCCGCATTCAATAATTAGACGCCACAAACAAACACGGGCAAAGATTTATGCATCTTTACGCCGTGCGCGAGGAATGTCAGCGATGCCGGTCATCGCTTGGTATGATGTACGCTTGTAATTATGCATGAGCTGATAATTCCTTAATTGAATCTGCAAATAGAAAAATAGTGGTGTTCGTGACTGGAGGTTGAGAGCAGTAACACATTTGTTGCTACTTTATTTATTGCCTGTCCTATTAGAAAGTGATATGTATGAGAACCGTTCGGCGCTGCGGAACGTACTGCTCCATATGGAAATGGTCATTAGCTCACCCATTTTTGATGAACGCGGCCAACGGTCGGATTTTTACTTGTCGCGCCGTCAAAACGATAAAGGAAAAAACAAATCGGCAATTAGCGACGTAAACGGTGTGGCGGAGCGGCACCGAACGCATGTAAAATTAACACGGGTACATAATTCTTGGCACCTAGGGAACGTAACGATAACCATCTATCGGGACCAGAAAATTTATTAAAGTTATATAGCGTGTAGGCACAACACGTATGCATGTCTTAATCCATTTAAATAAATATTAACGAAAACCGTCGTATTTTTTCGCATGACCGTAATGATTTATAATGTTCGGGAGGGCCGAGTTATTATAATCGGCTCATGTGTTCCGTTTCATTTACAAAACACTGATCGATATCGGCGTTCCCGGCATCGCACACGGAAACAAATCGACGGTGCTGTTGACGTTTTGTCGGGATTTTTTGAACTCGCGTACTCCTAATCCGGATGACGCAACGCGTCAACAATGTGCGTTACTTGCCGGAGAACACGGCTAAACGCGGACGCGATTGTGTTACTCGAGTGGTCTGTGGGAGGTGAATTTGTATTGATTAAAAAAAAACTGCGATTGAGAGATGCTAAAGTAAACAAACTGATTCGTGTATTATTATTTTTAAATCGATAAATTGTATTGAAAAAATAGACTAAAATATCTTTACTAGAATAAATTGAACGTATTTTATTTAATTTTCAGTTACAATTTCAGTTGTTTTTTATCCAGAACAGGTTTTTATGACATCAACTATTTCCTAAGTTATACAAAAAAATAGTTTACCAAAAATTATATTTTTTTGATATATGCTTTAATTTAAAATGGTTAAGAATTTCATAATTTAGAAGAATAGAATATAAAATAAAATATCTATGAATTATATTGATATTTTTGAGAAATTTTCTTTTAATATTTCACCTATAAATTTATTTTTTTCAGCATAATTTAAAATAAAACTAGTTAATAGTTTTACAATTTAGAGAAATGAAATATAGAATATTAAGTATATTTGAAGATATATTTAATGAAGATATATAAAAATATTAATATTTTTGAGGAATTTTCATTTAACATTTTACTTACAATTTTAATTTTTCAATATAATTTAAATTTATTTTAGATTAAAACTAGTTAAAATTTTATAATTTAGAATGATAAAATATAAAATATTAAATATTTAATGATTTTAGAAAAATAAAATATAAAATGGAATTATGTATAATAAATTAATATTTTTGTGAAATTTTTATTTAATATTTTACCTACAAATAAATTTTTTAGTATACTTTAATATAGAACAAAAATTTTACAAAACAATTTTTTTATACAGATATTTAATGAAAATATATAAAAAATATTAATATTTTTGGGAAATTTTCATTTAATATATCACCTATAAATTTATTTTTTTCAGCATAATTTAAAATAAAACTAGTTAATAGTTTTACAATTTAGAAAGATGGAATATAAAATATTAAATATATTTGAAGATATATTTAATGAAGATATATAAAACTATTAATATTTTTGAGGAATTTTCATTTATCATTTTACTTACAAATTTAATTTTTTCAATATAATTTAAATTTATTTTAGATTAAAACTAGTTAAAAATTTTATAATTTAGAATGATAAAACATAAAATATTAAATATTTAATGATTTTAGAAGAATAAAATATAAAATGAAATTATGTATAAAAAATTAATATTTTTGTGAAATTTTTATTTAATATTTTACCTACAAATAAATTTTTTTAGTATACTTTTATATAGAACAAAAATTTTACAAAACAATTTTTTTTGTACAGATATTTAATGAAAATATATAAAAAATATTAATATTTTTGGGAAATTTTCATTTAATATATCACCTATAAATTTATTTTTTTCAGCATAATTTAAAATAAAACTAGTTAATAGTTTTACAATTTAGAAAGATGGAATATAAAATATTAAATATATTTGAAGATATATTTAATGAAGATATATAAAAATATTAATATTTTTGAGGAATTTTCATTTAACATTTTACTTACAAATTTAATTTTTTCAATATAATTTAAATTTATTTTAGATTAAAACTAGTTAAAAATTTTATAATTTAGAATGATAAAATATAAAATATTAAATATTTAATGATTTTAGAAGAATAAAATATAAAATGAAATTATGTATAAAAAATTAATATTTTTGTGAAATTTTTATTTAATATTTTACCTACAAATAAATTTTTTTAGTATACTTTTTTTTATATAGATATTTAATGAAAATATATAAAAAATATTAATATTTTTGGGAAATTTTCATTTAATATATCACCTATAAACATAATTTTTCTATATATTTGAAAATAAAACAAGATAAAAATTTTATATATTTTACAAACATTTTTATGGATATATTAATATTTTTCAAGAATTTAATTTTTTTAGTGTACTTGTAACATGAAATTAGTTAAAAAGGCATAAACAATGTATAATTTGCAATAATAGAAAATAAAATATTAAATATATTATACAGATATTTAAGTTTACATGGATTATTAAATTATTATAAAGTAGAAATTCCACAATAATTTTTATTTTTTACATTTTATGAGAATTTAATCTTTTAAAAAATATTAGAAATTTATTAAAAATATTTTTAGGTGTGTATATATATATATATATATATATATATATATATATATATATATATATATAATAAAATAATACAATAACAAATTATTAATATGTAATAAGTATATTTATTGAATTTTTTTATTTGTAATATTTTTTTAAATATTTTATTAGAATTCAGAAAAAATTTATTAATTAAAGTTTGTTAAAAATTCTATGATTTAGAATATAATTATTTTAAAAACTACTTTAATTAAAAAAATAGAAACACTATTGTATTTATTAAATATATTTTTGTATGAATGTTACGTAATTTACAAAAATTTTTAATATTAAATATTTTTTAATTTAATATTCCAGTATTTATATTCTTAAATAAGATAAAAGTTATACATCAAATAAGTTATTATTTAGGTCTAAACTTCACGACAAAGTTATCGTAGTTGTCCAAGCCGTTACAGAAACAACGGTGACTAGAACAGGCGTGTTTTGAACTAACAAAACAAGCCCGCGATAAATTAAAGCCCCAGACCGGCCTCACCGTTGCAAAAACCAAAAGGAAACCAACAAAACAAACCAAAAAGCGAAAACAAAACGCAAGGAGACCGCGAAACACAAACGAATGGTGGTGATCTTTGCGTAACCTTTTTTAAGAGATTAAGCCGCTAAGATAGCCGGCGCGGCGGAGGCATTTTAGAGGGACCGCGAGGAACAAGCATAATTTATATCGGGCGCATCGTACGCACACACGGAGTGGCACGGAGCGCGGACAGGGATTCCGATTCGCGCTTGTTCCGAAACAAATGACGCGTCAGACGCGTAAGCACCCCGCGACCGCAAAGAGAAAGAAACGAACGGCCCGCCGACCAGTCCGTCTAGATTCCGGACCGGGCGATAATTATAAAATTCGGTACGCGGTCCGTGCCTTTTTCCAGCCGCGATCCGGATGGAAATTTATGTCGGCGAACACGTGTACGGACGGGCCGCGCCGCACACCGGAATGTCGTCCGCGGTGATTTCAACGGGCGTTTTTACCCCGGATTCGCCGTCCCGCGCGGCCGGACACGTCGGCGTTTACGGTCAGCCGACACGCGGGTGCATCGGCGTCGACTGTCCAGAAGTTTCGACGTCGACCCGGCCATCTGTCAGAGGCGAAGCTTACTTGATTTACTTGATGCGTATTACTAGTTTTTTGTTACTTCCTTACGAACTGATATACAATTTTAAAACTCCAATTCTTCAAAAAATATTAACTTTATTCATCTTTCATACATTATGAGTAACACAATCAGTTAATTTCTACGATATTTTTAGTTTCTTCTTCTGTTAACTGAAATACAAGTTTAAAGGCCTTATAATTATACTAATTTGGTCTTAATTCATCGAAAAAAATCAATTATATTTAATAATTCTTTAGGCTTCCTGGATAACATCCACTTTATTTATTTTCCATATATTACCAGTAACACCACATTTTAAACGAAATGTGTTACTCGTAATATAAAGTTTCTTCATGTGTGAACTGAAATACAAAGTTAAAGGTCTTATAAATGAATTAATTTGGTCCGAATTCATAGAAAAAATTTAATTTTATTTAATAATTCTGTAGTTTACCCAGATAATATTCATTTTACTTATTTTCCATACATTACGGGTAACACAATAAGTTGATTTCTATCAAATTTTTTAAGTTTCTTCTTGTGTAAACTGAAATACAATTTAAAGGCCTTATAATCAGACTAATTTGGTCTTAACTCATAAACAAATTTTAATTATACGTAATAATTCTGTAGTTGTTTACCCCGATAATAACTACTTTACTTATTGTCCATACATTGTAGGCCATTTTTATAATTAGACTAATTTAGTCTTAATTCATAGAAAAAATTCAATTATATTTAATAACACTGTAGTTTACTCGGATAATATCCACTTTCCTTATTTTCCATACATTACAGGTAACACAATAAGTTGATTTATATCACATTTTTTTAAGTTTCTTCTTCTGCGAGCTGAAATACAAATTTAAAGACCTTATAATTAGACTAATTTGGTTTTAATTCATCGAAAAAATTTGATTATATTTAATAATTCTGTAGATTACTCGCTTTATTCACTTATTACTTATTTTCCATATATATTACGGGTTACACAATAAGTTGATTTCTATCATATTTATTTAAGTTTCTTCTGTGAAACGAAATACATATTTAAATGTCTTATAATTAAACTAATTATATCCAAATTCATTAAAATATTCAATTAATAATAGTGATAATATCCACTTTACTTATTCTTCATATTTACATGTTAATTAAATAATTATTGTTATGTTTTTCTATTTTATATTTTTATAAAACTTGTTTAATATTTGCCGTTGAGATTTACCTTTGGCGCAGTTTATTTTTATATATACTTAATCTCCGATAAGTTGAACTTTGAAAACTCGAAATGTTTAATACAAAATTTAAAGTCCAACTTTTGGAGGAAATTTCTTATTTCGTTGTCGTTCGTTGGATTTTCATGACTTTCTACTGTATTTAGTTACTTTTAAATAATATTTTAGAATGGCTTATATTATTTTGAAAATATTTTTGAAAAGATTTTGAAAGACAACAAAAAATTAACGTCACAAATTTTGGCAATTTTATTATATTAGACTTTCTAACAAAAAGTATAAAATATAAAAAATAGATTAAAGAAAACTTTTTTGATGTTAAGTTTGTCCACTTCTGTTAAATCAAATAGAAGTTAAGAAGATTTATTTTTTCAATGTTTAACAAGTTATTTTAGGAGATGCTACAAAAAGATTATAATAAAAATAATGGCAAATATTCTGAAGGAAAACATACATTTTTAATTGGTAAATTAGAAAGAAAAATAGATTTTTCATTTCCCGTAGCCCGTAAAATATATTTTTCAAGATTTTTTAGGGCAACTTTTATTATAATAGTTTAAATTAAATTAATTAATACCACTTTTTTATTCGATTAATAATTTTTGAAACATGTCTTGACAAAACAAAGTAATTCATAGTTGCATCGACAATTGGCCTATCGGCCAATAAAACCAAAAAAACACTTCCGAGGAGGAACACAGGTTGTTCTCGTCCTCCCTCCCGCCGTTCCGGGTTTAACGGGGGTGAATCCGATGGCAATCGGGACGGCGAGTGCGTGTGCACGGGTTCGCGTGTCCGCACGTAATTATGACGGTAATCATTTCAAATTGTCATTAGTCGTATTAAAACGTGGGCAAACGCACTTCGGTTCTTTAACGGTTTGAAAAAGAGAAATTCAGCCGTGGACAATTGGCGACCGGGTAGAAAGTTCATCCGTTGCAATTATAATTGTCCGATGCGACGTGTAAAAGTTTACGAGAGACAATCTTCGACGGTTCGTCATAGAGATGGAGGTGCATTTATTGAAAGGAACAATAAAAAAAAGATACGGTTTTACTACGTGCCGGGCGAGTTTCATTCACCTTTTTGGCCGTGGAACTGCGTACATAAAATATATAAATATTGATTTCCTATTTGACGACGGAATAGACACTAAAAAGATAAAGTAAAAAGATACAATTTCACGTTCCGTACATAAAATTCACTGCGGCAATAAAAACTGCACTATGATACTTGAAAAATAGTATTATTCTTTCCAACATTTTGATTTTATTGAGTTGTAAGTAGTTTATGAAAACTTTTTAAGCGCCATACACCGAAACGTTATGAAACTGTTAAGGTTTGTTGTTATTTTGTCCTTGCAACAAATTTATGGACTTCATGTCCTCCTCGTCTTAATCTTCCATCACAAACAATCTAATCCAATTCCGTTACAGCTAAGCCGGCAAATATTTAATATTTGTTTACAATTCATCATTATCACTAATAAAACACAATTTTGCCGCCTTCCCGTTATCTCTCCCTCCAAAAACCCGGCCAAACAAATCTCCCAGTTGTACAAGTAATTGATGGTTTTTACATGAACCACCGAAAAAATTCATTAATAACCCACCACGGAATATGTCACTCCAATCAATGATTCATCAGTGGCCGAAATCAATGGATCACCCCTCTTTATTATAACGCCACCCCAACTTAATTGGGACCTTAGAAACAATATGCACGGAGGGATGCGAATTTGTGTTTGGATTAAACCGGGAATCGCGTGATCTGGCACCGTTGCCGGTTTATGGTTTTTCGGTGGTTATCGGCGGACTTGCGGGATCGAGAACAAACACTTCCATTGATGGACGTAAAATAAATAGGCGATAACAATTTGGTTTGTCGATGGAATTTGGCGGTAAAATTGTGTAAATATTGAAATTGTTGCATTTTAACTAACGAACTTTTAGGCGGGAATAAATGTGTTGACTGTTGCTTGTTTATTGAATCATGTTTGGTTAATGTGATAGGAAAATTTGAGGACGTTTATTGGGAAAAACTTATCTAAATTAGATTCTATGGACTAAGGGAAGATCTTATTTGAATGAACTAAGAGTAATTTCTGTTAAGAAATCCTTATATCCACTTAGAATTATGTTTTTAGAGAAGATTGGTTTGTAGTAATTGTAAACGAATCAGGAAAAACTTATCTAAATTAGATTCTTTGGACTTAGCGCAGATCTTATTTGAATGAACCAAGAGTAGTTTCTGTTAAGAATTCCTTATATTCACAAGAAATATATTTTTAGGGAAGATTTGTAACACAATCAGCTAATTATAAGATATAGGAATAAAAGTGTTGATGTTTGAACACAAACGTTACTAAAGAGCTGCTTTTCATAGACTAAAATTGGTTCTTCAGGATCACCGCCAGAAATTTGTCTTCAATGGAAGACGGGAAAACAAAGTTAGAAGCTTCCGATAAAAAGTTACAAAAGTTCAATAAATTGTCCTTTATCTTGTAATCTTAAAGTTTTGAGAAATGTCAGTTATAGACAAAATGAAGATGAAACAAAAATATTAAATATAAGTAAATTAAAGCACTATATCATTTAAATCACCAAGAAGTGATAGAAGATGACGTTGGAAAGATAAGATTCTTGAAATGATTTTCGGTAATACTTCAAACTTTTTCTAAACATAATCTTTCAATTTAAGGTTAGAAATAGAAGAAGTCTAATGAAGGAAGAAATTATAGATTAAAACAGAAAAAAATTCAGTAATTCGACTGAAGTTAGACTTCAACTTTTAACTAGAACTAAAATGGAAGAAGTCAACACTGACTTCAATATTAAAATCTAAAGCCAATATTTTCTATAACTTGTCAGGAATTGAAGATTTTTAACTAAAGCTAGTATGGCTCTAAAGATGAACTCTATTTTTTAATAGTTCCGAAATTAGAGGAGTAAAGTTTTGAAATGAAACGGATGATGATAATAAGAAGTGATCGGTATTACACCATTCTAGTAAGAATTTTAAGATGTAAGACTTTTTATTAGTATTAAATCGGAAGAAGTCTTTTTGACTTTAAAGAAGGCAAAAATTAAGAGATTAATATCTAAAGTTAAAGACTTTGGAAGTGTTCGAAACTATACCACGCCGGTAAGAAGATGTAAGACTTAAATTTTTAATTGGAGAGTTAGAACGGAAGAAGTCAACACGGACTACAATGAAGACAAAAAAATGTTTGATAATTTTTCAGAAGTTGAAGACTTCATTTCACAATTGGGACTTAGAACGAAGGCTCCAATGTCAGAAGTAACTTCTGAAGACAAAACCGGACGTGAAAGATAACACAAGTGATGGCCTGATCAGATCCATCCAAATCGGGCAGAAACTCGAAGATGCAAAGACCCGTGGTTATTGATATGGTAATGGCGGGCTTGGAAGTAGCGTAAGGAAACACTTGCGATTTCTATTATCCGAGTGCCGCAGGTATCTTGATTTGCCGTATTTGCATACGAGGCACGCGACCGGCAAAATGCAAATCCGTCGTGGGCAAAAAAGGTTTTGCGCTTGGTGATCACGTGTATGTGTGTGTATGTCGTTTGATTATTTCGCGGTCGGTTAACAGGTAGGGTGGGTTTCGGGGCAAAATCAAATTACCTGATATCATTCCTGTAGTGCGTAAATTATCCACAAAACACCTGAGTCACAGTAAACGCCAGAGATCTATTTTTTATTTCGTTAGTGAAAAAATCGATCTCTGAACAAGTCGCACTGGTTTTTCTTTTCTCTTACATACAGCACAAAAACACAAAATAAAAATCGATTCAAAATTAAAAAAACAAAATCGTAAAGTTGCGATGCGGATGGAACACAACACACAGAAAATCCCTGATGTCGATGCACAACCGAAGAGGAACAAGAGCGGTGAAACAATTGCAGGTGTTGATTTGTGGTGTTGGGGAAATAATTAAAACGTGTGAAACGGTATCGCGGACAACATGACCGTACCGACTTTGAGCTTCAACTGTTTCTGCATAATGTTGACAGCCAATGAGGGGCGGGCCTAAGTGGGGATAACACACACCCCCACCACGGCTACACCTGGACGAGTGGGGATGGCGGTGGGGAGAGCGAGACCGCGGTTGAACGCTCGCGAAATAAGTTTCGAGTTGCTTTGCAACAATTTCATTTTTTAGACTCTGCTGTCGGCCAACTGATTGGACCAATTCTTCAAACGAAAGTTTTTTCATTAGACGGGAATATGATACGATTCATTTTTGCGCGCCACTGTCTCACTGCTCCGCTCCACCCCGCCGAAATGAAACGAAAGTAATTAACTGGCGTCTCCGCAGGATCTGGATGCTCTTCCATTTTTAAATTCTGTGAGTGAATATTTTGCACGGTTCAGTTTTTTCGATGACTCACATGTTGTACTTCTATTAAGTCTTATTATACTTACGGGTTCAATAAAACTAATACGAATAAAAAGAAGTTGTTTGTGATTAATAAAGTTCCTCTCTTACTCTCGATTTTGAATCTTTTAATTAAAGAATTGTCTTTAATGATTATATTTTTGAATGTTTACGGAGTAAAATAATTTTTAATAATTTTTTAGACGTTTAGAGACTTCATCTTTCATTTTAGTAGTTGAAGCATATTATTGACTAACATATTATTTATCTTTGAATTCACAATGGCCGTTAATTTCAATAAAACTAGTATAAATAGAAACAATATGATGTTTTTACAAATTTTAAATTATTTATGATTAATTATGAATATTCCTTATAATGTTCCACATAATTAAAATGGGAACTAGATGACTTCAAAGACAAAACTTCATCTTGTTCATCAGGTGGTGAATTTCTCACACATATTGTAATCTATTAAATTATTATTAAATCTAATATAAACAAAAAGAAGTTTTTTTTTTTCAATTTGAAGTCATTTTTGATTAATTAACGTTCCATATAATTAAACTTATTTTTAGGTAAATGGAACGTTAATTTTAACGTTAATTAAATGAAGTTTATAGTTCGGAAAAAATAATTACAGAAGAATGATTACCGTGTAATATTTCATCACAATAAATTAATTAATTAATAATTATTTTAAGACCCGTGTAATGTTATTTTTAATAACTTAAATAGTTACTTTATATAAAATATTTATTATTTTAATAATTAATGTGTCATTAAATTTACAGTTTTAATTTCATCCATTATATTGTATTGATTATTTTTTTTTTAAATTATAGTTTTATAGAATTCATTAAATACTATTAATTAATACTGCAAATGATAATTTGATTCATTTTATGTATAATCAATCTAATTACATTATATGGCAATAACAATTAATTTTTAGATATTGACAGTTGTTATTTTTTTCCTTTAAGCTAATTAATTACTTAATGTGTTTTTTTCTACTTTACTCCAATTAATAATAGATAATATTATTCAGAATAACAACCATTAGAAATATTAATTTTAATTATTTATTTTATGCAGATAATTAACATTATTTTAATTAAATTAAACGTATTTTTTAATTATGGATAAGTAATTAATTTAATAAAGTAAATTTTAATAGAAATATACATAATTTTTGATATATATTTTGTTTAGTATTTCAAAAATTAAATTTAAAATTTTTTAACAGAATTAAATTTTGAACATAAAACTAACATTAAAATATATTGGATATTTTAAATAATATACATTATTATTTATTTACTCTTTTCTTATTAATGAACTATTTTAATTGTATTTATTAATACTGAACAACATTATAGTTATTAAATATAAAAAGATATTTCTTATTTGGCAAAACTTTATCTGAAAAATTAGTATATAACAACTAAGTATTAGAAATATTTTTTTTTTTTTGCATATTATACAATAAATATTATTTAAAATTAATTATTAACATAAGATATTTCGTATTTGGCAAAACTTTTTTACCTGAAAAATTAAAATATAACAACTAAGTATTAGAAATATTTATTTTTTGCATGTTATACAATAAATATTTTTTAAAATTAATTATTAACCTGACAATAAATGGATAATCGTATTAATTAATCAATTTAATATAATAATAAACAATCTAAAAAATGTATAAGTGTTTTAATTTGTTTTCGTGTATTCATTCTGAGAAATTAAAGGTATAAAGATTAATCATGTTTTCATATATTTCAGACAGCTTAAATGTATCAAAAAATTTAATTAATTAAATGACATTAAAACTAACATTTTATTCAAAAATAATGTAATATTTATATCTTGGATATTTTGTGTTTAAAAATAATGTCTCTTTATTAATTAATAATTGACACAATAATGGACAGAATTAATTACATACATTACGAGTGTCTTAATTTAATTTATACTTTCACATATTCGTATTAACAATTCAAATATGCTGAATATTAATTAAATCTTGGTATAATTAAGAGGGCTTAAGTGTCTCAAAAATTTAATTGAAAATAGTATAAAACATTATTTTTTAATTGTTTCAAGGCAAATTCACTATAAATTATTTACACTAGAATTGGAAGTATTAAATATATTAATTATTAATAAACTAACCAAAATAAAAGTAAGTGAAAAAGATTCGTATTAACAATTCAGATTTATCAAATTAAGATTTGGTATAATAAGAGAACAAAGGTGCCTCAAAATTGTTGTTGAAAATAGTATAAAATACATTTTTTTTAAGTAATTTTAAGGTTTGTGCTTAATTAAAATTTCTAGGAGTCACTGAAACAGCTAAATTAATAAAAATTACTCTTAATAACTACGCACATGAGCTATTAACTCATCAATAAAACAAAATATAACAATATGTACGACGTCAATCGTCTCCAGTATTTGGTGGTTAATTAAAAGTAATTTCGCCAACCGAATCTGGGTTAATTCTTAATTTTGCGACAGCACCCTAATTAAATCGCCTCAATGTAAGTCAATTGGTCTCGGAACGGTCAGTACCGAACGTTTAGAACAACCGTACTCGATTTGGAAAAATTGTCACGACGAACAGAGAGGGACACTGACCCTCAACTACTTTACTTTACTCGGTTACGCTAAACTAAATATATATATCACATGCATTAGAACCGTATCGGTCGTGAATATTTAAATTGCCCTTCGTTTTTAACGATTCAGATATCAAGTTGCCGATTATGTGTTTTTTGCCGGGCCACAAATTTGTTTCGGTGCAATTTGGCGATATGAAATTTAAAATTGTAATCGCCACTTGGTGCACCATTAAAGGAATCTGGTTCTGTGATGGTTTTCTGATGCTGCAATTGCCCATCTGTCATTTCTTGTTGATGTTCTCGTGTTCCCGTGCTCCGTGTATGTTTTGCTTTACATTATACATCTGCGACATGTAAAGTAATAAAAAAATGAAGTGTTTTATTATTTTTATTGCTATTAATATAATTTGTTGTGCCGTGTTGAGGGAATAGGGGGTTGAATGATGGGCACGGTGTGTTCCACGTTTCGAACACATCTCAGCCGAGTCCATATCGGACCAATCTCCAGTATGTAACTCATCTATCGCCGTATAAATATTTTAGCAGGTATCCCGGCCTCAACGTTAGTTATTGCCACCACGGACCCGTACACGATCCTACAATGCTATTATTTACGGAATACAGAATTCCTGGCGTTTTTCCCTCCCCGTCACACCGTTTTCGCGGTCGTACGAGACGCGGCAACTCGAAAAAGATACACAACATAATGCCAGATTCCACCGGCTCCTCGGCCGCCACGTCCCCGCACACCGATACTTGTGTCGTCCGCGTTGTTAAACCCGCCGCGTTACAAAACAATTAAACCACCCCGTTACGTGTTAATAATCGGCCCGGGACGGAACGAATAAATTTGTCGGGGCAACGATTGAAATTTTATCTTTTGGGCCGGTGCAAAAATACCATCGCACACGACCTGAGCACCACCGAGACCCATTGATTATTATTTAAATAATGCAGCGATCTCGTGCTCAAATATAATGAGCACACGAACGCATTTGAATATTTCAGGATGCGCCCTTGATATTTTCGGTATCTTAAATACCACGTTTTCGGGTACGTAATGTATACGTCCCGGATTAAAAATTTAAATAAACTTATATTTATGCACTCTCTCGACCCGGTCCCGTGCGCTCCTCTTTTTTCACATTCAAATACGAAACCGAATGACAATGCACAGAACTCGTGTTTATCGCCGATCGGGACAGGTGGGGTGGTTCGGTGTAAGTTTGTCGGTGGCCCGGATTGTTCTTGTGATTCCGACGCAAATATTAATTGTTGTTTCGATTGAAAACTTGTTTTTTTTTTTCGTAATACTTGAGTATTTCAGTGTCTCATTGGCGTCGGTTAGGTTCGATAAATGATGCAACTGTGCGGTTAATATTTAATGAGAGCTGGAAAGTAAGCAAACACCCCTTAAATTACAAACCGTATTATCATGGGGTTGTTATAACGGCAACGTTTCAAAACTGTCACGCACGCATCGCATTGCTGAAGACGTGTACGTACGCTTTTCAGTGGCGGGGAATGAAAGTAATTTCATAAGTTTTAAAGCATTTAAATTTATCCAAAATTTAACGGTCTTGGAATATATTAAACAAGTTTATTTACTCAGTAAATTTTGATAACTTGGAAACCAAAAATGAGTTTCATTTTCATATTTTTTAATTTTGCACATTTTAATTTCTAAAATGACTTTAGTAGTTACGGTCATGAAACTAAAAAATTGTATATGAAAATTTAAAAAATGAGGTAAAAATTATTTATAAGCATAAAAAAGAAATTAACTAAAATATGATTATAAAAATAGAAAATAAAAAATAAAACATAATAGAATATATAATATACTGAAGTAGCTTTAAGTTTTCTTAAACACAAATTAAAACAGATAAAATTGTAATTAAATTAAAAATGAGAAATAAATTTCTATAAATTAAAAGAATATCTAAAAAATATATAAAACTAGTGGCATATAATAATAACTGTTAATAAGAACTAGTTTTCAAATTCTTGATATTTTTTTGTCCCCATTAGTTACTTCATTGTTTTATTGAAAGTTTATACATTTTATATTGTAAGTTTCTTTTATTTTTGAATATTTTTGTTCTATATTTTATATATTTTCTGTGAAAATAATATAATTTATTTTTAGTTTTATGTCAAATTTTTAATATTTTTGAAATTTATTAAGTATTTTTCAAATTATTTCTTCAAAAGTTATTTTTTTTTATCCCCATTAATAATTTTTATTTTTTTTGTTATTTGTTTTAATTTCCATTTAAATAGTATAATATTTTGTTAATTTTTAAGTTTTAAATGTTTTATTATATATTTTTATAGATTTTTTGTGAATCTTAAAGTATAAAATACTGATGTTAAAAATGTCAGAATTTATATATTATAATATTTAAAACATTAAACCTGTTTATAATAAATTTTATCAATGGTTTTTAAAAACCATTTTATACTTTCAGAATACTATTTTTAGATCAATTTTATACTTATATTTTTAGAATATTTATTTAATAATAACTTTGTAACTATGTTTTTGAAATTTCAAGAACAATTATTTGAAAACGCGTTTTTCTGTCACCAGATTTTAATTTCATTTTCTCCTATTTTTTTTTTGTTAATTTTAAATTTATTCTTAAATGTTTTTATTTACGAAATTTTTAGAAATGTTTAAAATTTTAAATTTAGTTGTTAAATTTTATAATTATCAAATTTTTAAAAATTTTGTTACCAAAGTGTTAACATTTATAAAAATACATTATAAAATTTTATAATATTTGAAATATTGTTGAATGTAACAATTTTCAAAAAAAGTTTTTATAAGACCATTTTATATTTTCAAAAATTTATGATATTTGAATAATATTATTACCCTGTAAATTTAAATTAGTTTTTGAAATTTTAAAAATAGTTTCTTGTACACTTAATTTTTTGTCCCCACTGGAAATTTTTAATTTATTTTATTATTAAAAGATTTTGTTTTATATTTTATATATTTTCTACAAATATCTGAAATCTCTGAAATCTCTAAAATATCTGAAAGTACATTAATTAGGTTTAATAATTTCCAAGTTTTTAGACAATCATTGTGTAATTATATATATTCCAGATTTTTTTATATTATTTTCCAGAGTTTCAATAGCAGGAAAATAAATATGAATAAATTTTCTTATTGCGGAAATTGCTGGAATTTATATACTATAATATTTTACACATTAAATGTGATTATAGTAAGTTTTATTGATAGTTTTTATTTTTGTGTTATATTATTTGGACAATTTCTAGATTTTTTGTTTCTATTACTTTCTAGAATTTCAGTAGCTGGAAAATAAGTCTGAAATAATTTTGTAAATTTTTGTCAAAATTGCCAGAATTTATGTATTATAATATTTGAAACATTAAATATGATTATAATAAGTTTTATTAACAGTTTTTAGTTTTTTCTTTATATTATTTTTAGATTTTTTAAAAACTACTATTTTTAATCAATTTTAAGTTTCTTTTGTTCTTAAAATCTTTTAGTTATTAAATTTTTTATTCCTTTTTTATAGACTTTATTGTGGAATTGGACATTTTGTTTCTATTAACTTCGTGAATTTCAGCAGCAGGAAAATAAGCCTGAAAGAGTTTAGCAAATTTTTGATATTATTGTCAAAATTTATAAAATTTAAATATTATAATATTTGAAACCTTAAGTAAGAATTTTATTAATAATTTTTAGGTTTTTTTTGTTATATTATTTTTAGTTATTTTAAAAACTACTATTTTTAGACGATTTTAAATTCGTTTTATTCTTAACCTCTTATATTTTTTACTTATAAAACTTTCTAGAATTTCAGTAGTAGGAAAACAATAGAATTTAGTAAATTTTTGATATATCTTTAGAATTATTAAAATAAATTTGTTTTGTCAACAAATTTTATTTAAAACCAGCAGAAAATCCAAATTTCAAAATGAAATCAAATCCTAATTTTCATATAACAATATTTTCCAAATGATAAGTCCCAACGTTTCAAAACCGCATTGTAAACCTTTCCCGAGTCGAGTGAAGTGCCCGCCGAAATCCCTTTCAAGTTTGTACACGTCCCCCGCCCGAAACCATGTGGTCGCAGCACGCGGGCAACTTTTCCGCAAAACTTTCCCCCGCGACTGTACACCACAAACACAACATAAGAAAGTGCTGCCCGCACACGGAAAACCCTCCAACTACTCAACTACTTGAGACGTTCGCACGTCGTTTTTTTGCCGCCGCTCGGACTCCGGACATCTAGTGTGTGGTAGTTGAAGACCGGCAGCGTCGCGACGTCCGAACCGCCGATTGTTTCGCTCTGTAAAGGAGCGGCGACGCGGTCAAAGAAAGCGGCGCTGTCGATAAGTGCGGACTGCGGTTTTCGCACATGTGTCAGTGGTTTTTCGGCGGCGACCGAGACGGTGGCGGCGACGGCGGTGGCGGCCGCTCGACGTCGCGACGCATGGTGGTGTGCGAGACTTTCAGTTTCTATTGGCATAAATGTCTCTCTCTTGCTTTAAGTTCATTTGACTTTTAATTTTATTTTTGGAAAAAGGGAATAATGAAGATTATTTTATTCTTTTATTTTATTACGTGACATTCAACGTGTTAAAAATAGAACAGTTGTTAATTAAAATAAACCAGAAATTATTTGCCATATTAATAATATTATTTACTTTTCTGACAATTAATCATTAATTATAAGTATAAATACTAATTTATATTAAACTCTTAACTATTCACTATTTACACATAAATTAAAAATAAAATATACACATAAATTAAAAAAAAATAATTAGAAAACGCAAATTTAATAAAAAATGTAAATATTTTAAGAGCGTCTAACTGAAAATAATGATAAAAATAATAATATAATTCTTAAAACAAAAAAATCAAAAGAAATTATACAGAAAAACTCAATATTATCTACTTCTATTTTTGAATATTTTTAAAATTTATTTTAATTTTCAAAATTATTTTAAATGTACTTGAAAAGCTAGAAATTTAAAATAAGTTTTCAAAAATCTACGAAACTATCAAGAAATTTAATAAAAAAATCACTAAAAATTATGAACTATTTTTGGATATTTTTTAAATTTAATTTTATTTACAAAATTACTTCAAAAATAACAGAAATTTTAAAAATTAAAAATAAACTTTGGAAATAGTGTTAAAATATACCAACAATTTTTAAAAACTTACGAAATTACCAGGAAATTATCTACCTCCATTTTTGGACATTTTCTAAATTTGTTTTAATTTACAGAATTACTTAGAAATATTTGAAATACATCACCAGTTTTTAAAAATCTATGAAACTATCAAGAAATTTAATAAAAAAATTACCAAAAATTGTGTACTTCTATTGTGGATATTTTTTAAATTTATTTTTATTTACAAAATTACTTCCAAAATTACAGAAATAGTGTTAAAAATATCAACAATTTTTAAAAACTTATGGAATTACCAGGAAATTATCTACCTCCATTTTTGGACATTTTCTAAATTTATTTTAATTTACAGAATTACTTCTAATTTACATTTTAGAAAATAAACCAGTTTTGAAAAACTAGAAATTTTATAAAAAACACAAAAAATTATGTATTTCTATTGTTCTATATTTTTAAATAATTAATATGTAAGTGTTTTGAAGTTTTAAGAAAAATCATTAAGAAATTATACTAAATGTTATAAAAAGTGAAAACAAATAAATAATAAATATTGCAAAAAACTGGAATTTGACAAAAATTTTTGAAAAATAATTAAAATATTGTAACATATTTTAAATTTTAGTATAATTAAATTAAAACAATTTAAAAACTAAACTAAAAAATTCAAAATTAAAGGAATAATTTTAGTAATTTATTAACGATATCAGTGGTTAAGGGGGGTTTATCGCTGAACAAACATATATGCAACTACGAATCATCCATTTTAACACGTTATTTAATAAATACCATCCTTAAATAAAACACTGATAACTGATATTTGAACTGGATGATTCAGCGTGCGTTTCAATTAGTCACTGCAACTTAATTACGTCGTCGTCGTGGTGAAAAAAAGGGCGAGGCAGCCTTAATTCACCCCGCCGTATGAACAAAGAGCAGCATCCAGCTCCACATTCTTAAAATCCATCTTAACAACGCGCCCGTGGCGTATGCAAATCAAGGCGTCGGCTTTATAAAAAATCCATCACCGGAGAGGACCGAATGTCGTCCTGAACGGGGACCCGACACTCGCCGAACCATCGCACACACTTACAGACAAGCAAAATGGAATACGAATACTTATTGATTTTGAATTCTACTTAGCAAGTCTTCTTAGGTGACACTTCCCAATGCAATCAACGGAGCCGGCGGCTGATCTCGTCGAAGGGGGCGACATAGGAGGTGGTCGGGAGGGTGAAAAGAGAGCCTGATAAAGGATCGCACAAGTGTGAAAATTCTGTTTTCATTCGTACCTGTTTTTCACGGCAATATTCCGCTTTGGACTCATAAAATTTTATGAAGGCCGACGACAAAGGCATGGCTTGATTGAAACGGGAGACGGACATTCAAATTACGACTTTTCCTGATTTTTTTTTATTTGGGAAAAACAATATTGCATCAATTTAAAAGGTTACTAACAGATACGGATGTACAGATTCTAGCATGGACATATAAATTAGGATATACAATTTTATTCGTTTCAGAAATGTCTTCATATTGGATAAATTTCCTTTCAAGATATTTGAATCTTTGCAGATTTCACAGTTTGGGTAATCAACCAGTATATGGGCAACTGTCAAAGCTGCATTTCAGGTGGGTCATGATGGTGCGTCGACTCCCTTTAACAAGTACAATAAGTACTTATGGATGAGCATTACCTGACCAACTGGTACTCTGCTCAGAAATACTTGTTGGTAGTTATGTTTGGGGATAGACTACATTATATGGACTTCTAAATTACTTTATACAGCATTAGTTGTATTTGGAAATACCTCCATACTGGATAAGTTTGTTTTGATGATATTTGAATCTTCATAGTTTGTGTAACCACTCTACTGTTAAATTTGTATTACAAGGAATGCATAACGGTGGGTCAACTCCCTGTAACAAGTACTCATGAATGAGCTTTATCTGTCCAACATATCTTCATTTGTTTCACAAAAGACTTGAGACTTATATTGGATAAGTTTCCTTTGGTCATATTTGATTCTTTAGTCTTCAATGTTTTTAGTGAAGTTTGCTTGTCGACTTATTCCACTTTCCTTCCCATGTTCATTATCGAAAGAAACCGCTTCTTTATCAAGAGCATCACCTGCTTAACTTCCTGTGGTATCAATGTCTGATAAGGTCCAAAAGAAGTGATCCTGAGAATAATGCGTTGGAGAATCGGGGTTTTAGATAGACTTGTTTAATACTCATTTGTTTTGTCCAGAAAATATTTTAGAATGAAATTATCCCGCAATTAGGAATAAACTGGTCCGGTCGTCCGGGCAAACTTGTGTAGTCGGCCATTCGGCCGAAGAATCCCGGACTATCATCGCAACTAATCTGATCCCTCGCCGTAAAAATAAACTGGAGGTTTACAAAATTTTATGTGTCTCTTGTACTGAATGAGTTTAACCAGATAAAAATCAGTGGATCTGGGCGAAAGCATTTTATCTTGTGTTGTCTTAAATTAAGAAATTTACATATTTTTCCTCTACCTGAATTAGGCGCACGGACCGTTTACATTAATTTAATCATTTCTTTGTTTAAGACGCGTGGATCTCAATGGGTTGAATGGTCCACCCAAAAAAAATTGCCCCCATTAATTTTACTTGTGTGCCACGGGGACGGAGAAAAGGCAATTTGAATAAAAACGTTTGTAGAAAGATAATTATATTTTGCCTTATCTGCTTCCTCCATCGCGTCTTTTGTGATGCTGCATTACCTAGAAGTATTTTTTTGTTACCTTGAATGGTCTCTGGAAGCGATTTCGTGTGTCTACGTGCGTCTGAAAAATTATACTTGTGTGTTACGTTATCGAGACGACATTTTCATAAAACCGTTAAAGTTTTACGCCGTTAAATTTACGGTCGGTGTCTGGATTTAAAGATTTCAGAAAACGTAATATAGAAAATTACACCTTTTTATTATTTCAATATACTAACGCTCCAGGTTAAATGAAAACACAACCTGTTTTATTTTAGAGTTTCTATTGCGACGAGCAAAAACCAACTTCTCGATGTTATGCGACGGAGCAAATATTAATATAAAATACTGTTGCATAAACCGTAATGCCACCACGAGGCTCACGTTTTACGTTACGGTTCGATCTTGAATGCGATACAAAGAATCCACCCTTATTAAAGTGAATTCACTAATTTTTATTTTCAAATCAATTGTATTTAATATATTTTTTTACAATTTTACTAATTGTTATACTACATATTTCACCTTAAAATCATATAAAATATATAAAAAATTATTAAGTGAATTCAGTAACTTAAGTAAGAAAAGAAAATGTTTTATTTTATTTTCCAGTAATTTTAGAATGTATATTTCACCACTATATTGATAAATTTTTATTTATCCAGTAAAAAAATATTTTTAAACACCAATAATATTTAATATAATTTTTGTCACAGTTTTAATAATTATTGTATATTTCACCTCCAAAATTATTAATTTATAAAATATTATATAATTTTAGAAATTGTATATTGTTTATTTTTTGACACTCTATTGGTACATTTCTATTTTTATACTTGTTCGGTAAAAATAATATTTTTAAACAATGCCACTAATTTTGACACAAATATCAAAAATATTTAATTAGAATTTTTAAATCCTTGTCAATATTTAGTTAAATTAAAAAATATTTAGTGTATATTTAGAGTAATTTTAGAAATTTTATATTATACAATATATATTTTACCCCTGATTGTTATATTTTCATTTTATATATTTATTCAATAAAAAATCTATTTTTTAACGATATAATAATTTACAAATGATTGAATCTTGTCAAACCAGAGACACATTACAATAAATAATACAATTTTTTTTATAAATTTTCAAAATTATTAATTTATTAATGAATTCAGAAATTATATATTTGATATTTTACCACAATTATTAAATCCTGTCGAATAACAAATAGATTAAAAATATTAAATATAATATTCTTTATAGCTTTATATATTCATAAAAAATTATTAAGTGATCAGTATTGTCAAATATTTAGATAAATTAAAAAATATTTAGTGTAATTTTCGAGTACTTTTTGAAATTTTATGTTGTAACATATATATTTTACCACTAAATTGTTATATTTTTATTTTATATATTTATCCAATAAAAAATTATTTTTTAACGATATAACTAATTTATAAATGATCAAAAATTGTCAAGCAACAGACACATTAAAATATATAATACAATTTTATTTATAAATTTTCAAAATTATTATTAATTTATTACAACTTTTAATTTCTTGTCAATTATTTACTTACTCTATAAAATATTTAATTTATTTTTCGAGAAATTTTAGAAATTAGATATTGGATATTTTACCAATAAATTAGTAAATTTTCATTTATTATATTTATCACATTATACATTAAAAGTATTAAATATAATATTCTTTATAGATTTACTAATTGTTATATTGTATATTTCATCTTCAAAATTGTCAATTTATAAAAAATTATTAAGTGAATTCGGTAACTTTAGAATTTTTTATTCATTGCCAATTATTTACTTAAATTAAAATATATTTTATTTAATCTAGTTTTCAAGAAATTGGTAAATTTTAATTGTTTATATTTACCCAAAAAGAAAAATTAACGTTATTAATAATTTAGACATTATCAAATCTAGTCAAATAACAGATACATTAAAAATATTTAGCATAATTTTTGTTATAGTTTTACTAATTATTATATTGTATATTTCACCTTCAAAATTAAAAAAATATCAAAAATTATTAAGTAAATTTAGTAACTTTTGAATTTTTAATTTCTTGCTAGATATTTACTTAAATTTAAATATAATTTTCGATGTTATGAGACGGTGCAAATATTAAACACTAACACTGTTGCATAAACGTTTTACTTTACAATTTGATCTTCAATGCGATACGAAGAACCCACCCTCCTTTCCCGCGTTTTCCCAAGGCATTTGTTTGTATCGTATTAGTTTTTTAATTGAATTAAACACTAAAACTTTTATTCATACAGCATATCATGTCCGTTCACCGGCTCGACTTAATTGATGCATTTCAAAACCGTATCGGAACAATCGAATTGGTAAAATACGGTCCTAATTGACGCGAAACAATAGACCAGATAACAACAAACGAAACGGCACCATAAATTATTCAAATTCACATCGGGTACGTATGCAATAACCGGAAAACCTAACAATTATATTTGTTTCGTACGAAATTTATTCGAGTTATCAACAAAGTTAACCGTACGTGTCGACGTTAATTAAACGAGAGCAACGTAACACGGCGATGGTATTCGTCGACGAAAAGGAATGAATATTTCAAAAAAAAGGCGTAACAAATTGGTCGGAGCGGTAAAAACAAAACCGTCCTTAATTATCGCGGATTTCCATAAATAAATAAATTGTAATGAACACCTTAAGTGTGTGGCGGTGGCACGCTCTGACGCTTCCCACAATCTGATATGACGGACGCACTGGCTCACCAATAAAGATAATCCTAATTAAATTTTCTGCTTGTGATGTCGGTGTTTTGTCATAATTTCACGGCGCGTTTACACGCCCGTAAACATATTCTTTGTTTAATTAATTAATGATGCTGTTCCGGCAATTCTTCTTTTTCCTACTGCTGCGTGTGTGATTAATGCGAAGACAAGCGTTCATTATTTTGCAATTTGTCAGGTTCAAATTTCGTATGTTTTTTTGTAATTTCCGTTTTGAAATTTAAGTTAAATGTTATTTTGTTAAATTTTAAGGTCTATAACGGTTAAATCAATTTTGGAACTAATGTTCAGATTCAATTTTATTTTTTGTCAAATTGGATTTGTTTTTTCATGATGTATTCCATTTTTTTTTTTGAACATATATGTTTTTTTCTGAATGCATACAAATATTCATAAGAAACACTTTTTCAAAGAGTTCAAAACAATTACATCCTAACAAGATTAAAATTTAGGTATTGACTTCAACCAAGGAGGACCATATATTATTTATTGTAATTTTTATGTTGATATATATATAGAATATTTTACATTTTTTAATAATGGGTAAATACAAAATACAAAAAAAAAATATATTTAAAATATATTTAAAATTATAGGTATTTAATTCTTTCTTATCAAAAAAATTCTCATATTTTATATTTCATCTTCAAAATTATATATTTTTAAACAAATTTAGTACCTTAGAATGTTTAATATTTTCTGATATTTGATTAATTTTAGAAATTGTATACTGTATATTTTACCACTAAATTGGTAAATTTAAGAATTTTTTTTAATGATATTACTAATATTGAAATTATCCAATCTTGTCAAGTAATCGAAACTTTAAAAAATATTTGATATAATCTTTTACACATTTTTACTAATTATTGTATTGTATGTATAAAATGATAAATTTACACAGAATTATTAAATTCTTGACAATTCTTTACTTAAATTAAAAATATATTTATCACTAAATTGGTAAATTTTCATTTTTTATATTTAACCAATAAAAATATAATTTTTAGACGCTATCACTAATTTGGAAATTAAAAAATTTTAGAAATATATTACTAATTTAGAAAACATCAAATCTTGTCAAATAGTAGACTTTAAAATGCTTAATATATTTTTTATATTATAAATTAATGAAGAATTTTTAAGCGAATTATTATTGTAGTTCTTTATTAGATATTTATTTAATTTAAAAAAATATTTAATCTAAATTTTTAATAATTTCAGAAATTGTTATATTGTATATTTTACCTTTAAATTGATAAATTTTCATTTATTTAATAATTCATTATACAAAATTTCAAATTTATTTTTAATTTTAATTTCCTATTAAATATAATTAATAAAATTAAAAATTATTTAATATAATTTTATAATAATTTTACCATTAAAGTGATACATTTTCAATTTTTATATTTTTTGAATAAAAAAAATATTTTTAAACAATATTACTGATTTGGAAATCATCAAATCTTGTCAATTAACGAACTTTAAAATACTTAATATAATTTTTGTCACGGATTAATAATTTATTGATATTAAATTTATTTTTATTTTTTTTTTTTTTAGTTTTTCATTAAATATTTATTTAAATTAAAAAATATTTAATATAAATTTTGAAATAATAAAAATATTTATAGACAATATTATTAATTTAGAAATTATCAAATCTGGTTAAATAACAGACATAAATATTTTTAAACAATATTACTAATTTGGAAATCATCAAATCTTGTCAATTAACGAACTTTAAAATACTTAATATAATTTTTGTCACAGTTTTAATAATTTATTAATCATAAATTTATTTTTTAGTTTTTTATTAAATATTTATTTAAATTAAATTAAAAAATATTTAATTTAATTTTAAACAATATTATTAATTTAGAAATTATCAAATCTAGTTAATTAACAGACATAAATATACTAAATATAATATATATTATTTCAAATCACAAATTTATAAAGAATTATTAAATGAATTCTTTTTTTAGTTTCTTATTAAATATTTATTTAAATTGAACAATATTTAATCTAATTCTTGAATAATTTTAGATATTGTTATATTCTATATTTTACTACTAAAATGATAAATTTTCATTAAAAATATTTAACAAAAAAAAAAATCATTTTTAAGATAATTATTATATCAATTCATCACCTTACAATTATACATTCATCACCTTAAAATTTAAAAAAAAAAAAACATATATGTATAATATATATTTTATATGAATTCAGTAATTTTACTTTTTCTGAATCCTTGTTAAATTTACATTTTTAAATGTAAAATATAATGAATAGTTTTAAAAATAATGTTATTTTTATCAAATAAAAAAAAATAGTTTAAACAAATTCAGTAATTTTTAATAATTTAATAAATTCATATTTTATCATCACAATTTCTTTTCAAAACAAAGAAAAAACAAAATATACATTTTCCTAAGTGTTTTAAATGTATATTAAGGTTATTCATTAGGGACAACCGCTAATTAATGCAAAACAATCGCATTAACTTGTTAAACATCCCCAGAAGTGGCCGACTAAACGAATTATTCCGCCCCCATTCATTAAAATTACTCGCCGCCGGTTAAAAAGCTGTGAAAATTGGCGCCCAGACTTAAAAGCCGCGACATAATTATCATTCATTTCGCTCGCAGTTAATTAGGAGCGTGAAGAGGGAGGACGTCGACCGAAAAGTGATCCTGTAGAGAGAGGCTCTCTCGTTAGGAAATTAATGGAGACATTGTTTGAAACATGGAATTGCGAGAGCTTTACATGCAAATTAACCTCTTAGCATGCAAACTGGGAAATTACCAGCATCCTCGTTTCACTCCCGTTTGCCGAAAAGCCGGACGGCACGCCCCCCGAAAAGCAGTGCGGGCGCGGGGGTGGCGTTTATGAGTCGAATTAAGAGGCGTTTTCCTCAGTTTTTAATGGAAAAAATCGCCCTTTGATGAGAGCTTTAATTATAATTTAGATAAATGCATTCAGTTTTTTTCGTATTTTTTATTCGTTCGCAGGCGCCAAATTATTCGCTTTTATTTCCCTCCTGGTGATTCGTCCGGATTCTTAATTGCGACATTAAATCGAGTGTCGGATGTAATGAGAGCAACGACATGCAAATTTAATTAAGTCATGCTATCGTTGACCTAATGATTTTTTTTTCCCATCGCATTTGATATCGTTTTAAAGGAATGGCAAATTATGTTTCCTATCATCGTTTGTGGCGTTAAAAAGTTTGTTTGTTTTTTAGTTATTTTAACGACAGGAAATGGAAACTCGCACATATTGTTTTCGTGAATGAACGTGACTAATGTTAAGTGTCTGCAAAAAGACGATCATTAAAATTATTCATCGCGACAAATTCCGGGTATCTTAATCGTTTTAAAAACAAATAAAATAAACAGATATACTTTTGTATGATTAGTTTGCAATAATACAATTATTGATTCGCATAATTATCTGAAAGAAAATTAAGTATTGAATATCACAATTTATTTAATCGGTGCGTCATTTACTGAAAGTATGCATCACTTCGCACATGTTAGTATTCAAATCGAATAGACAGTGGTGGCCATAGAAATAGCACCAAATTTAAAATTTTGTAAGATATGTTATAAAAGGATTTAATTCAAATTTGACAATAAATTACTTGACCAATATTAATCAAGTAAAAACAAAATCTGACTAGATATTAGTAAAGAATAATTACAACAAATTATTGTTTGAAGGACATGTAAAAACATACTAAATTAGATTCTTGTTATTTTGACTATTTAATGTTTAATGATAAATTGCATGAAAACTTGAAAAACTTTACATATCTAATTTTCTATAATATAATTTGACATTCATGAAAATTCACAATCTTGAAAATTAATTAAAATTTGAGAAATATTTTATTTTTTTACTTGAAATCTACAATTTAAAATATATGAAATGACAATTTATTGTTTGATGCAATATGAATAAAGTAAAAACAAAATCTGATTAAATATTACTAAAAATTCTGGATAATAAACGCAAGAAATTATTGTTTAAAGGAAATATAAAAACATACTTCAAAAATACCATTTGAAATTTATAAATTGACGATTTATTACTTAACACAGTATTAATCAAGTAAAAACAAAATCTGATTAGATATTGGTAAAAGTTTAGGATAATAATTACAAGGAATTATTGCTTGATTATTGTAAAACCATACTAAAAAAACTTCTTGTTATTTTGATTATTTAATGTTATAACTATAAATTTCAAGAAAATCAAAGAATTTAAGAATCTTCAGTGTTTTTAATTTATTTCATTATTATTATATTATTCATATTATTTTATTGAAAATTCTAATTTTCTAATAGAAAATCATCATCATCATATATTGATGACCTTGACAATTAATTAAAGTTTAAGAAGTATTTTATAATATTATTTAAAAACAACAATTTGAAATTTATAAAATGAGAATTTATTGTTTAATCCAATATTAATCAAATAAAAACCAAATTTGGTTAGATATTATTAAGTCCAGGATAATAATTAAAAGAAATTATTGTTTGAAGAACATGTAAAAACATACTAAAATAACTTCTTATTTTGACCATTTAATGTTATAACCATACATTTCAAGAAAAACAAAAAATTTGAGAACCTTCAATTTTTAAATAAAAGAATTTCATGCTACCAGGTGGTTATAACGAACAAAGGGCACTCAACAAAATATTAACAATTTTTTAAGTTATGGTATAAATTATTTAATAAATACATGTATTTATTAAATGTGTGCTATTTCTGGAGGCAGTGGGTAATTAAGGTTTAATTTAAGTAGGAATCAGTATCAATAAAATATAAAATATTTTGATAGCATTTAATTAGAGGTGTGTCCTTTCTAATTAACAATAAATAATAATGTGTGCTATTTCTGTGACCATCACTGTATCTAAAACAGACGTTTTATCAATGTGGGATTGTACAAAGTCGTTGTAAAAATATCCGGTGAACAATTCAAATGAATGACCTAATCAGAAAATTCATTTAAGCCGTTTTAACTGAACCGAACAAGTGAGACAGCCATTTTCGACATCGATAAAACCGATATAGTTCCCAGATCTTTCACAATTAGATCGCCGGATCAGATTTCATTTCATTAAAATGTATAACAACCACGGGACCACCTAAAATAAAAGCAATTATAACAATGTGTATTCCAAATCCAATTTGGCGTTGGTGTGAATATATTGTTATTTCAGGTCATTATGTTTTAAATATATTGTGTTTATCTAAATTTATTATCTCAAATTTATTGCCCTCACCCACACTACGACTTAATTGTCCTCGTTTTTATCTCGAGTTGTTGTTTTTTTTTTTGGAAAGTCCGAGAATGAAAGATGGCATTGCTCATTGTCGACTCCGGCGTTTTGTTTAAAACCGACGCATAAATAAATAAATAAATGTCATGCAGATCGTTTGATAATTGCACCGTTCGACATGTCGGTCGCTTTAATCAATTTACATCAGATAAAAAAAAATAAAACGGTGGAACATCCTGCGGGTATTTCCTGCCGAATTCCGAAAATATCTCGACGCAAACGTACACCGTCGACTTATTAAACACGCGTATTTTTAGACGGGGCGCGACCAAAGCGTTTTATGCATGCAAAATTCAAATTTTTATTTTTCGAAACGTATTAAATTTCAATGTTTAAAACCCGCCCCGACTTTAATATCCGATCTGGGTCGCAGATACAGGAATATATGGCGAAGCTTACGTCACTTAAATGGTACAGTTTAGATTTTATGAAACACTTTTAAATTAAATTTGTATTTATTAGGAAGAATTACTGCCACGCGACTAAGCTAAATATGAAAAAACGAAAACGGACGGGACGGGAAGAAATTGCAGTGTTTAATGAAACAATTTCATTGAGAATGTTAATTTTTTTATACTTAGTTTGATATACCTAGAGATTCAGAATTTAGATAATATCTAAAATGTCGAGAAATTCAAAGAACTTGAGTAACTTCAGTGATTTTAATGATAAAATTTTAATGAAAATTCTAATTTTCCATTTATTGTGATTCAAAAAGATTCAATCAAAATTTAAAAAATATTTTATTTTTTTACTAAAAACTGCAATTTGAAATTTATAAAATGACAATTTATTGTGGTGACACAATATTAATAAAGGAAAAACATAATCTGGTTAAATATAAGTTCAGACTAATAGGTATAAGAAATTATTTTTTGAAGGATATGTACATGTCCAAACATATTAAAATAGTTTCTTGTTATTACGACTATTTAATGTCAAAACCATAAATTTCAAGAAAATCAACGAACTTAAGAAACTTTGTTGTTGTTTTTAAAGAAACAATTTCAACCTTGAAAATTAATTAAAATTTGAGAAATAATTTATTTTTTTAATAATAATTAATGTTTTTTATAATATAATAGATACAAGACATAATTATTTGAACCCAGTTCTAGAAAAACTTTGATTTTAATGAAACAATTTATTTGAAAATTCCAAATTTATAATAAGTATTTTGATATTTATAAAGATTTAGGATCTGAATAACAAATTAAAATTTTAAAAATAATAATTTATTGTGTGACGGAATATTAATAAAGTAAAAGCAGACTTTGTCAGTTGTTGGTTAGTTATTAATAAAAGTTCAGGATAAAAAATATAAAAAATCAGTATTTAATTAACATACTAAAAATGTTTCTTGGTATTTTCTCCATTTTATAGTCATAAATTTGAAGAAAATTACAAAATTTTAAAAATTTATTTTTGTTTGTTCAATATAAAGTGTTATAAATTTTAAAAAACAACAATTTCATTGTTTCAATTTTAAATTTTTCATACATAATTTGATATTAACAAAGTTGTGGAATCTATATAATTGGTTTTAATTAAAAAATGATTTCTTTGATGCCAAAATTACCGTGTAAAATGAAAAAAAATGACAATTTATTATGTGAAAACATTAATTAATGGTAAGGAAAATAAATACAAGGTTTAATTGATTGTAGAAAATACGGAAACATAATAAAATAAATAGTTCCTTATTATTTTTATCTATGTACTTAATGTTAATACCATAATTTTTTGAGAAAATCGAAGAATTTAAGACTCGGAATAGTTTGATTAATGAAAATGTAGAAGTTATTCTGCAACATAACCCGAAACATTCTTGAGGCTAATTGATAATAAATTGAAAACTACTTCCTTGATGCATAAATTGCAGTATATCTTTGAAGCTTATAAATTGGATTTTGCACAAAATGTAAGTTCAAATAATAATATTTAAAACAAGTAAATTGAACAAAACAAAGGTTGCTTTAATTAATATAAAAACAAATTCTTACACCGAAATAAAATGCGCAAATTACACTCGTGATGCATAAATTACAATTTATGTTATTGGCGCAATTTAAGCCAGATTTCGCAATAACTGCCATTTGAAATATACTCATAAAACCAAAGCGGTCAATAAAAAAATTCTTGAGCATGGGAAACGGACGAGCCAATCCCATAATTCTGAACAGTTCAATTATGTGGTTGTTTGATATTCAACGGACGACTTATAGATATTTAAGAGCCGATAATGAGTTATTACGGATTCTGAATAAGTGTCCGCATGAAAAACATGCACATATGAAAATATTGCGGCAGTATTTCATATTATCCGGCATCACGGTCACAATGGCGTATAACGAATAACGAAACGGACCGATTGAAAAAGTGGTTTTTCACAGTTCTGTTGCGCATCGATGGTCAAGTCCCTGCCACTTGATGTATTATTTATCAATTACATCATAATAAACAGCGAATACAAACAAAATCGTTCCATTGTATACAGCACTGTCTAGTGCTAAATTTGACATAAGTGGATTTCGAAACGTTTTTCGCAACGCACATTATTACATATTAAATTGGCGATAAATTGGTTACGGCTCAAATCGAAAAGAAAGTTGGAAGAATTAAAATTACCACAAACGAAGCCACTCTTCTAAAAAACAAAACGGATAGTATCACCAGTTTACGTAGTTTTCGACTGGTGGTGTAGTGATTTTTGTTAATTTTGAGTTACTAAAACTGAACATTTCCTAACACGTAAGTTTTTTGATTTTTTTTTTAGCAAAAGTAATTAATTCAAATTAAGTCATAGGAATGTTACTAAAGTATCAGGGTGGATTTACTAAGTACTCTTTTGTGTGTCTTTGGGACAGTAGAGCAAAACAAAGCCACTACAAAGTAAAAGAGTCGCTTCAAAGAGAATTTATTTCAGGTCAAGCAACATTATCGCTCATATGTAGTGCAACAAAATAAAAAAAACATAATCATTTTATTCAAAGAACGATTCTTTTTAATTTAAATTAATTTTATAATTATTAAATGTCTCAACATTTCATACATCCCTTTATATACGGATGTCTTTATCTACATAAGATACAAATTAAACAACAAATTGTAGAAATGTTCCAGAATGGTGAAAGCAGAGTAAAATTACAGTCGATTTAAATTTAAACCAACCGATCATTTTGAGGACGATTTTCAATTTTAACAAAAGGAATACACTGGAAAGAGTTTCCAGAAGTGATCAAAAATGCAAGACTAACAGAGCTGTGGACAGTTGCTATTTGCGACCCTTTTATCAGAACATCCCGCATAAATCAAGAAATAAACGAAGCCCGTGTGTCGGAGAGTACCATAAAACGAAGACTAAAAGAAGCCGGTCTCTATGGTAGAAAATCAGCAAATAAACCCTTCTGCAAAAATTAGAACTTTACTTTTTGCAAGAACTGGACAGATGGGCAATGGAAAACAATTTTGTTTTCCGATGAAAGTCGGTTCCAATTATTCAAATCTGATGGCATTTCATAGGTGAGAAGACATATTAATGAAAGGTATAATCCCAAGTACACTAGACCTACTGTGAAACATGGTCGGGCAGGCTTTATGGTTTGGGGATTTTTTTTTATCATTATATTTTGAAAAATCATGTGCTTCCATTTGCCGAAGGTAACACGAGTTTAAGGTGGACGTTTCAGCACGATAAAGATCCAAAACACACATCTAAGTTAGTTAAGGAATGGTTAGCTTCTCGAGAAGAATGTGTAATGTCTTGGCCAGCACAAAGTCCCGACCTCAATCCAATTGAAAACCTTTAGGGTTAAATTGGGATAATCCACACCGAAAGACTGTCAAATTTAAATAAACTATACGAAGAAGTTCAAAATCAATAGAAAGAAATATTTAACAAATGTATTGATTATCAACTGAAACTAGACTAAGAGCTACTAGATACTAAATAAAGGAAGGCTAAATGTACGTAAAGTTGTTTTATTTTATAATTGTTCTAGTTTTGACTCAAGGATTTTTTTTCGAATATTAATAAATACCCTAACAAAACATAAACAAATGGTTGACGAAATTAATGTTGGTTACTACAGAGAAAAATTGAACGGGAGAACAAGCGAAAGTCAGCATTTACAAAAAAGATGTCTACAACAGATTTGTATAAATATTTTATGCATATTGTTCTTGAATTTTATTCTTGATTTGAATTTTAATTATAAATTATATAAAAAATTTAGAAGAAAATTAAAATAACCGATGTATTCATAACTCAAAATCTATGCGTGGTTGACAGTTTTAAAACTTAAATTCGTAGTTAGGATACATTAAACACCCCCGACACCAGTTGCAACTTTTTTTCTTTGCATTTGTTGAGTAGTGTATTCGGCGATGTTGAAGGTGTGGCTGTGCGAATTTTTGCATCCGTACACCGGAGAGACGAGCGGTATATTAAAGTGCTGTTGTAAACGTTAAAGAGAATTAATACTTATGTTAATATATTTACCCTCATCGCAAGAAGCATACGGTTCAGAAACAGGTCTGGCTCATACCTGCAAAAAACAAAACGAAGACACGTTACTGGTTTTGAAATACGATATAAATTGCTCAATTAAGGTAAATTTAAGATTCCCATAGTTTACGGAGTGAAAAAAATTAATTAAAATATGTCTACCATAAAGTCCGTTATGCCGCAGAGGTGAATAATATTACACGTGGGTTGGAAACCGCGAACGGAATGGATTCTTGAATTCCATCCACATTAGTTATTTTCCGGATGGTAAAACAGTTAAACACGCTGAAAATCTCGGTTTTATGTGCCTCCCGTTGTTGTGCGCCGTCGAAAATCAACGATTAAATTTTCCCCGAAATTAATTCACCCCCTTTATTGAAAACAAGGCGGAATTAAAACAGAAAAGAAAAGGATTTATCAGACAGACCCCGGTAATAATAAAATCCAGTCATTCCGCCGTTTGCAAATAGTCTAATGAAAGGGTTGATGATCTCCTTGTTGGGGGGAGTGAAATATTCATTAACAAGACTTTTTTCTTCACCCTTTGACGTCTCAATTATATTATAATGAATTTTTATCCTTAATCCAATTAGGAACTGAGTTTTTTTTGCTGCTGTTTTCATAACAAGGATATTTGCTTTAGTGACGGCGGGGTTTTTTCTTTCAATTATGTTTAATTAGGTTTAATTAAAAAAAATGAGCTCATTGTAATGATGTTGTCATATTATTAATCAGCTGATGTCGAGTGACATTCTTATTATAACTGTAATTTTAATTATTGTCGAATAAGATTGTTTTTTTTTTTTTCGTATAATATAAGAAATTATTTCTTAAATAAACAAAAACAAGACAAGTTAAAATATTATTCTTTAAAAAAAAATTAAGAAACGTATATAGATTAACTTCTGAATTTTTTACACTAATAAATAAATAAATAAATAATGTAGTAATAATATTTTTTTTTTAATTTTATCAATTAATTATAGTTTAATAGAATTAAAAGTACAAATCAAAAAGTCTTTAAGATTATAAAATAATTAATTATAATAACTTTTTTTAAATAAATTTAGTTTAACCATTCTAATTTTCAATTACAATATTTCAATTTATAGTCTTTTCAGCGTGTTAACAATTCTCAACTAACAAATTTTCTTGATTTTTAAATCTATTTTCATTTAATTAAAAAATTTGATAATTTTATGTATATAATTATAGATTTATAATTTTACTAAAAGAAAAAGAAACAAATTAAACATAAATATATTAAATATATTTATATTAATTTAGTTTGATAATTTGATTCCTTTATACTTTAGCTTTTAAAACATAAATATCAACTATTTATAAAAAATTCTAAAACTTTTTTCTATTAATTCATAAATAATAAAATTTACATTTTTAATTAATTAAGTTTGTTTATGATAATTCAGAATAGAAATAATTTTGTGATATTTTATAAATTTATTTACATATACATATATTTTATGAAAATAAATAAATAAATAAATAAATTTAATATATTCTGATTTTTAAATCAAAATTTTGCCATTTAATTAATTATATAGATAAACTACTAGACTAGATACTATGTATAGACATAGTTTTATTAAAACAAAAAAAATTACAAAAATGTTTAAAAAAATTAAATTAATTTACTTTGCAACTTTATATTTTTTATATAAATTTAGCTAGTTAAAAATTCTAATAGTTAATTCTTGATTTTCCGAGTATTTTTCATTTAATTAAGAAATAACTAAAATCAATTTAATTGTTTTTCTAATCTTAATTAATTATTCGTTTTTTTTTATAAATTATTATAAAATTGTCTTGATATTAAATCTTTTTTTCAGATTTATTAAGAAATTCAATTTATTAATATTAATTTGTAACCAAAAGAGATATTCTGTTTTTAAAATTAAAGGTTTGCTATTTAATTGTCTATTAATAGTTTTAATAAAACAAAAAATATAAAAATGTGTAAATTATTTTAAAATTTGAAAATAATTACTTTGAAAGTTTACTTTTTTGATAAATTTTGTTTATTAAAAATTAAAATATTTATTTCTTGATTTTCTTAATATTTTTCATTTAATTAAGAAATAACTAAAATCAATTTAATTGCTTATTTAGTCTTAAATAACTATTCATTTTTATATAAACTAAGTTTATTAAAATCTATAACCTAATATTTTTTATTTATTTTTAGATATTTATTATAATATTTATATTATATATATTTATAACACAAAATTTTTGCTTTATTCTGATTTTTAATTTAAAATTTTGCCATTTAATTATTTATTAATAATTTTATTAAAACAAAAAATTATGAAACTGGTTAAAATTATTTAATAAATTTAAATTAATTTAAACTTTAAATTAATCTAATTAAGAAATTCAGTTTATTAATACTGATTTATAACACAAAGAATTTTTGTCATATATTATGGTACAATATTGTATTTATTTTTGTATGGAATTCTTGGTCATAAATTCAGTTCATAAAAGAGTTTTAGTAGTAATTTAAAATATCCATTTTATGACAATAAAATTAGTTTATAATTTTATCAATTTAAGTTACAATAATACTGTCCCATAAAACACATATTCCAGATGCTACGGTTAAATAAATATTCATTATCTTTGAAATATTAGCATTTTTTAGTATTTTCCACATACCAATTGATTGACTAATTTAATCGGATTAGCAAAATAATCAAGATCGAGCCAAGTGTCAATAGTCTCTATACAGACATAAAACTAGTTTCGTAGCGTATAACATATTGTCTATGAAATAAATTTCCATATAAAATTAACTAATGCATTAATATAAGCATTGTAACTCATCTATGGATAAGCTAAGACCATTAATAATTCATATTAATTAAACAATACTTGATCATCGAAGCCAGGACTTTTATAGTAAGCGGGTACTTTGCTTATTGCCGTATTGTATGTATTCAAGTCGTTCATTAAAACTAATCGATTCATCATAATATCGTCTACCGTTAAAGTGTAAATTAGTTTGAAATAGATCGCCGTGACACAAACAATATCCACTCCTATTAAAAAATTGTTATTATTCTAATTAGATCGGTTGATTGAGTGAATTGCATGTGGCCACGTCATTAAACGGGAATAATAAAAGTAATTAAAATATTGATTTTTCAAATCAACTTCCAGGAAATTAAACAAATTTAAATAACGTACCTCGCGACAATTATAAATGTTTTAAAATGCAAAACTCACAAAGGGTTGAAAAATCCATTAACCGTAATTGATACGTACATCAGCGTCTGGACCGGAAACGCGTCACCCCCTCCAAAAAAACAATCCGTCATTATCGCAACGCACAGATTAAAACCGGGCAACCGGAGTGACGTCGCAATTAAAAACAAAAAAAGGAAAACCGGCGTGTTGACATCGCGAACCGACCCCTTTCAATTAATCAGACACCGCAAAGCCGGTCTTTAAAAACTTAAGAAAACACCCCCCCGAGCCAAGGAAGAAAAAAAGCCCAGACAGCGATTAAATCGTTCATTAACACCCCTTTTCAGTAATAAACGTCAATTAGAAGTTAAGTAATTATATATTTAGCGGCGGTGTCGGTTTCTCGCGGAGGGTCGTAGCTTTCCGGAACGGTTTGCATAATGGACCAGCCCGAAAAGGGGTAATTAAAGGGGATGCTCGCTTTTAATTAATGACGACCTGTTGCGTCCCGGGATCTGCCTAATAAATGCCTCTGGTTGTTTTAAAACGGCCTGTCTGACTTTGCATAATAACCGCAATGGATCCGGGAACAGATTCCGGCAACGGAACGACACCTGTTGATCCCGAAATTATCAAACCATGTTTTCCTGTTTTTTAAAATAAATATAAATGTTTATAATAAAATATTACGGTTATAGAAAATTAAAAACAATATATATAAATTTATTTTAAGAAAAATATTAGATTATAAAAAAATAATAATAAAAAAGTTAAATATGGCGACAAAAAATGAAAATAGTAAATTAAAAAAAGATATCAATTTATTTTACTAAAATGTGAAAGTATGTACATGGTGACCTAAATTGATTGTTTTTGGCAATTATGAGTGTTTCTAGTTCAGATAGAAAAAAATATATAATTAATTAAATTAATTTTAACCAAAATTCAAGAATATTTTTGGAAAATTTTGTGGTATTTAATATAATGTAAAACATATGGAAAATACCATTATTCATAAGTGACCAAGTTAAAGCTGCTTAATTTGATACTTTTAATAACTGATCATTTATTTGAAAATTAGTAATTAAGTTATATGTTTTCACAATTTTAAAAAGATCATATAATACCTCCTATATTTCATAGAAAAAATGTTAATTATCTTTCCCGAAATTGTAAAGGCAACTTTAATTACTATAGTTTCCATTTGAAATACAAACATTACTTAGAAAAATTAAGGAGATTAATTTTTGAGATAAACATCTTGTCAGTATTTATCTGTTTGGTGCCAAAATTTAGTTAATTTTGAGTTTTTGAGTTATTTTTTTTTTTAACAAAATCGAACGTAAATAATGAACACTATAAAATTTGAGTACAAATAATGTCCCCTTCTAAAATGGTCCTTGGTTAAAGTGATTTTCAAAAATGAATTTTCCATTATCAAAATTTACAGACATTTTAGAACCACCTTTCAAAATTTTTGGAAAAAAATTGATAACTAAAAAAGTATTAGGTTAAGGCTTTTATTTCCAGTATTCAAAAATATTTTTTCTTTAGTACTATTTTAAAAACAAAATCTATAATATTATAACATTGTAAGCAATTAAAAGGTCAATAAATCGTCATCATTATTAAAATCAAAACGAATGAATGAAATGATATTCTAATAAAAAAATATAAATATCAAACTTACATAAATGCACGTTCAAATAACAATTTTTAATGAACGAATAAACTAAATTTAAAAATGACAATACCTCTTGATACAAATATAAATACCGGACACACAAATAGACTAAAACTGTCTCATAAATATCGAATTCAATACGGAAATTTAATTATTAACAGATACGGATCGCTATTAATTTTTCATTACAACCAATAAATTACCCCACATCAATAATAACAAATTCTAGAAACATTCCATGCACCGTTTATTAACAATATTCAATAATTAATCGTTCTTGAACCGCACCACGTATTATTATTTAGAAATGTTTAATGAAACGTTTCAATAGATTTTAATTACAGACGTCGTTACCAGTACTTTAAATATTCATAATTCCCGGAATGTATATTTGGATTTACATATTGGATTGGATTAATAACCGCTTACAATGGTTTTATTGTAAACAACTTAATTAACTAATTAATTCATGGAGAAAAACAGTAATTAACCGAGGCACTCAATTTCCAGCCAGAAGTTTTGCAGCTGATTCTCGGTTCCGTTTTAGAATGTGTGAGAATATGGCGAATAATAAATGCAACAGCGTTAAACATTACTGACACTTAGCATTATAATAAGCACTAATTGCAACTATTACTTATGTTGTTGCAAAATAATATATAATTAGCACCTAGAAATGCTACGCCTCTGACAGATAGCAACTGCACTCATTTATATGTTAATTATTAGGTAAGCGTTATCTTGTTAGGTTTCGCTTTGAACTCTTACGAATAAATCGATTAATGTTAATTATCAGTTTCGCTGCACACACACAAAAAATAATAATGCGCATTGGTAACTGATAATTAAAATTTTGGTGTTTGTGTGCGTTTTTCATGCGGAATATTTTCCAGTGTTTGTCTTTAATCAAGTGAAAGATTCGCGTCTGTTTTTGTTTCCCAACATGCTAGATGATAAATTGATTGAGAAACCTTGGAACAATCAACAGCTAATTGGATTTTCTTAATTTGTGTTCGTTAAGCCAGTCGAATCTGAAAGTAATTAAATACATAAAACTGGCTCGTATCAGTTTACCGTTGATATGTTTTCATTTTCGTTTGCGGGTAATCCAATAAATATTACCCGTAATTTGTGTTAATTAAATTAAAATTGATCCGACACCGTCTCATTACTCCACCTTAAGTTGACTTCCATGAGAATTTATGATTAATCACTAGAAGGTATTAAATATAACTCGTTGATTTACAATTATTTGTATTATTTTATAAAAAAAATTGTCTACAAATTAATGAAGGAATCTTCAAAAGGTTACAACTTCTGACAAAAAATTATTTACAAATAAATAAATTAAATAAAAAATTGCTACCCTAAAATCAAAATATAATACTAGAACATTTTTACTAAAATTTTCAGAATTTTTTTATCACTACAATTAGCTGAAACACACATGTTAGTCTCGTATTTAATTTATTTTTTCAGTCAAATTTCAAAAATATAAATTTCATATTTATTTTTTTTATCACAACATTTTTATTAAAATGTAAACAAATTTGTAAAAAAAATCTATTCGATATAGATAGATTTATTCTATTTTCATTTTTCAGAAAAAACTTAAAAATATAAATTTCATGTTTATTTCATTTATTACAATATTTTCAAATATTTTTTCCAATTGTGTGAAGTTTTAATTAGAAGTTCTGGACAAGAAATCTTAAAAAATATACTATTTAGTAGTAACAAATAAATTAAATAAAAAAAATCATGAAATTTTTTGAAACAGATCTTTCTTCGTCGTCTAGAAAGGGTTAAATGAATGAACAAAAAATGTGAAACCATTTATTAATTTTTTTTTTTTCGTGTTTATATACATATATATATATATATATATATATATATATATATATATATATATATATATATATATATATAGTAATAACAAATTAAGAAATATTTCTCTAATATTATCAAATTATACATTTTACTGAAAAATTCATGAAATTTTTATATTTTGTCACTACAACTGCCTGAAAAAATATTTCTTCATCGTCTACAAGTAAAATACAAAAAGTGTTAAATGATTTATTTTATTTTTTTTTTCAGTCAAAATTTAAAAATGTTTACTAATAAATAAATTAAATAAAAAAATTGATATCCTAAAATCACAAAATAATACTAGAACATTTTTACTGAAATTTTCAGGAATTTTTTTATCACTAAAACCAGCTGGAATAAACATTTTCTGAACCAGAAGTCTTAAAATATATTATTTAGTAGCAACAAATATATTAAATAAAAAAAAATTTCTCCAATATTAATAAATTATAATAGAACATTTGAACAACAACACTGAATAATTCATGAAATTTTTTTCTTCAATCACTACCTGTAACAAATATTTCTTTGTTGTCTACAAATTAAAAAAAGTAAAATAATCTTCTAAATGTGTAAAATAATTTATTTAATTAATGTTTGCAGTCAAAACTCAAAAAGATAATTTCTATATTTAAGTTATTTAACATTAACATCTGGAAAAGAAGTTATAAAATATATAGTCTTATGTTAATTATTAGTAACGTATAATTAAATTTAAAGAAATGTTCCTTCAATATTACCAAATAATACTGGAACATTTTTACTCAAATTTTCATGATTTTTTTTTCTTCAATCACTACAACCGCGTGAATAAAACATGAATACAAATAAACACGTTTCAATTATGTTAACGTCCAAATCCATTATGTCCGAGTCTGAAAACCAATAAAATCAATTATACTAAAAACTAATTATTTACGTTTTTTTACCGAAACCAATTTACGGCCATTAGAATAATTCGAACTGAAATGCACAAAACTTGTAGCGGTAATGCGGCCGCTAAATTATTCTAATTACGGTTTTGGTTTCATTTTCGTGTTATTACATGGCGAAATGAATTTTCTCGTCGGTCGCACAATTAAACCGCGATCGTTTCAATTTTTCCTGCTGAAAATGCACCGTAATTATAAATTAGAATCGATACTGCTGTATAATTAAATTTGAAATGAGTTCTTTAATAGTTTTTCTTCATAATTAGAGACGTATTTGCATTCGGGTAATTATGAATTTTTTTCATCGGTAATAATTTAATAAAGCCAGAACATTAAAACATAATTAGTAATTTTTCTGTTTGTTTCTGGCCATTAAAGTGAACCTTTTGTTTTTTTGGTTGCAGCTTGCAACTAATTTTACTATTTAAAAATAATGACCGCTAATTGTTTTCTAATGAATGAATTTTTGTTTATTTTGCACGGACATTAAAAGTCTGTTTTGGTTGTGGTAATAATTAAAGTCTTCATTAAATACTGCTAAGTTAAGTTAAATGTAAATAAAAAAGCACAGTACATTTACACGGTTTCCGTAACAAACAAACAGCACTGTTAATTTATCGTTTGTGGGATAATAAAATAAATTTTTAAATTTTTATCCACGAATCCTGCTTATTAATTCAGCTCATTTGCTGGAATAATAATTATTAATCAAGGTGTGTACCTGTTGTACTGATTATCATACATCACCGGTATACTTTAACGTTCCGTTCGTACGTGATTTGCTAATTAAACCATTATTTTGTCATCTAAACGCAAATTATTCGATCGTGAGCGGTTTTTGGTTGGGCTTTTTCGGATGTTTCAGAACACACCGATGGTTGACGTCATTTCTATATTCGTATTGGGAATATTCAAGTATTTTTGTGACAACTTCAACCATCACGACTGTATTAGGTTGTCAAGAAAGTTATTTTTGGTTTTTGATAGTGAATATTCTGTTAAATTTTTAACGTGGTGATGTGGAAGTGATATACAGTTTTAAAGCACGTGTTTCTTTCTATCTAAACGTGTAATTTTGTTTTTATTTGAATCCTTTTGTCATTTATTCAGGGTTTATAATAAAGTATGAATAAAAAACAAATTTGTAGAATTTTCAGGAATTTCTTAAAAATGATGATATTGTAGCGTATGTTCCAAGCATTGGTCAATAGAAAGTGGTTAATTCTTCTTAAGTCACACTGTAGAAATTCAATGAAGTGGAGTACGAAAGTTTGCCTTAGCCGCCAAACTCATCAGACCTTTCACCAACTGATTATCATTTTTTCAAACATTTCAACAACTTCCTACACTAGAAATGCGACTTCGTCGCTTCCAGAATCCCTATTCAACCGGAATAAATAAGCTTGATTCTTATTCTCAAAAATGTATTTTTTTAAATGCTCCTTAATGTGGTTAATAAATATTTGTTTAAAGTTAGATTTGTGCATTTTATTTTTAAGTTTGAAAAACACAAGAACTTTCTAAGAACTTTCTTGACAACTCAATAGAAATGGAGAGTCCGTTGGTCAGAGAAAACTGGGAGAACTGTCGGCCTGGGGGTGATGCAGGACCATTTCATTAAAAACAGTATGAAAATGGTTAGATTGTCTTTGATGTAAGCGGTCAATATCTAATTGTAGTGAATTTAGTAATTTTTCCGTGTGTTCCCGTTCATCATTACCGTAATGTAAAGTTTCCTACGCTTTATTACAACATATTAAACCATAAAGTCCAACGATGTTTCATTATTTAATTAAGGCATGGGTTTGATTTAAACCGGACCAGAGGGCAAATATACCTTTCACAGTTCAATCGAGCAAACTTTATTTCTAATTGTATGAAATTATGAAGATTAGCATAATCATAATAATGAAGGGAATTACGCGGAATGGAAAAAAATAATGCCGGAGAAGGCTTGGAGGTACGAGTGTCTTCATGTGGTAGAGGATCGGAAGACCTCACACTCTAACACACCACTCCCACGAGACCATTACATCGGCATTTCGTGGTCCATAATTAAATGAAATAATCGTTTAATTAGTTTGTTTACATCTCTCGCGGGCCTGTTCCATAAGCCATGCATGCCGAGATGTGAAATAAGTACAGTAATTAGCCCAGTGGTGTGGTGGTGCACCGAACATGTCTAGATGGTATCGGATAGGTTCAGGCATGTCGTGAGACGGTCATGCTCATGAAATTATTCCGATATTTAACTGCCGGCCCCTCGTTACCATCGATTGCTCGGAATTAGCAATCTTAAACAGATCTAATTACGTTTTTTTTTTTTAATTCGGTTTAATAACTCACGGATAATCCCGCTATAATATCTATCAAGGTTCGACGAATCTTATAATTGCTCAATAGAAAACTAGAAATCATTCAGTTTTTTATATTATAATATGATGTAGTTTAAGATTACTTCATCCAGGATATACTGTTTTTTTGGATAATTCATAAATAAACCAGATACCAAGACTGTGTTCTTTTGTGTAAATATTGACCTGTAATAGCCATTTTTAGTAATAAGCAATGAATACTTTTTTTAGACAATTATGTAACATAAATAGTATTGAATAAAAAATAAAAATACCTTTCAAATGAAGTGCTATAAGAATACTATTTTTATTATAAAAAAGGAGCGAATAGTAAGTACCCTATGGTACTGAGATATAACATGTTAAATTTATGACAAAATTAGGTTTAATTAACATTTTCAAAATTTTAAAAAATAAGCACAGTAGGAAAAAATATTTTTATGCAGAACAAACTTTTTCCATTGCATCAAACGGTGGTTAACTAGAGTTTCTAGATTTGCATATTATTATTAGTGTTATAATACCCGTAACTTATTTAAGTTACTTAAATAACTATAATAAATATTTAGCGAAAAAATTCTTACAACAACTTTATGAAACAAAGAAAAACATTTATCCTACACTTACGTATACAAATTTAGTGTGGTTAAAACATAAACTAGTGAAACTTTAAAATTACTGCAATTTGTACGTGAACAATTCATTTCAGTGCAGTACGGAATAATTTCTAAAATTTATGCAAATTTCATGTCAACTATTAAATTATGACACAACTATTACTAATCCTGTTATTTTCTGTGGTTCTACAGAAGTTTATTTACACCACAGTAATTTTACATTAACAATTTGCCACATAATATATAGATTATGTTACTGTATCAATACATTTTTAGTCATTAATTAAAAAAATTATTTGTCCACAATTTATATTTTTATATACTAATTCCATGATTTTATTTGAATTAAATTTTCTTATAAATATTAAATGGAATAATTTTAGTCTTCCATATTATATTAAATTAACAATAACAATTTTATTTTTTATATTTATTTAAATTTCATGTAAACTATCATTTTATTACCCAACTAGCTTATTTATACCACTGTAATTTTACATTAGTAACAATTTGTTACATAATTTATAGATTTTGTGAGAATCAATATTGAATCGAAACAAATTTTAATCATCATATATAATTTCATGATTTTAATAAAATTAAATATTAATTGCAATTTAATAATAACAACTTTACTCTACATTATACTTATTTAAAATTCATGTAAATTGTTAAATTATTGCCATTGCTAATCCTGCTACTTTCTGTGGTTTTTCAAAAGTTTATTTATACCACTATAATTTTACATTAATAACAATTTGTCATATTTAAAGATTTTGTGGGAATCAATATGGAATCGAAACAAATCATTCCCTAAAATTTTAGCTTCACAATTTATATTTTTTTATACAATTTCATGATTTTATTAAAACTAAATTTTCTTACAAATATTAATTTAACAATAAGAATTTTATTTGAACATACATTATATTTATTTAAACTTCATGTAAAATATTAAATTATTACCCTACTAATCCTGTTATTTTTTGTGGTTTTACAGAAGTTATGTATATACCACCATAATATCACGTTAATAAGAATTTATCACATAATATATAGATTGTATGAGAATCAGTATTGAATAGAAACAAATTTAAATAGTTTCCTAAAATTTTAACTTCACAATTTATATTTTATATATAATAATTCCATGATTTTGTTAAAATAAAATGTTCTTATAAATATTAATTGGAATGAGGCAATTTTAGGCTTCCACAATTTTTGGTAGTTTTGTTTCTGCATATTAATCTAACAATAACAATTTTATTTTACATTATATTTATTTAAATTTCATGTAAATTGTTAAATTATTACCCAATCATTACCAATCCTGCTATTTTCTGCGGTTTTACAGAAGTTTATTTTGTATATACAGTGTAATTTTACATTAATAACAATTTGTCACATAATTTATAGATTTCGTGAGAATCAATAATGTATTGAAATAATCCATCTCCAACTATATTATCCTCAGAATTTACATTTTTTCTATAATATAATTATTTCTTTGATCCTGCTATTTTCTGTAGTTTTTCAGTAATTTTATGTTAATAACAATGTGTCACATAATTTATAGATCTTTTTGAGAATCAACATTGTATAAAAAAATTATTAAAAAAAGGTCCACAATTTATATTTTTTATATAACAATTTCATGATTTTATTAAAATTGATATTTTTTGGCATTTTGGATTTTAATAATCCTGCTACTATATGTGGTGTTTCAAAATTAATATATAATAAAATAATTTAAATATACTGTACCAAATAATATTTATGAATCACTTCCATTATCTTCAAAGAGATTGACAGAAACAACACCTTCAAAAAAAAAAGGAAGAAAGAGGTCCATAGATTGAATTACAGTGTTCGTAATAAGAAAAAATGTGGGCAATAAATATCCGACGTTTCAACCGCACATCTCGAATGAGGTATCCTACTTAACTAATTTCATAGTGACGTCACGACTCATTACGTATGCCAACGTGAAGTAATCATTAGGTATTGATTGAACTTTTTTACCCCCTCGGCTGGGCGAAAGGGCCCGAAAGACGCGTGCGCCGTCTTTTTAGTCACGAATGCATGTGGAATTAATCGTTTTTCAATTTTCGGTGACACTCGGACAATAGGACCGCGTATTGAAAGATTGTTTTCGCCTGTGACGGCCGAAAAAATGAAACGGTACCCAATCGGGATGTGTGGTTATTGTTATGCATTACCCGTATGTGGATTGCTTAATGAATTACGGCCCTGACACTGTGTCCTATTACAATAATAAAAATATTGAGCGTTATTGTCCAAATGTTGTTAATTATACGATATTAGGGGGGAGATAAAAGTCAATATGGGTATCCACAAACGATTCAAAATGAGGACGGGGTTATTTAGCCAAAAATAAATTGAGGACAGTCGAGGGATAATTGATAATATATCAAAGACCTCGCTCACAGTTTCTTCAATATGTTTGTCATAATTAGATTTATATTCCTTTAAGATATTTTCTCCACATCCAATTATTATAAATTCCCTACAACTTTGATAAACATATTTTCCTAAATTAAAGGAATATTTTTTCTCCAATTTGATTGTTGAAATTGAGGCTTTAATTATCATAATAGCAGGACTAACAAAGGTAATGTGGTATTGGCAACGAAAGAGCAATCAAACAAATTAACTCCATAAAAATACAATTTGGTTGAATTGTCGTTGGATTGTTTAATTTGTTTAAAATTGCTTTCGCGTTAACAATAATGTGAACGTAATTTTCATAGTCTAAATGTTTTTTACAATGTAATTAAATAAAAATACATACGATTGTACGCTCTAGTGATTGGGAACTTTTGAATACTGTGCACATGTAATTACACAAAATTAATTATAATTAAATATTAAATACACCTGATTTTACTGTTCCACATAATTACAGTTTTCCTCTTCGTATTACGTTGTTTATAGACAAAACATTTTATATGTACACTTAACGGAATTTGCCTGCCATTATTGAAACAGTTAAGTATTAAATATATCAAGAAATGCATAAAAAATAACAAAAAATCAAATGAGCTATTTCGATAGTAGATTGTTACATGCACTCACAGCTAAAGTAATTAGTATTTAAAAATTGATTTGTGGAAGCTCGTGCATATCGGACAACATGCTAATCTGCATAATTGCCTTATGTAATTAGTAAGTTGTGTTACGTGGAAACTAACCTTACTTTTCAACCATTTCAGCTTTGTGATATTGATCTTTTATTATAATTAAATACTTATAAAAATTATATGACTTACATTTTTAATATTTAAATGTATAAAATATACATATGGTATAAAATGTACAAAGTCTATGAAATTTATAAATTTCATATTTTTAACATTTTTAACCTCTAAAATGAAATATGTGAAATGTATAAATCTATAAATATACAAATGTATAAAATGTATAAAATGTATAAAATGTATAAAATGTATAAAATGTATAAAATGTATAAAATGTATAAAATGTATAAAATGTATAAAATGTATAAAATGTATAAAATGTATAAATGTATAAAATGTATAAAATGTAAAGAAGAAAAGGAAAAACTTTTTAAGAGCTATCTAAAAATTAAACAAAAAAAAATAGAGGCAACCACCTCTAAGAAAAAAATTTTTAGAGGTGTCTAAAAATGTAACAAAGAAAATATTGTATTTGAGGTAGAAAACATATAAAATATTTTTATTATTGTATTTCTTAATTTTGCTATTTTTATAATTTTAAAAAATGTTATTTTGGCATCTAATTATTTGGTATCTAAAAGAAATTAGTTTATTTAAAGTAGAAAAGGTATATAATATTTTTTGTTTATTATTAAGTTTTGTCATTATTATAAGTTGTTCAATGTTTTATATATAAATATGACAAGACTTAATAATAATTAACAAAAAATATTATTTACATACCTTTTCTACTTAAAATAAACTACTAATCAGTTAAAGGAAAAAACTTTTTAACAATAGAGGTATCTAAAAAATGAAACAAACATATTATTTTATTAGAGGTAGAAAAATTATGAAATATATTAAACATTGTTCCTTTGGCATTCAGCTATAGAAAAATTCATTTAGAAGTATTTAAAAAAACAAATAAATCAGTTTATTTAAAGTTCAAAATATATATATTTGCTAATAACTACCTAGTCTTGCCATTTTTAAGTTAAAAAATTATTCTTTTGCCAACAAACTATAGGAAAACACTTTCACGCAGTTTCATCATGATGAAATTTACGAGCTAATAAACAGTGCGGCTTATTAAAACACGCGAAATGTCATTGGATAGAAAGCAGTTTCTAATTACCGTTCAAGTTTTCAGCGTCGGCATGTGACAGGTCAATTGTTCCAGCCGTATTTGGTTATCTAACCCATAAATAAAGACGTACGTTCGCAATACGGTAATATATGTGAGCATTTTGCGTGACAATGAGGAAAATTTAGAGAGAAAGTGTGGCCGGAATGCGTGATTACGCTAAGCGAGGAATTAAAAGGCTCAGTTTTAGTGGAGAGAAGCGACCGAATTGATCCTTACGGTCGTCCCGCTTTCGGACGACATTTTATTTATTTATGGCCCTCGACTGGATTCTGTTAGCACGGCAATGGTTTAATTGGGGAAGGGTCCGTAATTTACTTAGTTTTATTCATCACCCGATCGAAACTATTTTCGAATTGATCGTCGCATGAATTTTATGGCGGTTACAATCCTTTCGGATTGATTTTATATGATTTTTTCTTGAACGTGGGACAGGAATATCGTACGTACACGATTCCGATTAAATTTTAAAGGGTAATCACATCAGTCGGGCGGGTTAAATTGAAATATCGCTGAAAAGCACGATTAAAAAGTGAAAAATTCATCGATCCAATCAGAGACGTTTCAATTAGTCGAAAACTCTTGTGTTTCATTATGCATCAATTGCCGTTAAATTAATCATCCCTCGTTCGTCCCATTAATCTAATTGCAGCCAATTACGGTTTTTCTCCTAATTTACATAAGTAGTGCTGTGGCGATCGATTTTTGCGGAACATAATTAATTAGATCGGATCCCTTCGAACGAGAGCCTCATTTCGAGGGAAGTAATGAAGTAAATTGATTGATATGATGGACGCTTTTCGAATAGGTAGTCATCTATGTAAAAGGGATCGGAGGATCTGGACACAATGTGTCCAGAAGTGGCGATAACGTAACTAAAACTGTGCGGGAGTCTGCGACCGTTCTTTTCTTTTCTTCCCCTTGAATTTTATCGGCGATGACGACTCCGGGAAAACGCAGCAGGAAAACTCAGATGATCCATCTGCAGCGATTTGATTTATTTATAATGTTCTGATTTCAAGTTATATTTAGATGAAAGAGAACTATTTATTACTATTTTTACTATCTATTTATTTATCTAGTTTGTGATTATTCTATAAATTTCCACACTTTTAAATATTAGATAATTTACACATGTCTAAAAGTAAATTTAAATATACAACAAAATAAATTATTAAAATATCAATTTAAAATGAACGATATCGACTCACATTATGCAAAAGTAGGCGACAAGACGGAACGAATATTATTACATATCGCAAAACCGGTCGTTGGGTATCAATTAACGTACAAATAATTATTGATCAAATCAAACATAGTTTATTCGCGTTGATACAATTAGTGATTAATGGTATCGCAAGTGTTTGCAAATAAAAACCGGATGTGATAATTCACTGTTATCAAATGACATCGGTGCGCCGCTTCTTGTTCACCAGTGGCAAAATATTAAATTTCAAGCACTATTTCACTCCGACGCTTGTTAAAACACTTATGTTTTGCCGTACAATAATTTTTATTCTCGGATTTATTTTACTGCGACTGAATCGAACGTCCATTTTAACGATTAACAAAACATTAAACACGAACGAACATCGTCCGATTTGTTAGAGCCGACTTTATTAATTTTGAGCAATGCTTAATTACAGATCACAAGGGTTATTACAGGTGTAAATGTCGTGCAGTACGGTGGCTAATGACACTAATTATGGAATATTAAAAATGAATCAATTATAAATTTCGTGCGATTAAATGAATTCATAAATTCTTACGCTGGAATTATTGCATCCGGCACATTAACAACGGTTGGAATTCATTTTTTTACACACATACACGGGCACACGATATTTGACCGGAAGTCGACACATTCATCAACTGAATCTCGCCTTTAAACTTTAAGAGGCGCAGTTACAAATAGTACTAATTACACTTTATGGATGGCTTACATAAAGTCCCGTATTACCGTGATGTCGTTACGAAACCTAATCACAATCCAATTTATTAAAAAATCGAAGTCGCCGTACAATTCCTCATATATATAAAAATTAATCACATTATCAATCTGAACCTTTCGTGGGCCAATCCAGTCCGCACGGCCGTTCCATCTAAGAGATTAGCAAGACAGATTCATTAATTAAGCCCCCAATCATTCATTACGCTGATTGTTAGTATAAGGTCCCGTTTTTAGGGAGCGGTTCCTTAGCAAAATGTACGCTTGTGTGCATCTAAGGTCTAAGGAAACGGACGGTTCGATCTTTTTCTAAGTCAAATTATTGAATGTGAATTTCAATTAATTGTAATTTCCTCTATTATTTTTTTTTATTTGTTCCCTTTATAATTCTGTTTATTTTATTGATCCTTTCGCCAGTTTCGTTTTATAAGGGACAATAATTTAAGTCTACTAGAAATGAGGTGAAACGTTTAGTTTCGTGGAAAAGATTATTTAAAATTTTATGGAGAATTAAGAACTCCTTTTTAAAACATTTTGTCCTTACTTTACTGGTATGATGTTTATAAAATAATTTATAATTTTTACTTATTTTATTGGTGTTTTTGTGATTTTAAACAAAAATAAATTGAATCTATTAAAATGTTATATACTAATGCTTGATAAAGCAATTTAAAATTTTTATTTTATTGACCTTTTTTATCAGTTTGATTTCAAATGAGAAAATAATATTAAAATGTTATATAGTAATACTCAGTTTCATGAAAAAGTATATTTAAATAATTAAAAATCCATTAAAATGTTACATATTAATACTCAGTTTCATGGAATAAAATTTTCAAAAATTATGTCGATTTTAACAATTCTTTTTAAAACTTTTTGTTCCTTACTTTTCTAATAAGAAGCTAATAAAATAATTTATAATTTTTATTTATTTTATTGATCTTTTCTTACCAATTTGGTTTCAAAAGGAAAAATAATTTTAATACATTAAAATGTTACATAGTAATACTCAGTTTTACGAAAAAAAAATATTTGAAATTCTTGTAGAATTTAGCACTTCTTCTTAAAACTTTTTGTTGCTTACTTTTCTAATATGGAGTTTATGAAATAATTTATAATTTTTATTTTTTTTATTGATTTTCAATACCATTTTGGTTTTAAAAGAAAAAATAACAGTTTCATGGAATAAAATTTTCAAAAATTATGTCGATTTTAGCACTTCTTTTTAAAACTTTTTGTTGCTTACTTTTCTAATATGGAGTCTATAAAATAATTTATAATTTTTATTTGTTTTATTGATTTTCATTACCAGTTTGGTTTTAAAAGGAAAAATAATTTAAATACATTAAAATGATACATAGTAATACTCAGTTTCATGAAAAAAATATTTAAAATTCTGGTAAAATTTAGCACTTCTTTTTAAAACTTTTCATTCCTTACTCTTCTATCATGGAGTTTATAAAACAAATTATAATTTTTATTTATTTTATTGATTTTTTTACCAGTTTGGTTAAAAAAGGAAAAACAATTTAAATCCCTTAAAATGTTACACAGTAATACTCAGTTTCATGGAAAAAAAATATTTTCACCAATATAATTCCAAAATGAAAAATAATTTAAATCAATTAAAGTGTTATATAGAAAAGAATATTTAATGTTGTGGAAATTACAACATCTTTTTAAAACTCATTTTTCTAGATATTTCACCAGTTTGATTTTAAAAGGAAAAATAATTTAAATTCCTTATTTTTCTGATATAAAGTTTAGAAAATAATTTACAATTTTTTTTTATCCTAAAAATAAAGATCATAAAATGTTAAGAAAAGAAAGTTAATAGAGTTTTTGAGTTAGATATTTTTTGGTCTGTGAAGAATTTGTTACTTCTTTTGTTGCTTTTTTAGACTTAACAAGATTCTTTCAAATATTTGTATGTATTTAAAATTCAGGACTCTACTTTGCGTTGCATTTAACAGCATAATTCATTATGGTAAAAAATGTAATTTTTCATAAATTTTCCGAGCTACGTCAAGATTTTCTGATTATCCTTTGTCAGAGATTTATTTAAGCGAAAACTAAACATTTTCACGCTAAGAATAAACTACTTTTAATAGTATAATTTTTTGTGTTTTCGCCGAGATCTCGAGATAATCCACAGGGAAATCTGCATATTCATAACCTGACCTCCAATCAGAAATTTCCTCGTCCGCGCACCACCGGACCGACCCCAAAACCGTCCCGCGTCACATTCACGAATGCAAATCGCCGACTGCAAAAGAGACCATCGACGCATCGAAAACCCGGAGCCGGGCACGGCAGAAAACAAAACGCGGCGAACGTCAATTAGCCGGCGGTTAAGGTGCACTTTTAATTGTCGGCCGGTGGCTGTCTGCGGTGGCGGCTTTATGTTTTAAAAACACGAGAGAGCGTCGTTTATCGATCGGCGCCGTTGAAAAAACGAGCGTCGCGGTGCTAAGTGCGAGTGTGGCATGCACGCCATCTTAGCAAACCGCAATTAAAACCTGCCCCTGACTAATGCCCCTCAGTTCGTCGGGTCCGCGGCCCCCCAAATGAAACCGCCGCCGACGTCTCGCAAACCGTCCCGCGTCCCCCTCGCCAACCCCCCTAACGACCCGGTCGACCGGCTGTATCCGTATCCTCAGCCGCCGCCGCCGCAACGCTGTTTACATGCCTGGTTTGCTCACTTCGACGCCTACACTTTCCACACTGCCGGGATCTGTTCCTTTTAATTATTAACTGTGCGTTCCCACTATTTTGTTTAAACCATTACTTTGCACAATATTTTTTCGGTAGGTAAAAACATCTTTATTATGGATGGAACTTTATACGGTTTTCGAGTAATTTTAGAAAATCAAGACAACGTAAAGGATCGTAAAAGCCTAATTTAGACAGTCAGTGTAAAAGACGAACAAAGACAATAAATGATTTTTTTCTTAGAAATTTAGTAAAAATAAATTCATTAAAAGCGAAACTTTTTATACTTTTAGAGTAATTTTGAAAAATCAAGACAACGCAAAGGATCGTAAAAACTTAATTTGGACAAAAGTTTTATGTGGATTCTATAAATAAGGTGTAAAATAAAATGCTTTTATAGAATTTAAGAGATTCTTTAGTGCAAAAATGTAAAAGGCAAAAGATAAAAAACTTTGCACATTATTTTTTCGATAGGTAAAAATATCTTTATTATGGATGGAATTTTATACGGTTTTCGAGTAATTTTAGAAAATCAAGACAACGTAAAGGATCGTAAAAGCCTAATTTAGACAGTCAGTGTAAAAGGCGAACAAAGACAATAAATGCTTTTTTTCTTAAGAATTTAGTAAAAATAAACTTTTTAAAAGTGAAACTTTTTAAACTTTTAGAGTAATTTTGAAAAATCAAGACGACGTAAAGAATCGTAAAAATTTAATTTGGACAAAAGTTTTATGTGGATTCTATAAAATAAGGTGTAAAATAAAATGCTTTTAGAGAATTTAAAAGATTCTTTACTACAAAAATGTAAAAGGCAAAAGGTAAAAACTATTTTTTATGTAAATTTTGTAAAAATAACTTGTTTAAGACGAAAGCGCTTTTTTTTCAAGCAATTATTAAAAATTATGACAACGTAAAGTTTTTAAAAAGCTCCATTAGTTCAAAAGTGTAAAAATAATATAAATTTTTGTAGGTTTTATAATAATATGTTTTTAAATAATGGAACTTCAACTTTGTGTTCTTTTAGAGTAATTTTGAAAATTCAAGACAACGTAAAGAATCTGAAAAGCTTAATTTTGACAAATTTTGACAATTTTTTTTATAGATTCTATAAAATAAGCAGTTTTATAAAAATAAAATGTTTTTATGGAGTTTAGAGGATATCTAAGCTCAAAAATAAAAAAAACTAAAATAATAATATACTACTTTTTATGTAGATTTTGTAAAAATAATTTGATTAAGAAGAAAGTTTTTTGTCCTCCTTTAAGTAATTATTAAAAATTAAAACAACATAGAAGTTTTTAAAAGTTTCACTGGTACCAAAGTTTAAAAGACAAAAAATAATAAATATTTTTTTTTAAAAAAAACGTTTTTGAAAATAACTTCTTATAAGATGGAACTTTTTTTCTTTTTTGGAGTAATTTGGATCCGCAAAGTTTAATTTGGACAAAGTTTTTATATGGATTCTATAAAATATGGTATTTTATATAAAAAAGATAAAGGCAAAAGATAATAAATTATTGTTTTATGTAATTTTGTAAAAATAACTTGATAAAAATTACAATATTATTAATTATTAAAAGTTTAGTTGTCCTTTTTCAAGTAATTATTGAAATAAAATGTTAAAAGGCCAAAATAATAAGCGAATAAAAAGGCCAACGATTTTATATAAACCGCTTCGGTTTGACACAATCGTGTCGGATAACCGTCAGGAAAATAATCGGCGAATTGTTAATTACACGAGCCAAACAGAATACTTAATTACGGACTGCGTCGCTCTTTTTACGCCGGACGAAACAAGGGTACGAGCTGAAGTTTCGTGTACGGATGGATCATTTGCATGCCGCTTGTTACGACTAATTTACCTGCGCCAGTGGCTATAAAAACGAACTTTCCTAATTTTTAGTTTTGTGAGAAAGGTCATGATTTCCATCGGGATAATTTGCGCAGTTTTTCTGCCTAATTAGGCCAACGCAAAGTACTCGGTAATGCCAATTAAGATAAGCAAATATTTATTGGGCCATTTCAGTTCACACAGTGTTATAAAACAGTGTAATCTTTGAGTTGTAATTAACACCGACTAATGAAGTGTAAATCGGTTAGCATCGGACAATTGTGTTCTTGTACCTTGGACGTTTTCTTCGTTTAGTTTGTTCACGGGAATTGGAAGAATCATTTCTTATTAAAGATGGAATTGAAAATAAAGGAAAATTCATTTACGATGGCGTCGTTAGAATAAACAAAATGGAAAGTCAGCACTCCAGTTAGAATAACAGCAACAATATTTATCATCGCCCATCGAGTCGTGTCATTAGTTCGAATCCGTTCTGTTGTGTCATCGCTGATGAAATTGCGAACCTGACGAAAAAAGGGCAAATTCATTCATGTAGAGGCGAATGAATGAATGAACCATTACGAGCTCCGGATGCCATAATATCCTCATAATTGTGCACTGTATTAAAATCTCACTTAACCTAATAACAATGTCACATGTAAACTTTTTCCATTGTCGATAAAAAGTGTGAATACGAGTCCGGTATCGTTTGAAAAAAGCTCAGCTACTTCCCCCGGCGATTAAACATTGTTCAACGTCAGTCATTAGCAATCACGAACGGCAATTAATGTGTCTTATCTATTTTTAATTAGGTCCGTGGACACAAATTAGTGGTTTTGTTTAAACTTTCGTAGTTGTCGATCTGTAGATCGCGTTCAGCCTATTGATAAAGTTTCATTATGAATGTTTATCCGGCGTTGCGGCAGTAATTATTTATTTATTTATAATTACAGGTTGTTCTCTTTGCGTGGCTAATAATTATAAAGCTATTTGCTTACCCGATAAAATCGCTCTCGTTTCAATGATCAACTCACCTCCTGAAACAAATAAAATAATGGTTGTATTACTGGTTCTGTCACAACACCATTAATACACGGATATTATAATTAAATATTCAAATGCTAAGTGACGAGATTGTTGTTTTCTGCTACTAATAAACTGTCTATTGATTTATTGGTATTCATTTATTTTACTTTTTATGTTATAATATATAAGAAGAATAAGAAGAATAAGAAGAAAATCAGTAAATTAATGATTTTCTTATTAACTTTGTTTAATCTTTTAATCATATATATTTTTTCAGTTAATAAGAATTTTAATAAAATAAAGAAATTCTGAATTCTTTTGTCTTAGTATATAAGTAGAATATAAAGAAAAACATTAAATTAATGATTGTTTTACTTCATTACTTTTTTTTAAGTTGTTGTTTAATCTAGTCTAAAACAATGTGGAGAAAGAAAATTAGTAATTAGAGTATTATATTATTGTGTAATTTTAAAGTCTACTTTTAATTAAATTTAATTACTTTTTTTTCCTTCATAACTTAAGATATATGACAGATGATGTACATTTATGATAAGAGAATATTTCTAATAAAATGATGAGAGATTCAATTTAAATATAAAAGAAACATTTTTTATTTCATTATAAGATGATTAAGAAAAATACCAATTTAATTATTTTTTAAATCTGCTTCTACTGTTTTCTTTCATTCTTTAATATTTTTTATTTTATTTAGTATTTTTATATTTATGATATAAAAAGAAATTTTTTATTTATTTAGTATTTTTATATTTAGGATATAAAAAGAAATAAGAAATATACATATATAATGACTTATTTTTAAAATTAATAAATATTCTCTATATTTTCATAAATAATATTTTTTATTTTGTTAAAGAAATAAGAAAAATATCAATTTTATGACTTTTTTTAAGTTGACTTTTTTAAAATCTACTTCTGCTGTAATTTTTTTCTTTTTTAACAAACAACAAATTTTTATATTTTTAGATTTTTTTTCATAAATAAATGATAATGTTAAAAATTAAAATAAATAGAAAACTCTGAGGAAAAAAAAATTAAACCTAAATATAATAAAAAACTACATTAAAATTTTTACAAATTTTTAAATTTACTTTTTTTTAATTATTTTTTTCTATGTTTAATATAAAAAATAATAAAAAATCTTAGATAATGACTTTTCACCTAAGTCTTAATCATTTGTTGTATGTTGTTGTGTATCACACATTTTATTAATAAAACAAACATTTTTTATATATTTATTTTTATAATCAAGTTTTTCTTATTATATATACACATTTATTATATTAATGAATAATTTTGTCATAATAATTCATAATTTAACAATAAAATTAAAAAGAGCAAAGAGTGTTTGAAGAAGGAAAATCGACATAACATTTAAAATAACACATAAAATATTAAATTATTAAAACCTTGAAAATTTCATTGGTTATTGTATTACACAATCTTTATATATAAAAAAATGAATGTTGATTTTATCCTTCCATCTTCTCAATTAACGTCTCCGGCGGACAACAATGACCGACCACCAATTACAAATTTCATTCACCTTAGAAAAAAACGCGTCCATTCAAGAATGCATATTAAAAATGAGATGAGAGGTCCGAGCGGGGGGAAAACGATCGAAACGAAACGGAGAGGCGAAAGAAAGAAGATGAACAAGAGAAAAAAAAAGAACGCCTTGTACGTAGTCGACGAAACAACGCGGGATAATTGTATAATAATCTCGGGGAGATGATGAGTTCCGGTGATCGGATTCTGTTAATAAAGACGAAAACCGCATTCATTTGCGGTTGTGCCCGGTCGCCGTAATGCATTCCTCCATCGTTGCAGCTCCCACAGAACCTATACAAGGTGTACGAACGGGTAGAGGCGTGATCGATGGATGTGGCGTTTTTTATCCGCCGTTCTGTTGGAAATCTATGCGAATACGGTGTGATGTACGGGTCCGAGCCGTGATTGTTTTTGCCGTTCAGGCATGTGTTCCATTCCGGGTAACAACTTGGGAAGATCGCCGGCAAAACGAAATCGATTCGGATCCCGCGTAATCACGGAACATTATGTCCGAGTTGGAAAAATTTTGTTGCCCATCATTCGATAATAATTTTCCCACCGGCTAAAATAATTTGGGTCACCTTAATGTCTGTATTTTTGATGAAATTACCGCCGCATAAATATTGACTACTTGAATTATTAACAATTTTTAACAAAAGCTGTAAAATGAATTCAATTTCACAGACACGTTCGAAGTGTATCAAAAAAGGACGACTCGTGGCGTTGTATTCATTACAATTTCACCATCTAATGACTTTAATCGTGCCTATAAAAATGGTGTGACAAAGAACATCGAATCGTACAAATAAAATCATAATTTATTAACCCGTTATTGATTAACCATTATGCTCATTATCTCTTGTCACTTTTCTTATTGTGATTAGTAATAACATGAATAATTTCGGTTGGATTGATTGATTTCTTAGAAACGCCAGCACAAATGAGTGTTTATGAACTGATTCACATGCATAAACCAAACAAAGAACTTATCGCTTGAGCTTGTTAAATATTATAATTATTGTTTTTTTTTGCGCCTCTAATGACTCACGTTTCCAGTACTGAAAGTCAATTTCACACATAAACCAAAAATTGTTATGGTATTATTAAGTTGTCGAGGAAGTTATTACTTTTTCAAACTTAAAAATAAATAAATCTCAGGTTAAATAAAAACTGAGGATGAAGCAGAATTCAATAGAAGAAGAATTGGCTTCTTTCTGTTGACCAAAACAGGGTACATACGCTCATTTGCATTTCATCGATTTGTTGAGATCATCTTTTGGTACAATTTTGTTTTTGTAAAGTGTTTGGTTACAGTCAAACCATTTTGCAAAACATCGCTGATTGTCCTATAATATCCACTTCATCACAAGTCACAATTTGAACTAGAAACAGGTCGTTCAGGATGCGTAAAAGAAGACTACACGACATTTCATAACGGAGGCTTTTGTGATTTTCGTTCAATTGGTGCGGTACCCATTTGTCGAGCTTTTTGGACTTTTCAACGTGTTTAAGATGGTTGGAAATGGTAGTATACGTTACATCTAATTCATCAACAAAGAAGCACGGATTGGTTTCAACTAAAGCCCTCAATTGATCGTTGTCAACATAATTTTCAAGACTCATCGCCGCGAAATTTTAGGGACCGTGATGTATGATGACGTTTGTTAGTGGTTCCTAAGTCAAAAGTATCATTGATGATGCAAGCTGATTCGATCGCTTTTCGGCCTTACTTGAAGTGGAACAAGAAAATTGTATCGATTTGCTCTTTATCCATACTTTATTGAAAGCCCTGAATAAATCGCCAAATGATTTTAAATAAAAATGTGGTTACACGTTTAGATAGAGTGAAATATGTGCTTTAAAACTATGTATCACCTCACACAAACAAATCAGAAATTCGACCGAATATTCATTGCTAAGAAACCCAGTAGCCTTAACATTATAATACTTCATTAGTAGCCAATTAGTTAAAGTTGATACATTAAAAGAATTACATCAGTTATTTATTCTAAAATTACGATGATGAGAAAGAATACTAAACAGATAACTTAAGTCAATATTGGCATCCAATATCTTAAATAATCTATATGATGCAGCTGCTTTAAATTACTATTTGCTTAAGGTAAGTTATTAATACAGTCTTGTGTTATTTAGGAACAAATACGATCAGAATCTTGTGCGATAATGATTCAGTTATGGCTGATAACTCAATTCAAACAATACGTCTTTAAGAGTCCTCGACGTGTTCATCGGAAATATTTATTTAACATTGAATTTTTATTTGTAACAGTTAAGGCATTGATGCAGATGCAAACGTGTGTCTAACAGATAACAATGTTTGTAATTGTGAAAATGTCTCAGATTATATTTATTTCGTGTTTTGTGATCGTTTATTGTTTTGTTTATTTTAACGTTTTAAATAAGTCATCTGTGATGCTCACCTGGTGCAAATTATCCCTGGAAGAATTGTGCAGATGTCTAGTTCTAAGGGAAAAAAACCGGAGCAATAATTTCCGATAAACCGTGGAAACATAAAATCGCAGAACGTGGAAACTGGGGTGTTGTGTCCCCCTCGTTAATACAATACATCACTTACGGAATAAGTGTATCAGAACGTCTAGCCTGCGCATTGAAATGCATTCTAGCGAGACATAAAACAGTAAAAAAAATGAAAATTGAGGTATCCTTATAATGAACTGTAACAGATGTATAGAAGACGGGGGCTTTGTCTTGGTTGAAAACCGGTAGCCGAATTAAACTTAACCGTCCTTTGAAGGTTCTCGAATTAAAAATAAGATGAAACAGAGGCGGTGAGAGATTAAACGTACACAAAGTGATTATATTATAATTTATTTTTTTTTTCCTTCTTCAGTCCGGACCGGATTCTATAGAATCGAAAACGAACAATTCTCAATTCAAATGACTGGCTTTTTTCGTTGGGGTAATTTAGTTTTTGGATTATTAAAATTATTTCGTGAATTATTTACGAATTAACGTCATTCTGGTTTAGTCACTCTTTATTGTTCTGATGATCTCGTAATAAATTGTGTATGTGGTCGTCATTATTTCTATAAAAAATGACTTTTATTAAAAGTCTTATAAATATTAACAATTTCTGAATGTTTTAATAATGTGAAGCAAAATTTATTAAACAAATAAGTGGTAAATCTGCCTTTAAAATTTAAAATAATAAATTTATATTTTCTATGAATATTTTCAATTTATTAATAATATATAATATTTACTTCAACAATTGCAATAGTACATTTTAGAATTTAGAAAGAATATAAAATATTCTTAGATTTAATGTTTAATAAATATAATTAAATTTATATTAAATATATCTTTACACATCATGAAATAATTAAAATTATCTAATTTTTAAACATTTTTAAATTTTAATAAGTATTTAATTTAAAATAAATTGAGAAAGTAGATTTCAAAATAATTACAATTATCTACTTCTTGCAAATTTTTAAAGAATTTAGTAAATCTAATGAGTTTCTTATATTTACTACCATAAAAGTAATTAGCATTAGAGTAACGAAAGTAGAAAGATATTGATAAAAAAATTATAGAACAATTTTACAGAATTTTGATACACTCTTGAATACAATTAAAAATTTGTACACTCCTTAAAATAATTAAAATTATCTACTTCTTAGAAAATTTTAATAAATTTAGTAATTCAAATGGCTCTTCTAAATTTACAATGATTAGTTTTAGAATAAAAAGAAGACTAGAAAGAAATTGATACAAAATTATTGAACGTTTTAAAAGAATTTCATTAAAATAAGTGTTTCTTATCAGATTTTAATAATCTCTTTAGACTCCTCAAAATAATTAAATTTATCTACTTTTTAGAAAATTTTAATGAATTTTGTGATTCAATTGATTATTCTATATTTAATTAATTAGTCTTACAAAAGAAAGATGATTAGAAAGATATTAACACAAAATTATTGAACATTTTTAAAAAATTTCAATAAATTAAGTGTTTCTTATTAGATTTTAATAATTAGTAAACTAAGCACATCAAACATAAATTGTGTATAATTATAATAATATCTACTTTTTATAAAAATTTTAATGAATTTAGAGATTCAAATGATTTTTCTATATTTAATTAATTAATCTTACAATAGAAAGAGGATTAGAAATATATTAAAAATAAATTATTGAACATTTTTAAAGAATTTCAATAAATTAAGTGTTTCTTATTAGATTTTAACAATTACTAAACTAAGCATATCAAATATAAAATGTGTATAATTATAATAAATTGTGAATATAATTAAAAATCTCTTTACACTCCTCAAAATAATTAAACTTATCTACTTTTTAGAAAATTTTAATGAATTTAGTGATTCAAATGATTTTTCTATAATTAATTAATTATTCTTACAATAGAAAGAGTATTAGTAACACAAAATTATTAAAGGATTTCAATAAATTAAGGGTTCTTATTAGATTTTAATACTAAGTACCTTATGCATATATAAATAAATATAAAATATATTTAATTATAATAAATTGGGAATATAATTAAAAATGTTTTCACACTCATCGAATTACATAAAATTATCAACTTTTTAGAAAATTTTGATGAATTTAGTAATTTAAATGATTTTTCTATATTTACTGTACGTTTAATTAATTGGCTTTACAATAAGAAATGACTAGATATATATTAACACAAAATTATTGAATAAATTTAAAGAACTTCTTATAAAATTGTAACAATTAGTAAATTGATGTTATAAAACATTAATTGTATTTTTTATAATAGTGAATTAAATTCCCCAATTCATTAAAAACAAATAAATTTCCGAGATTGTAAAGATTAAACAAATGCGTGTGAATAGATCGTCCATAAAAATATTTTTATTGTAATAAATTAAGATGTGAATACGGGTACGCCACTGATTGTCATCTGCCTTCACCGGTTAAAATAAGAGCAATAAATTAATATTAGGATTAAATCCCGCCGAATAAATCTCCGGATGGCACATTTATTTATGGCTTTAATAAAGAAATCAGCTAATAAACTCACATTAAGCCGAGTTTGTATAGTGGCGCGTTACGTTTTTGTATTAGTGACTCACAAATTAGCCAGGTGTTTACCAAAAGACGGGGCCACCGCTTTTATTATTTGGTGGGTGTACGGGGGAAGCTGGCACCGAGACGCTGCCGTTCAGTGAAGAAAAAAAAATGAAGAAGCTCCATTATTCGGTGTCGGTCAGGTATAAAATTTTACTATGTTCATTGCTCATTTCGCCCGTAAAGGAAACGGTTATAAACAACGGGCCTCATAACTAACCTGTCGGGGTGGGGTTTTGTCTTAAAAAAATCGACCACGAGATGATATCACGCCCCATTGATGACGGTCGGTCGTCTCAATTTCCGTTTCCATATTTTTCTCGTTTTGCTCGTACCAAGATCAGTCACGAAATAACTCTTTTAGTATTTTCTTGAATTAATTAAGTGATAAAAAAGGGATTGCTGAAGTTTAGCGATGGTCCTTTGTCCGTAGCTGATGTACGAGGTATATGCGGTAGCCAGAGAAGTAGTACATGTTACTATATACTGTTAATTAAGAAATATACACGTCCAATTAAATGGAATAAAAATATTTTATATTTTATTTCAGTTAATTAGACTTTATTCTTTCTACAACTGTTCATGTTGTCCCTGAATCAAAATAATTTTTTTCTTTGTACTTTATTCATAAATTTAAAACAATATTTAATATTTTGTTGGGTATTCTTTGTTTGTTATAACCGCTTGGAGACGAAGAGATATAGAATCAACGAGGTATTTACAACGATTTTTTAAATTAAACTCCACATCTCTTCAACTAATAACCACAAATCATCTATATTTGATGGTCTTTGGTGTTTTAATCGAGACTTCATGTCGTTCTATAAGGTTTTAATTGGAATTAGATTAGGACTTTGCACTGGCCCATCGAGATCTTCAACATTATTATCTTCGGATCATTATCATGCATAAAAATCCATGTAACTGGTAAATTAGCATTGGCAAATGGTTCCATTACATCTCTAGTGATTGAATTTGTTTGTCTAAGAAAAGAGTTTTTTTTTTTGTTGGGACTTATCCCAATTATATTTTTAAATGTAGTGATATTTAGACCACTATTTTTCATATTGTTATTTTCCTGTTCTCTGGAGTGCATTGTTTCTTTCTTCCCACTGAAAGTAAATAAAAGAATAAATTCTTATTATTAAGTGGCCTATTATTATTATCTGTGGCCAACTAAATCAGACTGATATGTGTATTTAAGGTAATATATCCGTCGTTTTAAAAATTTGTAAATAGAATATTGAAGCATGTTTGAAATACTTGAACCACAAATTTTGAATTAATGTTTAGTTTTAAATTTTGTGCTATTTCTCTGGCCACCATTGTATATCTGAGCAACATGTACCGCCAAAGCCGACATGTGAACTAAGCAAGTGCGCCCGATAAAAAGGAAAACAAACGTTTTCCAGCAGACGGTTCAGTCAATTCTTTATTCATACTTTCCAAGGGTTGAAAGTAGACTGCACAAGTAAAAGATATGCAAATCAAACTTAAGATTGGCACGTGTAAAAAGTGTGCTGAAAATTTAAATAATTTATGCCCTCTACCTCTTTGATTTTCACCACACTAACATAAATATTTAAACATTGTTGAGGTGCTGACATGCAAATAGGCATTATATAAAATCATGTCATATTGTATCAGAAGATCTGACTTAAGTATTTATTTATACTATGTATTTTCTACCCTTTTGCTTTATTAGAATTTAAAATGATATGCAAAACGGGCATTTCTTTGAAGTCCACGCAATTTGGCATCGTGTGATGTATTGTTGTTTAGCCCGTATTTAGATCTCGTAATTCATCTCAGTCCGCGATAATTAAAGCAACGGATCAATCATTTCCGATTTTCAGACACATAAATTTCCTTGTACGTTGTTCCGTTCCATTGTCTCAAATCCCGTATTAATTGATCATACTAACGCATCAAATTAAAACCATTTATTGTGACAAAGAAAAATTGTATTGGTTTCAGCAACCAAAACCTCATTATAATATTTTCTTGTGTTGTGAATCACGCACACATAAATAACTTCCCTTTTGGTCGACGCACATAAACAAATTCAATGTGTTTAAGTGGCTTCGTTAATTTTTTATTCGGGGTGTGAAATAATTAATTTTCCATCCCGACATCAATCACAGTGCTACATAATTTACCGTGCTTTGTAATTTTAATTGTCAACGTTTCAATGGGAAAATACGACGTACAAAGGGCCACCCCGACCTGGGCCGTAAGTAAAACCAGCTCGATAATGTATCGAGAAGTATTGAATTGCAAAAATAATTAATGAAAAAAAGTTATTCGGCCGCCACGAACAAATAAAAACGTTGCAGCGGGACGCCCGGTGGGACCGTCTTGCACAGTTTATGTATATTGTTTGGGTGCTCCCTATGATTCTGTCATTAGAAAGAGGGCCTTTAACTTTATGCCTCCAGGCGACCAGATAACAACTGGACCGTCGCACAACGGTACGGGACCGCTTATCGGCAAAATGGATGGGCCACCGTAAAAAAATACATTTTGCAAATCAGAGAGTGACATCGTATCGAATTCTTCTGTCGGCCCGAAGGGGTTGTTTTAATCGGTTTCTGTTCGACAGGGGGGTGACAAAAATCGCTCCCTTGTACGGACTAATGTCGTTAAGGGGTTGCGTTGCTGTCCTTGCATGTGTGTGGGACGCCCACCGCAACAAAGCTACCCAAATAATGGTATTTACTAGCAACTGCTGTCCGAATTTCACACCGCATTCAAGGTCGCGCCAAAAACGGGATTGCGTAATCCAGTTAACGTTAGTTTGTATTTGCGATTCGCCTTCTGGGTTTATCCGGCGAAAATCTGGATTTTCCTCCGGTCGCAAATATTGTGACACATTTCTCGCAATGCGGTTATCTTTTTGGATGACGGTTTTATGACGGGAAATATTAGTTTTTTTATCAATCAATCTTTGACATGTACCAAACTAACAATGGGACAATTAATTTTCCTTACGGAAAACATGATTGTCGTCATTTTTATGAACATAACTGTATTTGAGTTAGTAAAAGTCAAAAATGTTTCAAACAACCTTTTAAAATTTTATCTAATTTGAAATTTTCAGTTTTACTTCACCTATCAAAATTTTCCAGATTAGGTTTCTTTATTGTTAAATAATAATTAAAATATATGTTTTTTAATTGTAATTATTATTCTAAACAATAAACATTTTTTGAAAATTTGAGTTTACTCTAATTAAATTGAATGTTTTATTTTAATTAACTTTAATGAATATAATAATAATATTTATTATTAATATTAATTATTGATAAAAAAATTTCATCACTTATGATTTTCAGAAATCTACAAAATTCCAAAATCCAAATTAAGTTTCTTTTTCGTTAAATAATAATTAAAATATATTTTATGATTATAATTATTATTCTAAACAATAAAATAATTGTCAAAATAATATACTGTTCTTTAATATAAGTTAGGTCTCAAGAATCGTTTTTAAAAATTGAAATTTGGATTCACTAAATTGAAATATTTTACATTAATTAACTTTGATAAATATAATAATTATTATTATTGGTAAAATAATTTCATCATTTATCATGAATTTGAAAAGTCTACAAAATTCAAAAATTCAAATTAGGCTTTTTCCTCGTTAAATAATAATTAAAATAAGTTTTATGACTTTAATTATTATTCTAAACAATGAAAAAAGAATAGTATAAATATTATTATATCATTATTAAGTATAATATCGGCCCCAAAAATAATTTTTTGAATATTTGAATTCAGTGTCTTTAAATTGAAATATTTTACTTTAATTAATTTGTATGCATGTAGTAATAATTATTTTTATTGGTAAAAAATTTCAAATTAGATTTCTTTCTCGTTAAATGATAAATAAAATATTTGTATTTATTCAATATACAATAAAAAATAAATAAAATAAAACAATAAAAAAAGAAAAAATATTATTATTAAATATAATATCGGTCTCAAAAACATTTTTTTATATCTGAATTTAATATCTTTGAAATATTTTATTACTAGTAAAAAATTTTCTAAAATCTACAAAATTACAAATTTAGTTTCTGTAGTTAAATAGCAATCAAAATATTTGTATTATGATTGTAATTCTTTAAACAATATTAAAAAATAATGTGTAAAAATGTATGTAAAAATAGTATTATAGTATTAATTATTTATTATTAATATATATGTAATATAAAACTCAAAAAACATTTTTTGAAATCTTTTATAAAATGAATTAACGTGAAAAATATATTATATTATTAATATATATTAATTGAGTAATCTAAAACTTAATATGTTTTTAATTTATTGTGATTTTTAAAAAACATAAAATTGAAACTCTAAATTTATTCAAATTTTTATTTACTATTGAATGTCCTAAAATTCTTTTAAATTGTCCCTTGAAAATGGTTTTACTTAACCATCCATATCCCTTTCAAGTCTTAAATATTTACTCTAAATAATTCCTTAAGATTATTTGTTTACTAGATCCTCACATGCAAAGTCTCGTGCCAACTTGCAACCCCCCAAATATATTTATTACTTGTTAACAACATTTAGAAAAGAACCGTCCTATACCTATAAATCAATATGCAAAATAGTTTTTGCATATTTATTCTTATCTTTTAGGGTTGTAGTGTTATTCTGTGCATGTGTAATGCCATGCAAATGAGCCTCGTGCTAAACTTAACCCTTGACTTGTACTACTTGTATAATTATTGTAACACCTAAATGCATTCATATATTTTGGCTGGGTTAAGAAAGGGCAGTTTTATTGTAATGTCTGTAAGTCAAAATGGTGAAATTCTTTAAGTTATTTACATAACTGTTCCCCATTATTGCATGTCATTGCCATGCAAATCAGTCTCGTGCCAAATTTAACCCTTTAACTTTGATGTAAATTTTGAATATTAAGATCGGTACTCAATATTTTAATTGGGTCTTATAACTTACCACTTACCTAATGTCAATAAAAATTTATCAAAAGTCGATTACGTCATACCTAGAATTAATAAATGCAGTCACAAATTAAATATTATTTGGTTGGGTGTAATTGTGTTTAGTATTTGATTTAATTATTTTTTATACTGGTAGACACATGTCAAAAACGTACCGGTTATTTTTTTTTTTTTTCAGAAAAAAGGAATAGTTCTCATATAAATTGACTAAACAGATGCGGGTAGGTAAAAATAATTGTCACATATTCCATAATTTAAACCTAACCCTTGAATTGTACAAAAAAAGAAATACAATATAGGGTACGAACAAAGCTTTTTACGTAATCAATGAATTTCTGATTTATAAATAAGGGTTAAGTACACGTCCAAGAATCCAGTAACTACCAATTTAATTATAATGCTTAAATGAGCATTTGTATAATGTGGGAAACTCGATTGAATTCAACACGTTTAAAAATAAAATACGCAAACACACGACCGTCAATTTTTTACTGTTATACATTGTTTCTATCTGTGTAGTTTAAATTTCCACTCAATGAACATATTTTAAAGTAGAAAAATCTGATCATATTTAAATCACATGCATGCAACCCCCGGTGCTGATAAGTCACCGAAAAACGACGCCGATCCCCATTCAAATTTTGTTCAATTTCATTTAACTCCCCATTTTAAATTTGTTACGTTTCGCTAGATTGACCGTATTATTTTTAACATATTCACATAAATAACAAAACGGCGCAAGTTTATAGGGTTAAACCCCCGTTTCTGGGAATCCGTGTGGTGCTGGGGTGAAAGCGAGTGTATCGCGGGGACACGGGATCAATTTACATCTGATTCGTTAGCTAACGAAATCGCAGAAAACGTTTCGAGAATGGATTTACGTAAAATGGGTCACCCTTATTAAGAATTCTATCCCACAATGACAACCCTTAATTTTATAAACCATTGCCAATGATATTTTTCTCAGGACGTTATTTTTGTTCCAGATTTTAACCGGTGGTAAATTGGAATTTGAACTGATACCTATGACCGTACGGCGATCTAATAATGGTACGGCAGCTTAGGACGGGGATGTAATTTAATACCTCTTTTATGGTAGTAACTGTCTGCAAGGGGAGCTGTCGGAATAAGGTCACTTTTAGTGAGTGTGAATAAGCTGATAGAAATTTCACTGTTAATTTCTTATTACCTGGAAATTATTTATGTGAATGTTTCCGTTTTCTGTTTTAAACCGTCACCTTTTGCCCGAGCGATTACATGCCGGTTTCACCTTTCGGCATTCCCACAATGGAGATTCGTTCCAATTCCAAAGGGTTCAACAACGGACGTATATCAAACTACCATTCGAAAATTGTTATAGATTGTTATTCGCAAAGGCTCACACCGTGTTGAACATCAACCAGTTTGGATGGACGTAGGTGGTACGTTTTCTAGTGCCACCACAGACCTAAAGGAAGACCATAATTTGCATATACGCCACATGCAAATGAGCCTCGTGCCAAGAGTCAACCCTTGAGGTGTACTACTTGCCAAAATGATTGTTACACACCTAAACGTATGCAAATATTTCGGCAGGGCTAACAGTTGCAGTACCCATAAATCAATATGCATAAATCCTTTAAGAACGTTATTTGCATAACTATTCTTAACATTGAGGATAGTTCGTGTTGAGGTGATATTCCATGAATATTTAGTGGATGCAAATCAGTCTCGTGCCAAATTTAACCCTTGAGGTTCACTTCCTAAATTAGTTGTAAACACCGTCGGTACTCTCCTTTGATCGGCAATGTCCTTAAAAATGTTTATTGTGCAACGACAAAACAAAATTCGTTAGTTTTTCGTCAAGGTCGTGGCCCACGTGACGGCGGCACGTGTGACTGCGTGAATGAAATGCAGGCGGTGGCGTCCGCCTCCTCGTCACGGGGGCCGTAGTAGGGGGAGACGTGGGGGGAAGGCAATGCACTGACCACCGTCGGTGGCGGACGCCGACCGGACACCCTCCTCGCTCCTCGCGACCACTAGACTCCTCTCCAGCTGAACATCAACCCCGACCGAAAAAGTCTACTCCAAAGTTCAAATGGAGGGATCTGTACGAATTAAGTAACCATTATAACCAAATTCTGAATTTATATTATTTATATATAATTGAGTTTGTTAGTTGATTTTATAATTGAAAACTATTTTATAAATAATACTCAATAAACTCTTCCCGTTTTTGAGTAGTTAACCCTTCCAAATAAAACACAGAGCCAAAAAAAATTCTCCAAATAAAAATCGGAGTGAAAGGTGTTTTTCAGGGTCTTAGACGTCGCCGTTCAACAAGTAGGATGTGGAACAGTTGTGTGTGTGAGGGTGTATGTGTGTGTGTGAGTGGCCCCCAAAACGACGTCGATATATCGATTGCTGCAACTGGCTAAGACACGACCGCCTGGTTGTTGTACTCGGTGTTTGGGGAAAAACCAGACACGCACATCCACCACTTTCCAATGTTCCACCAACGACGAGGAAATTCGAACGAGAACTCGGAAGCCGAAAGTAAATCTGCACGACAAGGCAACCCCGATTTTCGGACGCAATGAATAATTTGTGTTTCCTTTGTTGGTTTACTTATTTTACATATCAATACAATGTTTTATATATAATTTTATCCAATGAAAGTTAAGATTTATTATTGTTTAAAGTTGCCAAAATTGTAACGTGATCTTCAGGCTTTCCAACTAATTGTATCCATTTCAGCAATGTTTTTCTACACGGGTTATTTGTGACGCAGATACCAAAAATAATTCCATCCTCCTGTTCGTGTACTGAATTTTTCCTTTTTTCGTTATTATCCCCTTTTAAAATAAAGTATTTAACCACATTGAGCTTTAAATGCACCTTAAACGGCCCATCCACATTGACGACACCTTTGAACTTGTTCAGAAGTTGTTTTTGCTGTGGACTTTGAGCAGAAATAATCCAAAACCCTTCGTCCAAGTTATGCTGAGTCAGCTGTGTTTCTTCATCAACATCAGTGATTCGTTTCAGTGCAATTTTCGCCAATTCTACTTGATTTTCAGGCATAACCTCTGGAAGTTTCCAAGGTGAGGCGTCCTTCACTTTAGACATCCAGTAAATCATCCTCAAGTACTTTGAAAGTGCGTAACTTTGTTTACCGAAAATTTTAACAATAATTGATCCTAAAAAATGATATTTTAATCGTGGCTTGGTTGATTTTAAAGTCGTACCCAGCTCTTTGTCTGGCATAATTCCATTGTCTTCCATTTGTTGCAGCACATCGATTACACACTGTTGGTGACGGGGAAAATGCATTAGTTCTGCCTGGAGAACATTTTCTGCTGCATATTTATTTTTAGGCATCAGATTAATGAGACTTTTATAAGAGTTTAACTGTTTATCTGCTTTAAAATCTTCCATAGCTTCAAGAGCCTGATAGATAACTTTGATGTGATTTACTTTTGGTGTTTCTTTGTATTTCTCAAGAATTTGCAAATAATTACTGGGATTTTTGTCCTTGATTTGATTAAAAGGATTCATTGAACAAAAAAATCGTGAAAACATCGTGTCATAACATTGTCATTATGACAATATAATAATAATAAAATCGATTTGTGTTCTCATCGACAAAACATGAAACAAAGACTAAAGAAAAACCTTGAACTATTCAATATAATAAAATAGTTGTTGCATGGATATTAAATACTGAAACTGTTTATGATTGAGATACATAAATTAATTTTGTTTTTACATCCAACATTGGAAAGAAGTTTCATGCACGAAATTATAAATTGCTTAACGTTAAATCGTGCAATATAACTTTGATTTGATTAAATTATTGATTCGGGAAAACAAACTTCTTGATCTTTGTTACTTTTGATTTAGTTTAATGCCCACTTTTTTCACATTAAATGCCTCAAAGCGTGCATAATGTTACGAATCCGTTACAATATTTAAAATAGTTGTGCTTCAAATTCCAGGTAACCGGAAACTCATTATTATTATCGCATCACAATTTATAAAGCACAGTTCGCCCGATATTCCCACTGATGCCTTTAATTCATTACGGTGTGACGAACTGTAAATATTGACAAAACAAATATGGTTAAAATTTTTCCAAAATAACCATTCGAACTTAAACATGCAGAAAGTCCGGGCAATGTTCAATTAAAAACGTCCTCTACCTGCGACCGAGAAGGGTGTTACATTTAATGCAATCCCGTCAATGGGGATCGTCTTCCCCGGGATGTGGTTCACATACGAGCGCAACAAGCATTCGCCCTTTTTACACAAAAATCACGAACAATACATTCGTAACGAACACAGCACAGGCAGGTAACGTGAAACTTAATCGTCGTCATTTTCGTCGCCGAGAGAAAATAATTAGGATTATGGCGCTCGAGAAGAGGGTAGACTGAGGGCGCTTGTAAAAACTGAAATCTGATCAGTTAATTACTTTTTCTCGGCTGGAAATATGCAAATCTCGGTTGTCGGAAAGTCCGTTTTCGATACGGTTTTCATCGTAATCGCTTCATTGACGGCGATTAAAAACAAAACGATGGGGAAGTGGGTATTATGAAAATTGAATGGGAATCGCAACAAGGAGGTTTTAATTAAGGCTTGAAACGGTTTAGAAAAACAAAGAGGAAGATAATTTGCTGGTGATTATTCATTAAATGCAGCTTAATGTTTTTTATTCGATTATCTCAAAGTTATTTCCATTTGTGACTTCTGGAGTTTCCATAATACAATACATCCTTACATTGAAAAAAATATTTTTCATAAGTGATATTTAATTAATAGTTACCGAATATAAAATTTGATTGTTAAAAGTATAAATATACAAATTTAAAAGAAAAAAATTAATTAAAGGCATTATAAATATATATTTATAAAAAAAATATGTAAATAATTAAACAAAAAAAAACTTAATTTTTCAAAATCTACCAAATGTCAGTTTTTTCAAACAATTTTAAAAATTAAGCTCTGGACACTTAAATCAGTTTTTTCTATATTTCGCCTAAAAATATCCAAAAAATAAACAAATCAATTAATTTTATTGGTTAAACTTGTAAAAACTTTAACACTTAAACAAGTTTTTCTATATTTGATAATACCCAAAACGAAAGAATTTAATTAACTTACATTCGTTAAAATTGTAAAAACTTTATTATTATTATTGACTTAATAAGCTCATTACTTGGTAGAAATTTTAAAATTTGGTTATTAAAATTACAAGTATTTCTAAATGTAACAAAAATCGTCAATCGTTATATCTTAATTAAAGATAAAATAATATATTGCAATTTTTGAAAAACTTGATTTTTTTCTACATTTTACAGATAAATTTAACTATGATTTGTAATAAAAAACTTTAAACATATTTTATAAAATAATTATATTCTAAAATATAACAAAAAACTTTAATTAATTTGTATTCGTTATTGCAAAAATTTTAATTATTATTGACTCGTTACATGTTACAGATTTTAAAATTTGGTTATTAAATGTATAAGTAATTCTAAATTTAACAATAATTTTCAAAAAATTGTTATATCTTAATTAAAGATAAATTGCAATTTCTTAAAAATTTGGTTTTTTCGACATTTTATAGATAAATCTAACTGATTTATAATAAAAAACTTTAAAGATAATTTTTAAAAATAAGTATTTTATACTATATAATTAGTTCTATTAAAAAGGTTTTGACAATTATAAATAAATTTACAAATATATAAACAAAAAAGTTATTACACTATATCGAAATCTGATAAATCTGGTTTTTTCAAACGATTTAACATATTAATCTCTGGACACTTTTTCTATATTTGGCCTGGAAATACACAAAATGAAATAATTCAATTAATTTGTATTCGTTAAACTTGCAAAAACTTTAATTATTACAGACTCAATAAGCTCATTACATGGTACAGAATTTAAAATTTAATTATTAAAAATATTGTAAATTTACCAAAAATTTACAAAAAATCGTATATCTTAATTAAAGATAATTGAAACTACAGCGATTTTGCTAAAAACTTGATTTTTTTTTAGACAGTTTAAAGATAAATTTAACTATGATTTGTAATTAAAAATTATATTCAGTATTTTAAACGATATACATATTTCTCTAAGGATGTTTAAATCAATTTGTATTGGTTAAACTTAATTAATATAATCTTAATAAGCTCATTATATGGTATTAAACAAATTTACCCAAGAAACCGAATTTTAAAATCTATTAAAAACCTCATAAGGTCAGACTGAAAAATCTCAAAGTCACTTCTATTTATCTCTTTAGTTGATATAGTTGCCAAAGAAGCAATTTTCTTTCGATAAATGCGGGAAGGTATGACAAGAAGTTAGACTCCAATAACTACTAATCCAAAAATGGCAACAAGCAAAGAGTAATGTAACAAATAAATTCAGGACATCCAAACTTTTAGTAAAATCATGGTCAATTCCATTCCTAAAACAACCACTATTACCAGTTAGAGTACAAATTGGACATACAAAGCTGGAACATAAATGGAGTTGGTGCCCCATTGTCCATCACCTGTACAACATTAACAGTTGTAGAGATTCAAATAACATCAAGGGAAATCTCACAGATATCTTAGAGAATACTTCAAATTTATCCCACATAGGGATTTTTCTCAAATAAATAAGGCTATATAACATAATACTATAGGTAATACTTCTATATCTTCCAATAATTGAAAAATTTATTTGATACACCATGTAGTTTCCATTCTTTATTTTAAGTAAAAAATTAATTCTACTTTATTATGACATTTTCTCCTTTCCCTTTTGCGTCCCTTTAAAATTGTGTTGTGTCCAACACTTCTGCAAACTGATCGAATCGATTCGAACAAACGTACACGGTCCTCACAAGATCGGAGATGGTGGGAGATGCAAAACTGCGACTGTAAGAAGTTGAGGAATGGCGCAATCGTACCTCTCGCGTGTGTGTGTGTGTATGTGCGACGATAAGGGCGAAACAGGCGAGCAGGCGAGCAGCAGGCAACCGAGGAAAGAGTGTGGAACGGAGACGCTAACACAAATTCATTATACAGTGTCTAGTATATAAAAGAGCGGCCCGGCTGTTTATTGTAAATGCACATGCTTAATTTCATACAAACACCCATTGGCTGACTGCACGGGACGGGATAAAAATCAATACGGCACAGAAAGAATATTTTTGCTTATAGGGGCTGACTCGGAGTTTACAAGATGTATTATAAAAGAAATCATTCACATTGTTTCACCCAACTTTTATGTCTTAATAAAAATTCTTCTTCTAGAATGGCGGAGCGGTGGTGGGCTTTTCTCCGGCGACGGGTTCGAATTATTAAAATTTCCGTGGTGGCAACGCATCACCCGAAATTTATTCATAATGGGTGTTATTAAATTTTTTCGGCTGTGCCTCCGTTAATCATTTATCACCGTAATTGATTGCAGTTTTTTTTTATTAATTTTACCGATTCCGGTGTCACCGATATCTTATAACTTTAACATTAATTAACATTTTAAATTATAAAAATAAACCAATCTTAAATGATAAAAAAATAGAATAATATTGAGGTAATTTTAGATTACGAATTTTGTTTGCCGAGAAAAAAGGGAATCAGTGCAGTTACCCCTAGTACTAGTTACCCACCTCTAAAATTTTAAATTTCTACTAACTTAATTTACAAAACTTTCAAATTATTGATTTAGGTACAATCAATACAATTAAAATATGAATTACTTAGAATTAAATATATAAATTATAAATGCTTTTAGTTAGTTCTAATCTTCTTTGTATATTTACCCATCATTTAAAGTTAATTTTGTTGGACATAAATAAAATATATTATTAATATTATTTCTATGTTGTTAAAATAGTCTGGATAAAATATAAATAGGAAACAAGGAAAAAGATATTGAAAATATTTAAAGATATTTGACCCCCACTATAAAATAACAAACTGTTAATGACTTGACATTTTCAGAAAATTATTTCTATTTCCTCATTGTTCATAAGAACAAATTTGATGCCATTAAAAATGTGATATTTAAACTTTAATACACAATGTTCTACTTTATTTAATTAATTAGTATTCGTTAAAGTTGCAAAAACTTTAATCATTAGAGACTCAATAAGCTTATTACATGGTACAGAATTTAAAATTAGTTATATATTAAAAATATAAAAATATCGGAATTCACCAAAAATTTTCAAAAAATCATGTTATCTTAACTAAAGATAATTGAATATACCGTAATTTTTGAAAATTTTATTTTATTTCGATTCTTTAAGGATAAATTTAATTATTATTATTAAAAAGTTGTATTATCTTAAACTATATAAATATTTCTCTAAATAGTATTTTATATATTATTATATTATATTATTTATAAAAAATGTATAGATAAATAAACAAAAAAGTTATCACACTATTTCGACATGTACCAAATTTCAATTTTTCAAACATTTAAAAATTTAGCTCGGAATGTAAATAACCAAAATGAAATAAACTTAATTTTCAAATTAGATTATTGATTTACATACAATCCATACAATTTTCTATTAGTTTCAGTAAAATTTCAATACAATGAAATAAAATAGTTGGAATAAAATATTTAAATTTTAAATGTTTTGAGTTAGTTCTAATATTTTTTGTCTATTAACAATTTCCCATGTTGTCAAATTAATGGGGGAAAAGCCAAATAGAAAACAAGGAAAAAGTAAGTAATAAAGTATTCAAAGATATTTGAGCCTCAACGATAAAATAAATTGTTAAAGACTTGACATTTTCAGAAATTCATTGTTCATAAGAACAAATTTGATACTTTTAAAAATGTGATATTTAAATTTTAATACTTAATCATTTACTTTACTTATCATTTATCATTAATTCTAATTGAAAATAAAATCTAATTTTTCATTTATATCATACATTAAGAATAAAAAATACACAAATTAACAAGTAGAAACATAAAACATAAACAGAATGGAAGAATCCCTGAAACCCATCGAAAAACCGGCGTCTTTTCTTGTCAAGTTACGAAAGTTGAACAGTTTTCGAGGTGTTGCTCAATTTCCGTATGTTTTGAAAAACTGTTGTCTTAATCAATTGCCTTAGGTTTAAGTTATTCGACTGTAAAGAGTTTTTTTAGTTCAAATTAAAGACAATTAAATTTTCTTTTTACTTTCATAAAATTATTTATACATTACATAGTCAGTACACAACATGTATATTGGTATTTAGTGACATTCAAACAAAAAAAAAATCATTAAAATAATAAATTTAGCTAATATATTCTATTAAATACAAATTGTCTATTCATGTAAAAATTCTTGATAAAGAAAAACTGCACAAAAATAAAATTTATAATTTTACACCTATATTATAATTTTTGAAAATTATCACAATGTTATTTGTTAATTCATTCGTGACCTTTTACAAAATAAATTTTTGTTCAAATATTGGATTTTGGTTTAGTTTTAACGTAAAAATCATCTTTCCCTCTAATAATATATTTATAAATGCCAATAACATAACTTACTTTTCTCTATAAATATGAAGCTAAAATCTGGTTTGTAATTTTATAAATGAGTTCGAATACTTTAAGCATAATTATTTGATTAATATTCAAAAAGCTTCCAACATATATTTTATTGTATTACCTATATTTATTGGCTTGCAATGATATCCACATGCATTTTTCAATTTCTGTAATTGATTTATATACCATAAATATATAAATAAAATATATATTCTCTTTTTTAAATCTAAGTTGTAGGCTATTCTTTTAAATAAATATATCTTTTTCGAAATTGTTTTTAAAACATAATTATAATGCCGTTTAAAATTTAAGTTGTTATCTATAATTACACCTAGGTATTTAATTTTTGTTACTCAAGTTTCATCATTAATAGGCTTTAGATCCATATTATTATATGTTGATTTTTTATAAGGCTTACCTTTCATCATAAACTTAAATTTATCTAAATTTATACTTAATCTATTGCCATATATCCATTTAAAAATCTCAGATAACTCCTGATTTACAGTTTCAAACATACAATTAATCTCATTGTATCGTCTGAAAATATACAAATATTACACATATTTCATAATATCATAAGTTGAACAAAACAAGCCCTAGCACAGATCCTTGTGGAACACCATTGTCATTTGTTAATTTGTCAAAGCATTTAAGTACAGTTCCATCATCATCCAACTTCTGTAACAATATTTTTCTCTCTAATCATTTAAAATCTCTCCTGAAATCCTGTAAAATTACTAATATTTATTTTTTTCTACGTCATTAAATCATTCATTACGTACATTCAAAATAATAGTGTCACACGAAAACCGCTTTGATTATTTTCAATTAAATTATTTTGTCACAATATTTTTCAAATATACAGAGTATTTGTAGATCTGTAGCCACTATATAACGAAAAATTAAATACTTTTTGGATCGAAGAGAAGAGGAGAAGATTTCCGGTTTTGTGGAAGTACACCATTTGCTAAAGACGTATTTGCAATATCTAAAATACAATTTCCACACACTTCAATCAAATACAACCTTCACTATATTTGTTTTTATCAGTAGTTCAGTATCCGCTGTCGTAATTAATAATAATATATAATATTATTCAATTCTGACACTGTAGTCAAATCAAAAGTATTAGTCTATTAATTAAAAAAATATTCTCTATAGTATAAAATAAAATTTTGCTCTCAGTCTAAAAAAACTGTCTTTTTAATTTCCTGTGTTACAGGTTCGATCGATTTTCAATTAAGGAACAATAAATAGTGCGTTTTATGTTTGACTGATGTAAAATTTTGCGTTTATGAAAACTAATATTGACCCACTGTTCACGAAGTGTCGCGAGTCAAAAGAGTCATTACCCACTTTTCGACCCCAGGCTAATAATATTTATTACGCCACTTTAAAATTACGACACAAATAAAAGTACAATAACATTAACCTGTATCAAAAATTCAAAATATATGCACATTCCCCGAAAGGGTGAATTAGAAAGGCAAGAAAGAAAAAAACGGTGCACTGGCCACATGTTGGCCACGTGCGAAGCGCCCGAAAAAAAAAAAAAGAAACGAAAATTACGGACCCCGGTAAACAACACAAACGCCCGGCCACAATTGGAATCGACAGGTGAGAGAAGAGGTAGTAGGTACACGCATTTTGCGTGCAGGCGTTAACGTACGGGGCCGTGTATATGCAAACATCCCGACCAAACTAAAAATATCAATGACCACGCGCCTATACGGCACCGATTATTATTCTAATCCCGACACACACCACCCTTAACCCCGGTCCCGGTTTTTTTTATGCAAACCTATGCTAATTCCACCCCACGATCGTATGCAAATTGATATTAGCTGGTAGACTTATTTAAATATGCGTCCGGCCAGCGGTGCAATCGAAAGGATTGCCGGCCGGAGGATGTGTGACAGTTGATTTGGTGTGCTGCAAGTGTGCTAAGGATGTTGGATTAGCGTGTGCGCCCGACACAAAAAACGAAACGATCGGTACTTAATAAGAGTGCAGTCCTACTGCAAAGGTAATTTGAATATGAGTATTTATTGTATTGATATCTTAATGTAGGGTTCCGGCCGCCATTTGTATTTAAATCGTTGCAACGCAACGTCCCACAAAAGGATAGATCTAAGGACGTTGCATCGAAACTCAAGAATCCTTTGTAACACGTTTCAATGTTTCCAGTGGGGAATTGGTTGTTTTCTGGTCACACGTGTTAATATTCCAATTGTACCAATCTCGGGTTCTGGTTATCCATCTGTGAATTTTTTTATTTAGTCAAGTCAAGATAATAAAGTTCCTACACACCTCGATAACATCCTTTCAACATTAGATAACTAGTATTAGTGTTATGAACATATATATTGATAATTTTATGTCACGTTCGTTAAAATTTAAGAAAAACGATTGACTGAACTGTGAAATATAACTAAAAAATAATGTTATAATTGAAATAAATGACTTTTTACCACAATTATAGGTTCTGGTCATCGACAAACCATCAAATTTTGTTTTTAAATATTAAAAACTCCTTTTATTTCTTCTGTTAAAATTCCTAGCGATTTTCAGTTAAGAAACATATTTTCAGAGGTTAACTTGTTGCACCATTTGCATTTAAATTATTCCAAAAAGGATAGATTTAAGGACGTTACACAGAAGCTCAAGAATCCTTTTTAACACCTTCCACTGTTTTCACAGACGGGCTACTTTTTTTAATTTACCCATTGTTTCTTGGTTATATATGTATGTATAGTATTTATAAATATCTCGGATTGTAGTATCAACTGCGAATTTTTTTTTATTTAAAAGTAAAGATAATTAAAGGTCCAACACCCTTCCATAACATCCTTTTTATATCAAATAACTAGTTTAAGTGTTATGAATAAATATATCGATAAGCTTATGTCATATTATCTAAAATTTAAGAAAAATCATTGACTAAACTGTGAATTACAAGTAAAAAATAATTTTATAATAAAAGTAAATGATTTTTTATCACAATTACAGATTCTGGTCATCGAAAAACTGTCAAAATTCTACTTTCAAATATTAAAAAGACAGTATTGTCATTTCCTGTGTTAAAATTCCGAGTGATTTTCAATTAAGAAACATATTTTCAGAGGTATTTCAACGGTTGATTTGTTATAGGATTCCAGGCACAATTTGTATTTAAATCGTTCCACTTACGAACGTTACACATAAGCTCAAGAATTCTTTTTAACACCTTCCACTGTTTTCACAGAGGGGTTACATTTTTAATTTACTCATTGTTTTTTGGTTATAGATGTATGTATAGCATTTATAAGTATCTTAGATTGTAGTATCAACTGTGAATTTTCATTATTTAAAAGTAAAGATAATTAAAGTTCCTACACCCATCCATAACATCCTTTTAATATCAGATCATCAATTTAAGTGTTATGAATAAATATGTCATGTTAACCAAAATTTACGAAAAGTGATTGACTAAACTGTGAATTACAACTAAAAAAATAATGTTATAATAAAAGTCTGGTTATCGAAATAACAAAATTTTGCTTTTAAATATTAAAAAAAACTGTCTTTCCATTTCCTCTGTTAAAATTTCGAGTGATTTTCAGTTAAGAAACATATTTTTAGGGGTATTTAAACGATTGCTTTGTTAAAGGATTCTGAGCACTGTTTCTATTTAAATCATTCCAACAAATTATAGATTTAAGGATGTTACCAATAAGCTCAAGAATCCTTTTAACTAAAATATAAGAAAAATAATTTTTACTTTCAAACAATGGGGAAATTGTTTTTTCATTTCTGATTGATTTTCAGGCAGGAAACATATTTTTCAGGTATTTAAGTCGTATCGGCTCTCGTCCCACAAAAGGATAGATCTAAGGACGTTCAACCTAAGCTCAAAAATCTCTTGTAACACGTCCAATGTTTCCACATAGAAGCCATTTGTTTTTAAATTCCCCGGTTGTTGTTTTGGTCACAATGACATAATATTTCCTCCATTCCTTCATTAATTAATCATAACCCACGGCCGCTAATTACAATTTCCTATACAACAGATCAAGTGCGATTGGAAGTGCGCGGAAGCCTTGAAAATTATAATTCATCGAATGTAAAACAATTCAATCAGTAAATCACGTATGTTCATTAAAAAGGTACGGTGTGCACGTTCAGTTGCAGACATCAACTAAATGAGGATATTTTGAATATCTAATTCGTGCTGTTAATGTTCCTCGTATGAATTCGAATGTTATAATATTAATTAAAATGTGCGACGCGTCTTAATTATTTCGTGTCTTCCGTATTTGTGCATTATTCGATACGTTCGAATTTTCGTGTTGTTTAATTAAAACTACTGCTTAAATTTCGTTGCCATCATCTGCACGATATGAATTTATAATGGAACATGTGCTTAATAAATATTTCAGGCTATTTTTATTAGTAACATTCATGTAAGGTGGCTTATTAGTATTAAAATTAAACGGACTGTCACGCCATAAGACTATAAACTAATTGAGTTTCTGGTCATAATTTTGCTAAATTATTCTAATGAGCTCCACCTACGTTAAAACAACACCCAGCGGTCATAAATTCGATTAATGATTTAAATTAATAATTAACAGGACGTCCCATAAAAATTGTGTGGATGCAAAAAGTTATTTTAATAATGTCGAAGTGAAAATATGAAGGAGGTTTATTATAAAATAAAATGCAAATGCATTCGGTTGTGCAAGCATTATGGGGCACTTTTAAAAAATTAAATTAACATTATATGCATTTCAATTTTATTGGACAATATCTTCGAAAAACATTAAACTTTATAAGCCATAACGCGGGAGTGTATGAATGTGTAGTATAAAGTCCAATAAAATGAGTAAACGTTCTTATTAGAAGTTTCCTACACAAAGTATGTTTGTATTGAGTTTATAAAATTACGGGTAAGCCCCCGAGTTTGGTTCATTTGAAGCATTGTGAACGGACGTAACTGGATGTATTCCCCAGACTACTAATTCTGGCAAGTATAAACTAATATAAAAATATATTTAAGGGTAGAACTAATTGTTTAGTCAATACTTTACACCCTGCGTGAGTCATTTTTTTTTCAACCCCAAAGCAACCAATCGGGGGTAGCTAAACTAATCACCCCTACCACGCCGAATATAATTATATATTGGATATAATCAATAATTTACTTTCATATATTATACGATATTAAGTCCAGCAGTTATGCCGCTCTAATATATAACACAAAAGCGTTATTAACTATTAGGAAATTTGTTTTTCTGGGCTTTATCAGCATGTTTTATCGGGGCAAGCAATTAATATTTACAAAATGTCGGACCTTAATGATGAATATGGATTCGGCATTATTTGATTAATATGTTGTTATTGGAGGAAAAACGTTAAAAAGCACAAAAGAGCTTTCGAACCTTTATCGAACTAAAAGTTGTTAATAAAAATCCTTTCGCACGTTTTCCCGTCCCGACCTCGACCATCAATTACAAAATCCGGATGGTCCGCGGCTGGGGCACGTCACCGCGTCCCGATGACCGCTCTCGTAATTTATTTTCATTATAAAATAACACGATGTCGATATAAAGTGTGCATTTAAAAAAAATCAGGTGTGATAAAAAAATCATAAAGTTAAAATATACCACGTTGGCTTTAACTGCATTCTACATATATCCGAACCAGAATCATGCCGAGTCGCCGCAGCCGTCCACCGCGAAGAGTGAACGGTGGGACCGTGAGTGACCGTCGGTCGGACAACTGGCCGATTGGTGTAGCACCTACCGTGATAGTCTGTGGTGACATGCTATGAAATAGTCTTTATTGCCCCCTTTTGAATCGAATCGCCGTATGTACTTTAAAACTGTACCTTATGCTTTTATTTGATTAACTTCATTCTTCTGGATCGTGCGTAGGCGATCTTTAACATCATTTGCATAATATCATTACCGAGTTGCGGGGTTGGTTTTCTTACTCCTTTTCGTTTTTGACGGACCGTCTGGATATATTGTTGATAATGGGACGAGTCAAAAATGAAACATTGTCCCGCTAATGATTCAAACCACCATTTGTATGCGACATCTTGAATTTCTATTAATAGGTATTTTCGACGATTTTAAAATGATTAATGAATGATGAATAAATATATGATTATTAATACCAAAATGTTATAATTTAGATCTTTTGGAACTGTCATCTTGAATCATCTAACAATCTATTGTTGATTGAATTTTTAATTATATATTAAATTACTTGATATTTTAAAGAATATTAGAGCATGAAATCTTGCTTCATGATATATTCAAAGTTAAAAATAACTTGAGCTATCTTTTTATTTAAAAGTCTTGAAAATCCATTAAATCATCAAAAACAACAGCAATAAAAAATAATACAAAATATTTAAAACAGTTTTTCATCACAATAATGGACATTAAAAATATTTGAAAAAGTTTCAAAATCATTGTTATTACAAACTTAAAGAATATTTATGTCAGACCACTAGTGGACATGTCATCCGTTTTTAAAAAATAATTAAACGTAATTATCAATTTATACAATAAACTATAATTGCAAATATTAAAATTTGTAATGTGATGAAGTCATTCAAAATCAACTCATCATCTTTTTATTGTCATAAATTTTCTAAATTATAGATTATAGATATTTTCGACAGTTAGGCATTATTTTAAAATTATTAATATTAACATGGTACAATTAGAAACTTTTGGAACTGCTATCTTGGATTCACCTAATAACAGATGATAGATTTTTTAACTGCACATTAAATTACATGAAATGTTAAAGAATATTAGAACATAATATCTTACATTTATTAATACAGACATGTATATTCTTGACATGTCCAAAGTTAAAAACAAATTGAACTATCCATATTTTAATAAAAGCCTTTAACTAGAGCTATCTTTTTATTTATTTTATCATCAAAAACAACAACAACAACAATAAATAATACAAAATATTTAGGACTGTTTTTCTTCACAATCTAAAATAATAAACATTAAAAATTGTTTTAAAAAGGCATGGCAGATTTTTCTATGGTCATACCAACTGAAAGAATATTTTTAGAACTACCTGGTAATCATTTTATATAATAAAATATGATTGGAAATATTAAAATTTGCAATTTGATGAAATCATTCAAAATCATCATTTTTTTATTGTTATATCTTGAATTTTCTAAATTATAGATATTTTCGACAATTGGGCATTAATTTATAATGATTACAGAATGATGAATAAATATGTAATTATTAATATTAAAATAAAGTAAAGTAAGGACTTTTGGAACTGCCATCTTGAATTCACCTAATAATAGATGATACATTTTTAATTGTTCATTAAATAAATTGAAATGTTCAAGATTATTAAAAGATGAGATCTTCATGAAGTGTCCAAAGTTAAAAACAAATTGAGCTGTCTTTACTTTATTTAAAAACCTTGAAAAATAATCAAATCATCAAAAATAACACAATAATAAATGATACAAAATATTTAAAACAGTTTTCATTCACAATTTAAAATAAAAGAACGAATATTTGAAATTGTTTTTAATAAGTCATAACAGATTTTTCTGTAACCATGATAACTAAAAGAATATTTATGTCAGACCTCTAATGACCATGTCATCTACTTTTAAAAAATAATTAAACCTGATTATCAATTTATATAATACAATATTTTCTAAATTATAGATGATAGATTTTTTAATTACTTATTAAATAAATTGAAATGTTCATTAAAAGATGAGATCTAATAATACAGAAATTTGACGAATTCTGTGTAAATAGACCTGATTGTCAATTTGTACAAGAAAATATAATTGCAAATATTAAAATTTGCATATTGATGAAATCAATTAAATTCAGTCAATTTTTATTGTAATTGGATGTTCCTGAAAATTTATTTTTTGAAATATTTGTATAAAACTATATTTTCGTACCAAATGATTGGAACTTAAATTCTTCTAAGAATATTTTCAGTCCAATCATAAAATAATAATGATAATAACCATTCCAAGGAAAAATTATTTAAAGTTGTTTCAAAACTTCATAGTAAATAAAAGAACATTTGTGTCACAATGATAAATTAGCTCGTGGTGGTAATGTGTTTTCATTTAATGCGCTTGTAATTAAACGGGATTTCTTCATTTATTCATCGTGGTTGATACATTTTTAATTTGTGTACCTTCAGGAATGGAAACCAAAAAAAAAAAGTTTACAAACTAAATATAAGTACCCAGTGTAAACATGATAAACGCAAGTGGTAAATAATAAAATTTGTTTGTAAATCGGTATGTTTCAGTAATAGAGTAGTAAAACTGGAAGCGCAACAATGAGATAAAACTGTTACGATTCATTGGCATGAGTGATACCATCTAAAATACGAGTTATTTTACGTACTCAATGCAAGTGTTTAAGTAAGTGTCTGTAACACGTTGGAAAAGGGTTTGGTTATGTATCTAGAAGCATTTCAGTCTCTAGGTACTTACCGCTGCGTTTAAACGATAAACAAATAGGAACGTGTTTACGAAAAATGAACCGTACATCTCTCACCCTATCTCTAGGGGGGGAACCCGCTTTAATCCCCAATCAAAATCGACATGGCTCACATGAATTAACGTCGTTCCCTTCAGTCTCCCGAACAGTTGTCACTGCACGGCACTGCACAAGTTTTATGCTGGATAAAACAGGTGACCGGCATAGATGATAGAGAAAATCAGGTCCCACGACGCGCCGCCGTCCCGTTTCGGTCCGACCAATGCCAATTAAAAATCCCCGATAATTACTTGAAACAAAAAATAATAAAAAGAGAGTGATTGTAGCGTACATGAGCAGCGCCGACTCTATTCTGCCGCCGTTTTAAAGCGCCGGTTCCACGTAGTTATCACGCCTGCCACATTTGCATGGCGCTCTCCTTCGCCCACCCCTCCTCGTCGAGTGTGACGCTCTCATGCCGCCCCCGGAGCGCCGGAGGAAGACGGACGCCGACGTGTTTTACTTTTTACAATTTTTCTGGGCATCGTTCGTCCCTCCGCGTACGTGTGTTGTGTGTGTGCGAGAAAGTGCGAACGAACGCCCGGAAAATGTCGGCGGGGAAGGCCACGTCTAATTGAAAACGAAAAACCGTATTCATTCGCTTGTTTTATCGATGCGGTTCGAACGTCCATTACGGAATCATCTTATTTCGCGATAAATTTAACTACGGGTTATTGATTGTTGAGAGCAGCTGACGATTTATGGCGGCTACACCGATTGCGTTTCCGAATGCCATCGGTCATATGCATCTTCTGGAGCGTTCGCAGCAACGTTATGCCTTCGGAATTGTTCGCCTCTTTCTTTACAAAAACGAACAACATAATTAATACTTGTATTGACACGTACACGTACGTTATTGAAACGCACACGCACAGGTTTGAGTGGAATAATCATAAAATCAGCGAAAACATTTCGCCCACAATTTAACATTTCTTGAGCCATTCAATCCGCATATAAACCAACAAAATGAATGTATCGGCTCGGGTCGGATCGTTGTCGAACACACATCAGCCATCTCACTGTTTTTGGTATGCTGCACGCCAAACGATGAAAAAATACCAGCGAAATTTATTTCTTAATTGTTACATTGTTCGGTAGGTGTTATTTTGTTTATAGTATTACAAACGATATGTTATCAAAAGTTGTGTACTCAATTAATAGAACAGGGCTATTTAAACGTCAGATTCAGCCTACACCGTCAGTATTTATACTCTTTACACAGATAGGATAGCAGTGTCTGAAGGATTTTTCTATAATAAACAAGATACGCCTTCCATCGCTACTAACTAGTAACTTATTTATTTGCGTATTGTTCTGAGCCATTCCTCCGTCTTCTCGCAAATTAATTCCACTTAATTTCAAACTTGTGCACGAATTTATGTTCGGTATGTGTCTTTCTAGGACATTTACATGGTGTCATTTTCTAAAGTGATTCCGGCTATTTTAACGATCCCAAACAATTGAGCACTCGAAATATATCGAAATGTATAATGAGATTCCTAACTTCACCAACTTGATTCCAGAATACGGTGTCAAAAAGTGATTTGGTTTCTAAATTTTTACTAGTTCCATTATGTCACACAAAAATAACAATTTTTTTAAGTAATTTTGTATTTAATTATAAGTTCATAACATTTTATTAATTTCTGACATTTCTGGAAAATATGAATCTTTTTTTACTATTTTTTCATTAATTCTTTAAATAATAAATTTTTTGATAAAAAGTCAAAAATGGAATTTTGTCCAGTCTATTCGAAGTAATGTGAGTACAAACAAAAAAGATAACATTGATAAACTGGTTTATTGCCAGAGTGCACAAATTTTTTAATTATTTATTCAATTTCCTTCAAGAAATATACAGTATTAATAAAATTTAATCAAGAGTTTTAAATTTTATGAATTGTCTTTTTTAAACGTAGTCAAAAATTCCAAAATAAAAACTAAAAACACATAAAAAACAAATTTTTGTGACTATTCTTATATATTTTTGGAAGAGTATTGTATTAAATATCTAATTTTTCAAATTTTTGAAGCACATTAATTTGTTTTTTAATCGTATGTCAGAAAATCATATAAATTGAATTTTATTTAGTCCGTAGAAATGTGATAAATTCTTTTATAATATTTGTTAGTATCAGAATGTCAAAAAATTACTTATTTTTTAATTTACTGCTTAATTTATATCATGAATTATACAATCTTAATGAAATTTAGTAATCAGGAGTTTTAATTTTATAGTTATCATACATATATATATATATATATATATATATATATATATATATATATATATAACTTCTTATGAGTTGACTTTTTTTAAACATAGTCAAAATTTACAAAATAAATACTCAAAACACATTAAAAAACAAATTTTTAACTGACATTTGAGTCACTATTTTTATACATTTTTGAAAGAGTATTCAATTTTTCAAATTTTTGTAGTACAATAATTTGTTTTTTTAATCTTTTGTCAGAAAATCATAATAATTGAATTTTATTTAGCCCGTAGAAATGTGATAAACACTTTTATATCTTTGTTAGTGTAAGAATATCAAGAAATGACTTATTTTATAATTTATAGCTTAATAATAAATTTTCAAATTTTTGAAGCATTTTTTTTTATGGTTCATATTCATAACTTCTTATGAGTTGACTTTTTTTAAACGTAGTCAAAATATCCAAAATAAAATCTCAAAATACATTATAGTTTTTTAGGAGAGTATTATCTTAAATATCCAATCTTTCAAATTTTTGAAGCACAATAATTATTATAAAAACTTTTATAATCATCGTTAGTGTCAGAGTGTCAACAAATAACTTATTTCTTAATTTATTGCTTAATTTGTATCATCTTAATGAAATTTAGTAATCAAGATTTTTAATTTTATGCTTATCATATTCATAACTTTTTATGAATTGACTTTTTTAAACGCTTAAATTTCTAGGTGACATTGACTACCTTTATATTTTTTGAAGTATTTATTTAAATATCGAATTTCTAAAATTTTTTAAATACACCAATTTGTTTATTAATCTTTTATCAAAAATCATAAAAATGGAATTTTAGTTATAGCATCCGTTAGTGTCATATTATTTATAATTTTTTTTAAGAGTATTCTATTAATTTTTTTTATTTTATTTTTTTTCCCTTTCGTCACAAGATCATTAAAATTGTGAGCACTTATTAAGTAATGTAAAGTTATTTAAAAACAAAATTACTATAATAAACTTTATTAATGTGAGAGTGTTAAAAATTATTTATTTTACAATTTTTACCATTATTTCCTATATGGAATTACAATCAAAATGAAATTTAGTAATGAAGGGTTATAGTAACAACAGTTTTGAATGTATGGTTATGATATTCACGACTTTTTATCAATTGACTTCAGTAGTCAAAAATTGGGTGACGTTTACCTTACATTCATTCCTCATACTATTTTTTAAGGGTGTGCCATCAAGCATTCAATTTCTAAAATTCATTATTTTTGGATGTTTTCATCAGCTTATTTTTTTATCACATTTTCATTTATTTTAAAACTTTTGTCAAAGGTCCATAAAAAAATGGAATACCGTTTGGCCCGCTAGAATATTACAGGCAATGCGAAAACTTTTATAGAAAAATTACTTTGATAAATTCCGTTAGAGACTGCAAGAGACCGGTCGTAATTCCCGTAGTCGACGTCGTCGCCTGTTATAATCCCATATCCAGACGTCAACAACTCGTGCTCCCAAATCCGAATTTTAATGTGCGGAAAATAATAATAACCCCGGCTAGGAGGAGGGCAAAAAAAAGCGATTTCCGCATATACCAGTACAAATTTATCATTCGGCATCAGAAAGAAAGATGCTGGCCAACATTAGCCGTACATCGGAGAGAAACGGACGTACATTTCATTAAGACTAGAGACAGAATGAAATTACATACCCCATAAGAAAGACTAAGACGAAGTATTCGACGCCAGAGTGGGACGAAGCAATGGGGGCGAGCGAGAGCGCGAAAGTAATTTGCAGGGGCTAGAAGGAGCCCGCAATATGCAAGTTAATTAATCGGTAAAGTAATGAGTGGAGGGCGCATGCGTGCTCTTTTTCCAGGCCGTCTTAGGGGATGCACGGGGGGGTGGTCATCAACGCTAGCGCAGATTACATGTACAGTCCGGAGCCGGCGAAAAAAAAACAACACCGACACCACCACCGACCGCCACCACCGACGCCCGATTTTTTAATATAATCTCGAGGTGAAATAAGGGTTAATTTCAAATCCCCGGGGCGGATGCCGCACTCCCCGCATCCGGGACGCAGACGACGCCCAGACGCTAACAAGACCACCACTTTTCTTTAATTACTCGCATATTTTTCTGCTCTGTACCGTGTTATTACATTGTTTATTAACTATTTCGCTTACATGTTAATTTAATCTGACGGGGAATATTTCTTTTAAGGTGACGCTTTCCACGTCTTAAACTTTTCAGTTTATTATACAGGGTGTGTCAACTGTTTTATAGATATGTTTAAAACAAGCGGATTTAATGATTTTCGCAGCAGAATTTTAATTGACAGTAAACAGTAATAATGGGTTCATAAACTACATATTTTTTTTATGAAAATTTTAATAGATAGTTTTTAAATTGCATATATTTTAAATCTGAAAATTATTTATAGATTATTATGTTCAATGTTGTTTTTATAAATAAAGTCATTAACTATAAAAGACTTTTTCCCTAAAATATTTGATAATATTTAAAATTAAGATAAAACTATTTAAGTTAGGTTAGATTAGATTAATTAGATTAGGTTAGGTTATGTTAGGCTAACTTTATTTATATTTATTATTTGTATATTCTGTCCAATGTTGTATTTATAAACAAATAAATAAATTCGTTAAAAAAATATAAAATTTGGACTGAATTAAACATTTTGAACAGACTTTTTTCCCTTAAGTATTTGATAATTTATAAAATTAAAAATAAAATATTTAAGTTAGGTTAGGTTAGATTAATTAGATTAGGTTATGTTAGGTTAACTTAACTATTAACCATTTAACTAATAACTCAACGTTATTCAAACGTTATAAATTTTTAATTAAATTATAAAAAGAATTTAAATAGAATTTTTTTCATTTGAAACTTTTAATAAATTTTAAAATTTAACTATTTTATCTAAAGGAAATCATAAAATAAATGTTGTTCTAAAACGTTTATAAAACATCTAAAATCATTAATTTATCTTCAATATTTTATTTATAAAGTAATTAAAAATAGTAAATTCACAACCAAATTATAAAAAGATTTTGAACAGAATATTTTTCTATTTAGTATATTTAATTGTTTTTTTTTTTTTTAAATTATGATATAATTCTTTAAGTTAGGTTAGGTTAGATTAATTAGAAAATGTTGGATTTGTTAAGTTAGGTTAACTTAACGATTTATTCAATCGGAATAATAAAATAAATGTTTTCTAAAACGTTTATAAAACATTTATAAATTAAAATATGCTTAATCCCTGTAATAATATCAACTTTTTTCTTTTGTGTATTTTAGGACCTATTTAATAAATATTATTGTTATATATACCCTATTCTATATTTTGTCTTCTTGACATTCAAGATTGTTAACATAAATCAACGGAATCAACAAAGAAAAAAACATGAAATGAAATAAATATAACAGTACATGTGACAACATAAACATAACCTTAAATATCAGAAGACTTAGATTAATTAGATTAGATTAGTTAGGTTAGATTACTTTAGCAATATATTCAAACGAAATAGTGAAATAAATTATTTTCAAAAACGTATATAAAACGTCTAAAACATATAAATTAAAATAATAACATAATTAATAATATCAAAAAATCTTTATTTTGAATGCTTTATAATTTATTCAAAGAAAATTACCTTCACATTTAAGTATGTCACAGCTTTGTGTACAGAAATAAATAAAAGGCAGCAAAAAAAAATTATTAAAAAAAATTAAAATTGTTCATGTGAAAACAAAAACATAACCTTAAATATCAGGTGATTATGGAAATTGACCTGTTACAGCATACATTTCTGGTAAATGTGTACTTATATTACAGAAAATATTTGAGTAGATTTTTTTAGATAACATAAAATTAAGTAAGGTTAGGTTAGCATCATATTCAAATCAAATAATGGAATTAATTGTACAGTCACAATTTATTATAAATTATAAAAATATATTTCTTCTGTTTCCTTCAATATTTATAATTATTTTTCATAAAAAATTATCTTTTATCTCGAAAAATAAAATATTCATTTTTTGAAAAACGTAAAAAAGTAAAGAAGTAAAGAATATATAAATGTTCATGTGAAAACATAAACATAACCTAAAAAATCAGATGATCTTGTCAATTTTCATGTTGCAGCATGTGTAGATATAACCTCACTTTATCATCTGTTTTGAAAATTCTATAAATACAACGAACTCTTCCGATCAAACACAAACAAAAATTAACTTTTTATCACTCATACTTACTAAGTCAATGGGCGCACATTGTTTATTAAAGCCTGTGTACAAAAACACAGATCGAATGCACTGATCCAATGCACCAAACTTCTATATTACATTTAAATCCCACTGTCGTATTAAGTTTTCAACGTCAAACGGTTTAAATAAAAGGTCTTGGAACAGAAAAAAAATCAAATGTAAATGCGTTTATTTCAAACAACAGAACTTTGCGTGCGCCTCGAACTCGCAACCGAACAGTCCAAACAAGTGAAAAAATAAAAGTAAAACGACACACATGGATTATTATTGCGTCACAGAAATTCGTCCGGTCACGTGTCGAGTGACGGCCACGTTTTGTTGACCGAAACGCAGCCGAATACGAGCCAGCCGGCCGCAGGACGGTGAAAAACAATTGGAGTGTGTTTTCGCGCTGTCGGCGGTGTCCTGACGCGACCGCGTGTTGCCGTGCTGTTTCCACGGCTGGCCGAGATATTCTGACCAGTGCCGGGCTGACCACGCGTGCACGCGGGGGGTGAAGCGGGGCGTAATTACTCGGGGCGGTCGGGGGGGACCCATGTGCGCTAACAATGTAGTTAACATAAGCCGCTAATGAGGTGCCCCCTCGGTCCGTCCGGGGCGGAACTCCGGTGACGATTTGGGCCAGTGATTTTTTTCTTACGTTGTTTTTTCAGTTTTCTAATTGCTGGGCGGCCAAAAAATGACGGGCGTAATTAATGTGGGGACGATTAGGGGATTATTAAGTCGAGAGGAACTGGCGGAGATCATGTTGATGACCGCTAATTCGGCGGGCCATTTGCGGAGGAACGGCTTGCGCAACTTGTTAATTTCGTTTACGGCTACTGGAATCATTAATATTGGTGGCCGTACAGAGATGTACTTTGTTCTTTAACACCATCTGTTTATTTAGATTTAACACCTGAATAATATTCTCAGAAAAAATCTCTAAAACTAAACTAATCTACTCCTAGTATTACTTAAAATCAAAAATGAATCAATTGTGTCGTTTACTATTTGATGATAAACTTGGTGGTTTACATAATCAAGGTCTCTATATCACGTACTTACACTTACAAACATCATATTAAATTTCATAATATGTAAAAACTAGTTTTCGTCTAAATATTTTAATTTTGAGTACATACAATCTGTTCCATATATTAATTGGAAACAAATATTAAAGGAAATGTTCATGTATCACTAAAATGAAGGTTTAGATGTTTAGATAGTCTAGGTGTCAATATCATGTATACTTTTAACTCCATTACTTACAAATATCATATCAAATTCCTTAAAATATCAAGATTAGTCTTCGTGTTAATATTTTAATCTTGAACACATTTAATCTACTCCATATATTAATTGGAAATAAATATTAAAGGAAATAGTCATGTATCACTATAATGAAGGCTTAGATGTTTAGATACTCTGGGTGTCTATATCATGTATACTTTTAACTCCATTACCTACAAATATCATATCAAATTTCTTAAAATATCAAGATTAGTCTTCGTGTAAATATTTTAATCTTGAACACATTTAATCTACTCCATATATTAATTGGAAATAAATATTAAAGGAAATGGTCATGTATCACTATAATGAAGGCTTAGATGTTTAGATACTCTGGGTGTCTATATCATGTATACTTTTAACTCCATTACCTACAAATATCATATCAAATTTCTTAAAATATCAAGATCAGTCTTCGTGTAAATATTTTAATCTTGAGCACATTTAATCTACTCCATATATTAATTGGAAATAAATATTAAAGGAAATGGTCATGTATCACTATAATGAAGGCTTAGATGTTTAGATACTCTGGGTGTCTATATCATGTATACTTTTAACTCCATTACCTACAAATATCATATCAAATTTCTTAAAATATCAATATTAGCCTTTGTGTAAATATTTTAATCTTGAGCACATTTAATCTACTTCATATATTAATTGGAAATAAATATTAAAGGAAATGGTAATGTATCACTATAATGAAGACTTAGATGTTTAGATACTCTAGGTGTCTATATCATGTATACTTTTAACTCCATTACTTACAAATATCATATCAAATTTCTTAAAATATCAAGATTAGTCTTCGTGTAAATATTTTAATCTTGAGCACATTTAATCTACTCCATATATTAATTGGAAATAAATATTAAAGGAAATGGTCATGTATCACTATAATGAAGGCTTAGATGTTTAGATAGTCTTGGTGTCAATATCATGTATACTTTTAACTCCATTACTTACAAATATCATATCAAATTTCTTAAAATATCAAGATTAGTCTTCGTGTAAATATTTTAATCTTGTGCACATTTAATCTACTCCATATATTAATTGGAAACAAATATTAAAGGAAATGGTCATGTATCACTATAATGAAGGCTTAGATGTTTAGATAGTCTAGGAGTCTATATCATGTATACATTTAACTCCATTACTTACAAATATCATATCAAATTTCTTAAAATATCAAGATTAGTCTTCGTGTAAATATTTTAATCTTGAGCACATTTAATCTACTCCATATATTAATTGGAAATAAATATTAAAGGAAATGGTCATGTATTCACTATAATGAAGGCTTAGATGTTTAGATAGTCTAGGAGTCTATATCATGTATACATTTAACTCCATTACTTACAAATATCATATCAAATTTCTTAAAATATCAAGATTAGTCTTCGTGTAAATATTTTAATCTTGTGCACATTTAATCTACTCCATATATTAATTGGAAACAAATATTAAAGGAAATGGTCATGTATCACTATAATGAAGGCTTAGATGTTTAGATAGTCTAGGAGTCTATATCATGTATACATTTAACTCCATTACTTACAAATATCATATCAAATTTCTTAAAATATCAAGATTAGTCTTCGTGTAAATATTTTAATCTTGAGCACATTTAATCTACTCCATATATTAATTGGAAATAAATATTAAAGGAAATGGTCATGTATTCACTATAATGAAGGCTTAGATGTTTAGATAGTCTAGGAGTCTATATCATGTATACATTTAACTCCATTACTTACAAATATCATATCAAATTTCTTAAAATATCAAAATTAGTCTTCGTGTAAATATTTTAATCTTGTGCACATTTAATCTACTCCATATATTAATTGGAAACAAATATTAAAGGAAATGGTCATGGTATCACTATAATGAAGGCTTAGATGTTTAGATAGTCTTGGTGTCTATATCATGTATACTTTTAACTCCATTACTTACAAATATCATATCAAATTTCTTAAAATATCAAGATTAGTCTTCGTGTAAATATTTTAATCTTGAGCATATTATTATAAATATTAATTTTAACCACCTACTTACCTTAAATATGTGGTTATCCTAAACTATTGTTAGTTACAACTAATGATAATCCTGAAACAAAAATAAATCAAAAATGAATTACAAATAGCAGTTAAGTATGTGAAGGTTAGTTCACTAATTAACTGAAGTGTTTCTATAAAACTGTTATAGTTTCTGTTAGACTAATAAATCATGTGTTTAAATAAATGCAAAAGATAAAATGGTTCAACCTTAAGAATTTTTTGCCCCTTATTTTTAAATAAATGACAAAAAAATTGGGTCCAAGGGAAAGTTTCACTGGAAAGCATTAATCAGATAATTTCATGTATCTAAACTTTGAAATAAAGTCACTTATCTTAAATTCTAGTAATAAATTGTGTACTTTAATGAACCATAAAAAACCTACTAATATAGACATTTATTAGGAAACTTGTTATGTATCAACTTTAAAGGTTCCACGGCTTATAATAAACACGTTTCACTTCTAGACACAGTCTCAAACTTATTGTTAACAATATAATCCGTCAACGGTTACAAATTGTGTATCAATAAATTATTTTAATATTTCAGTTCAACGAAACCTGATCTTCCATAAACGTGCAAACACATGTCAAAATACACATAAAAACTGGTCTCATATTATTCCAATAATCTCGAAGGTTTTATTGATTTTTTCGTCTCCGACCTTTATTATTTTTTATTTAGGTTGCAGAACTGCAACGTTGTTAAATATTTTCCCCACCAAGTTAACAGCGATCTCGTCGATCGTATATCACACCGTTACGTGATGCATAAATCACAACTAAGCTCCAGGTACGCCGGCTAGGAGAATTATCATCCACTTTTAGACCGCAGTCGAAAAAATCAGTCAATCACGATTCGACTAACAACAGGTTGTTGTCCACCGATTTATCGAACAATTATCAACGGCCGGCAAATTCGAATAGACAACAATCCGTGTTTGCTGCGTCTGAAAGTGCAACCGGCAAGGTGTGTGTTCCAGACACAAACAAGCAAGCCGGAGTTTGTTGCCCCTCACATCAGCTGTTGACCATTTGATAGGCACTTTGTATTCTATAGAAAAAAGCCCCAAAAATAAACTACAAGTTGTGTGTAGGTCGGTCACTGAGTCTCTAAAGAATCGATAGTCCCGCACAATGTCGACTTCAATCTTTTTGGCATCCAACGTCTTGGTGTCGAACGATCACACAGCTGTGCATACCGACGATTATTTTTGATGCACTGTTGATCATTCGATTATTTCGTATGTAAATAAATAAGTAACAGTTTTTGGATGCACCTAAATTACTTATAATTTATCTGAACTGTAAAATCTATCTAATTTATAAATGGGAAATCAAATTCTGTTGCAGTACCAATTTATGTTTGTACAAAATGTAGGTTACGGACCTGAAAAGTTCTAAAATGGATCTATAATATAATTATAATGATATTGTAAATCCTAATTGCAATGGTAATTACAAATTGAATCGACTCATTTAAAAAATTGAGCAATAGTATATTTTTTGTGTTGATTACAGGAGTAAAAGTAAAATTTATTTAGTATTAATGTTAATGTACACAATTTACTATTTTGTATGGAATTAATCTCATTTCATTTCAATTTTAAAATTAATAATTATATAATAATTTTATTTTATAATAAGAATTATGTAACTTTTTATAATTATTTCTTTAACTAGTTAATCTCTATTTTTAATAAATTATTAAAAAAGATTTTTTTATATTTATTTTTATTCAGTATTTTTTTTTTTAATTATCACATTCATAATTTTTATATTTTTTGTTTTATTACTGTTTTTTTAATTTTTAAAATTACTAAAATATATCAATTTTTAAATTATATTTATGATTATTGTCTATTATTTTATACTAAAGAATTAATAATAATTATTTTTTTTTAATTAATTTAAATTGCTTAATATTTGTTTTTGGTTTACAAATTCGTAATTTTTAATCAATTTTCAGTTTTGTGATAATTAGTAATATATAATTTTTATTTCCCTTTTATTACATAGCCACAATTGAGTACATTTTTTTGTCATATTTCAAAATAAAATTTTGTAATTTTCTTACTTTTATGTTGATACATCACATTAATAAAATATATTGTTTCTTTTTAATTATTTTTATACCTAATAATTTTAATTATGTTGAAAATATTAAATATGATAAGTAAAAAATAATTTCAAATAATTTGTTTCAAGGTAATAAAAAACAAAATTAATTTTCTCAGTGAGGCTTACTCATATTTTCACCAAAGTTTTAATTCATTTATTAATTATAATTAAAAAAATAAAATATTTTTAACATTTTAATTAATCATTTGAACCATTTTCTTAACATTTATTTATTATTCGTTTTTATTAAATTTCCACATTCATAAGCTTGTTTTTTTGTTGAATAATTTTTATTTTGTTTCTATTTTGGATTAAAATTATATATGATTATATATTTAATTATATATTATTATATTATATTATTTATTATTTACGATGATAAAAATAGTAATTTTAAAAGTTTAAATTCGAAACATAAAAAATAAAATCGAATAATTTATTTTAAGGAAAAAAACTAATTTTCTCCATTAGATTTATTTTATACTAAACTATTAATTCATTTATAAATTATAATTAAAAATTAAAATTAATAAATTAAAATTAATTAATTAATCATTTGAATAATTTTCGTGACATTTATTTTTTATTCATTATTATTGAATTTCCACATTCATAAATTTGTGTTTTTTTATTTGTTGAATAATTTTTTCTTTGTTTGATGTTAAATATATTAAATTTGTACCATAAAAAGCAAATACTCACAATTTATTCTATAATTAATCATAACTAATTTTAAAATATTAAATTCGAATAATTTATTTTAAGCTAAAAAATAAATCAAAATTAATTTTCTCAATTAGATTTATTTTACAGCAAAATCTTAATTCATTTATTAATTATTAAAAAATATAATATTTTTAACTTTTTAATTAACTTAATCATTTGAACAATTTTCTTAGCATTTGTTTATTTTCATTGAATTTCCACTTTCAAAAGTTGATTTTTTGCTGAATAATTTTTATTTTGCTTTTACTTTAGATTAAAAATTTTTTATTATTAATTATAATATTTACAATTACAAGTTATACATATTTTAATTATTTTATGATGTTAAAAATGTTAAATTTCTATCATAAAAAATAAATTCTCATAATTTATTTTATAATTAATTATAAATATTTTTTTTACTCATAATGTAAAAATATAAATTTGTATATTTTTAATATTAAATGAAATATGGAACTAAAGATAAATTTGTCCATTTTGGTCTAAATAAAATTAAAATAAAGGAAGAATCAAACATTTAAAATTAAGTTTTTAATAATATTCTTCTCAACGAAAAAGTCGATATTTCTTGTTTGCTTTAAAAAAAGAACAAAATTCGAAAATGGAAAACCTTTTGAGAAAAATGACTAATTTTTTATTTCATTCAAAACATATGAAAAATAGTTATTTCTAAATATAAATTTTATATTAAATATAAAAAACAATCATTTTTATTTGAATAAAGGCCAGATATAATCCCTTGGTGTCACTTTAATCGTTCATCATAAATCTAGTGTTACCCAAATCATCAATACACCCTTTTTCCTCCGTCGTCCTTGAAAAATATCGATCCCTACAAGAAAAAAACGACCCAGAAAATAAATCACCAGACGAAACTCCTGAATGGACCCGGACACATTGAGCCGTTGGTGAAAGTAGGTGTGAAAGAATTTAGTTTTGTTGTCATAGTGTGAGCGAGTTGTTTTTGAATGAATGTGTCGGACGATTGAGGAACGTGTGTGTGTATGTGTTCGTCGTACTATCATCCTCGTGTGTGCCTCACCCGGTTCGGTTAGTATATTTCTCTTGAGCAGTGAAACTTCTTGACGGAAAGTAAAAGCTCGTGACTCGGTCTTGCTCTAGGATTTTAGGTCATAGCCAGACATAAAAGCACCGCCGTAACGTAACATAAACGTCGTCGATTCCGGGTGTCTGTGTGTGCGCGCCTAAACTTTATTACGTGGACGCGAAGCCTTTTTTAATGGTTCGCATGTCGGCCAACGGAATTGACACGTAACCGTAAAAATTTCAGATTTTCGACGAGCTTTTCTGTGGGCACATCGATTTGCAAAACACCGAAACAAACGGAGTCCGACTCTGGTTGATTCGGTTAAAGTGTTGGCCATTCAATGTGAGGTCAAACACACTGGGCAAAACGAAGAATGGGAATCCTGACGATTATTATAATTCTAACTGCTAATGACACGTTTTTTTATGCCAGTTTTATAACAAATCTTGATGCGTATGACAGTTTAATTAATGTTCTGGGTATTATGCTTCAGCGGAAACATCTCTATTTTTATAAACGTATTGTTGGTTCCAGACAAAGTCGAAGAAAACCATGCCTTAAGCTTTACAAATGTAGTAATTGTTCTGATAATGGAAGGAAAACATTAAACGTTCCACGTATTTACATGCAGTTTTCTCCTGCTGCCTTTTGTCACCAAAATTAATTAAAGCCTACAAACCCATCAAAAACCTGGCACTTAATAACACTATTCAACAAATACGAGGAAAAATGTTCTGGTTGATGTTGTAACAGGTCTAAGAGGGTATTTAATTTATGAAGTTAAAATCAGGAAGTAAAATTCCAGTATAACAACCTTATTTACAACAATAGACTTAAAATACATTTAGACTAAATTTTTTGTAGACCAATTGTTTCTAAACGCTGACTTTCGCTTGTCTCTTTTTCTCATAAGAAACCAACAGTAATCTCCCATCATTTCAACAGCTCATCTGCCTTGGTATCATTGCTCCATTATTAGGATGTCTTGGTGGAACCTTTCTTCTTGCTCGTCGCTAACCGCATCCAAATTTTATAAGAAAATATTAATGGAAGTGCAGGAAGTGGATTTTGAGAGACTTTATTCTATAATTCTTTTAAAATATTTCCAGGATGGCAATTCAACATCACTCTTTGATGAAATCTTTCATCCTTCAATATTTTTATAATTTATGGTGTAACTAATATTCCTTCTTTAAGTCTAACTTTGTTTAGTTTATGGAAAATTTGTTTAAGATTGCTTTAACTAAATTTTTCAGTAATCCACCAAGCAGTTTTATGGAGGTGTGATCTCTCTGAGGCAACTCTTTTACTTTGAGTTACTCTACTGTCCCAAAGACACAGAAAAGGGCAATACTTAGTCCCAGAAACAACAAGAATTATTTATGCTAAAAAAATGATCATTTAAAAATCATCATGAGTCGGAACATGACTGTAAAATAGTTTAATTTGTATAATTTTAATTGAGTCAACTTTAGAGGAACATTGTTAATTGTGCTCAGAAAATCCTGGACTATTCCGTACGAAGAATGTAAACAATGAACATTCTGAAACTAGAAAAAAAAGCTTTAATAAACATCTATAAAGCCATAATAAATCCATGTTATTTCCTTTATCGATGTCGTTTTTAAGGAGCGAAGGGACAGCAATAAATTTCAAACGTTTTCTTTAAATTCCTCGGTAAATATTAAAAACACCGACTTCGCAGTGAATTTGAGATTTCAACGTTCTTTGTTCGGCGAACGCTGAGGTAATTACGTAAACGCAAATAACATATCAAGGTGATTGAAACATCAAAGTGGAAACTTAATAATTTCTGATGAGGCAAAAAAGAAAGAAGGCAAATCTTTAGAAATTAATTCCGTTTCGTGTACGTAAATGGAAAAAAAAATATATGTTACGTTCCAGATAATAAGTTTATGGTGTATTAAAATGTATAATAATTTTCTTTTGTGCGTTGTGTAATTGAAAAACGCGAACAATGAAATTTTAAAATTAATTACGACTATAAAATTATTTGCCGTATTGTGCGCAGACGAAAAAAATTTGATTGAATGCCGTGGAACAACGAAAAAAAAAAATTGTTAAACATTTTATGGTCGTAGCTTACAGCTGAAACTGAAGGCTTGGAAAAAATCCTTCGTGTAATGTGGCAAGCTTCGCTGCTCAACGTTATTGGTGACGTTTGGTCCTCCCTGTTATTTATTTTATTAGAAGAATTCAAAAAACACGTATAAGTAAAAGAGTAAAAGAGTTTTTATGGAACATACTCAAAAAATGGGGGCGTGCATGGATCACCCTGACTAAGAAACAATAAGTCACTTTTTTATATTACTAAAGAACATGATTCGTATTAGAAAAAAAACAGCACAATTTTTTTAATTATTATTTATAATAATATTATTATAAATTGAAAATATTTTCTGTTTTCAGCTGGAGTACGTCATTTTTATCAAAAATTAACATATCTTGTTTTAAAGCCTACCAGATGTTATTTATAATTTGTGTCGGACCGGATATGGAGCACTGTTTTCCATATGACAGTGAAGATTGTGATTAAAGATAAATTTCTTGGGCTGTCATTCTTATGTACAAATATAACTTATTGAAATGATAGTCTAAGAATATTTTCCTCCATACAAAAATTGTAAGAATAGAGAAAAGTATCACTGATTTTTCACAAAAGTCATTTTTTCAATTTAAAACATCTAATTCTTCTTAAGAATATTGAATTAGATAAAACTCTAAACTTACTATCAAAACAAAAAGCTTTTTATGTATCTTCTAAGTATACTTTTGTACATCAGTCATTAGAAGGAATAACATGACTACTCAAAAAATTGACAACTTTGGGGTTGTTACTTTTCCTTTTCTTCTAAAATTTTCTTTCAATTTACTAATTAAATCTGTATTTAAAATAAACTGATAGGAACACGTTAAATATTGAATAACACCAATTTTGCTGGACAAAAAATTTTAAACTTACCATTAAAACAAAGAGCTTTTTATATATTTTCCATATTTTTATATTTTTTTACATTAGCAGTTAGAAAGACATATGACTACTCAAAAAAAAATGTAAAAATGTTATTTATATGTTATGTTATGTTTATTTTAAAAGTTTTCTTCTAATTTTCTAATTAAAAGTGTATATGAAATACTTAATTATTTATCTTGATAACATTTGGGATATTTTTTATTTTAATCTTTTCGTCGCATATCTTAAAAGAAATTAGTTGGAACACGTTCAATTTAACTGGACGGAAGTCTATGAACTTACTACCATCAAAACAAAGAGCTCTTTATCTATTTACTCCATAACTTCAATTTGGCTGGACAGAAGTCTATGAACTTACCATCAATACTTACCATGTTTTATAATTTTTTACATTAGCTATTAGAAAGACTAACTACTCTAAAACATTGACAAATTTGGTGTTTTCTTTTACTTCTAATTTACTAATTAGAAATGCATCTAAAACATCTGATTAAAAACATTTGGCATATTTTTATTGTAATTTTCTCTTTACACACCTTAAAATAACATGTTAAATATCGAATAGGATAAAAGTTTATAGATTCAATTTGACTGGACAGAAGTCGATAAACTTACTATCGAAATAAAAAGCTTCTACATTTTTATATTTTTTTACATCCTTTAAAAATATGAATAAGACTATTCTAAAATATTACCATTTGTGATGTAATTTTTTTCCTTTTAAAGATTTTTTCAAAAAGAGCAGAACTTTTTTTAAATAATTACTTAAATAATTACTCAATTAGAGTGAAAACAAAAATCAAAATTTATAGACATAATTAGTCACCAAAATTTAATTTAGTGCCATATATTCCATTCAATTATCAAGACATTTAATTAAAAAAATTGACAATTAATTTTAATGATCAAAACATAAGAGCTATTACATATCGAACGCACTGAATTTTTAAGTATGTTTCATAAAAATTCATGAATTTTATTTAAAACTGTTCTCCATGTCTCATATAATAAGAACGAATAATGAGGGGATAAAAATACGACCAATAACCCTGTAATGCAATTGTTGTCAAATCTATAACATTTGCGGTAACTACAAGATATAATGCCATTATGCTCTATTAAACGCGTCATTAATTTTTTTCCTCAATTAATGTAACATATCATTATGCATTTACGTCTCTTTACGGTTTCACTTTTCTTTCGAAACACGGCAAAATTTTGAAACGCAACACGTGTCACTTTTGACGTGCGTTACGTTGGCGAATTCCATTTTACAAATCGACTGGAACAATTACCGGCAAAGAGTATCGACTACAATGAGCCTTTAACGCCAACAATTACGTGTGTCTCTTAAAACACACAAATAAAGATGCGACCACAAAAGGCACATCTGCTTCGTTTCGGTTATGAAACGTCGCGTCGGTTTTTCGGGAAGCCGCTCTCCGATCAATTAACTCAATTTATCTATCATGCCGCTGGCATTTAACACGCATAAATCAGCGCAAATTGAATTCCGTGATTTTTACAAATCAACCGACGTTCGCGCCCTTTTAATTCCCGACCGCCTGATCGTTGACCTTCAACGTAATACCACCATCGATTTTTATTAAGTACTATCTATCTTAGGCAAACCGCACCGAGAATCAGATGCAATTGAGTCTTAAATCATCAATATTAAATTTCTCGTTGGCAAGTTTATCATAAATCTTGCGTACATGTGGAAGATCCGATGTGTGGCTGGCTGTGCGGAGACTGGCCGGCCCGGGGATCAAACAACTTGCGTGTTTTTACTTTTCAAACGGTTATTGATTTGTATAAATTTGTATTATCATAAAATATTAGTGTACTTCCCGAGGGAATTCTGCAATATGTGTATTATAAAGATTATCTGATTGTGAAATTGCATACCGGTAATTTTTTGTTTATTTATATTGTATTATTATTAACATAAAATATGTAATGGTGAATTATAGAAACCTAATGAACAGCCTTTAAATTAATGGAATGTCACGAGTGTGAAATTAGCAAATAAGTAGTTTTACACATAATGCAATAATGACTTCTATTAAAATCATAATGACTAATTTATGGAAGAAAATTAAACAAATTATTTTAAATATTTTTAATATTTCATTGTGTATCTTGACGTGAGCGCAATTTATTAATCTACAGTTCAATAAACGTTATTAGAAAGTGAGGAAATGAATAAAAGAAACAATAATTTTTGTTATTATTGAAAATGTGAAAATTGTAACCACAATTATTAAGCATTTCTACCACAATGTATAAATGACAGAACACTCAAAAACTGGAAAATAAATTCTTAAATAAAGCAAACTGTAAATAAGTAATATAATCCATAAACTCCCTTTTCATTAATTTTAAAAAAGTGCAATATGTCCAAAAATTCAATATATTTATTTACGTTCAATTTGTTTTGTATTTCTAATAAGGCAACTTTTTAAAAATTTTACACAAGCTCCTTGAAATTCCTATTTAAAAATTAAATAATAAAATCCTGAAATTCCTGTTTTGTATTCTAATAATAAGAAGTAAGTAATGTATCGAAAATTAGTTGTTTGAAATTAAATAAAATTATAATGAAAATTATAAATTATGTTCAAAAGTATGCTATATAGTTCAATTTATCATCAATTAAACTAAAAATAAATAAATTATATATTATTTATATTTAAGGATACCAAAATGACTAAAATTAAAATATTCAAGATATTTATTTACGTTCAATTTCTATTTTGTAATTCTAATAAAAGACAACATACTTGAAAGTTATACTTAAATTCCTACTTAAAAATTAAACAATAAATCCTTAAAGCTTTGTATAAATTCTAAAAATAAGAAGTAAATAAAAAATCAAAAATTAGTATGAAAATTAATAAAATTATTATGAAACTAAAATAGCATTTTCAAATAATATAGTCAAAAATATGTGGTTAAATTTATCACATTTTTCATCATTCAAACTAAATACATACAAATTCCTGCCGGAAAATTAAGTAATCTAATTCTCAATCTCCCGTTTTATATTATAAAATTAAGAAGTAAAAAATCAAAAAATAAAATGTTAAAAATTAAATAAAAATATTATGAAAATAAAATAGCATTTTTAATTATGTACTTAAAATATATGATTAAATTCATCATATTCTTCATTACTTAAACAAAAGTATATAATATTTTATAATAAACTAAATTTTTATTACTTAAAATAAAGACTTTATATTTAAGAATATTAAAATGATTAAAATTAAAATATTTAAGACATTTAATTAATTTAATAAAAGACAACTTAAAAATTTTTTACAAATGGCTGCTCCAAAATTAAGCAATATAATCCTCATATTTCATATTCTAAAAATAAGAAGTAAGTAAAAAATCAAAAATTAGTATGTTTGAAATTATGAAAATAAAATAGCATTTTCAAATTATGTGCTTAAAATTATGTAATTAAATTTATCATATATTTCGTCAAGTAAATAAAATATTTTATATTTATATATTTATATTTTAAAATTTAAAAATGACTAAAATTAAATTATTTAAAATATTTATTAACGTTCAGTTCCTATTTTGTAATTCTAATACCCTCAAGAATTCTATATAAATTCCTGCTTTAAAATACTATTCTATATTCTATTATATCTATACTATTCTAAAAATCAGAAAAAAATGAAAAATTTAAAATTAGTATGTTTAAAATTAAATAAAATTATTATGAAAATATAAGATTAAATGATTAGTTTATCATAATTTTCACCACTCTAGTTAATTTATATTATATATTTATATATAAGAATATAAAAATGAAAATATTCAAGATATTATGTTCAATTTCAATTGCACAATTTTAATAAAGGACAATATACTACTTTTAAATATTCTACACAAATTCCTGATTAAAAATTAAGTAATATAATCATCAAACATATGTTTTAAATATTAAAAATAAGAAGAAACTTCATTTAATAACTACAATTCAGTTTAAAAAATACTAAAAGTATTCGCAGAGAAATTAAAAAATGACTTAAAATGAATTGCAAAGAAATATTAAAAATGTTAAAGTAGACAATATGTAACAAATTAATCAAATATACAATTTGGTCACATATTTCACTAAATTTGAAATTATATGCTGAAACTAATAAAAATATTAAAGAAAGTTTTGGAATAATTCGATGATTCAAGCAAATTTAAATATTAAAATGTCTAAAAATTGTACAAAAAGAAATAGAAATAATGTAGGAAAATTTTTCATATTAAACAATTATAAAAACAAATAATTTTAATATCAAAATTTGAAAATGAAACAAAATATCCCTTTATCGTCATCTGGAAATTTTAATATTTGTCAGGATTTTATGATTTTAGAGAAAATTGTTAATACGAAGAAAAGTTATTTTTATATTTTATACATTTTTAACGTTATTAATTTTTATTTTCTTAATTTGTATAGCAAAAAAATATGTATATAAATAACAGAACCTTGAAATAATTCTAATTTTTTTGGAAAAACATAATTTTTAATAATCAACTTAATTACGGTAATTAATTTAATTACACGTAGAATAGCTATAAAACAGATGTTAGCAAATAACTGTGAAATTATTATTATAAAGATTTTTTAGTACATTCGTAAATATTTGATGTCTTTTCAGTGGTAAATCACTGAATTCGTTGACACCTTCTTTTAGTAAGGTTATGTTACGTTACTGAGCATTTTAGACAAATTTGTTTATAAATTCAACCCGAGACATCGATTAAATCAACAATATCGATCGTTCCAACACCCTGGCGTCCCATTAAATCAACAAAACCGATCGATCCTTGCAATTGCTTATGGTGCCCAACATTATGCAACTGCCCGGCAAAACGATCCGAAGACCAAGGACCGTTCCGGCGACCGGACACAGACAGACAACACCAGGAGAGGACAGCATCGTTCGTGCGATCGGCCGTCTACTCGACGTGCGTGGCGGGTTGCTGCGGATCGCTCCAGCCTCTCGCACCGGGTCCCGGGGTGTGGTGGGGACGGCGATCATTTGCATACCGGTAGGTGACAAGTCGCGGCGGGCGTGGCCGTCCCGTCCAATCGAGACGGCCGATTCGCGGCCGCTCTCCGCGTAGGAGCGCGAACCCGCATGGTTCCGAACCTGGCGGGTACCCTCCACCCACTCGCACCCACCCGATCTGATCTCCTCTCCGCCGCTGCTGCTGCCGCTCGTCGCGCGGGTCCTCTCCGTGTTCCCGGTGTCCGTGTGCCCCGAGGATCGTCTCCGGCCTGCGATGCGACCGGTTGAAGGGGATGCGAGGGTGGGGTGGATGTCGTTCATGTCGTGGGGATTGCAGTCAATTCTGACGTGACGCAGATTAACCAATTAAATGTTGTATTAATTACGGGTGTTAATCGGATTTATCATACTTGGTTTTTAATTAATAATTTGTGTATACGAAAGCATTTTGAAAAACATTCTTTCCAAGTTGTTGCGCACACTTGTAGTAATCAATAATTAAATAATTAATGCATAAACAACAAAATTTTTATACAATAAGATAATGATTACATAAATTTTAACAGAAAGAAAAGATAAGTATTAAAGTAGGCGTTGTTTTACTTATGTTGATTCAATCTGATATACTACATTATGGTTCCCCTTCAAAATTGTAATAACATTAACAGAACTGGCAGTGCCCTCTATTGGTTGACTAGTGCTATCTAATAAGTGTATGTGAAACTTTAAAATGGATTTTTAAATTGAATATGTTCATTCAATCAATATTTAATATTGATAAAAAGTATTGAATTTCATAATTTTTTATGTTCTATTATCAGTTTTGTTATTAGTAAAGGAATATATAGATATTAATAAGTTTACGTCATACATTATTACTATTTTTAATATAGTTGTCATATAAATTTATAATATAACTTATTATATAAATTAATTTATAAATATTTATAATGTAAAAATGTTAAATGATACAAATGTTCTTTATTTATTCATGTCAAGATAAATATAACACCTACTTTCTGGTAAACCTAATTGATTTATATATTATATATTATATATTATATATTATATATTATATATTATATATTATATATTATATATTATATATTATATATTATATATTATATATTATATATTATATATTATATATTATATATTATATATTATATATTATATATTATATATTATATATTATATATTATATATTATATATTATATATTATATATTATATATTATATATTATATATTATATATTATATATTATATATTATATATTATATATTATATATTATATATTATATATTATATATTATATATTATATATTATATATTATATATTATATATTATATATTATATATTATATATTATATATTATATATTATATATTATATATTATATATTATATATTATATATTATATATTATATATTATATATTATATATTATATATTATATATTATATATTATATATTATATATTATATATTATATATTATATATTATATATTATATATTATATATTATATATTATATATTATATATTATATATTATATATTATATATTATATATTATATATTATATATTATATATTATATATTATATATTATATATTATATATTATATATTATATATTATATATTATATATTATATATTATATATTATATATTATATATTATATATTATATATTATATATTATATATTATATATTATATATTATATATTATATATTATATATTATATATTATATATTATATATTATATATTATATATTATATATTATATATTATATATTATATATTATATATTATATATTATATATTATATATTATATATTATATATTATATATTATATATTATATATTATAATCTTAAAAAAATATATTATATAAAATAATAATAAATATAAAGTGGTGTAAATTAACTAATAATCACACAGATTTAAAAAATGAGATATAATACTTTTAATAGTAGTTTTAAAATACAGTGAATAATCTTATACTAATAAGTTAATTTTTGAATGTGAAATATTGAAAAATGTGATGGAGATTAATGAAGAAAAATCTGTGTTTTTTACATAAATTTAAAAAATGAGAAAAATTATTCTTATATATTTCTATTATTATTCTTATATTATTAAATTTTTGAATATGATTAATTGAAAAATCTTAAAAATATAAAAATAGTTCAAAGTGTAAAAGAAAAAGCATGAAAAAAAGAAATCTTTAGAAAATTTTTAACAAATATCTAGAAAAAAACAAGTAATTTTAAAATAGAAAAATATAAGTAAATATAATTAATAAATATTTAATTGAAAATTTATATTGTGAACAAAAACAACAATAAAAAATTAAAAAATACAAAAATAAAAAATAAATCGAAATATATATACTTATAACTTATATAATATATATACTTATAACTTAATTAAGTTAATTTTTTGATATATAAAATTTAAAAATATTAATAACTATGTACATTGTTCAAAATGAAAAAAAAAAAAAAAAATATATAAAAAAAGAGATTAAAAAAATTAAACAAATATGTGGAAAATAAAACAAGAAATTTTAAATCAATCGAAGTCAATTTAAATACATAGGTTTTAATTTGTTTAAATTTACTTTTAAAAATCTAGAAATGGATCTTGGATGATTCAGTATAAAATTAAGAAAAATTAATAAAAAAAATATAAAATAAATTAAATTATCTTAAAATTATCGTTCATGATAAAATCTAAGATGAAAAAAATAAAATTTAAGTTTAAACAAAAAAATTAGTCATTTCAATCTTTAAGTTTTATATTACTTTATTTTAGTGAAAACATTTTTAAAATATGCGAAAATAAATTATATATTTTTTTATTTTCAGAAGTCAAACATTTTTTTAATATAAGTCATGTGGAAAATGGAAGATATTTGATGAAAAGTATTATTGGTATATTTTTAAAAAATACATAATCTTATCATCATCTAAAAGAATAATGTTTAAAATAAACGTGAAAATAAAAAAAAAAACGCGAAAAAAATCAGTTAAATCCGATAAAATATTACATTTATTTATACGGACAATTTCAGCAAACATAATTCTTCTGGTCCACGTTCCCGGTTGCTTAGCCGTTTTATCCGCAACATCGGAAAACAACATCCACATTCCATAAGCACATCCCAGTCGATAACTCTCACTCGCCCCGCTATCCGTAAAATCACTGGCAAATGCGTATAGATTTTTTTTTCCTCCTTTCGGTGCTTTAAATTTATGAAAAAGCCGGGAGTTTATGTTAACGGCGAATCGATATTCCCCGGTGTTCCCACCCATTTTAAGCCTTTCTCATTACCGGGGGATCTGTCGCCGAATCCGGGACTCCTCAACTTCACTACTTACACAACTCACATTTTTTATCATGTTCAGATAAGTATTTATATCCCGGGACCAGGTTCGACGACGAGAACATTACATCGCCGTATCTCTTTCCGGGTATCACCGCGAACAAATTGAAATCATATCGTAGATTATTCCCTTTCTGCAATGTTCTCTGGAGATCATGACATTTGTTATGTTTGCCCGTACAACTATCTGTCTATTGATATTGCGAATATTACTCAGTTGTTCTTCTAAACTAACATAAGAATTTAACTATTTTTATTAATAAAATATTTGCTTTGGAGAAAAAACAATGTTTCTCTGTTACATACTAACATACAGTGGTGGGTGGCTAAAGAAATAACACAAAATTTCACAAAAGGATTTAATTCAAAATTTGCCCAGTAAGTATATAAAACATATTTCAAAATTATACAGGTTTTTTTGTTGTTGTTTTTTGTCAAACAATTTAAAAACAGCGGAGATATTACTTTTAACCCTCATATCAGTTGGTTGGCCAAAGAAATATTATATTCATATATATTTACGTTTCGTGGTGCTATTTAATTAATATTAAAAATTCATTCTTACTAGGATTTATATGATTTTATTGATCACTTTCAGTGGGAAGAAAGAAACATTGCCCTCCAGAGAAGAGGGAAGTAATAATTAACATGAAAAATCAAGTTTAAATATTGCTGACATCATTAAAACCTTAAGATGTTACAAAAAAATAGTTTACAATGTTAACAAATTTGAAACAACATATTCTTTTGAAAACACAACAAGAAAACGTCTTAACTAAAAACAATTTCATTTATAATCAAATCGGAATAATAAAAAAACAATATCTTTCCTTGTCTTCTGACCAAAGAAAAATGAATTAATTGAGTCATGTGTACCTAGTAGAGGATTCAAACGTCAACTGAAGGAATAAAAATAGCAAGGGTGTGTTTCATTAATATCAAAAAAGAATATTCGACTAAGACTAAAGTTTGTACAGAAATATATTAATTATAGCAAAGAGTGCTTTGGAATAATGTTTGGACTCTACACTACAAAAACTTTGAAACACAGAGGAGGAAACGTTATGGTTTGCAGTTCCTTTTCTTCGCATGTTATGGTACCATATCATTTCATGTATAAAGATATCATGAGAGATTTAATGGAACTAGTACTAATTTACCAGTTACATGAAATTTTATGCATAATAATGATCCGAAGAATGCGTCCAAAGTTGTTCAAAATTGGTTACAAGATAATCGTGTTGAAGGTCTCGATTGGCCAGATCCAAGTCTAATTGAAAAATTATCGGACGACATGAATTCTCGATTAAAAAAACAAAAACCATGAAATTTAGAAGAATTTTTCGAAATAATATATTGATTGTACTTTTCAAAACTAACAAAGACTCTTATTACTTAATAAATATACCAATGGACAAAATGACGTATTTTCTTTTAAGACAAAACGACAAATGGCCTAAGATTTGCGTTGATAAACCGTCCCCAGGCCTTAAAGTTTTTAACCGCCAGCACAAAGCACAAAAGAACATCGAAATCGGCCACGTAGGGGTAATTAAAGTTGCGTGACCGCTGACTGATTAAAACATAAATTACTACGAAAAGGAAATTAATTTCGACGTAGTTCTGTTGTCTGCCCTTTTCACCCCGGCCGTGTCCGTCGCTGCGATTTTGATACTTAAGTCCGGTGGTGCAATAACGGAAACGCACCCTGAATATATACAATAATTGCGACAATAATTATTCACGGGATGCGAATCTACAATGACACTATTTTCTCTCACACACACACAAGCTCATCTACCTGGGACTGGTGGTGAATGAAACACGTAAGCTATTTTTAGGAACGCTTCCAGCCCGTACATCCATCATTTGACCACAACACCAGCGGACCATACGTACGCTGGACGTGGTGAGGGCACGCGAGGCCGCGACCCATCCGCTTGGCCGTTTGCAATGACCTACCCCAAATACATCAAGATAGAACAGAACAATTGACGGACATCTGATTTACCTGCGTTCAAGTCGGGGGTTACAATATTTAAAATTGCCGGAATCTCGATTCTCACAGATGAATAATCACTTCCGATGTCAGCATTATTTATGGGAGTTTGGGTCATTTGCGTCGAATTGTTTGTGCGGTTTAGAAATGGATCTCTTAATCGCATCGCATCGAGGGCAAAACAAACCGAACTTATCCTTTTGGTTGCTCAGGAAATCCATAATTTTAAGAGACAGTCCGTTAATAAAATCGTCGATTGAATGTAACTAATCTTGTTTACTCCTGGCAGAACCAGGTTGAACAATTTAACAATGATCTTTACCGTTATGCAAATTGTGCCCTTGGGCAGTTCTTTATGGCGTTCCACAATCAGCAGATTAACGGCGTCCATTAAAAATCGGCGAAAACACATTGACACTGAAGTAATCAACCCATTAATTACGACCAACAACTGCATGAATCATATTAAATCCTGTAATAAATAGAATAATAAAGGGAATTACACACGAAACACGCCCACGCGTTTATTAAAAATCTCGGCGTTAATTATGAAAGCTAACAATGTAAATAACGCATGATTTTGCATAGATCGATAGCGTGAACCCTAGAGACATTGTTCAATAACATAAAACTGTTAATGGTCAATTATTATTTAAAATGTAGGTCAGACATTAATGTACTTTCCTGAATGGGCAACGAGGCTGCTTATTATTCTTTATTTAGACTGTTAAATTGTTTTAAGTGTTTTTGCAAGCTAATAATTATCAGTGTTATTAAATAACACTGACTTACATGATTTTCCTTGTTAAATTGTTAATCTTTTTTATTATTTTGTTAGTGCTGAGAACGAATTATATTATATGAATATTATATTCATAGCCTTTTAATAACATTAATAATGTGCTAATTTTCAACCTTAGTCCCGTAATTTATTAGGCCTATAACACTACTAAACAAATAGTAGAAAATTGAGACTGAATTTTGAGTTATAGAAAACATCAGTTAATTTTAATTTTCTTCTAAATTTTTATATAATTTATGATTAAGTTCGAATCAAAAAATAAAATTCAAGAATTTTATTTACAGCAAATTTTTTGCAAATGTTGACTTTTACTTATACTCTTGATCACTTTCTCTCACAAGAAACCTACAGTAATCCCACATCATATCTGGATCCCATCTGCCTTAGTATCTTTGCTCCATAGTTAGATGTCCTGGTAGAATTTTTCTCCTTGTTCCTCGCTAACTGCACCCAAAATTCAGGGAAAAAATTTAGATGTGATGGAAAATTTGCCATAATTTTCAAGTAATTCTTCTACAAGTTTTTCGTAGTTTTCTATTTGCTAAATACTCAAAAACAATTCTTTTAAAATACCTCCACCCAGCTAATTCAATATCACTTAAATTTCTCATCCTTCTTTAAGCCTCACATAATTTAATTTAACGAAAATTATTTAAGATATTTAAATGCATATTCCTTTTTATCTAACATTTTAACAAAATTGTTCATCAATCCAATTTGGATATGTAGAGGTGGTAACAAAACTGTTGTGAGATGAACTGCATGTGTTGCTTCTGTTGCCATTATGAAGCATAACTGTCATTAAATTAAAAATAGCTGTGTTTTTTATCATCATTTTTAGCAACTCAAAATTAACAAAAACACCCTCTTACATTTCAGTCACAAAACAACTATAAATAAACTAGTGTATTCAGTATTTACGAAAATCATTTTTTATGTGGGTGGCACACACAATTTTTTGTTAATTCTGCTTTATATTAAATTGTGTTTAATAAAAATTTGTAAAGCCCTAAATAAAGAAAATGAATAACCTTTAAGTACTTAACATGTATAGAAATCTGACAGAACATCTGACTGACTAAGGAAGGCATTTTCGTTGAACCACAAATCATATCCTCAATAATAAAAAATTTGAAGCGTCAATGAATACTTCTGAATTAGAAGCTTTGATGGGGTACAAAAGTGAGTAACTTTTTGAGAAATAACAAGTATTTTAACTACGATATTCGTAATCAAATCCACAAAAAAATTAGGCCCAGACATATTATAATTTTATATTTATTGTTGTATTCAAATTTTCTTTATGAATATTTAAATTAATATAATTCTAACATATTAATTAATTGATTTTACTTTGATTATTTGAAATAAACACTAGAAAAACTCAATTTGATGGAAGAAAAATGAAATTCATGCTTATAAATTCATGACAATAAAAATGACCAATAATTATCACTAAAATAAAAGCAACGCTCAAAAGTTTTTAATCTGTCGCCATGTGCAATTAATCATGGAAGACGTAGGAGTTAATCCATTGAACATTATGGAACCACCGTTAATGAGTTATTAATGGTGGACGAAGTACGAATGCAAAAATAGCATTGGGACTCCAATAATGTGGGAACTTAGCCTTATATCATCATCACCGAGGAACAAATTAGTTGCCAATGTAATGCGGATTATTAAATTGGTAACTTCTCACACAAAAAGACCCCCAAAAACCAAACCATTGTTCACGAGGTGTCCGCACCAAAGAGAACGTGCGAATCAACTTTCGCGGACGCTCCGAATAATTTATCTATTTCTTTTTTATTGCAATCTCTTGAGGAGACAAATCCGAACGGAAAGGAGATTATAACGCCTCTGGACGAGGTTTCCCATGGGGTCGCAACGCGGACATAATTGCGATCCCTTTTATAATTACTCGACGACCGGTGACAGTGGCTGACCCCACGATCGTCCAGACCTAGCCCTCGTCGCCGGTGCACGGAGAAACGGTACCGTAACGAGCTGGACCCCTGGCCCACCAAGACTTGCCATTATGATGCAAATGAGGCAGCAACCAGTGCCAAACCAGGTGTTAGGCCGAATGGACAGGCCATTCTCTAAAGGCCGAAACGCGCGTTAACGACTTATGCGAAACTTTGGGTTAGTGCTAATATTTGCATTTACATCGAATTATGCAAGAATTCATGTGAACCGAATTCGTGTGCGTTTTTCGGTGCGTTTCATGTCGGGACGTGTCGATGCGTTAAGGGGGCAGTCGACAACTGATTGGCTATTATGTATGAAGATTGAACTTCGAATATGTATTTTTTCGATTAATCTTGATCAATTTGTATTGTAACGTGATTTTGTATGTAAAATTGAAGTAAAAATGTACGTTTACATTTATATTTAAATTTATTATAAAAGAATTCTTCGAAAAAATATTTTGCTGTAAATTTAAGGCGTTTTTACAGTTGTTTATAACAGAAGTTTATGATTTTATTACTTTTTTGCGAGTTTCACCACAAAAAATAAAATTTATGAAACACTTTATGTATGTAACTTTTTCTCCCTACAAATTGGTGAATAAAATAAATATAATCTTACAAGAGTTGTTTTGTTGAAGCGATTTTATTTTTGATAATTTTGATTACTTCCACCAGCTATTATCTTATTGTATCTTTATTTATTTTTTTATTTTACATTTTATTAAATATTTTATATTTATTTAATTCTTTTAAGAATTCTTGAAGAAAATAATTTATTGCTGATTTGTTGTTCATAACAGAATTTATTGTTTAATTATTATTTTTGAGAGATTTACTACAAAAAACAAATCTATTTCAATATATAAAAGTTATGACACAGTATATAAAATTCTCCTTCCTGTAGAATCAACTATTAAATGAGGAAAAAATAAATATAATCTTACATGAGTTGTTTCTTGAAGTGATTTTTTAATAAATTTAATTGATATTTGTGTATTACTTATACCAGGTGTTATTTTGTATTATATATAATTATTTTTCGAAATTCTATAAAATATTTATGGAAGTCCCTTTAAAAAATATTTAATTTTCTGAAAAATATTAAAATTTTTATTTTTTTTACAGAATATTTAAATGTATTTTAAAATAATGCTTAGAGGAAATAATTTATTGTAAATTTGAAATGATTTTACAATTTTTCATAACAGAATTTATAGCTTTTTTTCTTAAAAATTTAAACAAATTTAAAATTTTTTTTAGTATATTTAAAATGTTTTTTTAGTACATTTAAGTGTGTTTTAAAACAATTTCTTGGAGAAAATAATTTATTATAGATTAGATATGATTTTACAAATGTTCATCACAGAATTTATGACTTAATTATTATTTTTGAGAGTTTAAGTACCAAAACAAATCTACTATTTTAATAAATAAAAAATATGAAACTCTTATGTATACAAAATTATTTTCCTTTCAAAAACAACAATGATGAAAAAAAATAAATATCTTTCAAGACTTGTTTGTTGAAGTGAATTTTTTTGAAAAATTTGATTAACATTTGTGTATTTCTTTTACCAGATATTATTTTATATTGTATATAATTATTTTACGTAATTCTATGAAATATTTTTGAAAATTCTTCTAAAATATATACTCTTTTTCTGGAAATCTTAGAGAAAATAATTTAGTGTAAATTTGAGACGATTTTAACATTGTTTAATTACAAAAAACAAATGTACTATTTTAATAAAGAAAAATTATGAAACACTTAATATATAAAATTCTTCTCCCTTCAGAATCGACTAACTATTAAATGATGAATAAAATAAATTTACTTACTTATATATATTTTTTTTTTTGAGAAGTTACGTTAATAATTTTGTATTTCACAAAATTATATTTTATGAGATATTTTCTTTTTAAAATTTTCATATTTTTGCCCTTAATTTTGGATGTTTTTACAGTTGTTTATGTTAAAATAGAAGTTGTTATTACTGAATCTAAGTCGTTTGCGTGTATTTTTATTCATATCTTATTTCAAAACAATTTACCTTACAAATGTGTCCACAACAGGAGAAACATAAATTATCATATTGTGGTTAATTTTATATATGAAAACAATAAAATGAAAGTCGAACATAAAAAAATTAGGACATGAAAATTAATAGCGTATTACACAATATAGAGTCATTATCTGCATTATATTTGTGGTTTGTACATTGCGCAATTATAAGAACAATAAATCGGTATTGTTCGTAATTCAATTCCATTTATATGGTAGATTAATATAATGCACTACTAATCACTAATTCATCTATAACACCATATTATGTGTTTTATTTTATTCACCATTATGTTTCAAATGATTCAATTAATTTTTCCAAAAAAAAAAAAAAAAAATTTCATCACACGTCCAACATTCATAAGTTATGAATGGCGACAGTAATTAGTCGAGTTAAAAATGTCGCAAATAAACGTGGCGTGGCTGGCACGATATTCACATGTTACCAACATATTAATTGTCGATGCATTGAACTAATGAACAATTCATCTAATTGCCGGAAGCGACGTAATTATCCACATTTTGTGAGTGTGTCTGCGTGAATAATAATAAAATCGCGTTTTGGCATTTCACGAAAATTACATCGGGGTGATGGGTTTCAAGAACCGTACTGTAAAGGGAACTGGTTTACAATTCCGAGCACAAAGCTCAAAATTATTGTTAATTTTCAGACGAAATTAACAGTCATTATGAACGGCTGAGATGTGTCACGCGACTAATGCCACCTACGCGACGTGCAGAACCTCCTTCGTAATCTCAAAATTATTATTTTATTCTTTGTGCAGGTTTATTTTTTGTTTCGTGCTTGCAGGGGCCTCGTAACGAATCAGTAGCGGGTCTAGTAGTACGGTTATTATAAATAAATTAATATAACAGGTATTAAAATATTAAAATGAAATTTATGGCATAACATGAACAATTTTATATTCATTTGTTCAAATTTTTAATTTTTAGCTCCTCATGAAGACCAATTTTGATGTGTAGTAAAAGGAAAATTATTTTTAAAAAGTTATTTTAATTTTATCGTATATGTTTGGTAAATTACTAACAAAGAAGTTAATTTGCCTGACTGCATGTCGTACTTTAATATTTGATAAAATATTTTTGGATTTTTTTTTATAAAATTTAAGTAAAATAATTTATATATACTTTTACAATCTATTTTAAATTAGATTCAAAATATACTTCAAAAAATATTTTGTCGTAAATTTATGTTTTTTTACAATTATTTATAACGGTTTTAATTACCATTTTTTAAGTTTTAGTACAAAAGCAAATCTACTTCTTTTACCAATAAAATTATTTACAAAGTAGTTGATTTGCTTGGCTCTCGTTCGTGGTTATCAATAATTATTTTCATATACTTCTTCTATATTCTTCCATACATATATTTTTTTCAGTAAAATTGAAGTAATATATTCTTTTTAAATATATTTTATTTATTTCATAAAATTCTTCAAAAAATATTTTGTCGTCGATTCAAGGTTATATTACAATTGTTTATAACAGAAGTTTATGTTTTCATTACCATTTTTGTCAGTTTTGCTACAAAAACAAATTTACTCTTTCTATCAACAAAATTTATGACACAATGTACACAACTTCTTCCTCCTTTCAAATTGAATTGTTAAATAATAAATATAGTCTTACAAGATTTTTTGTAGAAGTATTTTCATTAAGAAATTTGATTAATATTTTTGTATTATTTTTATCACACAATTTTTTTTTTCATCTGTCAAAGTAAATTTTCTAAATTTGAAGTAAAATATATTTTTTTATTACTACAGATTATTTAAAATTTAATTCAAAAAAATTTTTGTTTCGTCAATTTAAGATTATTTTACAGTTGTTTATAACAGAAGTTTATGGTTTTATTATCATTTTCGTCAGTTTTACTACAAAAGCAAATTTACACTTCCCATCAACAAAATTTATGAAACACTTGAATTATTCAATATTAAATATAATCTTACAAGATTTGTTTTATAGTGTTTTCACTGAGAAATTTGATTAATATTTTTATATTATTTTTATCACACAAAAATTTCTTTTTCATCTGTCAAAATTTTCAGTTTTGTTCAATTTGAACTGATCTCAAAGAAAAATTTAATGATTTTAATTTTATGTTATATATTTGTAAGTAATTAACAAAGTAGTCGATTTGCTTGGATCTCGTTCGTGGTTATCAATAACTATTTTCATATATTTGATAAAATATTCTTGAAAATTCTTCCAAACATATATTTGTTTCAGTAAAATTGAAGCAAAATATTTTCTTTATTTTCCTACAGATTATCTTAAATTTAATTCAAAAAATGCTTCAAAAAATATTTTGCCGTCAATTTAAGATTATTTTACAATTGTTTATAAAGAGAAGATTATGATATTACTATTTTTGTGTGTTTTATTGCAAAAGCAAATTTACTGCAATAAAATTTATAAAACACTTTATGTATGTAACTCTTTTCTCCTTTCTAATTGAATTATTAAATAATAAATATAATCTTGCAAGATTTGTTTTGTAGAAGTATTTTCATTGAAAAATTTGATTAATATTTATGTATTCCTTTTATCACACCAGAATTTCTTTTTCTTCTGTTTGTAAATTATTAACAAAGTAGTTGATTTGCCGGGATCTTTTTCTTGATTATCAAGAATTATTTTCATATATTTGATAAAATATTCTTGAAAATTTATCTTTTCAGTAAAATTGGAGTAAAATATTTTATTTTATGTTACTACATATTATATTAAATTCAATTAAAAAATTTAAAAAAAAATGTGGCAGTTTTTTTTATAATTGCTTATGGCAGAAGCTTATAGTTTTATTACTATTTTTGTCAGTATAATTATAAAAGCAAATTTACACTTTCCATCAACAAAATTTATGAAATACTTTGTGTACGTACCTTGTTTTTATTTCAAATTGAATTATTACTTTTTTGTAGAGTTTTCTTTGAGAAGTTTTATTAATATTTTTGTATTACATTTATTACATTAAAATTGATATTCTTCTTATCCAAATTTTTAGTTCTTTGCCCTTCAAGAAGGGTAAATAGTCAAAAGAATACTATTTTAAGAGTTACTTTAATTTTATGATAAATGTTTTGTAAATGATTAACAAAGAAGTTGATATGCCTGGTTGTCATTCGTGGTTATCAACATTGTTGCAAGGCATTGTGTTTGCGACCATGTTGCACACACTGCTGATGAATATAAAAGTAAAATATAAATTTAGCAAGCGAAATAAATTAATATAATTTACGCTTAATGTTCATGATTTATTGCGCATATAAATTATGCGATAAAAATTCCTGTTTTTATTCTGAGAGACATTTAATATTGTATGCTGCGTTCTGAGATTTGTTCGCCTACTAAAAATAAAGAATTTTAGATTTTATAGCATCACTTATGAAAATAAAGATACATTTACGAAATAAATAAGCAATTTGGCACGGACGCAAATATTCTAATGAGATGATTTCTTAATTATTTTGCGTCTACGTCAACATGTTTTAATTTACACCACTTAACCAATTTCAATTAGCCATTCGAAAATAGTTCTGCCATTCAAATAAATTTCTGCAAAGTTCAGATGTGTTTTATAACCCGAATACACGTCCAGAAATATACACGGGCTGCAACACTGAAACGCCAACAAATCTGGATAATCCAATTTCGAAGCAAAAAACATTAATATTTATACTTTCCAGTGACAAGCAACTCTCTTATCAAAGTCCTGCAAAAACACAACAAAACACAAAATATAATTACCAGGAGTTAATTTCACTGACTTTTGACGATGTCAAAAACCTTGGTGCCATTAAAAGTAGCTCGTAAAAAAAAAGAATATAATAACTCCACCATTTCTAATTAACTTTCATGTCGGGACGGCGTAATCGCATTATTCCGAGTAATTAATCCGCACCAACAAAATAAAAAACATATATATAATAGAGAGAAAACTAAAACAAAACGAAACCTGTAAGGAAGTTGCATTGCGACATAAGGACACGAAATGAGTCAGCGGCCCCGGCAGACATGCAAGGAGTAAATTAAGTTAGATATTTAATTACTGAGGCAACGGCGGCGGCGGCGGTGGCGTGCACATTTATTAATTTCACGCGTGACCCCCGGGACCGCGAAATTCTGCCCTCTCCGTCCGCCTACAACCCGTTTTTTCTCCAATCGATTGTCTCAAAATCGGAGCCAGGCACTGGAATCAATCTTGGAACGTGCTTGTGTGAATTCAGTTTTCATTCATTCAATAAGGTAAAAAGTACTTAGAAATAGTACTTATGATTAAAGGACTGGTCTTTGTTATTAGATCTATAAAATCTATGAAATAATCTATAAAATCTATGAAATAATCTATAAAATATATGAAATAATCTATAAAATCTATGAAATAATCTATAAAATCTATGAAATAATCTATAAAATCTATGAAATAATCTATAAAAACTATAAATAATCCATAAAATCTATAAAATAATCTATAAAATCTATAAAATAATCTATAAAATCTATAAAAAAAGTTATAAAATAAGATAAAATGTATAGAATGTATATAATGAATGTATAGAATGTATAGAATGTATAGAATGTGCAGAATGTATATAATGTATAGAATGTACAGAATGTATATAATGTATATAATGTATATGATGTATATAATGTTTATAATGTATATAATGTATATAATGTATATAATGTATATAATGTATATAATGTATATGGTGTATATAATGTATATAATGTATATGATGTATATAATGTATATAATATATATGATGTATATGATGTATATAATGTATATAATGTATATAATGTATATAATGTATATAATGCATATAATGTATATAATGCATATAATGTATATAATGCATATAATGTATATAATGCATATAATGTATATAATGCATATAATGTATATAATGTATATAATGTATATAATGTATATAATGTATATAATGTATATAATGTATATAATGTATATAATGTATATAATGTATATAATGTATATAATGTATATAATGTATATAATGTATATAATGTATATAATGTATATAATGTATATAATGTATATAATGTATATAATGTATATAATGTATATAATGTATATAATGTATATAATGTATATAATGTATATAATGTATATAATGTATATAATGCATATAATGTATATAATGTATATAATGTATATAATGTATATAATGTATATAATGTATATAATGTATATAATGTATATAATGTATATAATGTATATAATGTATATAATGTATATAATGTATATAATGTATATAATGTATATAATGTATATAATGTATATAATGTATATAATGTATATAATGTATATAATGTATATAATGTATATAATGTATATAATGTATATAATGTATATAATGTATATAATGTATATAATGTATATAATGTATATAATGTATATAATGTATATAATGTATATAATGTATATAATGTATATAATGTATATAATGTATATAATGTATATAATGTATATAATGTATATAATGTATATAATGTATATAATGTATATAATGTATATAATGTATATAATGTATATAATGTATATAATGTATATAATGTATATAATGTATATAATGTATATAATGTATATAATGTATGTATAAAATGTAAATGAAAGAGCCGTTTTAGACATGAAAGAAAAATTAACTTATTCATGTTCCTTTGTGTCTCGTCCTGTATAGAAGCAAGAAAATAAGTTATTTAATTTCTATAACATGTCGCATATAATCGATTTTATTAATTATACAGCCAACTTTTGAATTATTAAATTGTTATTACTTACTTTACGGTTAATACCAGTCGATCAATATTAACTAATTATTCAAAGAGTACTTAGTAAATTGTTCTTTGAAGCTATAATTTGATTACTAATTACGGAATAATTTACCTTTAATTACATCAATTGTGAACATTCACCTTTATTAATGGCAATTATCGAGCAATCAAATAATTTTATCTAAACATTTGTAATTACTACTTTGATTGACCTAAATAATTTCCATTGGGTTTGTATAATACCTTTTATGAATAATTAGTAGTGAATCGATAACCCTCATTTCCACATAATTTCCCTCTTTCTTAATAATTCATCGCATTAATCGAGACCGTAAATTAACACCTAGAACCTAACGTAGAAACCGATGCGGAGAGTGTTTGTTTCCCTTGGGAATCTAACCCGGGACATTTTTTAATGACTCGTAACTTTTAATTTGGATTTTTCAGGTCCGATAAGTGAATTATCGTAATGAACGTTGCGGAGTGGCGTTGGCCACGGTGGCGTTGTGGGAATTGATGCGAGTTTAATCAATGGTTGATCACCGGCTGGCCGCAAACACTAACTCAATCACAAGTTTGCACGATCCGTCGCGGTCACATATTTGCGGTGCGGTTCGTCTCCTTGCATCTTTCTTCCTTTCGCTAATAGATATATATGGTGGTTCGACGGTGACGTAATTGTGCGGCCGTCGCGACGTCACATCCGCGCCGTGTCCGTCGGGACGTCGAAAATTAGTAAACATTCGGCGAATTGATTCGTCGAGGTTTTCGGGGGAGGTAAACATGGTGACGGGCTCGGGGACGTTTTATTTATTTAGCACTCATTCAAAAACTTTCCAAAGACACGAATTTCGTGGGGTTCAAATGTTCTTGACCTTATTTAATTTACGCAATTCGTAGGAATGGTAGAAGACAGAAACTAAAGAAACTAAAGTAACAAAAGAATTCAATGAATCTAAATAAACAATAGTCTGTCATAATAAAAAATCAATAATCAAAACAATCTAAAGAAAATTGCAAAAAATCTACAAGACATAAAATTTATAAAATTTGTAAGATCTGTAAAATCCGTAATACCGATAAAATTTGTAAGATCTATAAAATTTGTAAGACCTGTAAAATCTGTAAGGCTAGATTAGGTTAGGTTAAGATATGTGAAATCTGTAAGATCTGTAAAATCTGTAAGATCGGTAAAATTTTGAAAAATTTCATAATATTTAATATGTGTAAAGTCTGTAATATCTATAAAATCTGTAAGATCTGCTAAATGTGTAAGATCTGTTACATCTGTAAAATCTATAAAATCTGTAAGATATGTAAAATCTGTAAAATCTGTAAAATCTGTAAAATCTGTATAACTGTAAAGTCTATTAAATCTGAAAAATCGGTAAAATTATGAAAAATTTCAAAATCTGTAAAATGTGTAAAATCTGTATGTAATAACTGTAGAGTCTGTAAGATCTGTTAAATGTATAAGATCTGTAACATCTGTAAAATCTGTAAGATCTATAAGATATGGAAAATCTGTAAAATCAGTAGAATCTGTAAAAACTGTAAAATCTATATAACTGTAAAATCTGAAAGATCGGTAGAATTTTGAAAAATTTCAAAATCTGTAAGGTGTGTAAAATCTGTAATATCCATAAAATCTGTAAGATCTGTTAAATATGTAAGATCTGTAGCATCTGTAAAGTCTGTAGAATCTCTAATATCTGTAAAATTTGTAAGAATTGTGAAATCTGTATGATCTGCAAATCTAAGATTAGTAAAACCTGTAAAACCTAAAAAAATTCAAAAATATATTATAAAATACTAAAATATTTAGTGATATATGTAAGCAAAAAAATATTGGAACACCAAAAATTTAACAGAATTCAAAGTCCTAAATCAGTTAAAATCAAAAATTTTAATTGTAAAATAAAAATATATAATATGAATTTAAAAAATTTCAAAATTATAAGACAAATTTCAAAAGTTTTAAGTTTAAATACAAATAGAAAAAAGTTCCAAATAATTTATAGAAAATTAAAGACTCGAAAAAATGGTTTTAAAAAAACGGTGTAAATATAAAATATGTAAAAATCTCAATGAATCTGAAAATATCTCAAGGATAAATAAATAATACAAAATTAATAATATAATAATAATAAATCAAAGAATCATGAAGTCTTAGGAATCTATATAATTTAAAGAATCAAAATTTAAATTAGTGTCCACAATTCAAATTAAAAAAATGTAAAATGTCTTTAAAAATTATTAAATTTGAAAAACTATTTAAAAAATTTTTAAAATTTCCAGGATATCTAAATTGTTGAAAAATTATAAAACAATAAAAAAATTTACATAGTTTAATTATAGAATTTAATTACAGAAATTAAGATTTTTAATAATTTTAAAATTAAGTTGTAATAATTAAATATCAAGATATATCTAAATAATAAATAAATTTTGTGAAACAGAGGAATAAAAACTTTAAAACTTTACAAAGTTGATATATTCTACATATTTTTAAAATAATTAATTAGATAAATAAATTCAAACGACTCGATAGTAAATAGAAACATTATGTGTGTCCTTAAAATGAAATAAATCATTAGAAGTTTTAATAGTTCCGGAATAATTGTAGAAAATAAGTTCAACATGCGTCCAGAATCGACGATAATAATCTACCCCCAAAAAAGGAACGAACACAAAGCCGTGAATAAATTTTCCGTCTAAAGTCGAAGACATTAATTAAGTGTCCCGCACTTTATATTCATTCTTTGCAACAACGATCATTTTTATTATTTAATTGGACCTTTATGACGTAATTAAGGAATATAACGCCTTTTGGAAATCGTCCCCTATAATTAATCCACGCTAACGGACTCCGATCATCGGACGATAAGCAGTTATTAACACAAAAAAAGGAGAAATTAAAATTGTAGGTGTTATTAAACAAAATCACATTCTCCACAATCACACATATAAAAGCCTAATTTGCATGAATAATAACGAAAAATGCCATACATTAACCCGATATGGATCTACATATAATATCAGTGAAGGCTTAAATACGGCCGACCAATTTATTACTTAATAAAATGCATATTCGTGTTAATGTTTTGTTTGAATATTTTAATGAATTTTTCTGATTCATGCGTTCCAGTTTTGGCCATTTCTCAAAAGGTGTGTTAAATTGCTTCGTATTTAAATGGAAAAGGTTAGATTAGATTTTGTTCCCTTTGTATTTTTGCCGGATGCAAATCGCGGGAGCACTAGTCCTTTTTTGTTTAAGCCACGTTGGAAACATCACGAATTTAAATAAATTTTAGATAGGCGCAAGTCATGCAATGTTAATAAAAATTAACGCTACAATCATTTTTTCCCGGTGTTTCACTACGATGTATTGTTTCTATTGTAACCTGTCGCGTAATTGGCGGATGTAATGCAAAATAAGTTTTTTTAAAACTGAAATTACTTGTAAATCGTCACAATTATAACTAAATCAAAACAAATTAGTATTGAAATTATATTTTTACAGTTATACACCGTTACATCGACGATTAAGATGAAATTTAATGTTACATAAACCATTTTTACGGTTTCACCGGCTTAATATGCTTTTTTACTTGTCGTGCAACAAAAGGAAATTCGATTTAAATGTTTACGTAAACACGTAAACAATCATTTGTGAGTGGGACGGTTAATTTTAATAAAGTGCCCAAAAGTTATTGACATATTTCGCTGTTAGTTTAATAATAGGACGAATGTAAAGCAATTTCCTAATTCAATAGGTCTGAGATCAAAACCAAAGCCATTATGCTCACGAACAGCAGATAATTTTAATTAAAGGCGAAAGCATTAATAAATTCGCCAAATGGATACCAGTGGTGTACCCGAATTATTTTTAAATGGGAGGTTAATTCAGTTTTTTGTTATTTGGTAATTATGTTTTATGTTATTTGGTAATTATACCTTCGTAAACCTTTACAAAATAAACTTTTGTTTAAATACTGACTTTTGGCTCTTTCAACATAAAAATTCTCTTTTCCTCTAGTCTTATATTCATGAATGACAACAACATAACTGACTTTTCTAAATAAATATGATATGCGATCTGGTTTTTAATTTTATAAATAACGTTTAATATCCATAAAGTTTTACACTTCTAACATACCCTTTATTGGAGTATATTTATTGGCCTTCAATTAATATTGTGAGGATAATTTCTCACGTATTTATTTTGTATTTTCGAAAATTGATTTAATTCATTAAATTACAATTAAACAAAGCACAATAATCAAAATGAGGATTTGTTAAGTAATTTTCAAACCGTTTCAGTACAGTTTTACCAAAGCTAATCTTATTCAACTTCTCTAACTATAATGTTCAGTCTAACGTTCCTGAAATTCAGGAAAACTGCTAATATAATTTTCTTATTTTCTGTCACTAAACCATTCTTTATATACATTCAAAATAATAATTTCACAGGAGGATCCTTTACGAAAATCACTCTGATTATTTTCAATTATATTATTTTTGTCATAATATTTGATTAGCTGGTTCTGTACCACCGGTTCCAATTTTTTTTGTAGTTAGTCAATTACTCTAACCATTTAGAAGATATTCGCATTCGAATCCCAATGCGTACTGATTTTAATACATATTTTAAATTTGTTCATTTAGAAATACTATACGAAATTTCATATTTTGATAAAGTATTAATACGTATAGCTTACACTGTATATCTAAGTCTGTAGTCCAGTTTTGTGAAAACATAATTTTCTCAAGACATATTTAAAATATTTAAAACATTTCCATTAACTTCAAATGGACCATTCACTATATTTGTTTTTATCAAAGTTCGGTATCTATTGCTGTTTTTAATTCTGATATTGTAGTCAAATCAAATGTATCAAACTCTGTTTAAAAAGAAATATTTTCTAAAATGTAACGTCATCTACACTTCTTTCTATACTGTTTTTTATTCGTACAATATTCTCAATAAAACATTCATTAAATTTGTCTGTAGTTTCTTATTCACTTATCATACGAATGCTTCATCAAATTTTACAAAATTATTTATGTGAATATCTTTATTAGGAAATAGCTTTTTAAATCGGCATATTTTTTGTTCTTTAATGTACTTTTGAAACATATTTGTTTATTTGTCCTGATCATACTTGCCTCAACATTTTTTACTTGTTTATATGACTCCCAATCTTCATCTTTCACAGTAAACAGTTTTTTTATTTTTAATATATCCCTCATTAACAGTGTCTAATACTTTGCCATTCATCCGTATATTCTCAACATATTTAGCAGGAATATTCAATTTTTTTTTACGGGAGACATTTTGTTTAGATTGTTAAACAACAAAACTAGGGGACAATACCTGTGTGGCAATGCACCAAGCATATAAGCAGGGCCCATAAATATTCATAAACAAATTGTAACTTAAATGGGCATGTAAAGGTCTATTAAAAATCCGATTTTATCGCCGCACATTTAGCATAATAAACAATATTCAGCGACCTCAGCTGGATAATTAGCGTGTACAATTTGTGGCTCAATTAGCACATAAAATAAAACTGAAGATCGGTAGCTGAGTCGGAGCTAATTCGTTTAAAAAGTGCCTCCTTAAGACTGTCCACTTGGAACTATCCGAGTCCATCTTAATTGCCCAGCATGGTAGTTTTGCCGTGACATGAGAATATATTTAATTCAGCGTTCTGTAAAATTAATGTAAAAATAATTGTATCTAAAACGAGATAATTACACTCATTATTATGTGTAACGAGACAGAGTTAACCATGTAAATTCCTTGAGTTGTCTTTAAGAAAAACTACACTCAATTTGAATATTTAACGAGGTTTAACCGTCCGAACTCAAGCCAGTAATTTAATATTAAATCACTGACTACCGACATCATTACTTTGTTGTAATTAACACCATAAGAAGCGCAGTTAATTCATACTTCGTGCATTCTTTATAGCTCTATTTGTTGGTGGACATTTAACAATGTTCATAGGCAACACTGTCGTGTGTGGATTCAATAAGCCTGGTTAAATATGTAAAAGAAACATCCTTATAAAGGTACAAATTAACTAGTTGCAGTATCCGCAAAATACGATTATAATTTACATAAACAATGTCATTATGTAATGCAATTCTGAGAATAGTTGTTACCGATTTTTTTGTCTGGAGAAATTATTTATTGTACGATTTAAATTACTATCTGCGACCTCCGTCCTATTCCAGTAATTATGAACTAAGTTGTTCGTGTATAAAATTACACGTACCTAAAAATTCATTTTTTATTTGCATAGCTGAACATTAACTAACGTTACCTCCCGTTAATTATATAAATAAGTTTATTGGTTAAATACGATGCAGAAAATTTCTGAATAACCAGCAATTTCCTTTATCGTGCCTGTTTCACTCTAATAAGAAACAGCTGCATTGGCGCTTGCGAGAATTATGGATGGCTAATTGCGACTTTGGTGCCCAACTTCCATGAAATGCACCTCAATATCCAAATTAAACGTTTCTAATGTGTTCCGGGAAACTAATAAATAGAATATGCAATAGTAACCAAGATACATAAACTAGATATGTAAGGGAAATAGAAATAATTTTATAAATTAAAAATGACAAAAATTGAGGTTTTCACTAATGAATAATTAAGTAAAATAATGTGTAAATATTTCACATTTAACAAACGACGGCCAAGAACATTTTAATAGACTCAAATTTTAAACAACTGAAAAACAAAATAATGAAATATATGAAAATTTTGAATGTCTAGAAAATTTGTATGTAATTTTATATCAAATATATAGATAGAAAAGCGTTTATTCCGCCTGAATCTTGAAAGATGTAACATCATCATTTATGATCTCTCTCTAGATTGAGATGGACTAGTAGTTTTTCGATCAGTATAAAATAACATAATAATGAAGAATTTAAAGCAAACAAACAAATCTTCAAATCTCAATTTTGTTTATTGAAAAGAATGAAATCAATCAATTTTGAAAGGCTGAAAAAAATTAAAAAATATTTTTTAAAGAAAATGTTTAATTTATACAACAATATTAGTCTCAAAAAGGTATAATTTAAGCAAAAGAATTTGAAGAATCTATTATATATTAAACAATTCTAAAAAATATGAAAAATTGGTTGAAATTTAAAATTTAAAAAAAATTCTTTAAAATAATTGTAAAAAATTTAAATATCAAAAATTTAAAGAATCTGAAGAACATAATAATTCAAAAAAAAGTAAAGAATATAAACAAAATAAAATAATGTAATATAATCTATAAAAAATTGGAATTATTTTTAATTAAATCTTTCAAAATAAGTCTAAAAATTAAAATATCAAAAAAAAAAAAAAACAAATAAAAATAAAAAATATTTGGTAAAAAAGAGAAAAATTAAAATAACAAAAATCTGAAGAACTTGTAATGTGTCGAAAATAATTATCTAAAAAGAGCAAAAATGCAAAATTTCTACTAAAATTTTAAATTTTAAACCATCAAGTGTGTTTAAAAAAGGTTCAAAAATTTATAAAAAATTGAGTTAATGTTCTTTCAATATAATTCTATAAAATTAAAATATAAAAAATCTGAAGAATTTGGGATATGTGTCGAAGCAAAAAAGAAACAAAAACTACCAATTACGTTTAAAAAAAAGTTAAAATATATATAATATTTAATAAAATCTCCTTTCAAAATAATTTTATAAAATTAAATTATCAAAAATCTGGAGAATTTCAAATGTGTAGAAGTATATAATGTAAGAAAATAAACAGAAAATATAAAATATTTGTTAAAATTTTAAATTTTAAGATAAATATGTTTAAAAAATTCATTAATAATATAATATAATCCATATAATTATGCGGTATATTTTTAAATAAATCTTTCAAAATAATTAAAAAAAAATAAAGTAACAAAAATTTGGAATAAAAAATTTTTATTTAAAGAATGCAAAAAATTTACCAAAATACAAAATTTTAAGGTATCAAAAAAGTTTTAAAAAATGTTATGTTAATATGTTTATAAAAAATAAGACCCACTTGTTCAAAATAAATTATAAAAAATTAAAATAACATAAAATCTAAAAGATTAGAATGTATGACGAACCTAATAATCTAAAAAAAAGTAATATAAAAAATCACCAAAAAATAAAAAGTTAAAAAATTCTGAAAAATATAAATAATTGACTGAGCTTTAAAATTTGAATTTATCATATACATTTATTTAAAAAGGTTCAAAATACATTAATTGTTAAAATGTTTTCTAATTTTCAAAAATGGAATGAAACTTGTTCCAAACCATGTGTCCAATTAAAAATTATTAAAAAAAAAAGTTAATTAAAAAAGTGACAGTGTCGGAATTAAGAAGTTTTAGTTGGCATTCGACGAGTTAAAAACCAATCATACCGACTGCGGAAACAAAAGCGAACACGGCAAGGTTTAATTGAAATCGAGATAAGACAGGCGTTGATCAACAGCGCCTCGGAGGGAGACAAATACAAATAATTAACGGCAAATGTTCTTACGTGTTTGTGGACAAACAGACCAATATGTTGCGAGACGGACTCCACTAATAAGTTCTAATTTAATTAAAGTTCCAGCACCAATTAACACTTATTAATTTGTTTGTTGGCGTTTGAATTAATTGGACGCAGTGTTGTGTTACCGGGGTACCGTGTTTTGTTTGCCGTACTACCCAAACAAAGGATCGGTTCGTGATTGCGTTCGTTTTTAATTTTTTTTAAAAAATAAAAATGAGGATTAAAATTTTTTAAAACATATTTCATCCGTACGTTTCGGCATTTTATATGGAAATAGGAGGTAATCACAATGTCATTTGTTATTTTTAAATTGATTGTAGTCAATTTGCCATATTTAGTAAATAATAAGTGGAACGGGTAAAAAGTATGGGAAAGCAGTCACATTTCCGTGAGGTTGTACATCTGAGTCAATAATAACGTTGAATAAAACAAATTGCCCGGCCAATTACATGCATGAAAAATATTCGCTACATAAAAACAATTCATCGTATAATTTAATTTAACGTGAAATAATAAAGCCAGCAGATTATGAATAATTTAATTCGCTGGAAGCATAACGAACGTTAATCATGTGCGCATGCAAGACGAGAGAGGGAATCTTGGTCGATTTAATTTACTTTTATTATAATAATTTTTTATATAATTTATAATTAAAGTTCAAGTCAAGAAGTAAAATTTAAGAATACCGGATTTTATTTACAATAATAAGTTTAAAATACTAAAATTTATACTCTTTTGTAGACTGCTTCTCCTTATCCACCATCATTGATGGATCTCATCTGCTTTGGTATCGTTGCCCCATTGTTACAATGTCCTAGTGGAACCTTTCGGGGAAAAAATTAAATGGGAGTACTATTTGCATCAGTTTTCAAGTTTTTCGTAGTTTTCTACTTTTTTGTTTGCTAAACAATTCCTTTAAAATACCTCCAAGCAACCTCATTCTTTAGTAACATATTTTCTGAATTTGTGGTCCAAAAAATATTCAGGCTTTAAACTTAATATCGCTTACTTTAGAAAAAATTTGTTTATGGTATTTAAATGCATCTCTCTCTTTATCTAAAGCTGTAACAAAATTTTTCATTAATCCAAGCTTTATGTGTAATGGAGGCGACAAAACTTTTTTGGGATGAACTTGGTATATACTTCACGTTTGTTTGGCCTGGAATAAATTGATCTCTCTGATGTCACATTTCTTCTTTGTAATGGCTTTGGGTTGCTCTTATGTTCCAAAAACACAGAATTACTTAGCAAATTCACCCTGAAGCCCTATTAGCAGCCCTAAGACTTTTAGGCCACTTATAAGAATTATAGTTTATTGCATTTAGAATCAATGACATACTTTAGAATGTTTCTTCCATGTCACCAGCATACACAAGAGTAACAGAGGGATTTTTTTACAATTATTTTCAAAATTAATGAACAACCTCTTACACCTCAGTTGCAGAATGACTGTAAACCAGTGCGATTTAACTTTCATCTGTCGAAATGAAAAACCGTTTGAGCCCGCTCCTAATTGTAATTATCCCCGGTCTAAACAAACTAAATATACACTTAATTAGGATGATTCGGTTCGGATGACGAACTCCCTACTCGATCTAATAAACATATAATTAGGTCGATTATTTACTCAAGTAAGTGCTACCCACTGTGAAGGAATTAGCTTGGCATAAGTAGATTATTAGATAATGCCTTATCAACTGTCTGTTGTTGGCAAAATTAAATTATGTGCATTTGAACGTCATCCAAAACAATCTGGGTAATTACACAGTCGGATCGACCTGAAAATAATTTAATTGGTGGATGCGACACTGTCACAAACACGTGGATCATGAAGTCGATTTATTTAGATTCATTAAAATTTCGGTGAATGCTCCAAATCTAAAAAATATACAGCATTTGGGTTTATATCTTACATATTTAGATATTGATAAATTGTTTGTTGAGTCTAAAACAAAACGTGTGTGACTCCAATAAATCTATGTTGAGTTCAAACATTAATGATGCCCAATTATTTGAGTTATGAGCAATCTATTTTTTTTTAATGTTTACGTTTGCTATATTTTCCACGTCATTTCCCAGAAATGTTTTAAACAGTGTTCAGAAACCGTTAAATTTTCCTTAGTGTTAAAAATTACCTTTTTTTAATTTTTCTGAATATTATTTTTTAAATAGTGGCTTACCAATTTTTAAGTTTGAACATTTTTATATTTTGTCATGTAATTTCTTAGAAATTTGTAAAAACCATTCAAAAAACATTTTTGTAATATTTAAAAATCTTATGTTGAACATCAGAAGTCCAAATAAAAATAGAAAATATATTCCAGGAGCAGTGTTAACATAAATTTTTAAATTTTAATATTTGATTCAGAAAAATTTTTATAGAAATATAAGAAATTTCAATTTTTCATTTATTTTAAATTTGAAAATTTGATAATTTTTTTGAATTTTGGAAAAATTTTCATATTTTTTCTAAAAAATAAAGATAAAACTCTAAAATTAAAATTTAAAATTTTAAAAACTGTTTTAATAATGTCTCAATTTTTTTTTTAATTTTTGAAAGTATTACATATGTATATATTACAAAAAAAAAAATAAAAATTTAAAACTTCAAAACTAATTTATCTTAATTTTTTAATATTATATAGAACTTTAGAAGTCCTCCAAATAATTTTTTTTTTTAATTTTGCTATCTGATTCAGAAGAAAATCAATATTTTTTCCGCAAAGAAAAATGTTTCAAATAGAACTGGAATTTAATAAGAATGTAGTTTGATCATTTATTTTTAAGTTTAAAAATTTGGTCGTTTATATGAATTTTTGGAAAAATTTTAAAACTAATTTTTAAACATTGTTTTAATAATGTAACAAATTTTTTGTTTAAATTTTCAAAAGTAATTAAATTTGTATAATAAAAATATAAAATTTATCATTTCTTTCAAAATTACTTTATTTTTATTTTTTAATTTTATGTAAAATTTTCATATTTGTTTCACAAAGAAGTAATTTTATCATTTATTTTTAAGTGAAAATTTAATTTAATTTATATGAATTTTTGAAAAAATATTTTTTAATAATGTAACCAAAATTAAGTTGTTGAAAACAAAAATTTTCAAAATTTTCAAGATTACTTTATTTTTCTCTATATTATTATTATATTAAATATTATATATTATTTTAATATTGTAATAAAATTCATAAATATTTTTAAAAGTTTAAAATTCTGTAAAAAAATGGGAAATTTTGCCATAGTATAATTAAAAAAAAATTAAAATTTTTAAATATTATTTAAATAATAATTACTTCCAAATTATTAATCTAATTCACAAATATGAAAAATAAAATAAAATATATCTCTTATACAAATATGTGAAATATTTAAAATAAGATGAAACTGAAAACAGAAAAATGTTACTTTTAAAATCTTATTATTTATATCCTTGAAAATTTTCAATCAAAACAACTTTTTAATTATTATTTTAATAACGTAATACGTACTGAATATGATATTCTTAAAAATAATTAAATATGCCAATTTTTAATTTATTTTTTTTTTATGGAAAGTTAGTCAAAGATTATATTGTTTTTTATCGTTAGTGTTATTGCGTTTAAAAATTTATTTTATAGAATGGTCAATTCGATACAGTCGTCACTCGTGGAACCGTGCTAGTTGACAAGTTAATAAGTGCACAAAAGCAATGCTTAATAAAATTACATGGTCAGAAATACATAAACGAATGCAAAATTTCTTATGCTAAACATATTCCACAGTAATTAGTGTATACGCTTCTATGACTGCTCTAAATATAACATGACAAATGTATAAAGAAAACACGGGGAGCCTAACAGTAAAAATAATGTATGCATACGGCCACTTATTATATCCATCATTCGCATTAATTGTAATCATGAAGTATGTAATGCCAATGTAATTACTTCGTTTTAACAAGCCTCTGACATTGTTATATATTCGCAGTGGCGTGACTGCCAAAAGACGCACAATACGTAAATTTACTTGTGGAACGTTTGCAAGAAAAATCAACTTGTTTTCTGACACGCACCATGCGAAACTCGCATCATAATTGCCATGGACTGTAATTCGCACGGATCACGTTCCCATGCACATCTCCCCGGCACAGAGATCAGTGTCATTCATGTTTAAGAATGCGACAACAATGGTTAATAAAGTCGTTTGAACGTGTTAATTTAAATGAACGTTCAACGCGTCAATTCAAAACTCATGCAGCACCCGAGTTGGTTGTCCGTTTGGCAAAAATATTGAATGGCGATTAAGACGTAAAAAGTCATGTTCGTTCGCCATTAATCTCGGTACGGGTCAGTAAATAAATCTAGATTAGAATATACGCTGTTTAATAGGATTAGCGTGGAACGTGGAAGGGAAATATCGGGCGACTGGACGTCGGTCCGAGAACGGAAGAACTTAAGGAGAGACGACATAATGAATTAATGCCCGTTGTCGCGGAGCGGGCGCCGCGACGCGTCGGGGAAGGTCCTGACGGTGGGACGCAGGGGTGGACTAATCAGAGAGTTCATTAGTCACCGGCCTCGAAGAGACCCGTTGCCTCCGACTCGCTAATTAAACACTGTCGTCAACCGACGCATTTCGTATATCTTCGACCACTAAATTAACAATGATTCCTACAGTTTTATCGATGTGCAGTCCAATTTCGGTAACTCGAATGTCTTGATAAGTCGAATTTTTGGGGAAAACCCTGATTCTGTTGTCGCCCGTTTGATGACTGACTTTTCAGACACTGCATTAAGAAGATTATGATAAAAAATATGACTAATGTTCTCAAAATAAATAATCAAAAGCCTTAAACACATTTTTAAGTGGTAAATCAGAAAGAAAAATTGATTTTTCTGATAAGTCAAGTGTTAAACCATAAAAACTTAATTTTTTCAGCATACTCTTATTAAACTGAAATATTTTTTAAAATAAAAAAAAAATTATAATTTTAAATTAAAAAATTGTTGATAGAATCTTGATATTTTGATAAAATATAAATAAAAATATAATGATAAATAAAGTTTTTAAGCTCTTAAACTTAAGCTTTGATATCTCGAAGTCTTGATAAGTCCAGTTTTTTTTCTACCAACTCATGATTCGATTTAATTCGACTGTACTTTAATTTTATAATTTAATTATATTTTAATTTTAACTTATTATTCATATATTTATTTGAAAACGAAATAAAACTGAAAATAATTAAGTAAGTTTAAACAATAAAAATATTTATACTAAGAAAATGAAATATTTCTTAAAATAATCCATACAAATTTAATAATTTTAAAATAAAAAAAATTCATAGACTTTTGAAATTTTGATAATATATATATAAAAATATAATTATGAAGTTTTTAAGTGATGAGCCCAATTTTTTCCTATTTTGGCATGATTCGAGTTATTAAAGTTCAACTGTACTTTATTTTTATAATTTAATTATATTTAAATTTTAACTTATTATTTGGAATTGAAATTAATATATATAAAATATAATTATACAAAGAAATTGAATATTTCTTAAAATAATCCTGATAAATCTAATAATTTTAAAATTATAAAATTGTTTATAGAATTTTGATATTTTGGTAAAATATAAATGCTTATACTTATGTTTATCCAATTTTTTACTAACAAGTCATAGTTCGACTATATTTTAATTCTTAACTTCTTATTACATAGATTTATTTTTAACTGAATAAGTTTGTAAATGTAAATAACAAAATTAAATCTAATAATTTTAAATTAAAAAATAGTTTATAGTATATCGAAGTTTTGCAATAATAAATATAGAGAAAATACTCTCACATTCAACCCCTTTGTCATAATTGATACAAATCTTCGACGTTAAAAAAAGACAAGCATTTTATGCGTGTAATAATTTTTCGTCGTGCATATTAAATACCCTCGTTGTGTCATATTAACCCTACAGCCCCCAGTTACTGTCCTTGATAATGCCATCCAGATTATTATTAATACACTCGAATGTACATGTTAAACTGGTTTGATTTCAAAGGGTTCTCCATTGTTTTATAGGGTTAAATAGCTCCTATGACACATGTGGGGTTGTTAACGACGTTATGCTAAAGCGGTCTGTAATTTAGACCCTACCGCTTGGAATATTTTATGATTGTGGACGGGTCACTTTGAATTTTAGCTGGTGTTTCAGAAAACAATTTACAATTTAATTGTAAATGTGACTTTTGAAACTGTGTCACCTTGGCACAATTAACAAAATTAAAATATTAAAGCAAATAGTCAGCGTGACGGTGATTTAAGGGGATTATCTATTTTGTGCCGTCCATAGAACCTAGAGGAGACAGTGACGGTCCCAATTTGATTGATGCGTCCGTGGTTGGGGAGCTTAGTGCCTTGTTAACACCATCGGACCGTCGACGACCAGTTTGTCGGGGGATCAAGTGAGCAACATCGAAACAAAAGGTGGCCAGTTTTTGCCACTGTGTCTTGTTTGTTTTTCATGGGAAACTTTTAACTGCCGTATTCCGCACGTTAAACGCTTTCATTATGTCCCCGGTCCCAATTATTGGGCCCTTTGTCCCCGGCCGTGAGTTTCTGTGCGACCTGGCCGAGCTTCAACGGACGTGCTGGGCAAAAAGTTGGCATACGATACAAATTAATTCGCGTCAAAAATCATACGACGTGATGGCGGTAAATAAACGACGAAACTCAGACGCTAAACGTTAATGCGATACGATACACTTTGGTAACAAAAACTCGTACTTTATAATTTCAGTGGTGGACGCTGAAATAACACAAAATTTAAAATTAAACGTTTTGAAATGTACTTCATAAAAGGGTTTAATTCATAATTTGCCCAATAAATGTATATATACATATTTCAAAGTCTGAGGTTGCTATGTTATTCTCATCGAATGCTGATGGAATGATCCTGCTGAATGGGCTCATATTGGTTAAATAGGGTGACACAATGGCATAAATTATGTTGTCGCGATATACAACTGTATAGTGGTTTTTATTAAAACATCAATGAACCTCCTCCAAAATCAAACACAATGTAGCTGTTCTTGGTTTCCAGATTCTCTCCAGATACGTATTCTTCCAAACTCTGGATACTAGCACAATATTGACTCATCAGAAAAGAAAATACGGCTCCAATCATGAGAACCCCAATTAAGATGATCTTGCGCCCAAGCTAAACGAGCAGCTCAATTTTCAGGGAACAATCTGGGTGCCCTTGTAGTTCGTCTCTGAAATAGATCTTGCTCACGGACACGGTTTCTGACGGGTTGAGCTGACACAATCAGATTGTGGGTCCTAAGAAACTCTTGCCTTAGCTGGAGAACTGTTATTTCCTGGTGTCCCTGACCTTGCAAGTGCAAAAAGTGGACTTGTACCGGGATGGTTATCCTGGAGGCTTGGATGTCTTTCTTTTACGTCATTATACTCATTGTAATGTCTCCACAATCTGTTTATAACACTCACAGATGTGTCTATTTGATGATCAATCTATCATCCCAATTGCTCTTAATTTTTGTTTATCACTTAGATGATGGCTTTCCAAAATAATAAACTAAATACTAAATTGCACCGTTTAATGGGTACCCACAAATACGACAAAAAATAAAAAAAATATGTATTCCTTTATATTTAGTTATGTTATTTTATAATTTATTTTTTAACTTAATTTAATTCGATTTTTCTGGGTGCTTCTTAGATATTTTCAGTAGATTAACATTACATGAAATTACGTATTACTTATTTAATAAATATTTGTTAAATGTGTGAAATTACTGGACATTTATCTAGTTTCAGATTTAATTTTGATTTTGATTTAAGTACAAAATGAATAATTGTAGAAATAATACAGTATAATTATTTTAAATAAAATATAAAATATTTTGATTGCACTTAACTAATAAACTAATAATCCCTAATTAACAATAAATAATAATGTGTGCTATTGCTTAGGCCACCACTGTACATGAAAACACTGCGTGTGGGTGGGTTTATGCCGGATTGTTTTAAACGTATTTTTTTATGATCACCGTTTTAAAATATTGCATGCAATTCTTTACAACACAAAATGTTGGCATAGAGCCTCCTAGTCGAACGCTTTGAAGTGTCAAACGTCGACAATGTTTCAATTCGGTTGCTGCACAACTAAACGGTTAATTAATAAATCAAGTTGATGCAAAAGGCATCCTCATCGGTGACTGGATTAAAAATACATGTAAAATCGTTGTGCGAATCTGTATTAAAGTTAAATACTCGCATTAATGACTAATTTCTTAAATTAATTCTGATCAATCAGCTAAATATAAATGGGACCGGGTTCGAAAAAAGCGCACTTAACGTTATTAGAATACGAACTTTTGCCAAGTGGAATTTATTAGTCCATTAAAATATTAATTTATTTACATCAAATTATCACAGCAGCATTGAGCCAAGCCGAAAAAAACTCAGCAAAAATCGGTTGTGCGTCGTTCGAATTTAAATCATTTGATACGGACGTATCCTTGGAATATAAATTACGTCACTGCGTATAATTAAAGAGTGTTGTACAGAAAAATCGAATTTAGACACTGTAACTAAAATTAAAATAATCTACTCAGCATCGTTACGGGTAAGTGTAGGGGTGGCCTAAAAATAGAAATATGTATATGTGGACATTACATTTGTATATAAACAGCGGCGTAACCAGAGACATATTTACAAGAATTCCTAAAATTAGCCGCAATTAAAACGCAGATCATTGTTCTCAAGTCCGAGTGGGTGTCGAAAAGAAGCCGGTACATGTATTCACACTTAAAAATTTTCTATTATCGTCCGGCCAATGTGTGTCCGATGTTGTTTATTTGACTAGCCGTTGAAATTTTTTTCCCAAATATTTTAGTGCGTTTTAACGTTAAAACGAAAAATTAAAACGTGCCAAGGCGTTATTATTGCTCGTAAATGCCACGAGTATTGTTAATTACTCATGGCAGCGATCATATACTGATTAATAAAAAGGCCATATTTCTTAATAATTGATAGGCCCCCACTAATTCGGAACATTAAAATGAATACCTCATTTAAATTTAGAGCTTAATTATAAATCTTATGATGAACGTCAACGACCTCCGGCATCAAAACTTATAGTTGTAGTCATGCGGAAAATAAAACTTTATTTTTATTTCCAGCCGAATCACATTAATTTTGCTGACCCATTAACACGGCTATTTTATTAATAATGGTTAAAAATAAGTATGTTCTGGCAAACAAAAAAAGTGCGTTCAATAGAATATGAATATTAAGAAAATTTTTTAATTATCGGTATCTGTATAAACTTATAAATTAACTTATAATGTTTATGAAATTTAAAAAATATTTGCTTAATTATAATAAATAAAATAAGATTAATTATTAAATACGTAATTTTTTACATCACATATATGAATATTTTGATTATTATTATTTAATAAATATAGTGAATTTTATTGGAACATACATATATTTTTGTACAATAATGAACATTATCTTATTTTTGTATAAGCCACATCTTCTAATTATTAAATTATCTATTTTTATCATTCAAGTTTCTCAAACTCCTCTTTATCAAATTTTGATAAAAAACTTGAATTTAGTTGAATATATTTAATAAAGTGAAGACTAAAATTTTAAATTTGACTTCTTAACCACTCTTAAGTAAAATTTTTTCCAAATTATTAAAAGAAAAAACTTGATATAGATTTTTGTCATTCAGGTTTATTACAGAATCCCCAATCTTTGATCAAAAAATTATATATATTATTATAGATATAAAATATGATTTTATTGTTTATGATGACTTCTTCATTTACTTAATTATTAATGCATTATTTATCTACATAATAATAATTTTTATAATACATAATTTTTAAACAATTTTGATAATTGCATTACCTAGAGTACTCTATAATATTTTATTTTTGTGTCACACCATTTTTAAGAAAAATTTTTTTGTATTATTAAAAGTAAAAACTTGTTATACATTTTTACTTTCAGGTTTGTCATAAAACCCAATTTTGTCAAAATTTAATTTAACATTTAATAAAATTGAGATTAAAATTTTAAATGCAAAATATATATTTTTTATATTTAGTGTTAGTCTTAGAATGCTTATTATAATAAACAAAATATGACTAGAATAGATATTACAATGACATTTTTTTGAATTTTCATTATTTAATTGTTAATGCATGATTTATCCCTATAATAATCCTCATATTTTTTATAATATATAATTTTTGAACAATAATTGTTTCAATACTCTATAATAATAATTGCACATAATGGCTAAAACTATTTTTTTATTTTTCAGTACTTGTAAATTAATGCATGATTTTTCTTCATAATATTCTTCATAATACATAATTTAAACAATTTTGATAACTGCATACTTATGGTACTCTATAATATTTATTTTCACACCATTTTTGACCAATATCTTTTCTTATTATTCAGGTTTGACACAAAACCCTTTATTTTATCAAATTTTGAAATTAAAATTTTAAATTTGATCTTGTATTATTATTATGAATTTTTTTGAATAAGTTTGATTAAAGAAATAGAGAATACAATATTTGTATATCTTTTTATATTTAGTGTTAGATTTCATAGAAAATTTATTATAATAAATATAATATAAATAATATAAATATAAATAAAATATAAATAATTTAAAAACGTTATTTTTGACATGAACATAAAGACTAGGATAACTTTTTTTGTCAGTTTCCATTATTTTATTATCTTTTATCATAATACTATTGTTCGGTTGGGAATTTTTATACGATTATTTTTATACTTACTATATTTGATTTTTTATTTTAAAAATTAAAATTGCATATATCTTTATAGAAATTTAAACTTATTATGTTCCAAAAATGTAAAAAATTGTACATATATAATTTTCAAAAAAAAAATAATCTTTATAAAAATGCCATGTTGTGTCTGTAATCAAAATGGGGAAATTGTCTTTCAACATCTGTTTCAGATAATTTGAAATACTGCTGTTTCGTAAGTTTAAACATTAAAATTTATTATTTTTAGACTCATAACATAAATGTATGTTTTGCAGAATTACAATTATACGAATGTGAAATGACTAATTTTAAATAATTTAGTAAAATATTTTAGTTGAAAATCCTTGAAAAATTAAAATATGATATTTGTAAATTTAATTTCGGAATGCAAAATAAATAATATATATTAATTTCGTAGATCAAACATGTTTTCCAAATTACTTTACTTTCTAACAATTTTTATTGATTTTAAAGATAAATTTGCCAATAAATTATATTTGCAGTATTTTTTTCAAATTAAAAAATTTAATTAACAATAAAGTGGAACAAAATACGTATACAAAAGATAAGAAACATCAAAAAGTCGATGTAAAACAGACATTAAATCTATTTTTAATTCATTAAACAACATCCGAATAGTGCTGAATGAAAATCAGGTTGCATTTGAAACGTTAATACGTTCAACAAACGGTGTGGTGGCTGCACCGATTCTTGCCTGCGACACTATCAAATGAAAGGAGATCGCGTGTTTCGGCAACACAACACACACACACACATGACCTACCTAAAATTCCAAAATATTATCCCGCCAGTGGACCACCGCACATCACAAACGCAGGTCGCCCAAAAATCAACAGGTAAAACGTTAGGAAACCCAGATTTTTTGCGAAAATTTTGCACCCACAAACAACGCGAACTCCACGCACCAAACCATCAATCGTATAAAAAAATTAAACCACCGGGAGGAAACTCTAACCGCACTGATATAATAATCACATCTAACAGTTCAAACGTGTATCCGTTGATTAATTAATTAGAATTTAATTAATCGCGACAATGGGACGACAGGAAAACACGTTAATGAACCGGACACGTAGTGTACAGAATCGGTTCGAAATAATGCGAAATTACATTAAATATTTCAGTGACTGAAGCAAGTTAATCCGAATCTAAATTTACGTTGTCCCACCCTCACATTGTATAGTCCCGTCTCTAGATTTCGGATGCCTTTCACTCGCATCGGTCTCGGTGTGTGTATGTGTGTGTGTTCGGTTTATTTCAGGAATTTTCAGTTTTCATGCACGCCGAACGGCCGAGAGACTCTCCATTAAATTTGTTTTTATGTAATATTATTCCGAGTGGTGTTTATTTATTTTAGCCGGTCAATATTTGTAATGGGTTTCGGATAGGTATTTTTTTTTGTTTGGTTTAGTCGTGATACTTGGCGTAAATATGTTTGTTTATGTGTCTTTGGGGAGAGTTAACATTTTTATCAGTATTTTAATCTACTAATACCATTAAATTTAATTCCTTATAGGAACATTAATGTAAATTTTTACCTATTGTTGGAAATTCAAATAAAAGTACAGAAAATTAATTCTTTCTAAAATAAATTTACTTCATTAAGGATACAATAATTTGATGGTTATTACTATTACTATTTTTGTATGTTTCTAATACATAAAATTAAATAGTATATAAGACACAAAATCTGAATTCATCTGAATTAATTATTAAAATTTTAGTACCAATTAAAATTCTAATTCTAATAAGAATTTTAAAAGAAACATAAAAAATTACTTTTTTAAATAAAGTTAGTTTTTAAGCAGATTATTATACAATGAACAATATAAACCTTTTAAATAAAAAAAGTACAGAAAAATAATTATTTCTAACATTATTTTTTTAAAATGAAGTTAGTTTTTATAAGTTATGTGATGAATAATATATAATGGATTTACAATAAATATCTCTTAAATTCTAAAAAATGTATTAAATTCAATTTTTGTTTCTCGAAACATAATTAAATTGTATATTTTTTAAGGCACAAAATCTGAATTTGTCTTAAATAATAACATTTTATTTAAAGTTTAGTTTAAAGAGATTATTGTATGATGAACAATATACAAAATAAAATTTAATTGTATATTTAGAAACAAAATTTAACATAAAATTCTGATTAGAATTTTAATATTTAAAAAGTTAAAAGTTTAATTTTAAATTATTATCAGTTAAAAAATTGCATTCTTTTAATGGTGGCACAATTAGACAGATTTAGAAATAAATAAAATTTGATTTAATATAAAATTAATATTTAAAAGTTGGTTTATATACACCAGAAGAAGTTTTTGAAAAATTACATGATGAGTAGATGAGGTTGAGTCATATAGTCATCATAATCTTTCTTGTGTTAAACCTTTTTTAAGTGCTATTCCAGTATTTAACATCTTCAACCTTTTGTACACGTCTGCAAGAATTGAACAAACCATTAGGTAGCATGTAACAATATGATCAATAAAATACTCATTTGCTTTACGTGCAAAGAGAGAATTGGCAAATGGTAAATTCCCTATTATCACTTAATTTACATGTGAAATCTGAAGCTTCTTTTTAATGGTTGATTCATCGCAGTTGAATGAATGATAATTTAATATAATATAATTTCATATTATGTTCACACAACTTAAATAAAATTTTATTAATTAAATTAGAATCATATAAGATGTAGAAGAAATTAAATTTGAAGAGTTAAATACTATATTAAAATAAATCATTTTTTAGAAATCCATTATAACTTAGAAAAAAACTAATTATATAAAACAATAAATAAATTATTGAAACAGGCTGTTAAAAACTGAATCAGTTTCTGGAGAATCCTGCGAAACTTTCACATTCCAAATGACCAAGCATTAGTCCTGCCCAGAAAACAAAGACAATTTAATTAAATCCTAACGAACAGCACTGTCCAGGATAACTTTGTATCTGTCCATAAGGCTATTGATTCTTGGCAACAGTAAATAATTAAACGACGTAATGAATGTCGGATGATAATTGGTTTAATTAAAGCGAACTCCAGGACAATTACGACACAAGCTCTTGGGTTAAATTCCTGGAACGTGTCACAAACAACACTCTCAATTATTCATTCAGGAATCGTTTTCCCATTGTCCCGAGTCGCACACATCAATGACGATATAGGAAATAATTAGAAATATTTACTATTAATTAAACAAACGATCGATTGTTTGGGCCGTTGATAGATGCTCAATAAAGTTTTATATTGTTTAGACCGGTCATTGTTTCAGGTACTCGTTTGAATTCAGCTCAAGAACCAGCAAAAGATAATTAATATCCGTTATTTATCTAATCCATTGTTGCGTTCATCATTATTACCCTCGTTGAAACTAGACCGATAATTAGTCACAGGGCGAGTCGGAAACACACAACTCAGCATGCAAGTTTAATAAACGCTTAGTCCGTGTACATCATGCGCTAATTACAAAATAAACAACAATTATATAATTATTAATTGTGCACCAGAGAATTTTAGTTGTCTCCGAGCTACGATTTAAATTATGCATCTGTACGACCATTTAATTAACCCGCTGATCATAATAATGGCACGGGGCCTCGCTGATATTTAATTACCATTTGTCATTTTAGTCGCTGCGGCAAAAACAATCACACGGAAGTGCTGTCGTGTCGTCGGCTTATTATTTAACAATTTCTTTATTCACTTGGTTGCATTTCCCCACAAACATCGATTATTTGGAAAACTCAACGTCTGCTCCAACCGGACAATCACTAATTAATGTTGATTTAGCGGAGCATGTCTAATTATGGGCTTCAATTAATTACCATAAGAACACTACTAAGTTCCTTGGTTGTCCATGTGACACACCTCGTAGTGGATAACGGCGACTTTTTACGACGATTACCCACGCATAGTTTGATTCAACGATTATACGGATTTAATAAATTACGTTTTAATTATTGATTATTTACTGGGTTTCACAGAACAATGGTCTTGTGTGTGTGCCTCAGTCACAGACACTTAAATATTGTGTAATTTCTGGTTTAATTTGGACGCTTGTCTAATTTATTTGATTTTATGAATTTCAAATCAGATTGAAAGGTCACAGTTCCGGGAAATCTAATCGTCGAGTTAATTTCGTTCTTTAACTCCTCGCAGACCAAAATATTGCATTATGAAACAGGCGATTTTCAGAAACGTTCGCTAATGCGAGGCTTTTGTGACACGAAAGTTGTTGCAGTTAAGTACTCAGTTTTCCCATTCCGGGAAAGGCTGAAACTTTAATTATTAACCGCACTAATTTTCCGTTCGATTTTTTTTTCTTTATTTTTCGAGAAACTTACATAACAATGGTTATCAACAAAAAACTGAAAAACTGAAATTAACAATTCCACACCGCACACCACTTAATATTCTTGTCGGGCGCTCCGGGTACTTTTTTATTTCATCGTGCGTGTAATTGTCGGACATTCCGAAGTAATTTTATAAGATTCTTTTAAAAATGATTAACAAAATTTTGGGTTTTTTAACGACGTCAACGAATGCAATTAAATTTGTTTCGGGAATTTCAATTAGATCATGTTTTCTTTAACCATGATTATTCGAAATTAATTCAGTGCAGCACTAAAGATGCATGTGGAATATAAATTGGATTAAATTAATTTTTTTTCCATTTATAATTTCTTTTATAAAAAATGGTTGTGCAAAGCCAAATTCTAAAATTTAAATACTTTATTTGAATTTGAATTTAAAAGAAAAAAATGAGTAAATTTACATAAAAATAAAATATATATATATTTTTTAAAGTAATTCAAATTGATTATATTAAATAAAATTAAATTTAATAAATTTTTGCAGAAATTTTGCACTAGGATATTACGGTACAAATTAAAAGCTTCATTCTTAATTTGCTATTAAATTAAATGGTAAAATTTAAAAAATATTTTTTGAAGTCCAGTTTATTTTATTTTTACACATTATTCTAATTTTAATTTTAGTTTCAAATAAATTCAAAAATATTAAGAAGTTAACTATTAAATAGAAATAATTTTTGAATTTAAAGTATTTAAAATTTTTGAACTCAAATATTAAATTATGTGTAGATTGGGAATTCAAAGAAATTTTATTAATTTTTATCATTTTGGATTACATTAAAAAAATCATTTTTCTATATTTTAATATATTTCTATATATTAATTTAAATTAATAAGTAAATAATTATATAGGAATAATTATTGAAATTAAAGTATTTAAAATTTTTGAATCCACATATTAGTGGAATTCTGAGAATATTTTTTAATTTTATTCATTTTGGATTACTTTAAATATTATTAATTAAATAATTAATTAATTTATTTTTATTTAAATTCACACATTTTTCTAATTTTAATTTTAGTTTAAAAAAAAATTAAGTAAAAAAGTATAAATAAAAATTCATTTTTCTATATTATTTATTTTATTTTAATTTAATTTAATTCTATACATTTTTTTTTAGTTTCAATTTCAATTTTAAATAAATTTATAAGTAACGACAAGTTAAGTATCAAATATAAATAATTTTTGAAAATAAGATATGTAAAATTATTGAATTTATAAATTAAATTTAATCTTACTTGTATATATATGTATATTAATTTCAAATCAAGTAAAAAGAAGTTTATTATATATTTATTTAAATTTATACATTTTTCTAGTTTAAAATTCAGTTTGAATAATAGGAAGTTAATAATTAAATAGTAATAATTACTTAAAATAAAGTAGTATTATTTAAAATTTTCAATTAAAATATTAAATAATGTGTGGATTGTGAATTCAGAGATATTGTATTAAACTTCATTTATCATTTTATTTTTAATTAAATTTATACATTTTTTCTAGTTTCATTAAGTTAGTTATTTATAAGTTTATTTTATTTTTCTTTTTTTTTTAATTTTACATGTTTTTTTTTTAGTTTTAATTTCAATTTTAAATAAATTCATAAATAACATCAAGTTAATAATTAAATTTTTCTAGTTTTAAATTTAATAATTTTGCATTTCTTTAAATAAATTTTTTTTTAATAAAATGAGTTTTATTTTAAATGTTTTTCTTAAATTTAAATAATTTAAAGTTAAGAATTCAATAAAAGTAATTTTTAAAAATAAATATTTGAATTTTTGTATTTATGTATTAAGTTAATTTTTATTAAATTTAATCAATTTGTATTACTTTAAATAAAAATTCATTTATTTTATTTATTTATTTAATTTTTCTCTTTAAATTTGCTTTTTCTCTCATTTATATATAATTCCTTAAAAATATATACAAAAGATAAGCAAATAAAACACTCAAACGAAACGAGTTAAAAAAATTTAGAGAATTTTGTCTTGAATTATCTGAATTGAGACAAAAAATTGACATCAGACAAAAAATATAAGGCAAAATTCTGAAACACAATTTCCGCTTTTCATTATACAAGATTTATGTAACGAAAATGTGTTTTCTCGACAAAAGAATCAGCGCACAACCTCGGAATTATGTCAGTGGAACCACTCAATTAATCAGCGTCTTAATAAATTTAACTTTCCGCTGAAAATAAACCGGAATGGTTATTAAAAACTTAATAATATATGACCGGGATCCAAATAACTTCAGTCCTGATTCAATTAATTGCCCGAATACTATGAAATTCTAAATGATTCAGGCCTTATTTAATAATTAATCGTCTAATAACAAAGCAGCGAACACGAAATTGAACAGTCCATATCTGAATGCATGGAATTCTGAGAAAAGCTTCAAACGTATTGATCACTTCGGTTAAATGTTAACCGTGTTTACCCAAACTAGAACTTAATGAATGTTTGCATTCAACCACCATCTATACAGTTTTTATTCAGGTTTGTCGCAACACCCAATAACTGTGTATATTAATGAATGCCTGAAAAAGTTTTCGTACGCAACAATGGCAGCTTTGTGTCGTAAACAAAGCATATTAAGCAGCACGATTAAAAACATTTCGTTAAACAAACACAAAACAAACGGGGTGTTGGCATACTTCGTTTCTTTATGTCAGAAGTGGCGTTTCGAGTGCGACTCGTGTGTGTGGACCTCCTCTTCCTTAATATAAAGAACAAAAGCCACCCGAACACAATGCCCCAATCGACTTACGTGACATAATGGTCGCTTGAGATGCGCCACATATTGTATCAACTATGATATTGTTTAATGACAATGACCGACTAGAACAAGGCTTAAGATGGTCCTCATTGTACGACGTTCCCGGCTTTTGTCCAATTTTGACTTATTAGTTTCCTTCCAACGTTTGATTACCGAATTCATTTCATAATTAATCCCTGGTCCGGGCTTCCTGGCTTTTATTGGCGACGTCGGATGAAGCGATCAATCAACCGACAGGTCCAAATTCCCTCGAAACCTAAAATCACATTCGACTACTTCACGTATCCGAAACAATTTCCATGAGGCACATTGATTTAAATCAGCAGCCATAAAGCCAATTGAGACATTAATCGTACGAACAATTAAGCCATAAATCCGAAGGCCAACTGAGCAAATCGATGGCTGTGGCACATTTCGATCGCACCTTGTATCTGTAATTGAATAAAAAATTAGAGCGCGATAATACGCTTCAAGGCCGTTTATATATAACGTCGGGCACATCGAGATTTGCCTCTAATGAGGAGAGACACTTTTCTGCATGGTCCTTTGACGTCAAAACAAGTAATATTAGATTAGATGTGTCTACGGCTCAAACGTTTATTTAATAGAAGTAATTAGATGGTTGGAAGGCGAGACGTAAATTATACGATGTTGATGTGGATTTTGGCTAAAATTGGCGACAAAAATTAAATCGGCGATCGGCCCCCGGTGTCGCATTATCAATTGACAAGTTAATATTGGTGGCGTAAACAAAAGAGAAGGAGAAGACAGAAAAAGAAGGTTTGCTCGACAATGTAGAATCCCGTGGATTAGTTTGGCGGTTTATTACACTTCTGAGCTTAAATGGCTTAAACGGTTTTAGTACGACTCTAGAAGGACTTGCCACACGTCGATTTTATCAGGTCCCTGTTTGGTCCATCGCATCCAATAATTTAGTAATTTTTGAGAAGAAATCTGAATACGTGATTTAGTGAACGAACAATTTCCCACAGGCTGAGGACAATATCGACGTTAATAAGTATTCATATACATATGTTTATTTGTTGTGACGTAGGAATTATAATATTCTGAGATTATGTGGAGTATAAATCTTGAATTCTGATGTGTCCAACCACCCACAGTGGAAACCTGTTTTTTAATGTTATTTTATTATTGAGTGGCAGTAGCGTAGCACACATCGAAGGTGTGTCTCATTATTATGTCGACGAAAGTTTCGGTTAAAAAGGTGTTCAATAATATTAGTTTACAAATTGGAAAAAAATCATCTAATCATCACTATGATTTTTCTATAAATTTCACATATTTTTATTGGAGAATTTTCGAAAAATAAGTTTTTATTTATTTATTTTTCAGGAATTACTTCGAGATCTACTGATTTGATTAAACCGACAATTAAATTAGAGATAAATGATTAATTTTTATTTAAATTGTTTTGAGATTAATCAAGTAGTTCAGATGCCAATGATTTTAATAACATGGTAAAGTCGGTTTTTCGGGCAAAAACTGATAATGATAATTCACATTTCATACTGGGTGATAGAAATTCCAAAGTTAAGTCCATTTTTAAGTGAAGATGACACTTTAACAAAAAATAAACTACTGTAAAAGAAAATCGAACAACAAATTATGAAGTTTTATAGTGGTAAACAAAAGTTCTAGGTGTGTATAATAATTAATTTATAAATTAGAAAAAATCTGGTCTGGTATATAGAAGCTCACTAAGATTTTTCTATAAATTTTGGCACAGTAAATCTGAAAATTTTTTATTTTTATATTTGAGATTGAATTTTCAAGATTTACTCTGACATTTTTGAGTATCACTCGAGATTTAATTGACTAATTTGGCGAAACAGGTATTCAAATTAAATATAAATGAACACTCTACAATTTTTTTTGAAATATTTTTGAGATTAGTTAAGTTCTTCAGATGCCAGTGATTTTAATAACTTGATAAAGTAGGACAAAAATCCATGCTGAAAATTTACATTTTATGATGGGAATAATAGAAATCACAAAGTTAAGTCCACTTTTTATTTTTTTACGTGAAGATGACACTTCTAAGAAAAAAATAAACTACAGTCAATGAATATCGAACAACATATTATGGAATTATTAATTTTACAGTGGTAGAAAACAATTCTGCTTTTTGACGATTTTCACGTTTATTCTCCCCTAAAAAGGTGTAATAGTACTAGTTTACAGATTGGAAAAAAATAGTCTGTGATATAGAAACCCACTATGATTTTTCTATAAATTTTGGCACAGTAAACCTGAAAATAACACTGGAGACACTTTGAAGATGATGTTTTTTCGAAACTGCTGTAAATGAAAATCGAACATAAAGTTATTAATTTACAGTGATAGACAAATTTATCCTTTTTGACGATTTTTGAGTTTTTTCTCCCTTTTATTGAAACAATTAAAATTAAATCTACCTTTGGTATAATAAAATTATATTATCAAATATTCTACTTCTTTTTTATCTATTATTGCTACCGTAATCAGTTTCTCGTGTGATACTTTTGCTCTATGTCTTTTATTTGTTGATTATGAAGTTGATGAATATTTTTCAGGTCAATTTGGTCGACGTGAGTAAAGAACATGGGTAACGTTTTCATCAACAAATGAGAGTCATGGAGCAATGGTATCACGGTTTTTGGAATATATCCATGATGTTAAATTACATTTTGTTCATACTTGAACTAGATTACAGATTATTATACCGAAGGTAGATTTAATTTCAAACATTTCAATAAAAAGAAGAAAATATAAAAGTCGTCAAAAAACTGAATTTTGGTCTGTAAACTGTAAAATTAATAATTTCATAATTTGTCGTTTCATTTTCACTTTCAGTAACTTATTTTTTTTTTCGTAAAAAAACTGTCTTTATTAAGTTATTAAAATTGCTGGCATCTGAAAGTCAGGACCATTTTCAAACTTATATAAATAAAATTTGTGGCCGTTCATTTATCTTTGATTTAAATGCTTGTTTAGCCAAATTGATCAATTAAATCTCTAGTTACCTTCAAAAATGTCACTGCAAACCCTAAAATTATTAAAAAAATTTTCGAAAATGCTTCTATAAAAAACTTATAATAAAATCATAGTGGGATGTGAAAGGCAAAATAGCTGTAAACCATCTAAACCCATCAACTTTTAATGGGGACGAATGTGAGATAAGGTGTGGCATGTTTTGGAGACCACAACGGAAATAAAAACGTCCCGGGGGTTATGATAAATTTAAATAAAAAACCAATTGGAAAAAATATATGAAGTCAATATTTAGTAATTTTTGAATAAAATTACCGAAGGAAGTGCCAAAACCAAGTTCCAGAAAACGAGAAATCGGGCAATAATAATTGCAAGTGTGTAAATCACGCCAGGTCCATCGTTAAAACACGATCCAAAAATACCCGAACTAATTAACGTTGCTATTTAAATATTTACTGATTAATTAGTAACACGTGTCAAAGTAAGAAATGTGGAAGATAACTAGTAGACTCGAATGTTTAATTACGGGAATTCAGCTTTGTGTAAACATCAAACACCTACAACTGCAACTGCCTGGCCACTGTACGGGGTGCTCTCCATGTTTTCGATACTTAATAATATAAAAAAAAATAAAATGGCGTTAATCACAGTTATGAAATTAAACATCGTTAACGTACTATAAAATTCTGGTTTGCGTTTCGTGTCATTTAAAGCAAAAATGCCTATCTGAAACTCCACAAACCGATAAAAACTACGGTCGGAAATTTTTAATAACACGTTAAAAACCTTAATTGCACGTGTACGTACGTGAAGCTTATAAGCACAAAATGATGCATTTTTATTGTGCGTACAATAAAGCATTAATTATACATTTGCAGTTATAATTACGACTTATCAGGGTCATGTTGCAATTTTTTATGCCTTGCGCAACTTGTAATTACTAAAAGCGTTAATGATACAGATCGCAAAAACCTACCATTACGATTTCCAAACGTTTAAAATCCACAAATCCAATGGTTTGGAAAAAACCGTCGCCCACATGATTTATCTGATAAAGAACGATAATTAATTAAATAAAATCTCAATTTATTATAATCAGACGCGAACAAAAAAAAACCTAAAACTGTAAGAAGATTAATGCACGGCTCGGAAATTAATTAAAGTGGATTGCGTAACGTTATTAATAAAATTATGCTCAGGTAACTCGGTTATCTCCATATCAATTACAGTAGCGTAGGTGCGAGTTTTTTGTTGAGAACAAACAAACAAAAAAAAATCAACTTAACGAACCTTTTGGGCTTATAACTTGTCAACTATAATTAATTATTCGAAGTGAGATTCATGTAAAACGATATAATCTGTATACTGGAATTAATTCAGTAGCTCCATCTTTACAATTTGAAGGCGTGATCTTCAAGGACAATTTTTTTCGAAATTATGAATAAAATGACTATTTAATCATGTGAAATTTTTAAATAAGTGACACAATTATCTTTTCAGAATATTATAATATTTAAAACAAAAATAATTAAAACAATGTATAAATATAACAGAATAAATCCAAATGAGGTATAGTTTGGACTAGAATTTAAAAAATATACATTTTATAATAGAATATAATTTTAAAATATCATATCATAAATCATTAATTAAAACAATCAAATTATTAAAATTAATTTAACATAATTTGTAATACGTACAGAGACATATATATTTTATAAATCATATACAATAAATAACAAAATTAAAAATGTTGTTTATTGGTTATTCAAAAAAAATATTTATAAATATATTAAGTTTTAAATGTAAATAAAAATTAAAATAAAAAAATTATAAAAATTAATTAATTATAGTATTTATTATATTACACATTTTATGAATGTTTTATATCAAAATTGACATAAAAATAATAATATATTTACACTTTAATTTATTTGGAGAACCTGTTTAATTAATATTTTAATTAATAATCTAATTTTAATTATATAAATTATTGACTATTGGAATATCCACATAATCTCAATTGTATAGAAAAATTTTCTTGGTTTTTAACAGTTTATTGAACATATTTTTACAAATTTTTAATTGTATAATAATAATCTAAAGTTGATTTTTGTTTATAATATACATATACACAATAATTTTTCAACAACAATTACAATAAAATTTTAAGATTTTTTTACATAATGTTCTTTTCAATACAAAGATTACAAAATTTTTAATTGTTTACATATAATCATTTATAAGTTGTATAAACTATTTTCAGTAAAATTGAAATAAAATAAAAAATAGTTTCTTTCTTAATTAATTTGCTGAATTTAATTTAATTAATTATATATATGTTTATATTTATTGCATATTTTAAATAATCTTAATTATAAATAAAAATTTCCATAATTATATAAATATTTCTTAAATAAAATTGAAATTAAAAAACTATTAATACTATATATTATATAATAATAGAAAAATTATTGCAACAATTGTTAAAATTTAACATTTTTTAAATATTTTAATTAAATTTGAATTCAAAACTATTAAAATATTTGCTGAAAATATTTAAAGAAACAATTTATACCGTATATTAAATAAAAATAGAAAAATTGTTATAAAAATTGACTAAATGTAACATAATTTTATAAATGTTTTATATTAAAATTGAAAAAATAATAAGATATGTTCACTTTAAGTTATTTAAAGTATAATATTAATTTATATTTAAATTAATAATTTTTTAATTATAAAAAGTGACTTGTATATTCGAAAAAAATCATAATTGTATTTTCTTAATTTTATAAATATTTTATAATGAACTTGATATAAAAAAATATTTTTACAAATTTTTAATTGTGTAATAATAATTTAATGATGTTTTCGTTTGTAATATATATCAAAATGCACAATAATTTTAAAACATTATATACAATTATAAAACAATTTTACGATTGGGTTAAAAATCTATTATTTTATAAATATATTACATATACAATTTTATACATATTTTTTATTACAGTAGAAATAATGAAAAGATTTTGGCTTGATTTATTTAGCAAAATAAGATTTAATTTTGTTAATTATATAAATTATTTATAACTTGGATATATTAAAATAATATGACTGTATATAAAAATTTCCTTAATTTTCTATTTATATTATTTTTAAATTTCAAGTACAAACTGGAATAACATTAAATTAATAATTTTAAATTTTTAAGATAATCAGGAATAAATTTATATACAGTTTTAATACTAATTAAATTGGAAAGAAAAAAATGATTTGATGAATTTATATATTATAATTTCAGGATATTTTTAAAAATCTGTAATTATACATATTTGAACATTTTTTTTAATATTCTATAATATATATTTTTTAATATTCTATAATAAATTTAAATAAATTTTAAAATTTAATTGTAACGTTTCTCAAACACGACTTACTGCAGCATAATAAAATTTGAATCCCACTCCGAAATAATAATTTATATGAATAATTTATCGTTTTAAAACCAAGGAGCAAAATAGGTGTTTGCATTTTAAATTTTTAAATCGTAATTCGCCGAGATTTTATTCTGCCCATCCACTCGACCGAAAAAGGTGCTGACTGACTAATTTTCGCGAAACCTCCCGTACATCCGAACCGATCCGCGTATACCCAACAATTTGCTCCGAACAACAGCGTACGAAAATAATGTCACCCAATTTATCAATTAGGAATTCAAATGTAATCTGTCATACAGTGCTGCTGTAATTTTAATAATAATATACACAGTGTCACTTAACAAAATATATTGTATAATTGGTTTTGATAAGGGTATGCAACGGACCAACATCACCACACAACACCACCAATCGCAGATCGACGTCAGACCGAACTGGTCCGCTGTGTTATCTTCTTAAGTGACAAATAATCACGAGTATCTTATGCGCTCACTACGTAATTAATTGGTTAATGGCGGTTCTGATTTTTATTGCTGCGACGGAAATTTTAATCAGAGACAATTCTTTACTAATAAGACTATTACTTTAATTGTGATGCTAACGAGAAAATTGTTACATTTGATTCTGCGCTGGACCTTGTACTGCAATAACGCTAATAAACCTATTTCTTGCTAAATTATTTATTCGTTTGCTTGTTTTTGGTACACTGCAACGTTAAACGTGTCTCTGATTAAGTTGCTAAAATCATTTCCTGCAGACGCGAATGCTGTTTTTACGGTTTTACATGAGTAACGTTATCCCGAACCATATTTCATGCCAATCAAAACGGGAGAGTTTAAAACAAACACTTAATATATTCCCGGTGTGTGCTATGAACTGTACAAATGTAAAACAATACGGGAGTGGCGATTTTCAACAAAAATAAAATATCCAGCGATACTTAACATGCTGTTAACATTAATATGCAAAACTGAGTCATAAGTAATAAAAATAAATATCTTTATTTTCTCCTGAGAACAGAGCGGACCAGTTGAATTGTGTTTTCCACGCCGCAACAAATATAATTATGTCCTGATTTGTATTACTGTCCCGTGAATAATAAATGTTTTATTTAATTATGTATGGTACATGCGTTGTACGTACAACCGACATATATGGAATTTTAATAAAGATGTATGATTAAAAATACATTTCCTGTCAATTTCTTAAGTAGTTTCGTTTAATTTTTTTATGTAGAGGATGAAAAAAAAAAGAAAATGTAGTAATCGATTTAATTAATTTTATTTATATCATTCTTGTGTGAATTATTGACAACAATTATTGGTTAATTTATCTAATTCCAATAATTTTTGTTGAGGTTAATTAGGAGTTAAAAGTTTAAATATTTATATTATATTACTTAATTTGATATAATACCTCTTCATTATTTAATATTTTAATTCTTGATTTTTTAACTAAAATTCCTGGATCTAATGATTGTATTTATTAAAGCAAATGATGTTCGTTTGTCTTATATTTTCATAAGTTTAAATATTAATTAGAATTTTCATAATTTATTAGTTTTACCGCAATTACTTAATTTTGTATAACAAGAAAATAAGGTTATTCTTGATTTTTTATAACCAAACTGAAACTTCTGGATTTTTTAACATCCTAAATAGTTACTTAAATAATTAATTATTTTAATAATTGTATTTACTAAATCGAAGGTTTATTTTGTCTTATATTTTCAAAAGTCTAAATATTTATGTTGTACATTTTTGTGTTATTATTTTTATTAACTAGAATTATCAATATTTATTAGTTTTATTTTTTTTTTGCTTAATTTAATATAATACATTTCTTTAGTTTTCTATAATTATTGATTGTTTATAGCCTAACTAAAATTTTTAAATCCGTTTAATTTATTAAATAGTTACTTAAATACTTGATTGGTTTAATAATTGTATTTGTTTAAAGTTTTATATTTATGTTCTATAATTTTGTGTTATTATTTTTATTAACGAGAATATTCAATGTTTTTAGTTCGTATTAGTTTTATTGTTATACATAATTTGGTATAATATCTCTTCTTCAATATTTTGTAATTCTTGATTTTTATAACCTAACTAAAATTTCTGGATTTATTTAACTTCCTAAATTGCCACTTCAAATATGATAGGTTGAATAATTCTACTTATTAAATCAAAGGACCATTTTATCTTATTTTCCATTATTATTTGTTTAGCAGTAAGTTTCAAAATTTATACATTTAATTGTACCGTTTAACTTGTATAAAATTTCTTCATTCCTTTGTAATTCTTGCCAACAGTTGTTGGTTCATTCATCCAATTCCTATAATATCCGTTAGTTAGTTAATTAGGAGTGTATTAGAGGGACGCAGTATCAAAAAGAATGCACATTCTAAAAATAAAAAAGTCGCAAAAATAAAAATAGAGAAAATAGCTTTTTTATAAGTACATTCTTGGCACAGTAGCATATTTATTTTCTTAATTTTTTCTCATTTGATAACATATATACTACTGTCATGGGATAATAAAAATCAGCATGTATTTATAAAAAAAATTGTTCAAGAATAGTTTGGCAAGTAAATGAGAACAAATTAAATTTCAACAAAAAATAGTATCAAGATATAAATTATGGCGAAGGTCGTGGCGAACAAATAATTAAAAAAATGCGAATTTCGATCGTCTATAAATAAACGAGCAAACTAACAAAAAAACGTCTTTAAATAAAAATACCTTGTGAGCATGAAATACTATTTTCGGAAATGATCCGTGTATTAAAAATCAGGTTGTAATGGCAATCAAAATTGTGTTTCTCTAATAGGTGTTAATTGTGAGAATGGCTTTAATTGCAAAATGAGTGGTATGTAGTAATTAACATGTATGTATTCCGTCATCGTCTTAATAGTTGGACAAACTTAATTAACATGATAAACTAAACGGTGATAATTTCAAAACTAATGTGTCACTTTTTTAATCATCTTAGTACCTCAGATTCTTCGGTTTTTCCATTACCTATTTAATATTGGGAAATGGATTTCGTAAATATATGTGTTCTAAATTTGCCTCTCACTATTTGATTAATTGAAATTTTAAATATTTATTAGTTTTATTATGTCATTTATTTGTACCCCTTCTTTATAATTTTTGTGATTCTTGTTTTCTTATCCACTGTTATTTGATTAAATTGGAATTTCAAAATATATAAATATGTTTAATATTTTATTCCTTTGTAGTTTTTTATTTTTTATAACTTAATTGAATTTTTTGTTTTATTTAATACTAACTTATATAATAGATTTATTCAATAATTAAAATGTTCATATAATCTTATTTTTTATAAGTTAAATGAATGAAATTTTAAATATTTATTAGTTGTATTGTTATTTATTTGGTTACCTCCTCTTCAGAAATTTTATGATTCTTGTTTTTAACCATTGTTATTTGATTAATAGGAAATTTTGTTTTAAACTTAATTGATTTTTTTATATTTAATATTATCTTATTCCTTCATAAGTTTAAATAATTTTATTCTACATTCTTTTTAATTAATTAACTTTGAAAATTTATAAATATTATTATACCATTTAATTTGAAATGAAATTTCTTTATTATTTTGTTAAATACTTTGCTAATTAGTGGATTTTCATTTAATAATTTTTACTCACTTATTAAACTATTCTATACATCTTATTTTTTCAAAAGTTTATATATTTTTATTTTATATTCTTCTACTATTATTTGATTTATTGAAATTTTCAAAATTTATAAATTTTATTATACCACTTAATTTGTATAACATTTCTTCATTCCTTTGTAATTCTTCATTTTTTAATAACTTTTTAATCACTTAATATTTTTAATCATTAATTAATTAAAACATTTTATTGTATTTACAATATTTTTTAGATGGTATTTAATTCCAATTAATATTATTCAATTAATTAATAATATTTTAGGCTTATTTAAGTTAATTTAATAAGTAACATAATTAATAATTTATATCTTTTATTCTTTTTATGATTGTGTTGTCTAGGAATATTTGATGTACCAAAATTACTTATTTTTCCTAAGATTAATATATATTTAAAATAGTTTCGAGACTACATACTTTTCTATAAAATTATTTATTCAACGCACACATTCCGTACATGACTGTTCACCTTCCTGAAACTAATCATCAAGTGTATTCAGATTAAATAATGTGTAAATATGCAAAATGTGTCGTTTTCTTCATTTAAATAACAAATCACCGGTAAGATAATGATGTCAGTTGTTGCTAAATATCGTTAAATTTAAATAAACTGCTAATACAGAATAAACAAATGTGTAACATTCACGTGAAATGTTTAACCATTAGACAATTAGCAACGATTAAAATAATCTGCGGCAAATAAATGAAGGAAAACAGTTTTGATAAACGACAATTTATCACCGACTTACGTGAAATACATGCGACTATTTTACACATTTCATAAAATCACACACGAAAAAATAGACTAGATTTATGAATTGGGAAGGTTGGGCAGCTGTTGCAAAATAAAATTATTTTTGGCGCGGGGACGTCCGTATTAATTATACTTTATTTTCGTATGTCATTATATGAATTAGGTAAATAAAGCGTACGTGTAATTTGTTGCTACAATGTCTTTCATATTTTACGAAACAAAGCAAATAAATAATTTTATAAATACCATCGAGTTCAAGTGACACGAGATGGCGCACCAAATTGGGGGTTTTAATTAATCATAGGTTTAAGGTGCAGCGCCATCTAATGAGTTGCTAAAACGAATTGTAGTAACATTCTTGTGCCACAACGTGGATGCGTTTTGCGTTTGAGCACAACCCAACACGGATTCCAAAGTTATATTTTATAATACAACGCTAATAAACTAGCCTGATCCCGTGAGAAACTGCAACGTGACTTAAACAATAACACGTATTTTAATAAGTATCACCGTCCTTATTCATAATGCTGTCCTAAAATTAGCTTTGTCTTAGTCTTACAGTGGCTGACCAGCCTACCATAACTTACCGTAATTGTTGACCACAATATGCCACGGCAAATTGTATCTGAATAAATTAGACTATGGAATATTTTATGCTCTTATGACTGCTGAAATAATAATGAAGAACAAAAAAATACGGACTGATTAACATAGACGTGCGGGGCATTTACGATTGTGCCCGTTTAAAATTCACGTTGTCAACGATAATTCGTTAAAAACAGTTAATTTAATTGTTTCCTTTTAAGGCGGGTCTAATATTTACCGACGAACCATCAAGAACTCAATGTTTCCGGCACAACTAGTTAAAACACCATCAAAACCTTTTCATTAGTTCAATATTTAAAATATTTTAATTCAAAGTACGTGGCTTTTTATCAAGCCCGAGGCAAAAATTATGTTAATTTACTTAAGACAAATGAGTAATTCTTCCAGTTACAATGTAAACTGATGTGATTTTAATTGAACGGTAACCACGGTCCGGCATAAACATATAATGACGTGTTGTGTCCCGGAGAAAAATTAACGCATACCGTAAAAATTGTTTGTTAATTAAATAGTACGAAAATTGTCGGGTAATTTAACATTTGGCAAAATAATTTATGGGTACCATCCGCTATGAATCCAATTTAATTATTTCGTCACAACAATTACGAGTACTCTTCAATCGGGCATTGTTAAATTAACGTTGCCCAATTTTGTCACGATCTGGACCACTCATTTCTTTTAATAAATCGTCATGTCAATTCTCAAATAAGGCTTGTAACGTGTGACGTACGGATTACTCCGGTGTCCGACCGATTTTTTGAGGCTAGAAAGTAACGATGGATGAGAATCACTTTTATTTCTTGCGTTTCTGTTATGGAATTAACGTCTAATTTACAGGAGTAGTTATAAATCAACGAGTACGGCATGCAAATAAAATAAATGGCATGCATTAAAGAACGGCAACCACTGTCATAACAAACGATGTGAAAATATAACATAGTTCGTCATGGAAGGTTGCCCACCACCAAGATCAACAGCCCATCAACGCAGGCCGTCCAAACGTTTTCAATAATATTAGATTGTCAAGAGAGTTATTGCGTTTTTTGTTGTTTGGTTTCTTGGTGATGAATATTCGGTCAAATTTTTCATGTGTTGACGTGGGGCGTCGTACAGTTTTAATGCACGTGTTTCGCTCTATCTAAACTTGTAAACTCGTTTTCACTTAAAATCATTTGGCCATTTATTCAGGGCTTTAAATAAAGTAGGGTACAATTTTCTTGTTTCACGTCAAAGAGCCACCGACAACATTGCGTTTGGCTCAGGAGCCACTAACAAATGTACAACACAATGGTGGTTCCAAAATTTACATGCGGGGATGAGAGCTTTGAAGATGATGAGTACAGGTGCCGATCATCTGATGTTAATAACAACTAATTGAAGGTCTTAATGGAAATTAATTCTCGCTCCACTGTTCGAGTCTTGATTCTGAATTAGACGTAACATTTCCAACCACTTAAAACAGATTGGAAAGACCAAAAACTCGATAAAAGGGTGTTTCATAAATTGAACGAAAATCACTTCATTTAGTCTTATTTTACGCATAGTGAATGAGCTGTTTCTCGATTGAAATGAAATGGTGATGAAAGGTGGGTACAAACAACAATCGGTGAAGTTCAGCACAATGGTTAGCCTTCAATCTAGCGTCCAAAAACTTTCAACAAACGAAATTGAACCATTGATGGTCTGCTGTCGGTGTGATCATTACTGCTTCTTGAATCCTGGTGAAACAATTACGACGGTGTAATACTGTCAATATTGGTCCACAGAAAGGAGCAATTTCTTCTTCATGACAATACTCGCCCACACCTCACGCAACTGACACTGCAGAAGTTGAATGAACTGGGGTACGAAAGTCTCTCATGTGCCATACTCACCAAATACGTCGCCAACTGATTATAACTTTTTGAAATATTTCGATAACTTCCTACACGAGAAATACTTTAAAACTCAAAATGATGCAGAAAATGTCTTCAACGACTTCGTTGCTTCCAAAATGTTGGCAAAATGTAGGGACTCAAATAGTTCTTAATTTAATTAATAAACTTTTGTTTAAAAGAGAGATTTGTGGGTTTTATTTTTAGGGTTGAAAAAGTCAAAAACTTTCTTGGCCACCAAATAATATAATTAGGGTTACACTTGAAGAAATAAAACGGTTCGTCTGGATGGACCAATTTTGGTGTTTTAATCCCCTAAATAAAAATGACATCGTTAGTGCGCCACGCCCGTGAAATACCTCCCACATTTGCTGGCCACCATTCACTTGATCCTTTGTATACTCCTCAATCTTACACTATTAACAATGGCCCGACGGGGTATCTTATACAAAATACATAAATACATTGAATTCATTATATATACATATATCTCGTGCAGTCGCACAACCGGGTCTTCGAGGTGAGAACGAAACGGTGCTGGTGGACGGTCGCATAAACGACGTGACCCGCTGCAAAGCACCTTAACGAGCTAATCAATAGATCACGGCCGGTCCTCGATCATTTATCATCTCTCTTAAAGAGATTTGTAATAAGTATCAAGAGGATCGTTTGATTTTTTCAAGAAAGTGTCACAGATGACTATTAAATTTATAGTTCGGAAATTAATTTGTTATTTTTCGGTATGCATCGCGGGCTATTGATTTCATTCACACTCGTGGGTGGGTTCCACGAATCACACGTTTAATTTATGTCCAGATATTGCACTAAATTTATCCGCGGCAATTGGGGCAACAATGAAAGAAGATTTTTTTATTGGGCGTTCGGTTATTCGGAGAAATCTCGTCGCTTGCGTGTGGTGCTAGTAAATTTTAAATAAAGTGATTTAGTGGGTTTATCCGTGGCGTTCATTACGTGCAATATTTATCGGCATTAATGCAACATTGTGGTTAACACTGGAATGTCACCTTTATAACTTAGTATCCTTTAATTAATTAAAAACATATATTTGAATTTATATACTTAATTTGCTGCTCAAAATTACAAAATTATTTAAATATGCATTAAATAAATTAAGTTTATAATAAATAACATAATATAAGAATTAATTATTTAAGTTACTTTTAGATATTACAAAACATAATATATAATAAAAAATTATTGTACCATATTTATATATGTTTAATTAAATATATCAAATAAAAAATATTGTAATACAATACGAGGAAAGTATTTATTTAACAATTTTATCAAATTTATTTAAAATATTTTAATTATTATAAAATATATGTATTAAATTTAAATGAATAAACAACAATATCAAAAAAAAGAAAATTTCATATTGAGTATAAATTTTTATAACATTATTGTTAATATTATAAATTTATCTTGAATTGCATTAAACATTACAACATTTATAATTTTAATAATAATTTTAATTTTTATGTTTTAATATACAAGTTATATTATATATAATATATTTAACTATCTTATACATTCTACAAAATTATTTTAATATGCATAAAATAAAATAATTATTTAACACGTTTAAAATAAATGAAAATATGTATATATTAAAAACATTATAATATCATTAAATTTTTATATCTTATAATAAATATATCAAAAAAAAAATAAATAAATAAAAGTATTCAGTTATGTTATTTATAAAAAATATTGTAATATGATTTGGGGAAATTATGTAATACTAATTTAAGCAAATATATTTAAATTGTTTTAGTTTGTGAAACGAATAAAGAAATATATTAATTAAATAATTTATTAATAAATTGAAATTAAGCATATTTCACAAATTTATTTCAACTACGGATTAAATAATATAAAATAATATTTATTATAATATTCACTTTAATATTTATAATATGCTTGTATGTTATATAAGTTTAGATTTTACATAATACAAAATTATTTTAATATGCATAAAATAAACTTATATTAAATACATTTAAAATAAATGTAAATATATCTTAATAACGTAATAATATTTTCAATATATGAATAAAATACTTCTAAGTATAACAAATTTCTTTTAAAAATGGCTTATATAATAAAAAATTATAATTAATACGTTAGTAATACGTAATTAAATAAATATATCAAAAATTATAAAATATAATATAGTATGAGTAAGTTTATTTAAATTCTGTTATTTTTTACAAAAAATATATTAAAATTAAACGAGTAAACAATAATATTAAATAAGTTAATTAAATAATTTATTAATAAATTAAAATTTCTCATAGTAAGTATAATTTTTTATAAATATATATAAATTTAGATTTCAATTTTTTTTTATTATGATATGCATAAAATAAAATAAATTTATATTAAGTACCTAAATTAATATAAATATGTAATACGTTCAAAATAAATGACAGTAAATTTTAAAAAAGTAATAAAAATAAATTTTAGTATTTTTAATATATAAATTTAAAAGTTTATACGTAATTTGTAAAAAAATATTAAATTCAAGTCAATAAATAAAAATATTACTAAAAAATACCATTTAGATGAATTAAAATTAATCTTTGATATAATTTTTAATTTATCATTAAATTGAATATATGCACAATAAAAATTTTATAGAGATGAAATTTGTTATTTAGCTTCGTGTTAATAAAAATATCTTCCCTTTTAAATGATATAATATTTTATAATATTGTCAAATAGTTTTTCTGTATAAATAATCTGCCTATTTTAAATAAAAACAAATTAATGTTAAATATTATCAAAATAAAATTACAGTACGTCAATTTAATTTCTATTTTCTATTTTTTATTAGCTTTTGATTAATAAAAATATTTTGCCTTTTAAATGATATAATATTTTATAATATGTTCAAATATTTTTCTTCATAATAAATTATCTACAAATTTAATATAAAAACAAATTCAATATTATTAAATTATAGAAATAAAATTGCAGTAAATACCTGAATAAATAAAATTGTTGAATAAATACGTCACTTCACTACAAAGTTTTATATTCAAATAATAGACTTAATTTAATTGAAATTATTGTGCACGTGTACTCTTATAAAAAACTACATAAAATGTAGTTTGTTTCTGTGTTAATTTTTAAGAAAAAACATCTATTAATTCACAGTATTTATATTGCAATATACGGTGTTAAATAATTTCTGCAGTTTTGATAATTAATTTTATTTTTTGAATAATTTTAATAATATTAAAGTAGTGATTTAAGTCAACAATAGTTTAGTCAATTGAAGTGTTTGAGTGTTGATTGAACGTAATATTAAAGAAAGAAAAGAAAGTCAGTGATGTTATCTGTTAAGTTTAAGGTATGAGTGTTATAAATTGCTTTGGCACCACCAGCTAGGTGCTACATCTCGTCTTTCCTTTTCGTCGATTTTTTAACAGATAATCTTCGGAACGTTCGCGCCTTAATGCGCTGATAATTTATCGGCAGCAAACAGCAACATTTATTACTGTTTAGCGAACTATAAACAGATCAATGTAATCGCATGCATCATTTCTGTCAAAATATTTTTGAAAAATAAACCAAATAACTCGGTTATGTCCTTGCCACGGCTCGGTAATAATATTCATGGCCGTGTAAACACCGGAATGGCCGGAATAAATTGCACACTCGCCAAAAAATATCGAACACCTGTACGAAAAGAAAAACGACAGTCGCTAAACAAAAGCGAGTCGATCTGGTCGCAGCCGTCCGAGATAGAGCACGGGGAGAGCGGCTGCCTCCGGGTCCACCGTCGTCGTCCTCCTGAGCGTTGTCATCGTTTTTAAACCGGAATAAAAATATGTACGTTGCCTTTTTTATGAATGGTTTTGTCACGCGGTAGGCGAACACATATGTATCCCGTGGACTGTCCGCAGCTTCGGTTTCCATTGTGCCCCCTGGGCAACCGAAAAACATTCGCATTATCCGATGTCAATCTTTGCACATCGATGTTAAGCAAGAGTTCAGCTAGTTTTGTTACATTTATTAATAGATTATTCAAAATTTGGTCAAAAATATTTAAAATCATATAATATTAACCAAAATAAGAAGAATCAGCCTAAAAATTTATTTATTTATTATACAATTTGTTCAATAATTATCGGAATATTGTTGTTAATATCTTATTCCACTTATTATTTTTTTATTGGTGATGTTTGAGGAATTCTATTATTTAGTGTGTCCAATGCAAACATCTTTCCTCTCTTTGGATTCAAAACATTTTTTAAGACTATAAAATCAGTCTTTTTTGAAAACTACTTCGTAGTTTTGCAATTCGTAAATGTAAAAACACCATCCATGCCAAATTCAAACAAATTTGTGTGCCCTTTTATGTTTTACATCTGCTCCTATGGTTTTTGACCATGAAAATGGGGAATTTTTAATAAAAAATTACAATTTCAAAAATTATTGTAGAATGTAACACGTAGTACTGCCACATTCACCGTTGTTGAACGCTGTAATCGTACTGAAAGTGTAACCGCAAGAAAATCAACTGGTCATCCTAAAATGTTTAATGGGATAACGTTTGAAATAGTTTGGGACCAACCTCCCAGAAATTTTCTTCCATATAAAGTTTCTGTTGTTCAAAAACTTCTCCAATTGGACTGCTGAACGATACAGAAACATGATACAAGTTTTTGTTGACAAACTTTACCATTTTGAATCACAACGGGGATATTTTCAACAAGATAATGGTCCTGTCCATACTGTAAGAACAACAGAAAATTTTCAGGAAGAATACAATGATGTGAAGTGATTTGTAGAGATGCCCAAATTTAACTCATTTTGGACTACTTTATGTTTGACCATTTAGGAGTAAAATTAATTTGACAGTATCAAAGAGGTGATGCAGTAATGCTGCTCAAATAATAAATGGTGGCTCAAATTTTGAACAGAGTTTTAAACTAGAACGAATCAAAGGAATATTTTCGAATTCAAAACTCCGAATTTAGTTTTCGTCTCTTCTTGTAACGAAATGCCTGTTAGACTCTTAATAACTATCGTTATTTTATTGCTTTAATTTTAATCAAATAAAGAAATTCTCGTACATTTAAGAACAAAGTTGTATTTGAACATAAATAAAGTTTTAAAACAGTAACTGAGTGATCTGAATCATAACCATTAACAATCCAATTAGTTATTTACAATTAAAATTTTAGCAATTTTAAAATGTGAATGGAATATATTATATATATATCATATACCTGAAACATAAAAAGACATTGGCTGATGGGTAGAGGTTAAGTTAGTTGTTGATCAATTTTTGATCACTCGATTCTTTATTTATTATTTATAAAAAAATACAAAAGTTACAAAAGATGTTCAAACTGCTCCTTTTCATTTCTAAACAGATATTATTTCTAAAACCTCCACATTGGCTCACATTTCTTGACATTTTGCAGATCAACAATATTGACAGGAGTACCATATTATTATTAAATACTCCCAAAAGAAGACATCATCAGGGTTTAAATCAGTCAGAGGTCTTCGCCTTCCTATATGTTAATGTGGAAACCTTTGTAAATCTCCAACTTCTATCTAATGGTAACAGTTCACTTTAGCACCACCAACATTTATTGTATTATAGTCCAAAAGATCTTTCATTCAGTTCTGCGATACCATAGGTAGGTTAATTTGCGAAGAAACAAGCAGTAAAAAACTAATCGTGATAACCAAATGGATTCAAGGTCTGTACTCATTTTGTATGTAAAGAATAAAGCAGTACCACGACTGACATTCTCCACACTCTCGTCTCCAGATTAAGCTAGAACTTCTTCTTCAACTCTCGAGAAGGTGCAGTCCTTGGTCTTCCGAATAAATAGTACTGCCCAATGAATCGGAATCACACGATCTTTGGCATATTCTTCTAAACGTACGTAGTGAAGAAAGCTGATGATATAGATAAGCACTTCAGGTGCTTAAAAATATTGTAATGTTATTTTCTAGTACACATCTCGAAAAGGTGGCCGGCACAGTTTATGGCCTAACAATCGGACACGCAGAACACATCTTGATGGAGGTGGTGCTCTTCAATCCCGAAGCAGCGATAGACAATAATTCAAGTTCTCACATCTTCATGTCTGGTATTATCAGTGTTGGCCGTGCTGAATATGCATGGGCGAAATTGAATGTTTACAGCCCGATAAAATCAACAATCATCGCATGCACAAACATGCGAATTTATTACTTAAACCGCTTGTATCTGCGTAATTGTCGATCCATTATATCCATCCTGTATATCCGAAATTGAACGTTCCCGGGGCAGAGCAGATGAGAAACCGGGGCAGTTTCCAGCGGCAATAAATCAGCGACCGCAGCAGTAGCCGCTCTTCTAAACGGAAATTTAATTTACTCTCAACACGTTCATTTTACATACAAACGTTGATATGCCGTAATTGGCAATTTATATGCGCACCGTGTCCATCTCTAGAAACAATGCTCAGAAACGCACCGCGATCATTTCTGTTCCACCAACGCTGATTAACCGTTGAAATTTCCAAATAAGTCGATGTAGGATTAGCATATTAATTTGAAGACACCACCAATCAGGCTTTGTATTACATTGACATGAAAGTTGTATTTTTCTAATCAAAATAAGAACAATACTTTTTTGTCAACGGGAAACAAGCTTATTTATACTGGTGGAATAAAACTCCAGGGTTCCGGAGGCGGAAGGAGCTTTGTGCATCATTTTGATTTTCAAAGCGTTTCTTCTGTAGGAAGTTGTCAAAATGTTTGAAAAAGTGAAGTTGGAGAAAGGTTTGGTGAGTAAGGCGGATGAGGCAGATTTTGTACTCCAGTTTATTCAACTTGTGCGGTACCAATCGTCCGATGTGTTGGTGAGCATTGTCATGAAGAAAAATTTTCCCCTTTCTGTTTAACTAATACCGGGTACATGCTTGATAGCAATTTACTATGAGAATTGTTTCACCAGGATTCAGGAAACTGTTGTTGGAAAGTGTTTGTGAGCCAGATTTCAGTCCAACCATTGTGCTGAACGTCGTCAATTGATGTATAGTATCTATTTTTCATCACCAATCAGTATTCAATCAAGAAACATATGAATAAATAGTCAAATGATTTTAAATTACAACGAAGTACAGATAGAGCAAAACATGTGCTTTCAAACTGTATATCACCTCACATCAACACATTGAAAATTTGACCAAATATTCATCACTAAGAAGCTAAATAACAAAAAATGCAATAACCTTCTTGACAATCTATTACTAATATTGAAGTCATAAAGCACAGAGTATTAATCATTGTTCATTTTGGGCAAAATAAATCATGACAAACCGTGACATATCGGGTGGTGATCTTGGACAAACTTAATGACCTATCTGATCCATCAGATCGATACGGCCAATCTCTAAACACCTTTCAAAAACCTTTTAATCTCTAATCAGAAACACTTTGCGTTCGGCATTCAAAAAATGTGTACCGGCGTTATGGTTTTATTATCATTTTTTTTTTTCCTGTTATTATTCTTGCGAGTCCGTCCCGTCCCAAGATCGTTTCTAATAGAATGATTAAACAAAATATAAAAACACAATTAATTATAACCGATAGATGTTATCGTTGTGCCCCAGGTGTCCTGAAGCTTGGCAAGACGTTGTTCGGCTGTTCGGCCGTTCGAGATCCCCCCTCTCGGTGAATATAGACAGACCTGTCAGTCAAAACGCAACAAGCTGTGATCTTAGATTTGCTTTCGGATCCCTCCATCCACATCCACCGATACCATTTCGTGTGTACACACTAACAAACGCCACAGGTGTATTCGCGTAGCAAGAGAAAGCTGATACCAATTACCGTCGTTTCGGAGACAAAAACGGTCTGTCACGTATCGCCTGACTTCAAATTAAAAGTCGATTTGATTATAATTGATGCCGTAATTCAAGTGCTATTCACATATATCCATAATGATGTGGGCTAAAGCATAATAATACATTAAACACAAATCATTTGTTACGTTACGATATGGTGCATTGAGAAAAATATGTAGGATAGTCGTCTCACTTTGATTCCATTATGAGACGCGTAATTTATGGACCCGACATATTTCAAAATTGCATCGATTGAATTAAATCTGGTCGACGCATCGAAAAAAAATAACTCGTTTCAAAACGTTCTGGCATTTATTAATTAATATCATTTAGCCGGTGTTAATGAGACTCATTTCGGCGCTTTCAATTACCCGGTTTTAATCTGCTGTTGGATCAGCATTGTTGCTGATTTCGTTTGCACAATAGTGACATTTCAATGTGTGTACGACAATCGGTTTAAATTATTATTCCACCAATTAAGATTGGAAAAATCGAGGGTGTGTTGTTTATTGTTTGCTTAATGTTATGAAAAGTGATCAAAATAGTTTATTTATGCTTCAAGAACATTATTCAATTAATATTAGAATTAAATTATCAACAATAATATACTAAAAAATAGCATCAACTTTTTATTTTTTTTATTAAAATTTGTATAATTCATGCAGTTCAGTTTTATGTTATACATATAACGATATATATTAAAGAAAAAAATATAAATTCCCAATACTAAAAGTATAAATCAATGTGTATTTTTTGATTATTATGTCTCTAAACAATTTTGTTTTAGAAAAATCAGAAAAATTATTTAAGATATATATTTATATATCTAAGAAATTAAAGTACGTTTATTTAAATGTATTTCAATCAATTTTGATACATTATAAAAAAGTATAGTATTTTTTCGCTGAAAATTCAATTATTTTAATTACATTTATTTTAATACTAACTCTAACACACCTTAAAATTTTTTAAGTCTTTGAAGAAATTAAAAAAAAAATTTGAATTTAAGAAACACTTTCTCTCAAAAGTTCCTTTATTCTTAAATATTTTAAACGCAAATATTAAATTAATTTGTTTGAATATTTTATAGAAAAAAATGAATATTAAAATCAGTATTTTTTTTAATCCTTAATTTTTAAATATTTTAAATGCAAATATTAAATACAAGTTTATAAATTGCTTTACTTGTGAGTAATAATAATTAAAATTCTTTAAAGAATATCAGAAATAAAATAAACAAATGTATAATACAAATTATATTATACTTATTATATTATATATATATATATATATATATATATATATATATATATATACAAATTTATGTTAAATAATGATTCTTAATATATCATAACATTTCTTCTTTTTTTATTTTTCTAATATGTTTAATAATGATTCTTAATATATCATAATATTTCTTTATTTTTTATTTTTCTAATGTTTAATCGATGATTTTTACAAAACAATAAAATATAAATAAATATAATAAATATAAATATATAATCCAAATTTATACTAAAATTATGTCAAAATTATTATTTTTAATATATTATAACGTTTAAGATATTTTAAAATGATTTTTTTATGTCTTTAATTAAATAATATTTTAATAAATAAAAATAAATTGATATAAATAATATATTGTAAATTTATGCTAAAATTAAGATTCTTAATATATCATAATATTTAAGATTTTTAAAGTTTATTTAAATACTTTATTAAAAATAACAAAACAAATAAAAAAAATGTTTTGCTACTCTTTAAGTTAAAAAAAGGAAACTAAGAAAACTAAAAAAAAATATAAAATAAATTTATTTTTCAAAAATTAATTTTTATTTAATGTTATATGCTTAAATGTAATTAAATTTGATTACTTTTCAAATAATAATAATCAATAAAAACGTGCTTGTATAAATATAATTAATAATTATCTGTAATTAAATCAAAGTTTAATTCAAATTTTAGTAATAATTTTATATTCACGTTAAATACATACCGACACTATTTTTTATCTATACAATTTTTACAATTAAAGAATTTTTATTCAACATTCTAAATATACAATTTATAATACAATTAGATTCAGTATTTATTATATTGGATAATTTTTTACTTAATAATAATTATAATAATTTTAATTTGTTAAATTTTTATTTAATTAAAATAAATGAATAAATATTATATAAATTAAAATTATACATCCGTTATTATATTAATATAATGTTATATGTTATGTTTGTATTAAATTAATATTTAAAAGTTGTATAATAATTATTATATAGGAAAAATGAATAAATTAATAATTCAAATAGGAATATTTTCGACTCATAGAAAGTAAATGGAAATTAACAATGAAAAAGAATGAAAACTGATCATTTTATATTTAATATAAGACCATAACTTTTTACGATAAAATTAGTTTGTATAGTTAATTACCCAATTTAAAATAGAATTTTCTTTGTCCTGTTGCACGCATATCATTTGCACCATTCCAAAATACTGATAAAGAAAAGGGAATGAACATTAAAAGCACTAAATCAGTGATTATTCAAGGGCCAGCGCCGTTTAATTTCCGAAATCCATGTTCCATAATTAACAAATATATCACAAATTCAAATTAACGGAATCGTGCGATGTTTAATCGCAGACAGCAACGATCCACGTTGTGTGTGTTTTAACTTGTCTGCGTTAATTTCCGAGCCGACTGATAGCCGTGTTTTACATAATTGACTTGTAATTGTTAAATGGAGTGTGGATTTTCAATGTTGCGCCATTTACATATATACCGGTCGGCGCGCGAGGTCCTTCCCGTTTCACGCGGCCGGGATGAAATGAAAACGGAACGGTCCCGGGTTCGTTATTTCGAATTAGTATCATTCTGAATTGGTAATTATTCTCCGGCGGGGCGGATCTAACGCGGTTTAATCGCAAATGAACCGACCTCGACTGGGGTTAATGGGCGCCGGCTCCTTAGTACCTCCACTTCGCCAAAGGTCAGATTACGTTTGTGTCTTTACAATTTAAAAGTGTCCTTTTTTCTTTCGCGGGGACACAATTTGAATAAAAAAACGGTCGGGGTGAAAGTTGAGCGGTCGCCATAAAGCAACTGGGTCCGGTGGAAATCATAATGGAAAACGGCCCGTTGGCCGGAAGCACGGAAATGATCGCAGAAACTCGTTTTTCCAATGGAGTGTCTTTGATTGCCGGGGGTCTTTAAGCGGCCAAGTCGCGTAGCTTAAAAGTGTAAGAAAAGAAAAGAAGTTCGATTATCTCATTTCCGATAGCCGCGACTGCGACGGACCTGCAATTAGTGACCTAATGGCCCGTTCGTCCAAACACCCCTCGACCATTCGGGAGACAAACGTGTCTCCACTTTCTGGGTTACTCGCTCGACGTGATCCACACAAACACTGGAAATTTGTACCTTTTCATTTTCACCCAAACCGTTTGACGGTCGTGTCGCACCCGCATAGTCGCCCCTTTTTTCTTCTTCACTCGCCTTCGTCCGTTGCTGCCGATTTTCACTTGGTCCGGATTAATTTCGCGGAAAATGAATAAACGCTTTAGGCATTTTTGATTGAACGACATCATCCCCGTTGTGCTACGATTGAATGTCTGGTTCTATGAAGGCGATAATTAAAGTTCTCTTAATATTTATTTATTACATATTTCTTCGAATTTATAGAATAACAACAGCATTTGTTGTTAATTAAATATTGTAAAAATTTAGGTTTTATTATAGAAACATTGAATATAATGTAATCGATGATAATTTAAAAATATCAACAAGTCAAAATAAAAAAAATAAATAATATGTATATAAATATAATATAAAAAATCAACTTAACTAGTGCTGCATTGTTTCTTCGAATATTATTTTTACTATAAACAAAAACATATATTATACCGTTGCTGAATATTTTTAAAAACCACATTCATTATAATATTTACAAATATTATTGCTGTATAATTGCAATATCAAGTAAAATAAAAAAATTATTTAAATTATAAAAAATATACCAAATAAAAGAAAATATTGTCTCAAAAGACTAAGGTGTAAAATTTTGAAAAATGTGTTTTATTATAGATTTTTTTTTCTTTTGATAATGTATAATTGAAGTAAATTGAAAATAATTAAAAAAAAAACAAAAACAAAAAATCCACCTAATATTAAAAAATGTTAACTATAACAAATTATGCTTGCTAAATAGTTTTAAAAGCCACATCGCTTATAATATTTACAAATATTTTCAATTATATATACATATGATTATAATATTAAGTAAAATAAAAAAATTATTAGATTTCAAAATTAGTAAAAATAAAAAAATAAAGGTACCAAAAAACTAGATGTTTTTTCTTTATAATATAAATTGAAGAATATTGAAAAACAAAAGCAAATATTAAAAAATATATATTATACCAAATTACGGTTGCTGAATATTTTAGAAGCCATCTTTATATAATAATTACAAGTATTGTTACACTTCTGCATGATTATATTATAATATCAAGTAAAATAAAAAAAATATAGAATTCAAAATTAGAAAAAATATATCAAATAAAAGTAAAAAAAATAAAGGTACCCAAAGACTAGATGTTTTTTTCTTTATAATATAAATTAAAGAATATTGAAAAGAATTTAAAAAAGTCCAGCAAATGTTAAAAAATCTATATTATACCAAATTACGGTTACTGAATATTTTTTAAGCCATCTTTATTATAATAATTACAAGTATTGTTACACTTCTGCATAATTATGTTATAATATCAAGTAAAATAAAAAAAAAGTTTAAAAATACAAAAAATATATCAAATAAAAGTAAAAAAAAATAAAGATACCAAAAGCTAGACGTTTTTTCTTTATAATATAAATTAAAGAATATTGAAAAGAATTAAAAAAATTCAGTAAATATTAAAAAATATATATTATACCAAATTACGGTTGCTGAATACTTTTGAAGCCATCTTTATTATAATAATTACAAGTATTGTTACACTTCTGCATAATTATATTATAATATTAAGTAAAATAAAAAAAAAGATTATAGAACTCAAAATTAGAAAAAATATATCAAATAAAAGTAAAAAAATAAAGGTACCAAAAGACTAGATGTTTTTTCTTTATAATAAAGAATTAAAAAAATCTAAATTACATGGTTGCTGAATATTTTAAGAAGCCATCTTCAGTATAATATTTACAAATATTGTCACACTTCTGCATGATTACAATATCATGTAAAATAAAAAAATATTAGTTTTCAAAATTAGATAAAATATCAAATAAGAGTAAAAAAATTGAAGGTTGTAAAAGGCTACATGTTTTTTCTTGTATATATAATATACATGTATTATATATATATATATATATATTATATATATATATATATATATATATATATATATATATATATATATATATATATATATATATATATATATATATATAATGTATGTATTGTATATATATAATATTTGTCCATATAGCCATTTTAAAAAAAAATCTGTTAAAGTTTTGTTAAATTAAATATCAAATAATTCACAAAATTTTGTAAAAATGCAAAAGTGTAATAAATGAAATGAAAAAACTCCGTTGCTTTATTGAAGTTTAATACCAAAATATTGTCACTATTGATAATATTGAGTAATATTAAAAATTGTTGAAAAAGTTAAATAAATGGTTCAAATTCAAATTAAAATATTTTACTATTTAAGTTATAGATGTGACAATATAAAATTTCAATATTTTGAAAAAACGTTTTTAAAATTTAAAAATGAAATGTGGTGTCTCAAAATGTTAATTTTGTAACAATACAAATTCCAGACCATCTGATTATCGTTTCAACTTTCCTTAATATTTCGTTTCCTACACCCCACCTAAAACATCCGGTGAGTAAATCCGAACCTAAACAGTCATTACGTGTTCGAAACAACATATTTCAGATTTTAGTTCACAATCAAATACACCCGAAACGGCGATCGGAGATAAACATCCCTCGAACGATCCGGGGCAGCGAAGCGATGTCCGAGAGATCGTGGCACGGATTTCCATCAATCACCGGAGTCCGAGGTGCCGTGCCTCGTCCGTCTCAACCCCTCACCCTCTCCACCTTGTTTGCATAACTAAATCATAATTGTAGCCGAGTAGATGGACACATTGACTAATGATCGGCCCGATTCCGACACGGAACAAAAAAAAAAAACGTACGTCGTTTGCGAGTCGCGCACGCTTTCAATGTTTGACTTCGATCCGATCTGATCTGATCCGATGCCATGCGTTTTTTTAATCCGTTTTTGAGAACGTTCGTCGGTTTATTAAACAGGGTGTCTGAGATTTAATTATGTATGTGTGTGTGTGTGTGTGGAGATTTTCCTGTTGCTGTTACTCACGGTATGTGCATCGCGTCTGGATACAATATTAAACGCAGTAATAGATGTCATTATAACAATTATCTCCCCGGGTAATTATGGCTTATTGTGAGCACAGGAAATGATTTTTTTAAATGAACTCGCCCACATACACAATCAAACTTAAATGTCTAACAATGGCCTATTAGATATAGGATACCACGATATTATTTTAGTCGTAAAACGTTTTTGCCTTTCTCAATTGTTCGTCGATCTGAATTGTGCATGAAACTTTGGTTTCGTATGCAATTTGTGCGATATCGGTTCCAGTATTAAAGTTAACATGACGGTTATCTAGTCCGAACATCTAATGGGATCGTTGCTGTGAACTGAAAATGTCACATCTGAGTCGTGAGAACGTTCAAATAATCAAAAATGCTGTCATCCAAACTGGAACAACAATGGAATTTGCATCTGTGTTAAAGACAAATAAATCCATAATAATCACTGTAAATTTTCATTTTATTAGCATGAATTGTTCTAATGTATTTACATTCGAGTGAAATTTCTCATGACTTGTTCCAGTTTCGAACATTTGAATAGGAAAATACTGAATAAGCCAAAAATCTACTTCATTGTTATGAGACTTTTATTAATATATTTTAATTTGTGAAATAATAAAGCTATGCATTTATTTTTTATCCAAATTATAATTAAAAGAAAAAGGTAAACTTGAATTACAAAGAAAAAACTTATCTAGGAAAAAGTAATTTAGGTTTTTAATTAACGATTTATTTGATTTATATCACATATTATACATAACATTTTTGTATTAAACTATGTATAATTATTTGATAGCTTTCAAGTTCTAGGAAGCTCTCTATAACTGCATTTATTTTTTCCCACATTGTAACATAAAGAAAATATTAAACTAGAGTTACAAAGAAAATACTTGACCAGGACAAAGAAATTTACAATTTTGATTCATGATTTATTTGATTTATATTATATATTAAAATTTTTGTGTTAAAATGTGTATACAGTAGGAAAAGCGTTTGACCCGTCTAAATTTAGACATACATGACAGAGACAGTAGAAGTGGGAGACTGTCTCTATTGTACATGATGCCTCTTTCAGGATTCAGATGGATCAAACTCTTCTGACGCAGTATGTTAACTTTTGGAAGCTGTCTATAACTATGCATTTTTTCCCACATTATAATTAAAAGAAAAAAGTAAACTTGAGTTACAAAGAAAAATCTTGTCAAGAAAAAAGTAATTTACGTTTTCGGTTCAGGATTATTTGATTTATATTACATATTAAGATTTTTGTATTAAACTGTATATATATTCTTTGATAACTTTAAAGTTTTTGGAAACTGTCAATAACTGTACATTTATTTTTTCCTATATTGTAATTAAAAGAAAATGTTAAATTTCAGTTGCAAAGGAAAAACTTGTCTAGGAAAAAAATAATTTATCATTTTGATTCATGATTTATTTGATTTATATTACGTAATAACATTTTTGTATTAAACCATGTATATATTGTTTGATAATTTTAAAGTTTTTTGAAGCTCTCTATAATTGTGCATTAATTTTTTCCCAAATTATAATTAAAAGAAAAAGATAAACTTGAGTTCAAAAGAAAAGTTGACTAGGAAAAAGTAATTTAAATTTTTGATTCATCATTTACTTGATTTATTTTATATATTTATATTTTATTATTAAACTGTAGATATTATTTGAAAGCTTTAAAGTTTTTGAAAGCTGTTCATAAGTATAATATTTGTTTTTGCATACATTATATTTAAAAGAAAATGTTAAACTTGAGTTTTAAAGAAAAAGCCTAACTAGAAAAAAAGGAATTTAAATTTCTAGTTCATGATTTATTTAATTTATATTCTATATTCGCATTTTTGTATTAAACTGTATTATTTGAAAGCTTTTAAGTTTTTGAAAAATCTTTACAACTATTTTATTCATTTTTACGATTTATTGTTAAATACAACTAAAAATGAGTTGATTAGAATAATCACTGCTAGTCTGAACAAAAGTCTTAACCCAAAAAAGAAGTTTCAAAACTTTACATCTTCCCTTTGACGTTAGATCATCCACCCATAGTCCAGATATTCCTCCATGTGACGACTATTATCAAATTTTTACATAGAAGGTTCAATTCTATAGAAGAAATAAAAAATGAAGTTGATATTTTCTTCAGTTCCAATAATTGTCCTTTTATTTATAACTAAGCTTATTTATAATTTATAAAATATGTATTTTGAGACCACAGCCGATTATAAAAAATTACTTATTAAGGTATAATTTAATGCATATATTGACTGAATTCGAATTCCACCGTGTAATAATGTTTTGCCGGAGCTAAGTTAATTTAAAATAATTTTTAATAAAATGCAAAACTAATTGTACAGTTGCACAGGCAGATGAGTAAAATATGTAAAACACAATTCGGTAGTGATACTAAAAGTCGTAATGAATTGTATTAAGGCAAAATTATGAATGGTAATCATTTGATTCAATAAAATAAAATATAATTTAAAACTGACCCAACCACACGGACATTAAAAAAAATCACACTTAGTTCAGTAGTCATATTATAGTTTTATGATTATTATTTTCGTTTTCAGTAATTTATTAACAAAAATATGAGGCAAGCTGACACTAAGTGTCGTAAACATTCTCTTAATGACTACCAGTTTATTTGTAATTTATTCGAATTTTATTTTAATGTGTGAAATTTTATTACAATGTTTTATAATCATGCTTTAATAAGGCCTTTAATACATAAAGCCTCGCCACAAATTGCTCTACGACGGACATACTTTTATTATTATTATCCTGGACGCTGATGTTGGTACTATGCTCTATTTTTAGTCCGCATTTTCATTCAGATTTAATTGTGCCTACATGTAATAAAATTTTATTACATAGATTTACAATTACATTCCTTGATCTAACTCTAATCTAATACATTACACATAAAACACCGTAAATAAGACAATAAATTAGAAAATAAATTGGTGTTTTTGACAGTTTTAACCAATTTTTGATGAAAAAACTTTTTCAATATCTTAATGCGTTTAGGAAATATTAAAAGAAAAAACATACATATATATTTATGACAACGCAAATCCATATTTATTTAGGTAGATTTGCTTAGTTATGTGGGTCATTTTTTTGAATAAAACACTGGCGGGTTCTTAAGATAATGACAAGAGCGCTAATAATTCGTATTGGACAGAAATGAGCGAACGTTTTGAACGGCAAAAGCCCACATGTAAATCAAAAGCTTAACTTTTCTAAATTACAAATTGCAAACATCTGTAAGTGCAGTCCATTAAACGGTAATACGCATCCCAACAAATGCACGACGGTTGTGTTTTTTATCAGCGATAAAGTCCGTTTCGAGCGCACATTGCACACAATTTGCACAGTGCATGCATTTGAGCGTTTAATACTGTCGTGTATAAATAACAAGACTCTGCAGGGTATAATAATGAGCTTAACTAACTTAATATGCATAACTGATTATGTGGAGGAATGCCTGTTGCCTTGGAGGGGAACGCGGAGGGACACAACTACGAAACTCTCCGTGGCCTGTCACACCTCGAGGAATTCCATTGCGGAGCGGACACAATAGCGATCTCTGCCCTCGCCTCCGGTGCAGTGTCGTCCATAATTTTATAATTGTTTCTTGATCTTGTGCACTTGTAGAAACTCATCCTTTCGTGGTCGTCATGAAATATCATTTGGATGTTAAAAACTGATTCTTTTATGATTGATCAAGTTTTGGTTAAATTTTTTACAAAGTTTCATGAATGAATGCCATGAATATTTTTGCAAACATATTTATGAAAATAAATTAGAACTTAAATAATTTTTAAAATTTAGTTTAGTTTTAGAAAAGAAAAATCTTAAGAAATCCATGAAATCGTAAAAACTTATATGATAACTATACATCATCATATATTTTGTATTGTCTATTTCTGGTTCTATATAATTTTTTTAAAAATGTTGTGTTTAATATTTAAAAAAAATATCTTCAAAAGTAATATTACTTTTGTCGTTAAACACACTTTTTACTCTTTATACTTAGAAAATAATACATATTTTGAATATATTGAAATTTTTTCAAAACTATTAAAAATGTGTAATTTTAAACATTTAAAATCCCTTAAAAATATTATATAAATTAATAATCCTTAAACATGAATATCTCAGAAAAATAATTCATAAATAATTAATTAATTTTAAATATTATTAAATCATATTTTATTATCATGTTCTTTAAATTTTAAAACTACTGTTAATATTATGAAAATGATGAAATAGTAATTAAAATAACAATTATAAAGAGTGGTGCTAAGAAATAAATAGAAAGATAAGAAATTTTGTTAAATTACTCTAAAAATATAAATGTTTGATCTAAAAATTGGAAAAATTGAAAAAATGTATAAAAAAAATAAAAAATTTAAAAAATTGTAAGCTTGAAAATTTATTTAAAACTTTTCGATTTATTTTAAATATAATATAAGATTAACAACACAGATGATAATCTTGTAACAATTCTATGAAGAAATTGAAAAATTAAATTTAGTTAAAAATTATTACTAAATAATTTTTTGAAAGTTTCAAAAAAAATCACATTCAATTATCATTTCACTTGAAACTGTTATACTACTTTTCAAAATTATAAACTAGGAACTAAATTAATTATAAATATATATCAGATGTTTTGAATATTTTGTTAAACATCTCTAATTCAAAAATCAAATGGTAAAATTTGTCAACATTATGAAGAAAAAATGAAAAAAAAATTATAATTTTGGTTTATTGAAATTTTTCATTCAGTTGTCACTGAAAAATTTATATAATAAATAATTATTTAAAATTTTGAAAATTTTAATAATAATCAAATTTATTATCAAATTATTAAATTTTTAAACTATTATTTATATCAAAATTACGAAATATGTATATAATTATCAAAAGAATAATGATAAATATTTCTTATATTTTGAAATGTTACGAAAACGTAAACAAAAGGAATAATAGAATAGAAATATAAATTTTTGACCTCACTCAGTTCACTCTTTTAAAAACATATTTTAAATAATAATTGAAAAATGGTTGAAAGTCATTTTAAAAGTTTTTAATAAATAATTATTTAAAATTTTCGATTTACCTTATAGATTAAACAAAAGAAAAAAATCTAATTAATTTACATTAAAAACAAAATTTCAACAAAGTTTTTTCACAATTTTCAATTTAATCACATTAAAGTTCAATTTCAGTTTCAATTAATTTTAAAATAAAATCGTAAAGTTCAAATTAAAAAAATACAGAATAACAAATTTTTAGATAATATATTAAGTGTGTATGTTACAACAGTAAACAAATATGTAATTATAAGTTGTAATTTACAAGTACCATGACCATTTGTTTATGTTTGCTATGTAATATTTTTCTACGTGTACCTTTACAATGTACTTAACAAACATGTCAACATTATGTTTGAAGTATATAAGCAAACAAATTTTTATTTGTCTTGTTAATTAAAATTCTAAGATTCTTGATATATGTCCATATAATTAAGTGTGTACACTTTTAAGAAGTACTTGAAATGGGTCTGTTAATTGATACTTAATTATTTTCAACACAAAAAAACCACACGTCAAGATTTCAATACATTCTCGAGTTCACAATTTCACTTCTTTGTTTAGTCACACGGATCTATAAATAAAAACATGTAAGTATATAGTTTAAATTTTTTCAGTCATAACGATTTATCAGTGGTACCATATTTGTTTAACCTCTTCTGACGGTGTTAAATGGTCTGGAGGCGAATGCATATTTTTTATTTGTACAACATTCCAATCTTTGTTGTACCTATCAAAATCGGCGCCCTCGTCCACCAACAATAATTAATAACCACATAAAAAACAAAGATTTGATAAATGAGTCGATACTTTATTGGTCTGGTACGAAACAAAATTACAGTCGTAGATCTTGTACATCAACAGTGATAAAGGAAACATAAATACATATTAAATATAATATAATTTTAATTAATCTTTATTTAAAACGCTCTTTGAACAACCTCCCAGTGGGGCATTCTAATGCGCACAGATTATAATCACTTGTAATTAACAAATTCGTGACCTCGGCGTGATTCGTCTTAATGTTTTAAAATTTAACAGTCATCATTCATCATTAACTTTCAACAATTAATTATTGTTCTTCAAAACCAAACTCCAGACTCAATGACAAAAGATTTATTGTATTGGAAAAATAATTTACATTGAATAATTCAATCGCCCTGTTCGCCACAGGTCGCAGCTTCTCCCCCTCGATCCCTCCGCCAAACCGTTCTTGTTGTTCGTGTTATCTTAAGTGCCTTATTGATTCTCTTAAAATCCCTCAGTTCATATTCCTCATTAAACGTATCTCCCCCGACTTTCGTTGAAACAAACAAAATTTTGTGATTTTCATACAAATTTTGGATCACTAAACATGAAAATCAAACTTTCGAAAATTCATTTTTTGATTTTTTATTTGTCGGAGATTCCCCCATATTTTTCGTTATAATTGGAGGTTGAATTGAGCGATTTGACTCAAAAACATTTAATTTAAAGATAAATGAACATTTCACAACTTTCATTTACATAAATAATTTTGAGATTTGTTCAGTAGTTCCGATGCCTTCATTAAACACTTTTTTTACCCATTATTAATAGAAAAAAAAAAAACACACATTTATATATATATATATATATATATATATATATATATATATATATATATATATATATAGATTTGTTTCATTTTAAATTTTTGATGAAAAAAATTGATCACAAGAACAATCATAATATATCTTAGATATTTTGAAATGTTAGTAAAAAGTAAACAACAACACAAGATTTTATGAAAAAATTGAAAAATGAATATCAGTAAAGAAAATTTAATATGTAATTATTCGGAATTTTGACAATTAAAAAGAAAATAATGTTATTATCCTTCTCTAACTACAAGAAAAAACAAGAAATTTAAAAATTTCGTTAAAATACTCTAAAAAAATTTTTTTTACCTAACAATTAAAAAAAAAATTGCAAAAATTATGAAGAAAATATAAAAAATATAAAAATAAAACTTGAAAATTTATTTAAAATTTTTCAATTAATTTTAAATATAATATAAAATTAAAGTACACTCAACAATCAGCTTAAACAAATTCGCTGTAATTTATTATAAAATTAAATGTATAAAATACTGAGAAAAAATAAAATATAGCCATATATTTTATATTTTCTATTCCTTGGCAATTTTTATTTAAATATTTGAAAAAATTTGTCTTGTTTGAATTAAAATTATGAAATATTATTAATCACAAAGATAACCATAAATATATATTAGATATTTTGAAATGCTGGTAAAAGCTAAACAATAAGATTTAATGATGAAAAAATTAAAAAATGATTGTCAGTAAAAATTTTTTTATATGTGATTATTTGTAATTTTGCAAATTAAAAAGAAAATTTTATTATCCTTCTGTTTACATTATTTAAGTACTGTTAATATCGAAATTATGAAATATGTATATATTAATCAAAAGGACAAACATAAATATATCTTAGATATTTTGAAATGTTGCTAAAAAAGTTACAAAATAATAAGAAATTAAAAAAATTTTGTTAAAATGATTAAAAAGTTAAACGTTTGACTTAACAAGGAACTAAAATGTAGCTTCAACAGGTAACAAAAGTGTCGTTTATTTCGTTTTTCAACAATTTTTTAACTTCAGACTCTGCGAAGATTCTTTATCTAATTTTTGCATTTAAAAGATGAGTAAAATAGATTTGAAATAAACAAGTGTTTCCAATAAGGCTGCAATAACAGACAACAATTTTTATAATAAAATTTTATTACATTAAAGGTGGATTTAATTTCAATTGTTTCAATAAAAATCGTCAAAAAACTGAATTTTGGTCTACATCAGTAAAATTCACAATTTGTCCTTCAAAAAGTCTCATCTTCACTTAAAAAAATTCGAAGTGGTGTGATCATCCATTTTTGCCCGAAAAACCTACTTTACCTATTTATTAAAATCGTTGTCATTTGAATTACTGAACCAATCTTAAAATTATATAAATAAAACCTGATGAAAGTTCATTTATATTTAATTTGAATGTTTGTTTAACCAAATTGATCAATTAGATTTCGTATTAAACTTAAAAATGTCGAAATAACCCCGAAAATTGAAAAACAAAATTTTACAAAATGCTTCCGTAATAATGATTTTCAGTTTATAAACTGGTGTTATTTCTCAGGGTGTGGTGAACTCACGAAGAATGCGCCCGTAATATTTCATAAAATATTTAAATGCTGGTTGAATAATTCATTTACAATGCATTAGCATTTTATTCGTATTAAATACGAAATATTAATGAACGTGTTAAATTATATAATTGACGATTATCCGACGAGACGTCCGTATTTTACTTGAAAATTGCACGCGGTTAAAGTTCGATAAAAACATCGCTAATTTACAGAGTCAAAATCCATGTCCGTGCAATCTTTAATTGCATATATCCAAGCACTGTTTATAAATATTAGTTATGGAATGCAATTTCGTCCTCGACTAGAAACTGCTGCTCCGCAATAACATTAAAAGGCTTTTTATAATAAATATGCAATCACATTACTTACACCGGGACGGAGTTTATTGCAATTGCGATAAACACGATTTGCATGATTATTATTATTGTGCTTTTCATGTGCATGTAAAAATTAATTAGGCTTCTACACATATGTTTATTCGAAATCGTTGTGACGCATCGCCAGAGGCGTCCAAAAAATTCAACAAACCCGAAATATGCCAAACTAATTTATTCGGTTACAACACACAAAAAGAGGTGTTTAATAAATTATAATTCCGTGTGCATAAAAGTGTAATAAAATTAAATTTTTAAATGGTCGCTAAAACACGAGATTGATGATTTTCGTTTAAACTCGCCATTGTTCTCGACCAGGATACACGTAGGTGTTTTATTTGATTTTTATGTAAAGCATAATTATTTAAATAATTGAACATAAATCTTAAAAACTAGGATTTTCATATAACTTAAACTTAAAATGTCAACACTCGTAATTACATCACTTATGCTAATGTTATGCCTTTTTTTTTGAAGGTTTCACGTCACATTTTTCCATTTTATCACCAGATGCAGTTAAATTAAGACATTAAGTATAGTTGTACGGAAAGCACACATTTTTATCTGCCATTTTATTGTTACTTTAGATAAATTTGAACTGAGTAGGAACACGTAGAAATTTATGTTATTTCCGAGATTTAATGGTTACAAAATTTTCTGTTGATGATATTAACTTACAAATTTGTGGGCTATAATGTTGACACAGATAAGATTTATTGACATTCCGTGTCTATGCTGTAACAATCGGATTTTAATTAATAATTTATTATTATGGTTAGAAAATATTTTAGGAAATATTGGCGAAGCACCAAATGTTTATGCATATCAAAAACGTTTTACAAAATGTAAATTTATATAAAAATCAGTCATAATTCCAATACATTACAATTATTTTCAGTATTTTATATATGAACTAAGTTAATGATCCAGTTTAAAATTTAAAATGTGAAAAAATTAAACTTGAGTTACAATTTTAATTTAATTAAGCTTTTAAGCTTTTGAAAGCATTGTATAACTATAACTATAATGTTAATTTTTGCTTACAAGTATTTCCAGAGACAAAATCAGTAACCGTTTATTCATTCTTAGATGTGATCATAAGAGAACACAAAAACAGCAGGAAATATGATGAAAATCCTGATATAATAATAACGAAATTGCATGAGATATAACTTGTAGATTTGGATGTATCCCTTCGTATGTGTGAAACAAGCAGATTTCCATTAGATAGCTCCATCTCAATAAGCATCTATCAGATGTAGAGTTAGGAAGCAATATTTGTTTTAAAGGAAAATACAACTTAATTGTATCAAATTGGAGAAGAAATCTATTGATTTTATTAAAACTCAATACCTTGACGAACAAATGAAAACAAAGAATATTTAAAAATATTATATTTCCGAAGACAAACTTAGAAATCATTTATTCGTTGTATTTTAGATATGGTCATAAGAGGACACAAAGAAATTGAATGAGATATAGCTTGTAAATATTGGCGTACACCTTCGTATGTGTGAAACAGGCAGATTACCATTAGGCAGCTCCATCTCAATTAGCATCTATCAGATTTAGAGCTAGGAAGCTATATTTGTTTTAAAGGAACATCCATCTTAATTGTATCAAATTAGAGAAGAAATCTATTGATTTCTTTAAAAATGAAGACTTAATGACGAACAATTGCCAAAAAAGAATATTTAAAAGTATTATATTTTTAAAAACAGAACCAATAACCACTTATTTGTCGTCTTTTTAGATACGGTCATAAGAGGACACAAAAACTAAAGGAAATATGATGAAAATCCTGATAGACGGATTATCATTAGGCAGCCTCATCATAAGCATCTATCAGATGTAAATCACGTTGATGATCCAGTTTAAACTTTGAAAAAGTGAACAAAATTAAACTTGAGTTACAATTTTAATTTAATTTACGTATTTAGTTTATGATTTATATGACTTATATTATATATTAGAAGTTTTATATTAAACTCCACATATTATTTAGAAGCTTTTAAAAGCTCTGTATAACTATAATGTTAATTTTTGCTTACAAGTATTTCCAGAGACAAAATCAGTAACCGTTTATTAATTCTTAGATGTGATTATAAGAGAACACAAAAACTGCAGGAAATATGATGAAAGTCCTGATAGAATAATAACGAAATTGCATGAGATATAACTTCTAGATTTGGATGTATCCCTTCGTATGTGTGAACCAGGCAGATTACCATTAGGCAGTTCTATCTCAATAAGCATCTACCAAATTTAAAGTTAGGAAGCAATACTTGTTTTAAAGGAAAATCCAACTTAATTGTCTCAAATTGGAGAAGAAATCTATTGATTTCTTTAAAAATAAAAGACTTAATGACGAACAATTGCCAACAAAGAATATTTAAAAGTATTACATTTCCAAAAACAGAACCAATAACCATTTATGTGTCGTGTTTTAGATGTGGTCATAGGAAGACACAAAAACTAGAGGAAATATGATGAAAGTCCTGATAGTAGAATAAAGAAATTGCATGGGATGTAGTTTATAGACTTTATGAGGAATCAATATTTGTTTTAAAGGAACAACTTAATTGTATCAAATTGGAGGAAAATCTAATGATTTCATTAAAAACAAAAGACATGGTGGCAAACAATTTTCAACAAAGAATATTTAAAAAGTATTTCCAAAAACAGAGACAGTAACTATTCATTCGTTGTGCCTTAGATATGGTCATAGGAGGAAACAGAAACTATAGGAAATATGATGGAAGTCCCGATAGTATAAAAAAGGAATTGCATGAGATATAGCTTGTACATTTTTTTGCACACCTTCGTATGTGTCAAACGTGTTACCATTATACAGCTCCATCCCAATAATCATATATCAGATTTAGTGTTGTAGACAGTGCGAGCAATAATTTCAATTATATCGAGAACATAATCCGGATAAATATTTAGACAGGTGGTTGGAACACTTAATATGCAAATGAACACGATATTTGTTATTATTGATGATAGCATCTCGGTCTCGGAACACGGCACATCGGGTAGTGAAATTCTAATCCCACTCGAGTGTTGCGGGACGGAAAGCGGACGGAGAGCTCGGAGGAGAGTCGATGGGTTGTAAGTGTTGGTAGTGAAGTATAGCAACATGTAACCGCGTAAGTTATAATGAGTCGGGGCCGTGCCGCTTGTGGCTCGCGTATGTCGCTGTACCACGGGGAATTTACACCTGACAATGGCCCGATCCGATGCCCTGTATGACGCCCACCTGCTAATGAAATAATCTACCACTCCCTATATGTGCCGCGGTCATCTCCCAATTTTTATTCTGTTTTTAAGTCCATTTGTCCCGGCAACTACAATACTATTTCTAGTCCTCGTTATTTATTAACGTGCATTAAAGAAGACGAAATGATAAAGGCGCATTAAGGTCCGGTAATGGCACCAGATTTTTTACAGGAAAAACAGCGCACGAGCAACGATTGTAGGTGTAATTAACACAAATCTCCATTAACCTAACAATTAATTACTAACTTAAAATAGCCCCAATCTGAATACATAAATTGGGGCAATCAGCGTTAATTTTTTCCATTTGTCCCACATGCAAGTTCAAGTTTGAATTGTCGCCGTGGCATAGATTAGCATTTTATCACTATTAAGGTCCGCAATTATTATCAATTAAAGCAGTGCCTACTAGTTGTAAATTTTAAATAGCATCTAATCTAACTTGTAAATGAGGCTTTTAAGTTATTCAAACCTGTGAGATATGAGGAGACACCCCTGCCGGGATAATTTATTATTTTCTTTATCTTTGCGTGACTGGCATTGTTTATTAAGACAATTATCACGAGCTAATGATTTGCATTAATAATCTGGTGCGTCATTTGTAATAAATGGTATTTAAAATGGGCTGGTTTATCTTTTTTGCGAATGCGCCTGTCGGGTTCATTAAATTTAACGAAACTTTCCCATTACTCACATTATCTACGTTCATTTCAAATACGAATCAAATAAATAAAGAAGTTAACGATTCTTGAAGTTATATTGTCAGGTTTCTATACGGACCTGTTAAATATTCTATATTTGTAATATGCGTAGAGGAAGTTGATGTAAATGTCCGACACTTAATATGTTAATGAGAATCATATTGGATATTGATGACCGTACTTAAGAAACATGAACTTCTTATCCCACTCATTGTCAGTGTAAATTTCTTATTGGAATGCATTGAGCATAATGTAGTATTTATTTGTTTACAATTTTATAAATAAGCTTGAATTATAATAACGATTTATACGCGCCTGAAATTATTTTAAATCTTCACTACGTTCACAAGATTAATGACATTTGTTTTTTTTTATTACTGTTCAATAAACGGTTATATATAAAATGGAATTCAAAAACTTCACAATGAGAAATTTATGACCAGTTGACAAACTCAATACAATTTGTTTTAATCTGATATTTAGAATATCTGATATTTGATATTTGAAAAATTGATTAACGAAAAACACACACAATTCTATTTAAAAAATCAATAATTTGTTTCAACTTTCCACTAGTAAATTCATGCCAAAACAAAACTGAGTTCCTGAAGCTGAAAAAATCTCTTTTTTGACCACGTGCTCAAAATTAAACCTTTTATTACATAAAAAATGTGTGTAAAAAAATTAATTTTAGTAACATGAAGAAATATCTGAACTATATAGTAGATGATGTAGAACTTCCTAATTAAAAAATTGAAGTCTCTAACCCAACATGTGGCCTTAGGTTATACGAAGAAACAAGGTTTTTCCAGATACTCGTCTGGAATCCTTTTGTCTAATATTCTTAGGAAATTTTAGTAGACTTTTTCTAATGGTTGATTCGTAAAAGTTTAATGATTGGTCTGTCTCCAAACATATTAAATGCACGAGATGCTGCTTAATTTCCTGTTGGTTCAAGTTTCAGGACGACCCTGATATTATTCAATGCGTTCGTTAACAATTTTAAACTGATGAAGCCAAAATCACCTACAGCATCTTCTCCAAACACAAATATTTTTTTCAATAACCACTTTTTAACCCAAAAAATATTTTAAATATAATATAGGAAAAAATAGGATAGTTATAAATAGTTTGCAAAAGGTTTATAAATTATATATAAAGTTTGTCACGAAAATGTTAACATATTATACATCAAATAAAAAATTACTTTCTCCTATAAAAGTTTTTCTTTGTAATTCAAGTTTAACTTTTTCTTTTAATAATAATACCTTCCTTAAATTGCAACACTAAATTGGATGTACTTTTAAAGACACTAAACATTTTTAAGAAAAATTTTATTTTAATGTATGAAAAAATAAATAGCATAGGTAAAAGGTAAATTAAATAAATCATAAACCAAAAACATAAATTACTTTTTTTTGTAACTCAAATTTAACTTTTTCTTTTAAATATAATGTTTTCCTTAATTTGATACAATTAAGTTAGATGTACTTTTAAACAAAATGAGCAATTTTTAAACATTTTCAACAAAAAAATTTAAACAAAATATGGGAAAAAATAAGTAGCATGGTTATAAAAAGCTTTCAAAAACTTTCAAATAATATATAAGGTTTTATACGAAAATGTTAATATATAATAAAATTCAAATAAATTATGAAGTAAAAACGTAAATTACTTTTTTCTAGACAAGTTTTAAATATAATAAGGAAAAAATAAATAGAATTATTATAAAAAGCTTTCAAAAACTTAAAAGCTTTTAAATAATATATTAAGTTTGATACAAATATATAATATAAATCAAATAATTATGAACCAAAAACTTTTTCCTAGACAAATTTTTGTTTATAACTTTTATCTTTTTTTATATATATATATAAGACGTGCTTTAATTTACTACAATTAAGTTGGATGTACTTTTCAATGAAAATTAGCACCTTTTTTAACAAAAATAGTTTTAAATATAATAAAAAAAAGTAGTTTTAAAAAGCTTTCAAAAGTTTTAAAGATTTCAAATATTATATAAAGTTTGATACGAAAATGTTAATATACAATATAAATCCAATTTATTATGAACCAAGACTGTTTCTTAGGCAATTTTTTCTTTGTAACTCAAGTTTAACTTTTTCTTTTAAATATAATGTCTTAATTTGCTACAATTAAGTTGGTTGTACTTTTAAAACACTGTTCTCCTTATCCATTTCTTCAACAAACATTTCTCAGTCTCCGTTTTCTCTTATTAACATATCTAAAACACGACGCAAAGTAAACAATATTTATTTTATAACAAAAGTATGCACGAACCGACCGACATAAATTACATAAGTCAACATAACAGAGTGCATAATAAAACATCTATACACAATTCAGATCAATACTATGTTTCTTTATCAGATCTGGTGCTTCAAATAAAATAAATTTGCACGTATAATTGACCACGCAGTTCTTCGTCGAAACAATAACCATACGGTCACAGTCATCGTGCTGGTCGACTTCTCGCTAAGCTACCATTCCAGTAACGCACTTAATGAAATTTATAGTCCAGATTTAACACAAAACGAAGAGTTTGACTGCGAGTAGGCTAATTTATTTATCACCTAGACCGAACAATGGCTAATATCAGTTAACACTGTTTGAATGCTATATACATAAACGGGAATGTGCCGAGACGAAGTGGATGAATCTGCAATACGGTCCCATTTTTGTCTCTTTTTTTATCATGAATTATGCGCATAACTCGGCTGTGGGTTCATTTTTTAAAATGCATTACTAATTAATCTTTATTAAGGAGACTGTTGCCAGAAAGGCAAGATAACTGGTACCACTTTGGGGGTTTTGGAAAATAAGCTGACTTGATGGTAATGAAATAAAGAACAAAGATTTATTAGACTCTGTTAACGAAGAAGTGATCAGTAACCAAAGCCATCCATATTTTCTATTATTAATTGGTACCATCCGTAATCCAGAAAGACTTTGTTCGACAAACTAAATTACTAGTCTTTTGTACTGCCAAAAAAAAATCGCATGAAAATCAGTAAGCAAATGTCCCACTTGCACGCTCTTGAAATCGACGCGGGAGGTTGCGCATTAAGCGGATAGACAATGGGATAAAACGGTCCCTCTGTAATTCAAATTTTCAAGCGCTAATTGTGAATTGATATGCAAATGTGCTCATCGAAACGTTAAAGTATTAATCGGACTCATTATTTCACAGCTTTTAACCCTATCAGAGGGCCAGGGTGCACCCGATGCTCCAGCCACCGCATCTGCCTCACTAAAAACAATGTTTCGGATTAACATCTACGATGAGGGTGCTTTTTATGCAGTTTAATCACAGTTATGACGGTCTTAATTACTATTATTAAACGGGACCGACGCCCGGATTTGGACTTTTTCGGGGACGCTTTATGGCTTAATTTACGAATAGATTGGGTTGTTATGCAAATTAAGTTTCCTCTTGCTGAGCACTGTTTCCATCATGTTCAAGTGGAAAATGTCGGATTTTGTTACCGAAACGTAAACACTTGGAGATTGCTGGAGGATTTAAAATCTTTTTATTTTTCAGTAAACTCTCAATAAGACTCTTCCAAAGTTTTTATATTTCTAAACTCTTTTTATTCGTTATTATTTAAAAACTATGTAAAACTATTATATTTGTAACAGATTTATTTAGTTTTTTCATAATGTATAAAAAATAGAATATATTAAAATAATATAAAAACTGGAAAATATAAAGGACATATTTGGAGAAATGAAAAAAGAAAAAAAAACGCATAATTCAAAAAAATTAATAATTATAACAATAACAAAGTATAAATATCATAAAATTTTTTATCCTAAGGAAGGATGAAAATCTAAAGAATTCAAATAATAATATAGAAAAATCTTCAGAAATTACAAAAACTACAACTAACCTCCTATTGATCACAAAATCCAAATTACTATTTGACCATAAGGTATGATCTAACGAGGAAAACATAAGAACTCTGAAGACTTATAATGTCTGTAATGGATCTACATTTTAGATTCAAATGAAGGAAGGGAGGAAGAAGCTTGATAATCTAAAGAGTTTTTGAATATAAAATAGAAATCCAAAATTACAAAAACTAAGACTAATTTGTTATTGAAGAACTCTGAAGACTTATAATGTCTGTAATGGATCTACATTTTAGATTCAAATGAAGGAAGGGAGGAAGAAGCTTGATAATCTAAAGAGTTTTTGAATATAAAATACAAATCCAAAATTACAAAAACTAAGACTAATCTGTTATTGATTTAATATTGCTACATTGAAACAATTATTTGACCATAAAGTATGACCTACCGAATTAAACATAAGAAATTTGATGACGTATAATGTTCGCAATGAATATACATTTTTGATTCAAGTGAAGGAAGCAGGGAAGAAGAATGGACTTCTAAAGAGTTTTTGAATATGAAATTGAAATCCGAAAATACAAAAACTAAGAGTAATCTCTTTTTGATTTAATGTTTAAACAACACAATAATTATTTGACCAAAAGGTATGTACCTACAGAATAAAACATAAGAAATTTGAAAACATAATGTTTATGATAAATGCACATTTTAGATTCAAGTGAAGGAAGGAAGGAAGAATAATGATAATCTAAAGAGTTTTTGAATATAAAATTGAAATACAAAATTAGAAAAATTACAACTAATCTCTTACTAATTTAATATTACAAGATCCAAATAATTATTTGACAATAAACTATGATCTACAGAATAAAACATAAGAAAACTGAAGACTAATGTCTATAATGGATGTACATTTTAGATTCAAGTAAAGAAAGGATGGAAAAAGAATGGTAATCTAAAGTGTTTTTGAATATAAAATTGAAATCCGAAAATACAAAAACTAAGAGTAATCTCTTTTTGATTTAATGTTTAAACAACACAATAATTATTTGACCAAAAGGTATGTACCTACAGAATAAAACATAAGAAATTTGAAAACATAATGTTTATGATAAATGCACATTTTAGATTCAAGTGAAGGAAGGAAGGAAGAATAATGATAATCTAAAGAGTTTTTGAATATAAAATTGAAATACAAAATTAGAAAAATTAAAACTAATCTTTTACTAATTTAATATTACAACATCCAAATAATTATTTGACGATAAAGTATGACCTACAGAATAAAACATAAAAAAACTGAAGACTAATGTCTATAATGGATGTACATTTTAGATTTAAGTAAAGAAAGGATGGAAAAAGAATGGTAATCTAAATGTTTTTGAATATAAAATTGAAATATAAAAGCTAAGAGTAATCTCTTTTTGATTTAATGTTTAAACAACAAAATAATTATTTGGCCAAAAGGTATGTACTTACAGAATAAAACATAAGAAATTTAGAAGACATAATGTTTATAATAAATGTACATTTTAGATTCAAGTGATGGAAGGAAGGAAGGAAGAAGAATGATAATCTAAAGAGTTTTTGAATATGAAATTGAAATCCAAAATTAAAAAAAAATATGACCTACCGAATAAAACATAAGAAATCTGAAGACTTATAATCTCTGTAATGGATGTACTTACAGAATAAAACATAGGAAATTTGAAGACATAATGTTTATAATAAATGTACATTTTAGATTCAAGTAAAGGAAGAATGGAAGAAGAATGATTGATAATCTAAAGAGTTTTTTTAATATGAATCCAAATTCAAAATTACAAAAACTAAGACTTATAATATCAGTAAAGGGAAGGAAGCAAGGAAGAAGAATAGTAATCTAAAGAGTTTTTGAATATGAAATTCAAATTTAAAATTACTAAACTCTACAGATTTAATGTTGCAACATCCAAAAAATTATTTGACCATAAAGTTTGACCTATAGAATAAAATATAAAAATTTTAGGTTTAAGTTAAGGAAAGTGTCGTTTCGGTTGTCGATTGGATCGACGCCACTGCTGGGCCGCAGAAGAAATGTGTAGAGCAGGAATACTAACTCGCCGTCATCTACATGGCTCGCGGCCCATCACGACGATCACTAAACAAGGGGATTACATTGGAATACAAGCAACGGCAATTAGCCGCAGTGTCAGCCACCTTCTTTAATTAGATACCATATCGTCTAAATTACACCACGGGCTCGTACATCAGATCGGACTCTTTTTATATCCACACACTCACTAAACTGGATATTGCATGGATTCCACGATCACGATCCCCCACCTCGGGGGGATCTTCATTAGATAAAACACTTAAGTATCAACCGTACTATTTCAAATCTACACATATTTTCTCTTTATTGCCTTCACATTGTCTCATACCGTATAAAAAACGTTCTCCGGTCTCCGTTAATTAAAATTTGATCCATCACCACGATGACTTACCGTGCAGAAACCAATTATGAGAGTTCGTTTTTGATGAAGTGCTCGCAATTTAAAAAGATGACTTCATATTAAAATTCTGGGCACGATCTTTATTTACTTGCCCTTTTCTTAGGACCTAATGAGGGGATATTATGCGACCTACCCCCGGATGAAAAACATCCACCCCTCTAATATCGCCCGATATCTTAATATTAATTACCATATTTTTATTTTGTGTACCCACAGCCTCACAATAGCCACGTTTTTTCCACGTGTAAACAAAAGGTGCAAGACAAAAGCGGATGAAAAAACTACATTGTAATCCTTTCGGCGTGTCCCGGGAAAATTAATGCATTAAACGATTTTTTATCCGAGCTGCCGCAATGAACAATGGACGCAGATTATGTGAAACAAAAAAAATGGCTCGTAAAAAATCTTATGATGCGTTACGCATGTGATCGGGTTTCACATCTGTCACAATTGACAAAGGGGTGGTTTTTGATATCGAGGATGCGGCGATTTTTATTTATGGTCCTGTTTTGTGTCCAAACTGTTGGGAAAATTGCAGTTCAAATGTTACTTTATTTGAATTTCAAACATTTTGCTTTTTGATCAAACTAATCAATTATTTAAGTTTTACTTAATACTAAATTTTAATAAATTTTCATTATAAACAATAGATTAAATTAGCAAATAGTGTGTAAAAATATTATTATATTTTAAAACAAATACATATATAAATTTTAGACAATCTTGGAAAAAAGATACATACTTTATCCTTAAAAACTATGTATTATATTCTTATTACTAAGTGTACTTTAAGTACTTTATAAACAAAAATGTAAATCTTAAATGTGCATATGTAACATATTATTTTCTTATTTAAGAAAATATAAATAAGTAAAATTATGATTCCAGCTATAAAAAATTATTACCTCACGTCGAATGAAATTAGAAATAATAAAAAATGTGAAAAATAAGTAAAAACAAGTTAATTTTGCTAATTTATGTTTTTTTTATTTTAAACACAAATTTGTTACAATTTTATGAAATAATTAAATTAAAAATCTGATAATAGAATATTATTTGCTTACTTTATGAATAAAATACGATTTAGACATCAATCATATGATTATAAAAAAATATTACCTCACGTCGAATGTGATTAAAAATAATAAAAAATGTGAAAAATAAGTAAAAACAAGTTAATTTTGCTAATTTATGTATTTTTATTATTATTTTAAACACAAATTTGTTACAATTTTATTGAATAATTAAATTAAAAATTTAATAATAGAATAAATATTATATGCTTCTTTATGAATAAAATACGACATCAATCATATGTTGTAAAGCAAATGGAACAATAAAATATTAATTTGACAAAAGTAAAAATTTTATTTGTATTAAAACCCGTATTAAAGGAATTTTAATTTAAAAACTATAAATAACAGAAAAATAATATTTTAAATTGTTTAATTTATTGTAAAATTTGTAAAATGCAAATTCAACTTTTATTTATTTATTTAGTTCAAAAATGTTAATAACCATTTAAAAAAAAATTAATTCAAATTTTAAAATTAATAAAATTAATTAAATAAAAATTAATTTAATTCAAAAATATAAATTTATTTATATTAATATGAATTTATAAATGAATAAATTGCTAGTAATTAATCAACTAATTTTTATATTGATTTTTTTTTATTTTATATATTTTAAATAATTTGCAATAAAAAATTAAAATTGTAAATATATATTTATAAATGTATAAATACTAAAAAAAATATATATATTTTTTAAATTTTAAATATTATTTTAAAAATATAACAAAAGATCCAAAAACAACAAATTAATTTATAAATTTCTGGTTTTATTTTGCACAATATTTTAAATAATAAACAATAAAAAGTTAAAATCTAGTGTATGTAAAAAAATATATATTTATTTTATTTTATTTATAAATGTCTAAGTACTGATATAAGAAAAAAAAAAAATATATATATATATATATATATATATATATATATTTAAAATTTTAATAATATAATAAAAGATTCAAAAACAACAATAAAAAATTAAAATCTAGTGTATATAAGATAATATTTATTTATTTTATATTGTTTATAAATGAGAAAAAAAAATAATTTTAAAAATAATGACATATATTTTATTATATTTAAAATATAGAACACAAAGTATGTCAAATTAAATTAAAATTCTGAACCAATTGCCTTATTAAATTTGCCCAGTTACCGGACAATCGAACAGAAACGTTCGTGTTGCGTAACACAGCTAATAAAATAATTAATGAATTTCTATTGTCGCGTTTCTAATTACAATGCACAACAAACAGGGAGTGTACACGAAAAACAGGCAGATGTGTCCATTGTGCGCTCTTGTTTTTTTTTACGTGTTCCTTTTGTCTCGATGAATGCCACGTATGCCCCACATTTCCACCTACTTGATCACTAATTACTGCAGGCCGGATAATATGCCATTGTTACATCAAGTCTGTTAAAATCGCATAAATTATCCACACGATATTATGTTCTAGTACAGAAAAAAAAATGCAGTCCGACTAACCCCAACATCAATAACGGTCGCCCGTCCACGATTGACTCTTCTTTAATTCACTTGTGCGCAAATTTGAATGCAATTTGCATACATTAATGGAAACGGATTTTAATTTATTGCTCTACGCCGGTTTATCACCTGTGTGTTTGCAATATGCAGGTTTTAAACGTGCAGTTTACGAGATTATTAATCTGTTACAAAATGCACTTTGAATACTTAAGTTCTCGCGTGGAAAACCAATTAAAGACGAGTTTTTTGCTTTTGTTTTCCGGCCAGCGTGGCTCTATGGAATGTTCGGGTTTTATATACATTAGTGCCACGGGAATAAATTAACCGCCTGAAATAATAAAACACCGTGTTTTTTTTGTGCGTTAAGGGAACACCACTCGTGGGCTCCGATAAGCAAATGAATTTCAAATTTTACAACCTACCTCAAATGGATCCGCTGATTTATTAATGTTATTTTTTATCCCGCAAATTTATCATTTCGCTATATCAATCATAAACGATTTCAGTTTAGTTTTTGAATTATATTCAATAAGTTTATACTTTGTATGTGCCCAATGTTAAAAAATAATTGTTACTAATGAATTTAAAAGTTATAATTTCTTTTCAATATTATGATTTATATTTTTGAATAATTTTATTTTCAGATTAAATATTCAGCACAAATATTAGTATTTAAAGTATAGTAACTAGTATATTTGAAATCGGAGAAATAAACTTTGAAATTTGATGTGAATTTGCATAAAAAATTATCAATTATTTCATTTTGTTCTAAATAAGTACAGTAAGTTATAGTACCTAAAGTAAGAAATGAAAATGTTTGATTCATTTAAGTATCTCATAAAAACGGCATCGATGTCGTTTTATATTTTATAATACTGAGTTTTCGATTATTGGAGATGGCCATTCAAATAATAATAAAACAAACACACTATATCAACAATGCACAGTATATACACATTGAACTTTTCACTAGTCCAAGTACTGTCCAGTACCACGCGCAACTCTTGAGCATGCCACCACTGGGCCGTCACGTCGGGCGCCTCCCGGACGAAGTCGCGGGTACAGCTGGTTAATCATAAAATTAATTTTGATCGTATGGAAAATGATCGTATGAAAATTGATCGTATGGAAAATGGGCGTATGGATTTTGATCGTATGGAAAATGAGCGTATAGATTTTAATCATTATGGAAAATGATCGTATGGAAATTGAGCATATGGATTTTGATCGTATGGAAAATGATCGTATGGAATTAAGTCACTTTACGTTTTTAGTAATTTCTCACGTTTTTAATGAATTTTTGAGATTTTAGTAGTTTTTTACGTTTTTAGTAAAATTTTAAGTTTTTCGTAATATCGTCATATATATATATTTTTCTTTAAGGCTCGTAAATATAGCAATAATGCACCCAAAAAATTTAGTCTACTACTACTACTCATACGGGAAATTTTTTTCGAAACTAAATTGTTCGATAAGACTGAAATAATTTTCAGATGAAATTTATAGTGTAATAAATAGCTTTTTTATATAACAAATTAATTAATTAATTTGTAAATTATATTCCTTACAATTTGTACAGTTTAGTAATAATTCTGTTCAGTATAATGCGTTTAAGAGTTACAAAAATACACATTTAAGATTATTTTATTGTTAATAAACTATTATTGAATTATTTTACTCTATTCTGAAATTTTTAAATTCTAAAAAAGTGTACATTATTTTGAATTGAAGAACTGTAAGAAACTACCTTAATAAAAAATATTTTATTTTTATTGATTTCATAGTGATGGTACTCAAAACCTCGATGACTCTATGTTTACCCAAAGTTTTTTTTACAACATATAAATTAACAGTATAAAATAGCAACAATTAACAATAAACACAAACACATCGCGTTTAATGTTACATTGAACCTGGTTAAGTGTTTACTTTTCCGAAGAGTTCGATATTCCATTGTAACAATAATTTCGTGGGTGGGCACCGTCGTAAAAATACCTCGTAAAAACCGGACTTAATTTATATTGTAATTGAGTGGGTTACAACGTTTGTAATCTGTTTGACGCACTTTAAACGAGATGGTAATATTAAATCAGTGAAAAAAAATACCGTTTTATTGTCAGATTATTATACGACGGTGTCAATTTGATTAACATCGTACATTATGGGTTTGATTTTAAGAACACCTGGGTAATGAATACCAGATTAACTTGTCGTGTATTGGCCTAATTTTTCGTCGATAACCATTCGATTATTCCATGTATATGTTGTGGTGGAATTCGTATTGTATTTTAATGACCAATTTTCTTGGATAAGGCCATCCTACGTTCGTGTAGTTTAGATAAATTAAATTATGTTTCTATTTAAAGGAATATTAATAAATTCCTTACAACGCATAACCATCCAAAACGGACCCCGTAGGAAATTCTACAAGTGCAGGTTTGCAAAATTCCCAACACCCGAACAATCTCCGACTAATTACTTGAAATTTCTCCGGCCGGCAAAATGTTCTAAGTAATTTATTTAATTCCAGACCATCGTCGGTGTAAAATAATATGCGGTGAATACCAACCAGTTATTTAAACCGGGCATAATTAATGTAGACGCATTTAATAAGAGTGTGAAACTTTTTGCATTCGAACAGTATGCATAACCTACGCTCACATACCGATTGTTTATTTTCATTCCTTAAATGAACCAATATGAAAATAACGAATATGAATAATGTACGACCGGTCAAATTCCTGGTGTGTGCCGATAATTAAAATCTACAAGAAAAATGCCTTTTTGAACGGCGTAATTTATTCGCCTGACTATTGTGGCGTGCTACCACATCCTTTACACGTCTATATCATATTTCAATGAGTTCTGAGGGCTTCGGTTACAACGCAAAACGACCACGATGCAAATTACTTCTATTAATGCTACTTCTGAAGCATTTCGTAATTACTTAAACCCGGCAATTTTTCGCGTTAGACAATGAGCGTTACTTGGGATGCTAATGGGCTGGGATGAAATGAGAAATGGTTGCGGTGAGATGGGAGTGTCGAGAGGAATTCATACAGTTTACATGTGTTAGCGATTTTTTTTTCCTCAATAAAATCTCAAGTGGATTGACTGTTGAATAAAAGAAACGGTGTTTTAAACCGTGTTGCAGCATCCCATTTGCCGATAGATCGACCAGGTGGTCGTGGACCACGGTACCGGACCGCGTAGTAGGTGCTATTTACCCGTAAGCACCGTGTAGAGCCCGATCTACAGAACTAATCTTCACGCCGACTAACAAGCTGTCTGTCAACGGCCACGCTGACGCCGCGTCCGACAAAACCGTCCTCCGGGGGCATAAATCATAATGCACATCAGTTTTATCGTCCGGAAAGGTGTTGAATATTAGCAAATTGCACTCGACTCGGTTTCGCACCAGACCGGCCGCAGGACAAACCGATACACGGCTCTTACGACGGCCAATTCAAACACTCGTTTAAATTGAAATTCTGGCAACCTGTTTGTGCTTGACCGTTTAAATTTGCAGCACGTCAAGTACCCTTGTTTCGGTTTTAGTTTACGAGCATTTGAAAGGTTGATAAATCATAATTTATTTATCTAAATTTTTAAACTATTAGATAGATAGATGATAGATGATGAACAAATGAAAGAAGAAATATCTTGAAGATGGAATTAAAACAAAAATGAGATCATAACCAAAGAGAAACTAAGATACCCAAAAAAAATCAAAATCATATTAATATTATATAATATTATACACCAGTTATTGGTTTTCTTTCTTTAATTGGCGAGAAAATTACATACGTTGACATTTTAGACTATTAGTAATGGATGATAAACTGATGGAATTAAAAACAAAAATGAGACCAAAACTAAAGAGAAATTAAAAAATAAAAAAAATAAATCAAAATCTTATAATCAATCCACTGTTGATGATAGATCATCTTGAACCTAGAGATATTTAAACACCACTTACTGATCTTTCTTTAATTGACAACAAAATTATCTAAATTGATTTTAGGCTATTAATGATGTGTGATGGAAAAATGAAACTAGAATCAAAAATGAGACCAAAACCAAAGAGAAACTAAAATATCAAAAGAATAAATCAAAATCATATAATCAATCCACTGTTCATAGATCACCTCGAACCTAGAGATATTTGAACACCAGTTACTGATCTTCTATCTTTAATTGACAACACAATTATGTAAATTGATTTTTAGACTATTAAGGTGAGATGATAAACAAATGGAAGAAAAAATATTTTGAAGATGGAATTAAAAACAAAAATGGGACCAAAACCAAAGAGAAACTAAAATATCAAAAGAATAAATCAAAATCATATAATCAATCCACTGTTGATAGATCATCTTGAACCTAAAGATATTTGAACATCAGTTACTATCAGATCTATCTTTAATTGACAACAAAATTATCTAAACTGATTTTTAGACTATTAGGGTGAGATCATGAACAAATGGAAGAAAAAATATCTTGAAGATGGAATTAAAAACAAAAATGGGATCAAAACCAAAGAGAAACTAAAATATCACAAGGATAAATCATATACTCAATCCACTGTTGATAGATCATCTTGAACCTAGAGATATTTGAACACCAGTTACTGATCTTCTATCTTAAATTGACAACAAAATTATCTAAATTGATTTTTAGACTATTAAGGTGAGATGAGGAATAAATGGAAGAAAAAATATCTTGAAGATGAAATTAAAAACAAAAATGGGACCAAAACCAAAGAGAAACTACAATATCAAAAGAATAAATCAAAATCATATAATCAATGTTACTAGACCATCTCGAACCTAGAGATATTTGAACACCAGTTACTGATCTTCTTTCTTTAATTGGCAACAGACTTAGACTATTAAAAATAAAAAATAAACAAATGGAAGAAAAAGTATTTTGAAGATCATCTTGAACTTTGGACACCAGTTATTGGTCTTCTTTCTTTAATTGACAAGAAAATTACCTAAAATGATTTTTTAGACCATTAGTAATGGATGATCAACAAATGGAAGAAGAAATAGAAGAATCAGAAAAAGAAAAGAATAAATCAAAATCATATAATCAATCCACTGTTAATGATAGGTCATCTTGAACCTAGAGATATTTGAACACCAGCTACTGATCTTTCTTTAATTGACAACAAAATCATCTAAAAAGAAAGGTTTTGAATATGAGTAAATTGCACTTGACTCGGTTTCGCACCAGACCTGTCGCAAGACAAACCGATACACGACACATAAGACCAGCAATTCAAACACTCGTTTAAATTGAAATTGTGGCAACCTGTTTGTGCTTGGTCGTTTAAATTAGCACGTCAAGTACCCTTGCTTGAAAAATGAAACTAGAATCAAAAATGAGACCAAAACCAAAGAGAAACTAAAATACCAAAAGAATAAATCAAAATCATATAATCAATCCACTGTTCATAGATCACCTCGAACCTAGAGATATTTGAACACCAGTTACTGATTTTCTATCTTTAATTGACAACACAATTATGTAAATTGATTTTTAGACTATTAAGGTGAGATGATAAACAAATGGAAGAAAAAATATTTTGAAGATGGAATTAAAAACAAAAATGGGACCAAAACCAAAGAGAAACTAAAATATCAAAAGAATAAATCAAAATCATATAATCAATCCACTGTTGATAGATCATCTTGAACCTAAAGATATTTGAACACCAGTTACTATCAGATCTATCTTTAATTGACAACAAAATTATCTAAACTGATTTTTAGACTATTAGGGTGAGATCATGAACAAATGGAAGAAAAAATATCTTGAAGATGGAATTAAAAACAAAAATGGGACCAAAACCAAAGAGAAACTAAAATATCACAAGAATAAATCATATACTCAATCCACTGTTGATAGATCATCTTGAACCTAGAGATATTTGAACACCAGTTACTGATCTTCTATCTTAAATTGACAACAAAATTATCTAAATTGATTTTTAGACTATTAAGGTGAGATGAGGAACAAATGGAAGAAAAAATATCTTGAAGATGAAATTAAAAACAAAAATGGGACCAAAACCAAAGAGAAACTACAATATCAAAAGAATAAATCAAAATCATATAATCAATGTTACTAGACCATCTCGAACCTAGAGATATTTGAACACCAGTTACTGATCTTCTTTCTTTAATTGGCAACAGACTTAAACTATTAAAAATAAAAAATAAACAAATGGAAGAAAAAGTATTTTGAAGATCATCTTGAACTTTGGACACCAGTTATTGGTCTTCTTTCTTTAATTGACAAGAAAATTACCTAAAATGATTTTTTAGACCATTAGTAATGGATGATCAACAAATGGAAGAAGAAATAGAAGAATCAGAAAAAGAAAAGAATAAATCAAAATCATATAATCAATCCACTGTTGATGATAGGTCATCTTGAACCTAGAGATATTTGAACACCAGCTACTGATCTTTCTTTAATTGACAACAAAATCATCTAAAAAGAAATGTGTTGAATATGAGTAAATTGCACTTGACTCGGTTTCGCACCAGACCTGTCGCAAGACAAACCGATACACGACACATAAGACCAGCAATTCAAACACTCGTTTAAATTGAAATTGTGGCAACCTGTTTGTGCTTGGTCGTTTAAATTAGCACGTCAAGTACCCTTGTTTCGGTTTCGGTTTACGAGCATTTGAAAGGTTGATAAATCATAATTTTCGTCCGTTTAATTAGAAAACTGAAAACTAATGTGTCGACCTGTTTGCCAAGGTGAGACGGGAGAATCATATTTTGCAAACGACGAAGCCATTGTGCCCGTACTGATACGGGTATACCTTCCGTGAAGTGGCACTGGCACTTAACACCTTCAGCGTTTTCTCCAAATCGGCGTCCCGTTCCAGGAGATCACACACATCGCCGGCATGATTGAAACAGATTTGTACCTACATCGCAGCCACACGGCTGCACCCACTATTTAATTACGGTCGGGCCACGTGATCAATCTCTGGGGTCCACAATGTGTGTATTATTCGATCAGGAGAGCCATGAAACAGACCTTAATTGTTTTCTGGAGAGCATTTGCATTGCTAACGGCCTGACTGATAGGTGTCAGTTCTCTGCGGTTTTACATTCCACAACGCACCGTGATCCAAATGTCAATCTAATATTGTTCTTCTCAACTACCAGAAGAGATTTTACTTTCTTCTCAAATTATCTATCCTTCAAAATATACATGTTAAGAGTACATCCAACATTTAACACATTTGAATGTTTCACATAGTGCTACAATCAGTATAATCCAAATGTTATAAAATATTATTATTAAATTAATTAAAGTTATGACAACTGTGCGTTGATGTGGTAATGAAAGTTGTTCAGTGTCATTGCAATCCTCCCTCTTTGAGCCCCATCTTGATTTTTTCGGTCAAGTTATTTAGAAACCGTTTATAATTAAATTACGTCTGATTTACGACCCATTTCACGTGTATGGGTTTTAGAACGACTCTAAAATACGACTGTGTAAATTAAATTTCATTACTTGTCACCTAGATGATAGATTGAGTGATGGCAAAGACTTTCTGGGACATTATTTTTAATTAGAGACGTCTATCTTATCATTTTTCTTGTTTGATAAGCTTTAATTGAATTAAATTCCAGAGCTAATACAATGAAATAACGGAAAAGCATAAAACTGAGACGTCTTGTAAAAAATGTTGTGCACCAGGACCCACATTATTAATCACAATTTTTGATTTGGCGTCCGAATTCACGTCTCCGATATAATTTTGATTGTTTCCCGCCTTACGGGACGGAATCCAAAATAAAAAATAACCGGACCTTCGCAACATCCATACACGAGTTGATTGGCATGATTCTTACCTGTTAAATTCCATCGCCCGCTGGATGAATTATGAGTAGTGAAGGAGAGGTTCTGTTTAATTAATAACCAGAATATTTTTGAATATTTTAACACTACAAGAGGCGTCATTAATAAAAAAAGAGGACTACGTGGGGTGAATTCGGTAAAGACGTATCGTGTTTATCTAAGAAATGATGCAGTCACATCGGGGACCGCATAAATTATAACACATTAACTTCAATCATTATTTACCAGTGAGCATTTTCATCTGACAGTTGCCAGCGCATTCATGTTAATGAAATTATTATTATTTTAATTTTACGACTGGTTGTCCCATCGCTGCGTGTTTTGTTTGTGTTCTTTGTACCATATGGGTGCTAAAGTGATGTTCCTCCGATAAATTACATTCATTAAACATCTAATCATTATACTTTATAGGCATTAAACAATAATTTTTATGCGCCCACAGGTGTTACTCAAATATTTAAGTTGTCAAACGTTTTTCGGGTGAGGCTCTCTCAATTCATCATTCTAAAGTTACGGATTTGTCAATCAAACATTGACATTTCCCAATCGTAAATCACGTTCGATCTATAGCTAATTATACATACAAAAATAATTGTAATCGTATGAAAGGCATCGATTCGTTTAATTTAATTATTCACCTTTAAACCGGTATATGTTTTAAACAAACGCACTCGAGATGGGTCAGTTCCCAATGACACCGGCTGAGACGATGATTTCTTATACTTAAAAGCGTCTTTATGGCGTTTGAATGGAAATCATTAAGAATACACACCCTTGTTTATCAGTGACTAGCTGTCCGGAGCTAGTTTTATAATTAATTGAACGCTGAGTCACTAAAAACACCAGACCACGGACACCTAGGTCACTCTTTAGATGAGTTTAAGCTGTCTTCTCCAAGGTGGCATTCGATACATGGGTTTTTTATTGAACCTTTTTTTAATTGATGAGAGGAATGGTATAAAGTGTATTGACTTTTGGAGATTTATTGGTGATAGAAGAAATTGAACGAGGTATGTCTTAGCAAAAGAAGTGAAGAAAAATGGTAACAGCAACGAGGCAAGAATTCAAGTAAGAGAATCTTTTATCATTACTGAATTCATTCTGACAATCTAAGCATTCCAAACATGAATGAAGCTAAATTATGATACATCTTGCGGAACTTAAACATACTTGAACACTAGTTAGTGTTCTGTGTTTAATTGATAAAAAAATTAATTATTTTTAAGAACATGATGGATGATGAAAAATGAATAAAATGTGACCAAAACCAAAGAGAAACTAAAATATCAAAAGAATAAATCAAAATCATATAATCTAATCCACTGTTGATGATATATCATGTTGAACCTAAAGATATTTGGACACCAGTTGTCGATGTTCTTTCTTTAATTGACAAGAAAATCATCTAAATTGATTTTTTACACTATTAAATATGGATGATGAACAAATGGAAGAAGAAATACATTGAAGATGGAATTAAAAACTTTGACCAAAATGAAAGAGAAACTATAATATAAAAAAAATAAATCAAGATCATATAATCTAATCCACTATTGATTCTAAAAGCGAAACCAAAAATACGAAGAGTCCATATTGAAACTGATTAAATTCTGGTATCATTTATTACTCGTGATTATTTTTTAAATGAACACAGCGATAATATCGTAATAATTTTTTTTCGTGCCCAGATATGCAAATCCTCTCGAGAATCCTGAGTAGAAAGAAAAAAAAAATGATTGCAAAAATCTGGCCACACCTCCCCAACACTCAATTGTTATCGGAATTAAATTAAATTTTATGTATTAATAATATCCTAATTTAATATTACAGAACAATAGTCGCTCTCTGTTGATCTCTTTAGATGTAATTCGTCGATAACCGCACCTAAACCGACCCAGAGATTCCCTAATAAGAACTTCGTAATCAATTTGTATTGTTTCATTTATATGTTTAAAATCCATTTGGTTTGATCGTATCTCCAATAAAATGAGTTATGTAAGTAGTAATTAAAAATTCAGGCATGTTTCGAACTGTCATATTCAGACATCGATTCGATCATGCCTCATTTTTTTACCGGTGCGGATGATTATGCACCGAAAACAATGTTGCGGAGCAGAAGGAAAAAATTAAAGTATGTTTCCGAACATTATTAGACAGAAGTAACGAAGTTTCTCCTCGAGTTCCCCGCACAACAGACAACTTCGAAAAGAGACGCCCGCAACAAGAGAAATGCGAAAAAGTTCACTTATTAAGAATGTTATAAGTAGCGGATATTAGTCTAGTACAGATAAGGCTGGCATATACGTGGTCCGTTCGGAACAGACAGTGATGAAAGATGTTTATTAAGAAAATAGGGTAGTTAGGAAAATTGGCAAAGTAGTTATATTTGTTACTCGGGTATATTAGTTTTGGTCTTTTGATCATTGTTGGGTATCGGACGAGGGGCGCAATTAAACCGACACAAAACTGTGTTCCAGACATATTAAATTTTAGCGTCTGCCCGAATGAACTTCCATTGTTCGGTTAATTACGCGGGAAAATTCTATGAGCGTTTCCCATTTCATTTAATTGGATGCAAGTTTGGTTCTTCTGTAATTTAAGTGTTGTTCGGTCGAATCTTGGCGTTGGATAGGGAGAGGTGCCTCAGTTTTCAGTTATTATCCAATCATTTAAATAAGCAATCAGTGCTAAGTGGTTAAGAGGTCACTAACATCCTATTAACTAACTTAAACTGGCTAATTACCAGTGGTGTACACTAAATAAGACAATTCTTGACTCATGTTTTAAATTTATTTATAATTTAACAGTTAATTTTACTAATTACGTATCCCATCAATTCCATGTAAAATTTGACATTTTAAAATATTTGAATTGCTTAATTTTTTAACATTCTTTCTACCTGTTTGTGAAAAATTTCGATTACTTTTATCATGAATTGAGCGAAAAAATTCGTCATATTAAAAATACAGAGTTGTCAAAGATACCATATAATGGTGGAACTACTAATCGAATAGGTACAGAAAAAATTAATATTATTAAAAATGTTCCTGAAATAAAGGTGGAACATATTTTTGAGTTTCTAAAAAGACCACTAGGGTACTTATCACTATTGATTTATAAGTAAAATCAATTTTTCTTTATAATTTACTAATCACAAGTGCATAAGACATTTAATTATTGTCATATGTCTTAAAATGAACTGGTGGTAACATGCTGAACATCGAAAAACATAACATCTGTCGATAAATTTATTATCAACTGAAAGACTTTTTTCTATTTTTCATTTTATACCATTTTTACATTAGGTATTAGAGAAACTAGTATGACCACTCTACTTGGAGACCTAGCATCTCTAATTTATTAGAAAAATCAATTATTCTTTCTAATTTTCTAATCAAAGGTACATTTGGGACATTCAATTATTTATCCTGGGAACATTTGCCATATTTGTTACCTTCTTCTTGACAAATCTTTCAAAATGAAGTGGTGGTAACACGTTAAACATCGAAAAAGTCAAAACTCTTATAATTTCAATGTGGGTGAACATTAGTCGATAAATTTTGTATCAAATGAAAGACTTTTTTCTATCAATTTTATATCATTTTTACATTAGGCATTAGAGAGATGACCACTCTATTAGGAGACCTAGCACCACTAATTTATTAGAAAAATCAATTATTCTTTCTAATTAACCAATCACTGCATTTGAGACATTTGATTATTTATCTTTGGTCTTATCCTTAAAATAAAGTGGTGGCTACACGTTAAACATGGAAAAAGATAATATTCAATAACTTGAAAGTGGCTGAACATCAGAAAGCCTTTTTTATCTTCTGTATTTATACTTTTTTACATTAGGTGTTAGAAAAGCTACAAAATTGTCAAATTATGCGATTTTAACTTTCTTGTTTCTTTAGTGTTATCAAAGGTTTTGTCGAAAAAAATGTAAATTATCACTTATCAAATTATTCCGTCAAATTATTGAATAAAAATTACACGTAATTCCCTCTCTCTGAAAATCACCTGAAAATTCAAAACGTAGAAAAAGAGTGAACCAGTTTTCTTCATGGGTAAAACAAACCAAATTTATTAACAAAATATTAAAAATATATATAATTTTGTAATAATCTTGTGAAAGAGAAGAATTTTTGAATATGTTTCACCATTAATATATGTATAAAATCATCAGAAAAGTGGAATCAATGTATTGATTACTTATTGATTGTGCTGGTAACAACAAGTGCTCTTCGTACAGCCAAATTACACTGCGGTGATTCATTTGGGAGTTTCTGAAATCAAGTGACGAGACGTCAATGTCCTTGCATTAGTTTATTAACAATCAAGTGACGTCAATTTCCAATTGTGCAAATTACAAATTAATGGTCTGTTAAAAGTGGCCGTTCATTATTAACGAAAATAAAATAATGAACGTCCAGGTCCGCATCCATTGTCCTCCGTTAATTAATTATCATTAGGTATGTAAATGAGCGAGGTGTGTGTGGCTCTGCAGCCGTGAGATCTGATAAATGACATAAACCGCGAATAATGAGTCGTCATCTGTATTTAAATTGCACAAAGACGTTGTTAATCTTGGTGGTAAAAAGGATGATAAATATCCTCATTGTACACCCCACATTAAATACCGCATGTGATTCACATTCTGAACAAAGCTTGATTTTCTTTCGGCCTTAATCTGACAGTATCTCAGAAATAATGCGAAAAATAATTCATTCGACCTTTTTATTCGGTACGGCACGGGGACGTAATCAAAATAACGAACAAGAGTGTTTTGGAAATCGTAAATTTTACGATTATCAACCTCGGGGCTTTTAATTTGTTCCGTACAATCTTTTGCTTGGGCTAAAATACTTTTATCTACTTGCAAAGAACGAATTCTCATTGTTCCCGCGTGGCAATGATTAATTTGCGCAACAATTAATAAATCCGCTGAGCACGTCTGCAAATGCACTCGAACATCTTCCAGCGCCAATTAAAATGAAAGATACGCTTTGCGGGACAATTTTCAATAAATAATTGCCCGATATGTTGTCGGGTGTAATCTGTTGTAGTAATATGTTGGCCGATATGGTATATTAATGCCGAGTGTCCATTATGGGGGCAATAACGGGGCTTTATTTCAATGATTGTCAGGAACAGGGGATGATACGGACATTCCGCCGCGAACGTCTCGGTCCGCGTCTCCGTCGCAATCCGAATGGAGTGTTCACGACAAAAACAAGTGGGTCTTTTAACAACTTATATTTAACCACTTTCTTTTGTTTTTTTCTTTATTTATTTACCCATTGAATTCGACGAAATGCCTTTGATGTATTAATCCTTCTGATATTGTCGAGACTTCCTTTTGTCGGCCGCAAAATATTAAGAGGGAAAGTGCACACTCGAATAACAAGAGTGGTCTAATTAAAAAGGAAATCTCGAGCCTGTGAATCGAAATACGAAAGCGTAGGTGCAAATATTTTTAATTAACGTCCAGCCACATCCATCCCGTCCAGGATGTCTGCATGTCCCCTCGATGTGATTGTTTACTGCGATACTACTCCTCGCCGTACATCAAAGCCTGGGGAAAACGTTGAAAAAATTAGAATTCAAGAAAAACGAAACTTAGATCGAATAAAAAGTGAGAGATAACACGATACCACCTATGGTCAAAGTCAAAACAGTTGTCATGAGTGGATAGTAGTAATTTTAATGAGATTAAAAACAAAACCACATATGCTTATAAATATTAAAACGTGCATTTACTTAAACAAAGAGTCGAGATGTTGGACATCAGCAGGTGAATGTCTCATCAAAGAACGGACCGCTCAACTGCCAGAGTCCCATAAATCACATAAAAATGTCCACTACCTGCTTACAAACTAAAAACATCCAGCGACAACTTATCATATTTATACAATTAAAAGTCTCAGCATATGTAAAACACGTACCTTTTGCTCTTTCATTCGTCGAATAACCTCATCTCTCTTATTACAACACCAGCACACGAATTTTAGATGAAATATATCATGTAACATGTGTTAACATCTCCACGGCATCATAATGGCTGTATTTCTTGAAATTAGTAAACGATACTTTTTCCTTGTTAACAGGTAGCTATAACCCCCGAAAAAACGGCAGTATTAAAATGTGTGACGCCGCTGCAGTTGATGCACATCCCGTGACGTTTGATAAAAACAGAGGAAAAAGAACAAGACAAATCCGGAGGCGAGGGATTATTCGAGCTGGTCCACTCGATGTCTAAGCCATGCACAAAAGAATATCGCAATTGAATGCTGTGTCATAGATAAATAGATAAACTTGGACTTGTGCTTATCCAACTAATTGAGATCAATATCTCGATAAGTATATCGGGGATTCAATGTTTGATTTGAACTGGTCAGGATTACGTGGATGAGTTTGACGATCAACTCTGACATGGTTAATATGCCAACAATTATCTTCGTCGAATATCGACAATTATAAATGTTGTTACGGGCATTGTTTCGTAATTTGAAACAGTGAAATTCGGTTCGGATTGATCGTGCACTCTACCACGAAATAAAACGTGTGCATAAAACAATAGACACCCACTTTGGACGAAGAAAATACAGGTGCTCCGCATATCGAAAGGATTTGGATGAGAGATAATTCCACTGGTAGATAAAGAATTGGAGGAATTTTATTAAAAAAGTATATTGAATATTATTTACCCTTATATTTATGTATAACATAACAAATAAGAGAAAAAATTGAGAAAAAGTAGGTAAAATAAGTGTTAGAATAGATTTCTTAAATGATCAAACTAAGGTCTTCTAAGTAATGATATTAAAAAACCATAATTTTGATTTTATTTTTATTAGAATGTTTTAAGTAAATGAAAATAAAGTACAAGTAACAAAATTAATCTAATTTTTTTAATTTGTAAAAAATTATTTCATTTTTATTAAATTTAATTTAGATTTCCCACCAATTTTAGAATATTTTAAGAGAATAATTAATAATATAATAAATAAATAAGGGAAAACAGGAAACAAAGATAAAATAAGTAATAGAATAAATTTATGTAATTTCTAAAACCTTCATTAACCTCAATTTTGAATTTTTAACATATAATATATTTAAGAAAATATTCTTAATAATTTATGGTATTTATTTTTAAGCAGATAATAGACAACATGAAAGAGGGATAAAATCATCAATAACGGAATAAGTTTTCTAGATAAATCAATATATTTCAAGAAAAAATTAATATAATTTATGTAATTTCCAAAATATTCATTAACCTAAATTTTGAATTTTTAATTTAAGAATATGACAACATGAAAGATAGACAAAATTAATGACAGAATAAGGTTTCTAGATAAATCAAAATATTTCAAGAAAAAATTAAGACATTTATGTAATTTCTAAAATATTCATTAACCCAAATTTTGAATTTTTAACATTTAAGAATATTTTTAAAAAACAAATCTTAAATGTTTATGGTATTTATTTTTATATAGATAAGAGAAAACCTGAAAGGGGGATAAAGTCAGTAACAGAATAAGTTTTCTATATAATTCAATATATTTCAAGAAAAAATTAATACAATTTATGTAATTTCTAAAATATTCATTAACCTAAATTTTGAATTTTTAACATTTAAGAATATGACAACATGAAAGGGGTATAAAATCAATAACAGAATGAGTTTTCTAGATAAATCAATATATTTCAAGAAAAAATTAATACAATTTATGTAATTTCTAAAATATTCATTAATCCAAATTTTGAATTTTTAACATTTAAGAATATTTTAAGAAAACAAATCTTAAATGTTTATGGTATTTATTTTTATGTATATAAGAGAAAACCTGAAAGAGGGATAAAATCAGTAACAGAATAAGTTTTCTAGATAAATTAGTATATTTCAAGGCAAAATTAATACAAAATATATAATTTCTAAAATATTTATTAACCCAAATTTTGAATTTTTAACATTTAAGAATATTTTAAGAAAACAAATCATAAAAGTTTATGGTATTTATTTTTATATAGATCAGAGAAAACCAGAAAGAGGGATAAAATCAGTAACAGAATAAGTTTTCTAGATAAATCAAGAAAATATTTATGTAATTTATAAAATATTCATTAACTCAAATTTTGAATTTTTAACATTTGAGAATCTTAAAAGTTTATGGTATTTAATGTTAAATAAATAAAAGATAACAAGAAACACAGATAACAATCAATTTTCATTTTTAACGTTATAGAATATTTTAAGAAAATAATTTTGAAAGTTTATGGTATTTTATTAATTATGTTATTGTCAGTATAAGTTTTTTCGGTAATGGGATTAGGATTACTGAGCAGTTTTTCACCAGCCGCTGAAATTCTGTCATGTACCCGTAGGTGTACTAAATAGTCTTGCATGAATTCAAATCGGGAGGTTTTTATTTCGTTATTTATTTTATTTTTTATTTTCATGTTGATCCTCATTGTGTGAGGACATTAGCTCGAGATGGTATCGGTATACTTGTGGGCTTGATATTAATTTAGTGCTTAGCCCTTGATCTGCTACAGACACCATTGTGCGTCCTCGGCTGCTTCTCGCTCCGCCGGGCCCCGATATGCGCTCAACATTCGGAATAAACAATTACCGAATAAAAAATAAACCGACGGGGAATCGTTCCAGCCAATCGAAATATGCTAAACGTGCCCGGGTCTCTATAAACCGACTGAAAACTATCCGCATTCAACGCGGTAATGTTCAATGCAGGATCAGTCAATCGTATAAATTATGATACAATTTCCCCAATGGAAAATTGGAACGGTATGTTTTAAAAAGGCGACATAATTCCTCCCCAAAAAAAAAACCTCCAGTTGGGAGAGCGTGAAAGTGTGACCGCTTTCGGAATTTCCAATTTCCTAAAAAATGTATTATTTACAAATTTAATCAGATCTAAGAGGTGCGACGACGACATTCTCCTATTTTATTCACAGATGACGTATCAAGGGGTCAAATATTTCCGGGGGCCCGGTGTCCGACCGCGGGGGCATAATCTGATGAGAATCCTGTCCGTTCCGAAACGATGGAATGCATCGGTGAAAGAGTGTCCGGGCGGGCACCCCCCCGCCGACCGCCAGTCCGGGACTATCGCAGAGAAGCAGAAATCTGGTCCCGGACAAAAGAACCATCGGCCCGGAATCAACTTTGATCTTGAAACGAAATTGCAATTTTCAAACGGTCACCGCAAACGCATCGACCGCCGCTCCCACCTCTTCCACGGAATATTATATTGGAAACCATCGTGGGATATTTAATTCTGGATGCTCCGTTTCGTGCTTTCTTTCGTTTAAACTGCGACATACCACACGTCGGCCACGTGTTAACGCACAATTTACAATCGAAACTTTCAGGAACTTGCTGGAAATATAATTAAATAATTCACGGCGGGTGTCTAATGATTTTCCTCCATCAACCTGTGACAAGATCGTACAAGAAAACAAACGATTATTCTAATAAATAAAACGCCTCAGCCAACTGCAATAATTAATATTAATTAAAAAAATTAATGCATATTGTTCCACATTATTGATCCTCAGATAGGTATCAAAGAGAGACTGTGTGGACTATGGTCCGCGATGACTAGGCAGGGATTGCGATTATCGAACAAGAAGAATGGAGATGGTATCGGCGACCCCCCAACTAGCAATCGACTCTGTCACTTAGCTGAGCACCTCTTGTCAAATTATACAACTAGAATTATTTATTCCTTCTCTTCTCTTCGGTACATTGACGTAGAAATTAAAATTGAACCTCAACACCTCTAGAAAATTACAATTTTTATCATTCAAAATTTTACAACATAGCCTTTAAATGTTCATGACATCTGTGGTTTAAATGTTTGAAGAAAATTTTAATTAAAATTTATTTCTTGTAATATATAAAACATATATTTACAAACCTTTATTTACATTTTCTAGCATTTGTTAGAGAAACAGGAAAATCCTAACATTTATTTTACTTTTATTAGATTATTTTAAGTAGATACATGAAATATAAATAAAATAAATTTAAATATAAAATAAACGAATATTTCTCATATGAGAGTGTTATGAATTAATCTAATTTATGTAATATATCAAACATTTATTTTTATTAACCCTTTTATTAACAAATTTTCTAGCATTTGTTAATGAAACCGAAAAATAATTTGATTTTACTTTTATTATTTTATTTTAAGTAACTACAGAAAACATAGATAAAATAAATTGAGATATAAAATAAACGAATATTTCTTATATGAGATTGTTATTAATTAATCTAATTTTTGTAATACATAAAACATTTATGTTTTATTATCCCTAATTTAAATTTTCTAGCATTTGTTATAGAAACAAAAAAAACCTATATTAGATTTTACTTTTATTAGGTTATTTTCAGTACATAAAAAGAAACTACAGAAAACATAATTTATGTTTAAATTGAGATATAAAATAAACGAATATTTTATTAATTAATCTAATGTTTATAATGTTTTATTAACCCTTATTTAAATTTTCTAGCATTTGTTATACAAATAAAAAAATTATAATTTTGATTTTACTTAGACATAGATAAAATAAATTAAAATATAAAAAGAATCAATATTTTTCATATGAGGATGTTGTGAATTAATTTAATATATCATTTATTTTTTATTAATCCTTATTTAAATTTTCTAGTATTTGTTAGAAAAACATAAAAATACTAATTTTAATTTTAATTTTACTATTTACTATATTTTAAGTAGTTTTAAAGAAATTACAGGGAACATGGATAAAAATAAATTTAAATATAAAATAAACGAATATTTTTCATATGAGAGTGTTATGAATTAATCTATTTTATGTAATATATCAATCATTTATTTTTTTATTAACCCTTATTTAAATTTTCTAGCATTGTTAATGAAACCGAAAAAAAAATATTTTACTTTTATTAGATTATTTTAAGTAAATAAAAAGGAACTACAGAAAAAATAGATAAAATAAATTGAGATATAAAATAAACGAATATTTCTCATATGAGGATGTTAATAATTAATCTAATGTTTATATATATATATATATGTTTACTTAGACATAGATATAATAAATAATATAAAAAGAATCAATATTTTTCATATGAGGGTGTTGTGAATTAATTTAATATATCAAACATTTAGTTTTTATTAACCCTTGTTTAAATTTTCTAGCATTTGTTAGAAAAACATAAAAATACTAATTTTAATTTTACTTTTACTATTTACTATATTTTAAGTAGTCTTAAAGAAACTCAGGAAACAGATAAAATACTAATTTTAATTGTACTTTTACTATTACTATATTTTAAGTAGTTTTAAAGAAACTACAGGAAACATAGACAAAATAAATTGAAATAAAAAATGGTTTAAATGTTTGAAGAAAATTTTAATTAAAATTTATTTCTTGTAATATATAAAACATATATTTACAAACCTTTATTTACATTTTCTAGCATTTGTTAGAGAAACAGGAAAATCCTAACTTTTATTTTACTTTCATTAGATTATTTTAAGTAGATACATGAAATATAAATAAAATAAATTTAAATATAAAATAAACGAATATTTCTCATATGAGAGTGTTATGAATTAATCTAATTTATGTAATATATCAAACATTTATTTTTTATTAACCCTTATTTAAATTTTCTAGCATTTGTTAATGAAACCGAAAAATAATTTGATTTTACTTTTATTAGATTATTTTAAGTAAATAAAAAGGAACTGCAGAAAACATAGATAAAATAAATTGAGATATAAAATAAACGAATATTTCTCATATGAGATTGTTATTAAATAATCTAATTTTTGTAATATATAAAACATTTATATTTCATTAACTCTTATTTAAGTTTTCTAGCATTTGTTATAGAAACAAAAAAATCATAATGTTTATTTTACTTTTATTAGTTTCATTTATTATTATTTTATGTAGATAAACAGAAATTACAAGAAACATAGATAAAATAACTTGAAATATAAAATAAACAAAGATTGAGAAGGGAGATCTGAATTAACCTAAATTTTTAATATATCTAATATTTAATATATAAAACATTTATTATTTATTAACACTAATTTAGATTGGAGGTGGTATCGGCGACTCCCAACTAACAATCGACTCTCTGTCATTTAACAGGGCACTTCTTGTAAAATTATACAACTAGAATTATTTTATTTTTATTTCTTCTCTTCTCTTAGTTTCACAGAAAAGTACAATTTTTGCCATTCAAAATTGTACATAACTTTTAAATGTTCGTGCACCTCAGATTCTCACAAATTAACTCCTGTGGCATTAACGACTTTCTTAAGTGTTTCAAGAAAATTTTAATTAAAACACAACCGTGTAACGGCAAAAACGGGTCTTAGATACGAAACGGAACTAGTTATTCGTAATTTTAAGAATAGCACCTCGTCGTTAACCCACATCTCACGTATGATCTAATAAATAATTTTTTTAATTAACTTCACATTTTTATCTGGCCTGCGTTTCTTGTTAGCACGACAATTATATGGGTGTTACGTGTAATAAGTCCGAACAAAGTGGTGCCATTTAATGTAGAACCAGAACAATTTCCGAGTTTCAAGTGTCGTTTAATTCAGTCCGAGGAAAAAAATGGAACGGTACAACTGCTCTACGTGTCCTATCAAATATTCTTAAAAAATATCTTTATTAGAGATGACGCAAGTCGGACCTTTATGCAGTCAACATTAACAATTGATGAAGTTTTGTTAAAGCTCTTGGACGTTACATTCCCGCTGCATTTTAAGCTTTAAATGTATATTTCAAATTTTTGCCTTTAGTTTACTGTTGTACATTTGTAAAAGATAAACCTGGCAAGTGGATTTTTGCCACATCTGACACTCCGCCCGTTGAATAATAACCCTTATATTTTTTCTCAGAAGGTCCCCCTTAGCTTATCGTCGTGATCTTCGTGCCCGTACGTAGTTTAATACACGGCGTATGTCCAAAGCTTGAATATGAATCGGGTCTTAATTAAAACTACGTATACTCGAGACGTGTCCGAAATAAACAATAGCACATTCAGTTCAGTCTTTTATCTTACGGACGTGTTATAATAAATCCACGGTTCAAGACTCAAATGTGTTATCTGCGTTTAAAATGTATGGTGCAAGTGCAACACTGAATTAAAATTAACCACGTAAAGTGAAATACAGTTGGCCACACTGTATGTAGGAATCACATTCAGTTCAATAAGGATTTTTATAAAATATTTAACGCGACACGAAACGAACGGCCGAATTTCACACACGGCCGTTATTATTTTAATTTAATAAATTTTCGTGATACGTGCCTGTGACATGAGCCAGGAAATTACAAAACACCGTTAGCATGTACTACTCCATATTTTAAACAAAAATGTAAATTATGCGCTACCGAATTTCACCTTATAATCAGCATAATATTTTTCAAATAAAAAAAACTATTCGAATAAATGAATAAATTTGTGCGCATTAATTATTGTTGTGGCATTAGTGGAATTTTTATAGGTCTAGTTTTTAATGCTGGATTCATGACAAGATTGATATCGTTCATGAGTTTGTCGTATTTGAAATTCAAATGTTACAATAAAGCTTAGGACAAAATAGTTGTTGCCTAATTGAATGTCCTCAGAGTGTTATGGGACATTTTACAAATTGCGTTTATTGTTTTTATATTGTGGGCTTTCTATTTGTCAATTGCCATAGTGAAAATTGTTATAATCATATTGGCGTAAATTTGGATACAAAATATTGTAATATACATCATTTTTATTGTTATTTTGAAATAAAATATTTTGTTACAAATATGTATAATTTGTATCATATTCTGTAATTTTTGATTCTATTTCAATTTTGATCTCTTATATTAAATTATTATTTTTTAGTATATAAGTCAAAAATTATTTATATTCTATAAGTTTTTGATACTAATTCAGTTTGAACCTGTTTATTCTGTAATTACAATTATAATACTACTTAGTTTAAATTAGATTTTGTTTAAATTATTAACTGCTAATTTAATAAATTTCACTTTCACCCTGTTTTAGAATAACTCATTTTCTTTATTCTATAATTTTTAATATTTTTTAGTTAAAATTATTTTTTCACATCAAGTCAAAAATTATTTCTGATCTATAATTTTTTGATACAACTTCAATTTGAACCAGTTAAAAAAGAATTAATTTTCTTCAGTCAATAGTTTTTTAGTACTACTTACATTAAATTATTTTTTTATTTTATGTCAAAAATAATTTATCTTTTTGTTATATAATTTTTTGGTACTACTTAAGTTTAGATTTTGTTACAATTATTAATTCCTAATTAAATAGATTTTACTTTCAGTCTGTTTTAGGAAACCTCATTTTTTTATTCTATAACTTTTTAGTACTACTTAGTTACTTTTTTAAATCAAGTGAAAAATTATTTCTATTCTGTAATTTCTTGATACTTGATACTTCAATTTGTGCCAGTTCAAAAAGAATTAATTTTCTTTATTTTACAATTTTCTCAGTACCACTTAGATCAAATTATTTTTTTATTTTATGTCAGAAATAATTTATCTTTTTGTTCTATAATTTTTTGGTACTACTTTAGATTTTGTTTGAATTATTAATTCCCAATTTAATAAATTTTTCAACCTATTTTAGAAAATTCATTTTCTTTATTCTATAATTTTTTAGTACTACCTAGATTAAACAATTTTTTTATCAAGTCTAACATAATTATTTGTATTGTTATTTTTTGGTACCACTTTATTTCAATTTCAAGCTATTCTAAAATAAGTTAAGTAATTTTTCTAATCTATACTTTTTGATATTACTTAGTTTAAATAAATTTTATTTTCAGCTAGTTTTACAGAAATTTATTTTCTTTATTTTATAATTTATAACGCTCCTTAGATTAAGTTAATGTATGTATTATACTTATTCTGTAATATTTTCACATTATTTATTTTAGTCAAATTAGTAAATCCTAATTTATTTTTTTTTTTTTTTTTTCATATATTTCTATATTTTTTTGGTACTACTTAAATTAAATTAACTTTCACTTAAAACTCTAATTTAATAAATTTCAGTCTTATTTAGAACAATATTATTAGAATTTGTTTAAATTATTAACTCATAATTTAATATATTTCAATTTCAGCTTGTTTTAAAACATTTTATTTTATTATTTAAAGTTTTGATATTATTTAGATTTTGTTTAAAGTACCTAATCTTATTTAATAAATTTCAGTTTTAGCCTGTTCCGAATCAACTTATTTTCTTTATTCTGTAATTTTTTGTACCAATTTTTTTAGATTAAATTAGGCACTGTTTAAATTATTGAATCCCAATTTAATAAATTTTAATTTTAAACAGTTCTAAAACAATTAATTTTTTGCTCGGTATTAGTTAGATTAAAACAAATTTTACTTAAACAGTTTGAATTCAAATTAATAAATGTCAGCTAGCCCCAAAATAACGTTAATTCAAATATTTTCCAAACAACTAGTGACGTATTCCAACATAAATCGTTATTCATAGATAAACGTGAACGTAATAATTCGAACCAAATCTGGACATCCTCCAAAGAAACAAGAAACATCCATAAAGAACAGTTCGCCAGATTACATAATTAGTAAATTAAAATACCGCCGCGTGTATCCACAAAAAACGTCGATATCGGTGTGAAAGTTCGACGTTTTACTTCCTGTTATCTAATTTATGGTACTGTGCAGCGGATCGGGCGTTCGTGGCCGTATCTCCCCGCGCACCACAAAACCGGACAGAGGTGTCGGTAAGTGAACGCAACCTCCGGCCATTCGATAATCAAATAATGGTACGGCACGACGGTACGGTACGGCATCGCGAGCCATGGGACACCATCGGTTATATCGGCCCGAACCAGTTGCTGGGTGGCGTATGGATCGTCGATAAAAAGGCTCTGTATCTATTCCTGCTTATGGCAGTACTCAACTCATATTTAAATGTGGTACCATTCGTCAACTCGTCGAGCCCGGTTTAAAACTCGCAAACGTTATGTGTATTTTATTGTATGAGATGTCGGAAAGTAAAAATGCGCAGTACCGCGGTACGTATCGCGTTTGATAATAAATCGAGAGCAAACACCAGTTCGTTTTAATGAGGCGTATAATGAAACTGATCGGGGAATGGCTCGGAGGGAGAAACAGAGTCGGACATTTGCCACAATGGGCAAGTTGTAGAGCGAGCAGTTTCCCTAAATGTACCAGAGATAAGTGGTACCGCCTTTGGTTCATGGTGCAACTCGGATCAGATAATAATAACGAGTTACCGGCGAATCGGCCATTCACAACGGCAGTATGCTTATAATTGTTGATTATTTTAATGACGTCTACGGATTCTACAGTTCGGAATCTCACACACACAATGCCCACACAAAGGCGCAATTGTGTCCTCCATTTGCATTTATATTCTATTCAAGTTCACCACTCAGATAAACATCGCTGAAAAGACAAAAAGCGCTTTACGAATTAACAAACTGCGTCTCGTAGTCGGGATCCTGTTTCAGCCGACCGCGATTCGGTTTTCATTCAATATCGCTCCTCGTACCGGCGTCCACGCTCACCCGAGATGATGTCAGGTGAGGGCTAAACCAGATTTGAATAGATGTTTCTTGTTTTATGGCGGTACACGTGTACCCCGTTCCGTGTTTGATATTCCCTCACTCGTTACGTTTTATTACGGCCGGTGATTATTTCATGAAAATAATCTCGAAATGTCGAAATTAACATTCCACCGTTTTTATGTCATCATCTGCCAACTTGATTTCGTAATCTACGCTCGTTTTCGGGCAGGTGGGAGGAGGTGGAACGCGTTCCCCGCTAAATAATTGGACTGCATCTTTCTTACCGGCCCCACCATTACCATAAACCACATAAGAACCATGAAATTATGTAAGTTGCGACCACATTGTTTAACTCCTGACAACAATCTTTTAAATGTCGGTCGAAGAACTGGACTTGAACATCTCGTGGTTTTACCCAGGTTCATGAAGATTTTATAATTATAACGTTTTCGAACACAAAACAACTTTAAACTCCTCTGAAAGTTTAATGGGTGAACCTAGCGACCCATCTTATAAATATTAATTAATATTCGTCGACAATTTAATATTTGAAGGAGGAAATACCAGTTCAAGTGACGAATGAGCCATTGAAAACTGGACTGCTGTATTTTTAAGAGGGCCATAAATATCCTTTTAGTCTATTTCTGTTTATGTTAATATTTAAATGACAGACGGGTCTGGCACGTAAAAGAATGGAGCCGCAGAGCTAGTCGGGGCACTAAAATCAGCCAGTGTGTGTGGCTCCGGAGAATGTGTGCCGTATGAGTTTCATATTGGAATTGCAAATGCATAAAGCTCAAATTAATAGGAAGTGGCAGTGCAATTTGGGCCTTATCGCGTTTAATATCTCGCACAGGATTATTATTGCATGCATTAACTCGTAACCGTTATTAGACCAATTTTAATATTATTCCCGTTCTGAACATTATTTTTTAATTTTAAATGGGAACGTACATGTTTATGAAAATTAAACTGCGGTGTATGCTAATTATTTTGTAATTCTTGCCCTGCATCTAATAAAGATCTCACCTTAGAACGTATTTATTGCCTTATTTTGGCTTTAAATAAACCTGATTATTGGCTTGCGCTATGCTCATGGTCTCCAACCGCTAATTATGCTAATTTGATAAGTTAGTTATGTTGATATTAGGAATTAATTAGTTTATAGGTGCCATATGAAGGCCTCGGAATCTCATTTCCTTCATAATTAATTATGATACAATGAAGAAAAACCCAAAATTTACCAATATAAAAGGAAAAGATGTATGGACGAATTAGTAATGAAATTTATTCTTCTTCCTTTATAGAATATAAACGCCAGATGAAGGACAAATTTTTTTAAACTGATAATCATTTATTTGCACAATGATGGAAAATCCAAATAAATATCAGGTACGAAGGAATAATGAAATGGATAATGCAATTAATGTCTATGTTCTTCTTCTTTTAACTTTAATAAAAAAAATAGTTTTCTTAATTCACCTATAAAGTTAATTATGATACAATGTAGGAAGAATGGATGATTGGACAGATGGATAATGAAATTAATTCTTCTTTCTTTATATAATATTGACGCCAGATGAAGACCAAACTTTCTTAAACTTATCATCATTCATTTACACAATGAAGAAAATCCAAATAAATGCTAGGAACGACAAAATAATGAAATGGACAATGCAATTAATCTATCTGTTCTTAAACTTTTAACTTTAGTCCAAAACCAATAATTTTCTTTCATACTGAATTCCTTGTATCAAAATTAACTTTACAATTTTGATATAATGTAGGGGAAAACCGAAAATTTATCAATATACAATGGGGTGAATGGATAAATGGACAGATGGATAATGAAATTAATTCTTCTTCCTTTATAGAATATTGAAGCAAGATGAAGACCAAAGATTCTTAAGCTGATCATTTATTTACTCGATGAAGGAAAACTCAAATAAATTCTAGGAACCTATAAATCGTGTAATGGATAACGCAATTAATCTATCTGTTCTTCTCCTATTAACTTTAGTCCAAAAACAACAATTTTCTATTGATGCCAAATGAAGACCCAAGTTTCTTAAGTTGATCATCATTTATTTACATAATAAAGGAAAACCCAAATAAATACCAGGATCGAAGAAAGGATGTAATGGATAACGCAATTAATCTATCTGTTCTTCTTCTTTTAACTTTAGTCGAGAAATAACAATTCTCTTGCCTGACAAAATCTTAATTCCTCGATAAAGTTAATTTTGATATAATGTAGAAAAACCTAAAAATTATTAATATAAAATAGAAAGAATGAGTGGACACATGGATAGTGATTAATTCTTCTTCCTTTATAGAATATTGGCGCCAGATGGAGGGCAAAGTTTCTTAAGCTGATCATTATTTATTTACACAATGAAGAAAAACCCAAATAAATACCAGGAACGAAGAAAGGATGTAATGGATAATGCAATTAATCTATCTGTACTTCTTCTTTTAACTTTAGTTTTGACATAATCTTAATACCTTTATAAAGTTAATTATAATACAATGTAGGAAAACTCAAAATTTATCAATACAAAAGGCGAAGAAAGGATGAATAGATAGATAGATAATGAAATTAATTCTTCTTCCTTTATAGAATATAGACGCCAGATGAAGGCCAAAGTTTCTTAAACTATTTATCATTTATTTATACAATGGAGGAAAACCCAAATAAATACCAAAAACGATGAAAGAATGAAATGGATAATGCAATTAATCTACATATTCTTCTTCTTTTAACTTTGGTCAAAAGACAACAGTTTTCTTGGCAGCCAAAATAAAATAAATCGTTTTGCAGGTGAAATCTATTGAGCTGTCGTCCGCACACAAAAGTGGTTTAATAAATTGCCCCCTTGAAACGGTTTCTGATCCTAACCACATATAATCAAAATAATAAAACCACCATAAAAATGACCGATTAAGCGGAATTTTGGGTAAGGTACAGAAATTGCATACTGTTAAATCCTCATATGTGATTAACGAAATTGATATTAAGGTCCCAATAACGCATGTAGTATTTGTTTTTAGATGTTTACATAAAAAATTTCCGTAAATAATAATCAGTTTATTACATAATGTTCGGTCTGATCTTGCTTTCGGTATTAATATCGTGGTTCCATCAAAATCCTACCGCCAATATTGATTATAATCACCGGTCGATTCTGATCAATTTCCTGAAGACGCAGCTTCGAAAGTGGCAATCTCGAAAATGCACCACTTATTAAAACTTAATTTGTAATTATACCATTAGCCAGCTGATGATGTTCAACTTAAAATCGGCCGTTTTGCCATCGAAAGTATCCAGGTTATGACCGTTCCACTACGTCGTACGAGTATGCTAATTAATATGTAATTCCTGGTTGCATTCTAATAAAGATCTCAGTTTAAAGCGTATTTATTGGACCATTTGGAGCCCACGCCCGCACCATACATGTTTCTTCCATAAATGCCAGATCCATCCGTAATTGATTTATCTTGTTGAATTCCGATTATGCAGAAACTCGTTCTTTTTTTTTCTTATTCATTACAAACAAATTCTGCATAAACGGCGGAAAGCCGGACGTTTCTGTGATGTCGAATTTGTTGATGTACAGTTTCGTTCTAAGAACTGCATCAATCAAACAACATTAACCTGATTGTAATATCATTAAAACGGATGTTGTCTTTACCTTAACTAACTAAAGAGTTCGAAACGTTTTAGTTCACTACGTACGGTCTAGAATCACACTAATTTAAATTATTATAACAATGTAATAATGTGCATCGCATGTTGTAATGCTTGTATAATTCAATGCACTTGTAACGTTATGACGTTATTATGCACATCCTACTGATTCCGAACTCGTTAAAGTCCTAACAACGTTACGTTTTTAATATGTGATGCGTTATACGGAAACAATGTGTGTTTGAAATTATAGGGAACCATCAAAAATTGTATAAATATGCAAATTTCGTTTAATCAAAGTTATAAATCTCCTGCTACATACTTTCAAACAGTTCTGGCTTCGGTTTACAGTGTTTTTTTTCTACGTTATAATATCCATGGAAACTGTTGGTACTGTTAATGTGGTTATTGTTGTTTTCTTTTCTTGTATTTTATGCATCATAATTAATATCAACCCGTTTGACATTATGAGAGTCGAATTTACACAGGCACATTTCCCAGAAACTAAAACGGATTAATTATTCATTTGTCCCAATGATCGTTGGAAGAGTGGACCATCAATTATGCATCTAGAAACCAAACGATACGCGGTCGAAATGTCACATGTGTTAATGTTACCTTTACTCTTTAATTAATTAACACCATTGTGTTGACCTCTGGGCTCTGATACATCGGTGAAATATTTCGGCGTGGGACGGAGACGTTTTTTTCTTTTCATTTTAAATATCTCTTAATATCACTCACCAATATGTTGACCTCTATCAAAACAAAAGTCAAAAGTTTTTGTTTAATCCAACGGTCAGATTACGTGGAGTGACTAATGACCATAAACAACAATTAGCACTATCTAATAGCATGGCCGGTGTTACAACATATTATGATACCGGTGAATTAAGTGGTATTGATTAATGGGGTATTTCGATGTTCAGGTTATTGAAAAATCAATTCATAACTGCTTTGTTTGTTTTATTTTTTATTCGTGGAATAATCAAGTCTTTACACATTTTGTACAAAATGAACAGTTTACTGAAGAATTCTTTGTTTTATTCTGGTGTTACAACATATTATGGTACCGGTGAATTAAGTAGTATTAATTAATTTATTTATTAATTTATTTATAAGTTGATATTCTTGAAAAATCGTCATAACTGGTTACTTGTTACACAAATGTTATTACACATTTGGAATAAAAATAAACAGTTTACTTAAGTTATCATTGTTTTATTCTAGTGTTACAACATACTATGATTTCAGTTAATTAACTAGTATTGATTAATGTAGACATTTTGTACAGAATCTTCATTACTTTATTGTGATGTTGCAACATATTATGATTCCAATTAATTAATGGGGTATATCGACGTTGAGGTTCTTCAAAATTAAATTCAACTGTGTTTTTTATTATTTATTCGAGAAACTATCATGTCTTTACACATTTCGTACAAAATGAACAGTTTACTTAGGTCTGCATAGTTTTATTCTGGTGTTACAACATATTGTAACACTAGTAGATTAAGTGGTGTTGATTATTGGGGTATTTCGATATTGAGATTCTTGAAAATTCAATTCAGAACTGTTGTTGTTTTATATTTTATTCGAGGAATGATCAAGTCTTTACACATTTGGTACAGTATGAACAGTTTACAATGGTCTTATTTATTTTATTCTGGTGTTATAACACAATATAATACCAGTAAATTAAGTGGTATTGATTAATGGGGTATTCCGATGTTGATGTTTTTGAAAATTTAATTCGAATCTGTTGTTTGTTTTATATTTAATTCGAGGAATAATCAAGTCTTTACATATTTGTTACGAATCTTAAGTCTTCATTATTTTATTCTGGTGTTACAATATATTATGATACCAGTGAATTAAATGGTATTGATTAATGGGGTATTTCGATGTTAAAGTTATTGAAAATTCAATTCAAAACTGTGTTGTTTGTTTTATTATTTATTCGACGAATAATCAAGTCTTTACACATTTGGTACAATATGAACAGTTTACATTGGTTTTCTTTATTTTATTCCGGTGTTATAACACAATATAATACCAGTAAACTAAGTGATTGATTGATCAATGGTGTATTCTGTTGTTTGTTTTATATTTAATTCGAGGAATAATCATGTATTTACATATTTGTTACAAATCTTAAATCTTCATTATTTTATTCTGGTGTTATAATACATTATGATACCATTGAATTAAATGGTATTGATTAATGAGGTATTTCGATGTTGAGGTTCTTGAAAATTCAAACCAAATCTGTTGTTTGTTTCATATTTTATTCGAGGAATAATCAAGTCTTTACATATTTGTTACAATATGAACAGTTTACTTATATCTTCATTATTTTATTCTGGAGTTACAATACATTCTGATATCAGTAAATTAACTGGTCTTGATTAATTGGGTATTTTGATGTTGTAGATATTGAAAAATCAAATCAGAACAGTGTTTGTTTTATTTTTTATTCGAGGAATAATCACATCTTAAGTTTACTTAAGTCTTCCTTCTTTTATTGTGGTGTTAAAACTTATTATTATACCGATGAATTAAGTGATATTGATTAATGGGTATTTCGGTGTTGAGATTCTTGAAAAATAAATTCAGGTAATGTGTTGTTTGCTGTAATTTTTATTTGAGAAATAATCAAGTTTTTACACGTTTCTAACAAAAAGAAACACTTTACTTTGGACATCACTGTTTTATTCTGGTGTGACACCTTGGTAAAAGGAAGCAGATGTGGAAACTATGTAAATGACAGAATAGTCGCCTTCATTGTACTACAGTTAGAATCGGTCGTAAAATTGATATTCAAAACGTCAGCCTGATTAATTATAGGACTATTGAAAATGTAAATCTATTAAAATAACATCACAGTTCATTAAAATGTGAATACCGGTAACCATAAAAATTAATTATCCTTTGTTGTTTTTTTTTTGGGAAACAACAAAGCCCACCTTCACACATTTCTCAAAAGGAACACCCACATTACGAACAGAAAACGAAATTGAATCAGAATTGCCACATTACACGTTCCAGATTCCCGATTGGGTTTTTCACACGGACTGTACATTCCGGTGGTTTCGAATCATGGTCGGTAATAGTGGTGCCATCTGTCCGCCAAGTGCCCGACCGCAACACATGTGAATGAAATAGTTGGCATTTTTACGTCTGGAATCATTGTTTGGCCTCGATAGAGCGTCTCCTCGCGTGAAAAATGTTGCAACAAAGCGCGCGCCACTTTCCACTGTTTACGGACCACGGAGATGTTTTTCAATCGCAAACCGAAACGATCCATCAATGAATGCCGATTGTTTACCGGTTTGGATTTGTTGCAAATGCGATTGTTCACCTGACAATAAGATATATTGTAGCCGAAGAACGCTGTAAAATGTTTGATGTGCTCTTTCTCGACTTGATTATTTTTGATTTTCGTCATTGCAATTCATTGGCACTTCTTTCGTTTTATTGGAATTGGTTTATTTGTCTTTGTATGGAACCATTCCGAGGAAATGGTTGAGTATAACCAATGAATAATGACTTCATTAAGTAATTAATGATAGTTGTAGATCAAAACATAAAAGATAAACTCTTCACATATTGCCAGTCAAGTTCCAATTAGGATTAATGAAACCCCCAACGTGAAATTGTTGTTGGGGAAAACTCAACATCCAAAAAAAAAAGGAATGAAACGTTAATCCTGGCAATGTTTATCCCTTATTACAACACCAAATGTGCACAATACAGCGAAAGAAACCGCAATAACGGACGAAGCCACGCAACACTCAGCATCTCGTTGTGGAGTCATGAAATCCCATCGCGAAATGGAAATGGAGAAGAAGGACGGGTGATAAGGGGCGGCAATCGGGCGGTGGTAATGTGTATCACGAGGGAAATTAACCCGCTAACTAACCGAGAGCGGCCGCGTTATGTTGTCTGGCCGTACCGACTCCTCTCCTCACTTCTGGCCGGATAATTTCATGAATATGCAAGAAGCGCGGGACCGTCCGTAATTTGCGGAGCATTGTGTGAAAATTATCCACGATAATTGGATGAGTCGGATTAATCTGGGCTGATAGAGTTGTTATGTCATTTGTTCATTAGATTCTGCAATGGAATAATTGCGTGCCAAGCGCGGAGTAATTTGTTTGCTGAATTCGTGATTAACTTTCATTAATGAACATTGTGTCATTTGAATGCTAATTGCGGATGTGTGCGTTCGGAAATCAACGAGTCAAACCGCAAAATAAATGTGACGCGTGCATTCGAATTTTGAAAACAAGGATTCATGTTCCAATTGGGGATGGTGTTGCCACTTTCTAAATTAAGGACGGAAAATGTTGTGACATGCTTACATTGGTCAGGAGAGCTGAAAGCATCAAGTTTGGAGGAAAAACACAGCTTGTTGTAATGGTTATATGCAACAACTAATGGATGTCATTGTAAATATTCAGTGGTATAACCCTGGCAAAAACAGGCCATCCTCTAAATTAAGAAGAAAAGAAATTTGTGACAATGCTTTCATTAGTTAGGAGAACAACAAGCATCAAATTTAGAAGTACATACTGGTAACTGGTAATAGATGATTAATAAATATTTTAGAGCAGATCACTGGAAAACAGAGATTATTTAAATTAAAAAGGAAAAAAAAATTACTTACGTTGGTTAGAGGTGTTGAAAGCATCGTTTGGAAGAAGAAAACTGGTAATTTACATTTTTTTTTGTGCACGATAACTAATAGACGACATAGGAAATATTTTATGCCAAAAATTTATTATTTAATATTTAAATTAAAAAAGACAGGAATTTTCGACAATACTTACACTAGTTAGAAGATTCGAAAGCACAACCCTGACAGAAAGATATCATCCTTTAAATTAAGAACAAAAGAATGACAATGCTTTCAGTGGTTATAAGAATACATATCTTCAAATTTAGAAGAAAAAACTGATAATTTGTGATAGTTTTATGCAACAACTAACAGACTAGTAACATTTTTTGCTAAAGTCATGGCAGACAGAAATCATCTAAATTAAAGAGGAAAACATTTTTTTTTCAAGGCTTACATTGGTTAGAAGTGTTCAATAAGTTCAAGTTTGGAAGAAGAAAACTGATAATTTACAATGTTTATGTATACAACAACTAATAGATGACATAGAACATATTTTATGACCCAATGGTGGCAAAAAGACATTATTTAAATTAAGAAAGAAAGGAATTTTTGACAATAATTACACTGATTCCAACATTTGAAAGCATAGCATGTGGGAAGAAAGTATCAACTAAATTATGATGGTTGTATGCAACAACTAATAAATGATACACTAAATATTCAGTGGCACAACCCTGGTAGGCAGATATCATCAAATTTGGAAGAAGAAAACCGTTAATATAGGATGTACATTCTATATTAACAGTTTTATGTATACAGCAACTAATATATGACATATTAAATATTTTGTGACACAGTACTGACAGAAAGAGGTTATTTAAATTAAAAGGAAAAGGATTTTTGACAATACTTGTATTGGTTAGAAGATTCGGAAGCATCAAGATGAGAATAAAATAACAGCAAATTTATAATGGTTGTATGCAACAACTAATAGATGACATAGTAAATATTCACTAACACAAACCTGGCAGAAAAAGATCATCCTCCAAATTAAGAACAAAAGTAATTAATGACAATGTTTTTATTAGTTGTTTGTAATTTGTAAATTGTGTAATTTATGATGAGTGTATGAACAACTAATAGATGTTACAGCTCATGTCTCGCCCAATGATCTAAATTAAAGACAAAACAAATTTGACATATCGTGCATAGGTTAGGTGAGTCAAAGGCATCAATTTTTGAAAAAAAAAATTAGTAATTTGCGTCGGCCGTATGCAATAACTAATAGATGACATAGTAAATATTTCATGGCACAACATCGGCAGACAATCAGAGAGTGACTTGGCGGCGGTAAAGGAGGTGGCTACATCGAGTTGGCACACAGAGCGGCGGCGGAAGGGAATGCAAAGTAGAATTTAGATTTTACAATTGGAATAGCTATACGTCTATATATATGAGTGAACGGCCCAGTTAAATAGGTATCGGCCCGGCCAGTGTTTCCGGCCTTCCGTCACCAGGAAGAATGGTTTGTTCGACTGCAATCGAAGCGCGATTTGAATAGCTAAGCCGAACTAAGGTTGTTGTGTGGTGGGACAGATAAATCGTGGCGCCCTCGGACCGCCGATAGACATTCGAACGGATTGTTCGGATGGACCACTCATCTATCTGTCCCTCTAGCGTTGGAATCGAATTTGAAATTACTTTAATTCGCTAGGGAGGCTGTGCGACGGTGGCGGCGGCGGCAGCGGGATTTTTGGACCTCCTCCGCTTCACCTCGTTCCTTTTCCAGCGATGCGATGCTCCGTGGTCCTGCCACCGCTCTGCCTCGCCACTCGCTCTCCGCACTAACGACTCTTGTTAGTCCCCCGACTTATACCAACACTTCGGGGTGTTGTTTTACCGAACTAATTTTAAAAACATGCCCGCCGACCAACGGGGAAATCAATATACATCGGGACGAAAAACCAGCCCCAGATAAATACTTGTACGTACCTTACCTCGGCCAATATGTTCATCGGTATCTTGGGGACGTTGCACGGCAACAAAATGAAAAAACAATAATCAACGGTTATTGTTTTGTTTTAAATACGCAGTTGCCCAGCAAAGGGTTTATTATTAGGTATGAATATTAATGTGAAAGACAGTTTCATGGTGCCCCCGGAGAAATTTCGAGCAATTAGGCAATTAAAAAGTCGTGGCCGCAATTCGCAGAGCGGTACCAACGGCACAAAAGGGCTTCACATGGCGCTTTGTCAGACTAATAACCCTAATGAACGTGTTCCATCAATAACACGGGGCTCCTAGCACTGCCGTAATTAACAAAGAGCCAACAACTGTGTTCTGCATGAATTCAATCATATTTTGGCCACAATTGTTCAAAGTTCAATGTAAATTAGCATTTACATATATAATTAGGGCTGTTCATGCTTCAAAGGGCTCGCTCATAACTTGATGCTTATACTTGCTATTCATATTGCAGAGACATTAGCCGGATAACTAATTGTGGGCGCACCGAAATGCCAACAGGCGTTTCACAGTCAGACCGGGGACTTAATGGGCCCAATTATACATGCAAATCCCGGCAAGTTCTTTTAATGATGATCTCGTGTAATTTTCACTTGAATTAAAACTTTCCGTAATAGCGTTTGCTTGATCTTTTCCACCTTCGCCGCCAGTCAAATAATTACCGTGGGTCATGACACGATTTAACCAGCAAATTATAATTCAAAGAACGAGGCGTCTTATGCCTGGGTGTAATTAAATAAAACAAATAATTTAGCAATCTTATATATTATTAATATTAATTAAAACGTTGAAATAAAAAAAGGAACTGGGGTAGATTAGATGTTTTTATTAAATTATCACACTTGCAGCAATTGAAATGTCTTACATGTCATATTGTCGAATTAGGTGGTTAGGAATCTTTGTTGACAAGAACGTATAGAAACGTTGTTAAGGACTATTATACTGGATTATTTGTACACTGTTGTCATAATTACACTTGTCCAAAAAAATAGGTGTAAATTATTGCTGGATTAATTGAAATAATCGTCAGACTTTGTAAAACTGTTCCATTTCAGGTGGTAATTAAATAATTGAACGCTTACAGGGAAAAATGGAAAACTCGCATCATACTATTAATATTTCGCTGTCTCCTTTACTACACACTTAATAATTTATTGTAAATTTATAACGGACTAGTCTAGAATAATTATAGAAATGGAATACGTGCTGGTAATAAAATGAAATGGATAAGTTACTTATCTAAAAACCTTGAAGAAATGGATGTTTAACAAAGTCCGACTGATTCCGAGGTTTATATTAAATGTCTCTTTCTGTCGTTTATTGTAGTTGCTAATCAATGTTCGAAGATTTGAGCAGTATATGGGATCCATCATATCGTTCTCAAACATTAACTCCTTCCAACATAATCTTGTATTCGTACTTAGAATTTCTGGTAGTAAGCCAAAGTCGATTCGTTGTATAAATTGTATATTTCATCTCCAGAGACCTGAAACAGAATAAGTCGGTAACTATTAGTGACTAAAATATACAAATGGAAAATTTGAAAGCAGTTGGGACACGTTCAAGAATAAAGAAGATCCAAATATTTTTTTTCTTTGAAAGCACCTTAAATTTAAATTTAAAAAAAAATTATCTCATATTTCCGTAACTTTTGGATCACTCTTTGTTTATATTTGGCATGCATTATCCTAAAATACATACCTACCATTCAATGTAATAAAGTTTATCCATCCTAAATTGTACAAAGAATAAAAAAAGCTTAATAGTTTTAAAAAATATTCAGTGGGATAGAAAACCCACTGAATCTACGTTACTGTACCGTTATGGATAAAGTTTATTACATGGAAATGTAGGTATATTTGGTAAGATAATCCACACCAAATTTAAATATGATTGAAGATTTCAGAAATATAATAAAAAAATAATTATTGAAATTTAAATGTTAGAAGCACCACGAATAATTAAGGAATAATTCTAATAAAATAAATGTTGTGTACATACCTGAAGGAATCACTTAGTTGCTTCGTATAGGTTAGTATAAAATTGTATAAATTTTATTGTTTGAGCTTATAAAACTTTAGCCAAACCAAAGTACTGTTGCTATATTAGATGGTGCAATAGTAATGAATTGTGTTTAAACATTTCGTAACCATGTAAACTTTCTATGTGACTACTTGATTAGTATAGATTCAAAAAAGCTCCACAGATTGAATAATTATAGAAAAAAAGATGTAATAGCAAAGCTGCCACGTTAAGCTCTGTCTATTTACTTTGTTTCTATAGTTAATTAAATCACATAAGAAATTAATAAAGGTTACTTTTTGTAACAATGTTGGAACACATTGAACGGTTATAAAAACGTTGATTTTCCACATTTCAGAGAGCCGAGAGTCGAAGCAATATCCTTTAAGTAAACCGAACTGCACCAGGAAACATTATCCACTTTTAATTTTATTAGAAAAAAATCCATACCCGATAAGAAGGCACCGAAGTTGGAGGAGTTATTTGAAAAAGTACACTTCATAGCAATTCGCATTTGCATTTGTTTGAAGATAGAATGTGACCAAGTAGGGGTAAATAAAACAATTTAAAATAAATCCTCCTTGATCCTGGCACATTCTAAAGCAACCAGCTAGTGTGATAACGGGCTTTTCGTCTCTTTGAAATCGTTTATAGATTACCCACCTCTATCTGCATACGTAGCACAGTCGAGGTCCTAGGACTGTTGCCACGAATGCTGTCGTTCTTTTTAAATTATATAAGATTTGTGATTTTGCTCCGGAAAAGTTTCAAACGGAACTAAACGATTATTACGTCACAAGTTTTTTAAAATGCATGAAATTTACGAATCGTAATAAGGTCCATTATTACAATTGTTAATTTCCTTAGATTGAACCCGACCAGAGACTAGAGACAATGTTGATGTGTACTTAAATATTCAACAATACAGTTGTGGACGATATCAAATTACATCTGCATGATAAGTAGCAGAAAGCACGGCCGCTTACAATAAAGAAGACGCAAGAAATTATAATATCCATCTTTCCTTAACATTAACTGAATATTTCGCCGCAATAAAATGCGAACGTTTGAAGCCCAATAAAACGATGCGGCCTCCTTATCTCAAACATCCATCTTAATCCGGCGATTACATAAAACCTGGACAGACGTCTCATTTTACCGTGTGGTTAGTTTTTTTTTTACTTCTTCAAGGTGGAGTTTATTGGCCACCGATGTGAACTTTGAACTGAACGCGTGTCCGTGCAATTAAATTTCCAAATTAGGCACTGAAAAAAACAACCTGACTGCTCCGTTCCCGGAAAGTCCGAGCTTTTTTACGACGCCACTTTCGGTGAGCGTCACGTGCGGTGCTTAAAAAACGCATTTTATGGCCCACGGGTCCTGTGGCTCCGGTTCCGCCTCAATTTATGCATGAACCTGCCGGCTGACGGTTTTGGTTTTATAATGAACTAATCCGCGCCGTGTTCTCGACTTTCTGTAAACTCCAAATCTTGATTAAGAACAACGACGCAATGAACGAATTAAAAATTCTTCGATAAGGGCCGTTAAAATTCAACATGATAAACGATTTCTCCAGTCGCCCTCGTAGAAATTCGACCGTCCATTTGAGATGAGTGTATTTCTAAAACCCATTCGGCGTGATACTGTTATATGTATGGAAATAAGGAATTGATGAAAGGCGAGTCCTGGATTTATTTTTCGCTCCCACTAACTTATCTGACCACGTTTACCGCCAACATTTCTACAACAATAAGACTTCTCCTTTCCATTTCAAACGAGATCAGCGGCCGCAAATCGGTTTCCACCAAACTCATCCGTCACTATCTCAAGTCATTCAATCAGGATTGTGTTATGGCAACGCCGTAATTTCAAGAACTATGATGTTGGCTTAATTGGTTGTGATTAGCAGAAGAAATTGCATTTATTATGGGTTTGGAGGAAATATAAATTGACCATATTGAGTTTTTCCCCAGGTAAGTTGAGGGTGTACCTTCAGATTAAGGCATGCGTTAGCAATTACTTGGAATCCTCGCATCGGAAAAGTTGAGAGAGAGAGCCCGGAATATATGCGGGCGTCGTAATATCGAAGGCGGATCTTATGTAGATATAACTGCTGAAAACCCCCCGGGTATATGGACGTCTTAACGTTTTATTCTCTTTCCAGAAAAAATCTAATTTCAAGGTGTCAAAGAAAAGCCATTTTCCATTTTGCCTTCGCCAGTCCAGTCAGTCTATATGCATATAGATATGCTCGAGTTGACCATCTGAATATTGGCCGTGTTCGATTTGCGTCGATGTTTTAAAGGGGGCCCTCTCCTTCCAGTTTGTTTACCAAATTGATACGTCAACATATCCCGATGGCAAATAAGTCAACGTCCGAGATCCTTTCGCCCAGATAACAACCTGAATTGGAAGCCGTAAAACTCATATGACGCATTTTTCTTATTCGATATTTATGCATTTTCTGGGTTTTTATTTTAATTATTTGCATACCCCATAATTTAGTCCAATCTAAGAAGTTGAAGCATCAAAATAACTCCAGTTATGGATGCATTGTTCCAAGAAATTAACGCACCATATCAATAATAATTAATAATAATTCTTAATTAATTAATTATTTATAATTGTTACAAAAAACTGTTCATACTCAGAATCTGGGTTCGAATTTCATTTTGGTCCAAATTCTGTCAAAATTCAAGCTGAAGACGCCCCACAAGCTTAGTTTTTCAGACGGTTAGGATGGTCCCTTAAACGTCTTCCAAGAATTGCTTAGATATGTTATTGGATTAAGGTCTGGACTGCCAGCTGGTCACGCCGTAGCATTAATCTCAACGTCAGCAATATAATTTTGGGCAACATAGGCTGTAGGTGGTCGTGAATTATTCTGCATTAATAAAAAATTTTGACCTATAAAAGGGGCATATGGAATGGATCTTGGGCAGTTGTAGCACGATTTCTAACCACACAAAGTACTCAAAATTTGAGAGTAATTGGAATTATGATCAATAATCAAGATCTAAACACATTTTTTTCCTTGAGGAAAATACAGCACTCCAAATTTAAATATGAAAAATTGTTTCTTCCTCATACTTCTGGTCCAATCGTGTTTAAATATAGTAAATAGTATTCTAGGATATACATGCCTACAATTCAATTTAATGAACTTTTTTCATATATATGTAAAGTTAAAAATCTTATTAAAACATACATACTGTTTTTATACCAACAAGGAAGATTAAACACAGTCTCAGATCTGCCAAAGATAGGAGAGACAATCAAATAGCTTCTGGGATATACCGCATACCATGCTCTTGCGGCAAAATATACATCGTTTTTTTTTTGTTGAAACAGAGAGGGCTCAGAGAGTAAAAACCCCTCTCCGGGTACCGATCCGGAGATCATGACCATAATGTTTCTCACATGTGAGCAAACAGGGCGTATATTTGCATATACGGGTTTACTGAAACAAAAGACGTAGGACTGATAAAGATGCCAGCCCCCGTCAACTGGGTTCGGAAGAACAAGACCAAGATCCGAGGTCTTCCTGGGGATGAATTGGACATGCAGATAGATCCGTTAGCTTCCCCCTACCACTGGCTTGTGGAGTGGTACTGTGCCCCAGGACCACGACAAGATGGATCTATCCTGGGGTATACATCGGTACTACAAAACGTTCAATAGGGACTAGGATTAAGGAACTCAAACGAAACTACAAACTAGAACAATCAGACAAGTCTGCTGTAGCTGAACATGCATTGTTAGATGGAAATCATAAGATAACATTCCAAGATACACAATTGCTTGCCTCGACAACTGGAATCACAACAGAATGATTGGGAAAGCAATTGTAATCCATAAACAAGAAAAGAACATTGAAGGTTGATAAAATACAGACATCAGTGCTGAAAAACACCAAAATCGCTAAGCAGATAAGAACGGCCAACGAACAGAAAGAAATTTCTAGAACATCAATTGTCTAAGTTGTCATTTAGTTGTCAATCAGATGTCAAAGTGACACGGACCAAATCAGACCTCTGAAGATGACACTCGTGCTAACGAAACGTCATGAAATAATTCCAACAAACGTCCACCAATAAACCCGACCATTGATATGGAAACAATGGTTACGAAAGCCTTAACCTTTTTCCATATTGTTACAGTGGTGTAGATTTTTGGTAGTTCTCTTTTTGTGGCCCTATTTTCTACGCCATTGAAAAGAAAAAAGGTGCTCTTGATTGTCTTTGATTAATATATCTGTTTCTGAGATATTTCAGATTTAATGTTTACTTTATTTTTTTTTTTTTTTTCAAAAACTAAAACTGAAATATTTCAAAAATGTCTCTGTTTAACAAAATTAATTACATGCATCATTTTTCTTCTAAACCGTGAAATTAACCTAAAGAGCTTAGTAGTTTCAAAGGTGTAGAAAACAAGGTGGAGAAATAAGAGAATCTCCCAAAATCTGTATCATTATAGACAAATTAGTTACACTGAATGTCTACATGCCACGGTATTTTAGGATAGTACATACCAAATTTGAACACGATTGGACCAAAGGTTACGAAAATATGACTAAAAAGCAATTTTTGAAATTTAAATTTGAGGGACGGTATTTTCTTTCTTATCTTCATTACTGAACGTGTTCCAACTGCTTTAAAATTATGACTTCTAAATTAAGAAACACCTCGTATAAAAAAACTCCAATTCGGCCAGATAAATAAATAGAAGGAGAAACATGTGTACGGTGCGGGGGCAGTAAATCGCATTGGACCGACAGTGAGAGAAGGAACGCGGCGTTAGACGAAGGAAGTAGGAAGGAAGGGTCGTCGGGAGCGTTCGTTGTAATCTTTTATGTGAAAAATAAGTAATTCCAGCACTCTTAGTTTTTAAAGATCGATGCAAAACAGGAGGCCGGCAGGCAGGCAGGCAGGGCATTCAAAAGTGAAGTAAAAGAGGAGGCGATGCGGCGGTGGGCCAGCTAAGCTCGTTACCATGGAGATGTGATGAGACAACTTCTTCTTTTTAACCTCCTTCGTGTGTCCACCGGGGGGTCGCTTGGGGGGCCGCAGCCGCCGCCGCCGCCGGTGTCGGTGCGGTTTTAACTGTGGCACACTGTCGTATGTAAACTCGCCTCCTGCCTTGCCTCGCTTGTCTTCCTGCCTCCCGGGGACGCACTTTATTCTCGGACCGACACCGCCGCCGCCGCCGCCGCTAGATTTCCACACGATATTAAAGCGCAAACAATCCTTTTATGGCTAGGAGATGGCTCCACTGTTATTTGCCTATTATTATCAATTTCCTCCGAAAAATGGCTGGGCTTGTTCCTATTTTATTATTTATGTCCCGGAGTAAAGTTAACGACAACGCAGTTAAAAACCGGATGCGTACAATTAATTGTTGACATGGTATGCTCTATGGTCTGTTCGTTCGTAGATATAAGCCGATGATAAGAAGTGACGAGTGTTAAACGGCGTTTATTCAACGCCAAGCTCGGATGGTAACAGTTTAGCATCGGTAATGAGACAGCAGACAAGCGTGTCCGAGACGCACACGATGACCACCACATTTGCCGAAACACCGGACACGCCGCTTCGGGTTTCCGGTACACGTAATTAAAATGCCATCAGTTTGGTATTTTTGTTGCTGCTGTAACAGATTTTCCCTCTTCAATAATCTGAAGTCGAACTGGAATGCCATATTTAGCTCGCATTCAAATGGTGAGCGATGATTGATGGAGAGGAACGGCGAAACAAACGCAGGTATTATAAGAAAATAATTTGTAAGAGCAAAAAGTGCGTTTGGGCCGTGTCAAGTGTGGGAGGGGTGCGGTGCCGGGGCAATACCATTGAAATTAATTATGTATCACGCTGTTTTTGTTATTTTAGCCGAGAGTTCGTGGTTGGTGACCGCGGGGGGCGGCTCAGTTCGCCTCCACATCGATACAGAATTAATCACCGCCATCAGGAACACACTTGTTCTCCCTTCGTCCGTGCCTACGGCTTTTGTTTGTTCTTTTGTCCACCTTGGTGTAGAGCCCGGACACAGGTTCGGCCTATTTTTAACGTTTCTCCCATTATTTTCTGGGTTCGTGCTATTGATTAACTTCCATATTGGACGAAAAACAAATCGTTTACCCTCACTCCCACGTCCGATATACCGGGAGCCCCAACAATTGAATTAATCACTCGGTCTGGCGACGAATTGGACTCTTCGAGAACGTCCATTTTGATAAACGCCTCGTAAAACGAGCCACTTCTTGTAACATCAATTTAACTAAATAAGGAAGTGTTTAAATTAGCATAAATGACTGGGTTGACACCGCTAAGCCATATGCCAATTGTCCCACCTCGGGAGAATTTAGATTTGTGGCTTCCACCCAGTTGTCACCGCTCATTTGCATAAGTTCCCTCAGTTTTTTACCATCTGGTAATTACGGAATTTACAATGAAATTAAAGAAACAGATGACGTGTCTTCCCAGAAATCAATTAACTACTGTTACACGATTTATTATTAAGTGTGGGATACTTCTGCGCTGCTCCTCCGTGGTATTTTACAAAGGAATTTGCCCACAATTAGGTCGAGTTAATTATTTAAATATGCAGTTTTAAATACCCAAACATAATACGCTGCCCGCCCCCAGTTTTAGATCTCGAGTACCTAATTCCTTTATGCTTCTGTCAAGGCAAAACTTCCGTGTGGTGATTATACAGTCGTACGTTGGAAACTGACACATGTCACCAGATTCTTCGCTTCGCAACTGCCAAACCAGCTGTAATTTTCGGAACGCACAAAAGGCCAATGTGGATAATTGCGCTTAATTTGTGGGGAAGGTGACCGCTTTCTCGATGATGATCGGTGCGACATTAAAAACACGCGTAATCGTATTATAATGGAATGGATGTAATTGAGTCTTGGTTCTTAATTTCCAACGCGTATGTTCACGACGTGTCCGCGTAATTAGTTTTTATTATTGTCGTTTCCTTTTGTTAAGTTAATATTATGGAATCAAATTGGGTTTCGTCGTTTGGAAGAACAATTTTTCTAATGGTTTCTAATGGCATTTACCTTGATATTAATTCGGCATATAAATCAATTTGTTAGCATCTCATTTTTCAAACGCAAAAGAAAAAAAAATACATAATGAAAATAAATGATTAGTTCCTGTAAGAAATATAAAAGGAGTATTTGCGATGGCAAATTTAAAAAGCTTTGGTTAATACAATAAAGCTCACGAAGATAGAAGTAAATTGGATTTCCTCTAATAAAAGCAACGGCTAATGAATTTTCAATATCCAAGGCGAACGCGCTAAAATTGAATATAATGGATATAGATTACCAGCCGGCCCCCAAAAACACAAAATACACACAATATTATTATATAACCGAATCGAATTCTTTATCATTTGCCATTCCATTTTTTTATTTGCAAAATAAAACCGGGAACTGGGAACAAACTTCAGTTAAAATTGTATTGTTCAGGATCACACGGACACATAAATAAATTCTATGCAATTATTTAAAGAAGCCGGAGAATCCTATAAAAGCATAATTGACTATTAGCGAATGTGTTCCAGCTTTTGCCAGCAACTATCTGTAGAATGTCATCTGTGCCGGTGGAACTTTATGAATCTCTCTTATAAGGTTGCACATTGTCGACGAGACCGGTTATGGGTTTCTTTCAATAACCACCATAAAACATTATCAGCTCCCTTCTATACACTAACCCGCAATGATTTTAAGTCACTGTTTTCCATTGATTTTATTTGTTTCACGGCCATTGTGAAATTACAATACAATATGAAATAATTTCAATTTTCACACTGCCCTCTTAAAAATTAAATAAAAAGGTTTGAAAAAATAAAATGAACAACCAAAATATAAATGAAATCTGCTCTAATAAATTTTAAATTGCAGCATGAACCAGTCTGTTTTTTTTATTAGGTTTTTATAAGTTTATTAAAAAAATAATAAAATTAACGTAACAATAAAAATTATTTTCCAAAACAAATTCATAATAATAAAATAAAAGGTCCAAAAACATAAAAAATTTCACAAAAAGCAAGAGTAAATTTCTATCACCCTTAAAATTTAATGAAGAAGAAATAAAATAATATTTGAAAAAATGAAATGAACTATTAAAATACAAATAAAAATAACTGACTTGAATTTAAACTTAAAATAAATTTTTGGCTTTCGTTTTTAGATTGTTTTCTATAGAAATTCATTATAAAAATAAAAATTAAAAAATAGCAATAAAATATAAAAAATAATCTTTTTACTAATTTTACATTTACTTACTTTTAGATTTATTGACAAATTAAAATACCACAAATGGCAAAAACAATTTTCAAATTTTCACCCTTAAAATCTAATAAAAAAGAAATGGAATAAAATATTTGAAAAAATTAGTTAAACATTAATAAAAAATAATGTATAAAATTAATTTGAGAATAAATCAATTTTTATCTTACTTTTTTAGATTATAATAATAAATGATACTATTCATTTTATTTCTATTATTTCACTAATTTTATTTATTTATTTTTATAATTATTGACAAACCACAAAGGGTAAAAGCAATTTTCAAATTATTACCCTTAAAAATCTATTAAAAAAGAAATAAAATAAAAGGTTCTAAAAAATTAAATATCTGGTAAAATATTAATATCAACAAAAATTGCTGAAAAGCATTTAAAACAGATTAGAGGATAAAAAAATTTTTATCTTACTTTTTTAAATTGTTTTCTATAGAAATTCATTTTAAATAAAATTAAAAATAAATAATATTATAATAATAAAAGATTTAAAACAGTTTTGAGGGAAAATCAATTTTTCTTCTTATTTTTCTAGATTGTTTTTTATAGAAATCAATTTTGAATAAACTAATAAAATATTACCAAAAATGATTTAAAGATAAATAAATTTTTATTTTATTTTTTTGGAATATTTTCTATAGATATTCATTTTAAATAAAATAAAAAATAAATAAAAAATAACAACAAAAGATACTATTCATTTTACTAATTTTATGCCCTTACTTTCAGTATTATTGACAAATTAAAATACCATAAAGAGCAAAAGCAAATTTCATCCTTAATATCTAATAAAAAAGAAACAAAATTAAAAATTTGAAAAAATTTTAAGAAAACTAATAAAATTTAAATAAAATAAAATTTTAATAAAAATATCATGATTTGAGAATAAATCAATTTTATCTTACTTTTTTAGATTGTTTTTTATATAAATTCATTTTAATTAAAATATAAAATAAATTTAATTTTCTTTTTTTTTTTTTCATAGCTATAGAAAAATTAAAATACCACAAAAAACAAATGCAACTTAAAACTGTCTCCCTTAAAATCCAATAAAAAATAATGAAATAAAAGGTTTGAAAACATTAAATAAATAAGTAAAATATAAATAATCTTTAAAGTTTTTTTGAGGTTAAACCAAATTTTATCCAACTTTTTTAGAATATGTTAATAAAATAATAGTAAAATAATATTGTAAAAGCCAAAAATACTCTTAATGCAACTATTAGGATTTAAATTTGTTGTAGCGGAGTCTACAAACCTGAGACAAACATCAACCGTCTCTTTTTATTGTGGTTAAATAAACTATAAATATGTGGTCATATTTCTCATTATTACCTTCATTATCATTGTTTATTGAAGTATTGTACATTTTCTCATGGAACATTCTAGGAAAACCATTTGAATAATCTTTCTTATAGTTTCTTCATTGACATTACTTTTATGCACATGTTTTCCATTCCGAATCGACGCGAAGAAAGCCAGTCACATATTTATGGGACGATTTGCGATTACTTTTTCCCGTTTTAATTTTTCCAAACGGTCTTCCACGGAAATTCGATTGTAATTCGAGTGGCAAATCTTGTATATCATTCAGCTACTCCGCGAATTCAGTTGTGTAATGCGGCACTATTTAATATTCCTGCTACTAAGCCACATTAAATTATTGCCCGATGTTGCTTGCGGTTAACTTTAGTTCAGACGCACATATTATACAAATCTCCTAGTTGTCGGTACTTTTCCGAAGACGTTCTTTGTTGCTTTTGTCATTTTTTAATTGAATATTCATAACTGTTGCCGAATATAAACATTTATTGCCCCGACTTGTGATGTGATACCGGGAAGAGAAAGAATGCGTTAGTCGCCGTGTGCGAATTGAAGCCCCAATCGAACGACGAAAGGGGATTGAAATTCATATTCTCCGGAATTGTTTTATTATTTGGCTGAAATTTGTGCAAATACAGAAAGGAATATTGGCCCTGGTCTGCATCACCCCCTCGAGAGTTTGACTCGTCGCCGTCAACACACCCGGTGAATTAGAAGAGAAGACGGCCGGGCACCCCCTTCCGGCCCCCGCTACGTAAACAACACGTATATATTCCCGCAGTTTCTTTTTTTTTTTTTTCATTTTTCCGAGAGATTAATATTTTTGGACACACTAATGGCCCCCGTCACTGACTATATATCACTTGTTTCAATCTAGAGCCCGTTTTATGTTTCAGAGCCGCCCCTCGCCGTCCCCTACCCCCTTCGCACAGTCACAGCCAACTTCAACCCCATTCCCGCACACTCTCCTACGATATATGTGCAGTTTTTATGTACAAAAAGTATACGAAATATAATTCGGAAAAAAACGCCTGACATGATTTATACCGATTTCTCTACAAAGTGTTTTGTTACAAGTGATTTTTATGACATATAAAATGTCAATCCAAAGTTCTTTATCGTTGAATTTCACAGAACGAAGCTCTTTGCGGAAGTCAAATTGATTCTCAACTTTCTCGAGTGATTTTACATTGTTTACAGCCCGTACGACTGTCCGATTTTTAAAACGGAGCCGGGGAGTTTTTTTTACCATTTTAATTGGGTTCAACTGTCATATAATGGTACACGCATGACAGTAATATGTTTTTTAATAAATCAGCCTGCCACAAACCTAAGAGAAAAACAACAATGCACATTGTTCCTCGCTTTCGGGTTTTTAATGCTGCTGTCACATAAAAATCGGCAATTAACAGTGACGTTTATTAATGTTAACATGATGTTAAAACTGAGCCCGATTCGTTTATATGGTTTTTTAACCTGGAAAATTGGAATAATAACAGTTAGAGGAAACTTCATAAATATTAGGTAGCTGAGAAAATTGTTTAACATTTAATTTTAAAACAATAATAATAATAAAAATAATAATAACTTTTTAAAATATTTTTTTATTTAACAAAGTAATGACCATTATAAGGAATAATTTGAAATTGAAGAAAAGGTCAATTTCAGTTTTAACCTCTTCTTGAAAAGTAATTGACAAAAATAATTAATAGTCACTTGAAGTAATATCTGCATTTTGTGGTTGAATTCACAGTTAACATTTTGAAGCTTACTTTGTGTTACAAATGCGTATGTTAATAAAGAAACATATTAAAGCTCATCCTTAAGTTAGTTTTTCTTGAACTTTACAACAGTTACTCACAATTTTGCACACAGTCATCAAAATCTTTGATAGGCCAGCTTTACGAACTTCCATCCATTTTTCAGACGCGTGTAAATTATTGTAATCAAACCATTTTTCATTATCATATGTTTAATTTGCTTATACTCACTTAACTTATGTGACCTCCATTTGTGGAATTTTTTAATGAAATTGATTCTATGATGCCTCTTTCTAATGATTTATTTCCAAACATGTTCTTCGGTATTAGAACAAACTTGAAAATATTCATCTTCAATGCCAATTTTACAACAAGAACACAACAATCATGCGACTTCATCTCTTACAATATCATCTCCAAACGTATTCCAATTGTAGATTCTGTAGTTTTAAGATGATTTTTGAACTCAAGCAAATTTTTATGAATTACAGCAGATGGAAACAACTTTTTCAACGCAAAAATGTTTTAAATAACATAAAAAAAATAAAAATAAATAGCATAGTAAAAAGGGCTCAAAAAGCTTTCAAATATTTTTTTCAGTTTAACACAGAAGTGCTAAAATATAATTTAAAAAATTGTTAAAATAAAACTTAAACACACAAACTCATAAAATATTTTAAATACAATGTAGGGAGAATTAAATTGCTTAGTCAAAAAGAACTTAAAAAAGCTTTTACATACCAAATATTTAATTGAGCGAAAAATATTTTATATTACAAGAAGAAGAAAGTTGTAATATTAATTGGAAAAACTACATATTAAATTATTAATTCATATTTGAATTAAAAAATTTATAAAAAAACACATTTTTAACCCACACAATGTTTTAAATACAATGCAGGAAAAAATGGCAGATTCAGAAAGAGCTTTAAAAAGCTTTCAAGTAATATACATATTTTATTACAGAAATGTTAAAATATATTATGAAAATTTATTCATATAAAGCATAAACAAAAACATAAATTACTTTTACTGGTACCAAAATTTAATTGGTACATAAAGAAAGAGGAAAATTGTAATCATATGATTACGTTGAGTTGTAGAAATTACATTATTAAACCATTATTATTAATGTTTGAATTAAAAAAAAAATAAATAATAAAAGATTAAAATCTTTAACTAAAAATGTTTTAAATACAATGCAGGAAAAAAAAATAAATTACATAGCCAGAAAGAGCTTTTAATATTTGAAAGCTTTTTAAAGCTTTCAAATATTACATACACTTTATTACAAAATTATTAAAATATAATATAAAAATGTGTTCAAATAAATCATAAACAAAAAAAAATAAATTGCTTTTTCTGATATTTAGTAAGGCGAAATATTTTTGACATTCCAAAATGTAAAATGGAAAATTACAATCTTATGATTACGTTGAGTTGCAGTAGTTAATTCGTTAATATAAATTATGAATGTTTGATTCAATTACAAAAATTAAAAATAAAAAAAATCGGTTTCGCATTAACCCGACATAAAGTTTTAATCGCGGCTCGTCGATGCAGAACCGGACACATCCATCTATTCATCTGAGCGGAGTGATGCTAACACGCGGAATTTATAAACGACCACATGACTATGTAATCTCTTCAGCCAAGATTGTGAATATAAATTATGGTTTATAAATATTGAGGAAGGCATTTTAGATATTCAAAGTGTGTATCTATAGTCTGCTACTATCCAATAGCCCGTTGCCGATATTAGAGTCCAAACGTGCCGCGGAATATTTTAAATATTTCGGTCCGAAAATTTCATAAACCGCTTATCTTGTATCAATATTTGTAATTTATAAGATGTATCGGGGTCCTGGTTGATTTCATACAGACTCCGAGAGTCTTGTCCTTTCCGGCGTGCGACGAAAGAATACCATCCGGCTTTGGTTATCGACTGTGTCAATATTTAGGCAGACTTTATTATAGTCTTAAGAAGATAATTTCAATATCTATATGTAAATTCTGATACGTACTCTTTTGGGTTTGTGTTTGTCTTCATTCTATCACGATCCCGGATTGTTAATGATATCATCAAATGGATTTTTTATCATTATTGGATCAGTCTCTATATTTTCTCGGAATTTATATTTGTTTCTTTCTGTTGTTTGTCTTATCGAACTGAAAATTACAAATTTACCTTCAATAAATAAGTAAATATGTCAGTTTACTGCCACAATTTAGAAACCACCTCTTATTTTTAATAATTTGGGTGGGCTGAAATTTTTCTTGCCTTTTTTCGACAATAAACAATTCGAATATCTGAATTTTCACGTTTTTAATTGATATTTACACACTTTAGGAATTTCAGGATTTCAGGCACTAGCAGACCTAGAAAACCTTAAAGGATTAAAAGTAAAAATGTTTTCTGATAAACTAGGTGGCTTAAACTGCATATTCATCTTGGATTGACCTGTCTACACAGATAATGGTATAATAAACTAGTGTCATTTATTTAAACGAATGAAGTAATTACTGAATTATTGAATTACTTGTTCAACGATGTCCAATTCATTTTGAATTTTAATCTTTTTAGCAATAAACCATTAGAATATTTGAAGTTTCACATTTTTAATTGATAGTTTATACATTTACAAGAATTACAAACTTCAGGATTTCAGACATCAGCAGACCTAGAAAGGGCTAAAAGTAAAAATGGTAGGACAACTAACAGTTTAACCTTCAACTCTCTCTCTCGCCAAAAATTGAGCGATTTAAGATCGTTTATAGTCTGTAATTAATTGGTAAATTAACCTTTTTAACAATTAGAATTTTTTTAAAGAAAAGAAATTTTCCATATGTCTTAAACTGAAGTGTGTAGACCACTGTTAGACAATAAATTTCTAAATTTGAGCTGCACCTCAAATTACTTTGACACCACTGAACATTTTGCCAAAAATGCAAACTAAAAGTTGCAAAGCGTGAAATAATCCCAAAAGGAGGATTTTAAATAAAAATAATAATTTATTTTATTGGTCTCTGAAAAGCAAACAGTGTTTTAAACACTTGGCAACATTCCATATTGTCGCAAGAATCAGCTGAAGGCGTCCATAGGCGGCACAAAACCCATCCATCCATGAATGCATAAATCTGAAATTTCACTAAGAAGATTTTGATTTTAAAAAAACTTTCTACAATAAATTATTCAGTCTGTAACAAATGACTTATTTTCCCAGTGACATTATTTGTCTTCCGGAATGATTTTAGTAAGTGTTTTTATGAATATCCTGGAATATTTTATGATTTGAATAAAAAATACAGTCAAAAATTGTGGGGACAGTGTGTGTACGCCCATGGAAAGCAATATCACCCTCCTGCTTAATCCGAATTACCACATACATATAAATAATCGCATTCCCGTAAAGACAGCTTACAGAATACCAGAAAAATTTGATTAAGGATCTATGCACATTATAAAACGAAACCAAAACGAGTCCAGTCTGTAGTATGTCTATGGGCAGCGGTCCAATTGCGTCTTCTCCACATTGGATTCTCCACCGCCGGCAGTCTTGAGTTGTGCGAGTGGCGAAAGGTTAGCCATAACTTGTGGGGTTACCTTTCAGCATATCAGAACTTATCTCGCCTTTGTTTTCTTGTCAACATAATTTTTGCCGTGAATGCATAAACAAAATATTTATATTGTCCCCCATCGGTCGATTGGTTTTTTTCGCGGGTCGCTCGCGGCTCCGGCTCGTACGCCTGTTTTTCTTTTATTTATTTTTTTTTACTTACCTTCCAGGAATGAAATTTTTGTGCGACCCGTCCGAGGGGCCGGAATAAAGCTCAAATCGTGATTGAGTTATTGTAGCCATAATTTACGTTTTGACAGACGCGCATTGACCCGACGTGTGCACTCGATACGCCGATCGACGGTCGTACGGAACCGTTGATGCGGTGGTACCGTTTTTTTTTTTTTTTGAAGAAAATGCTGCATCAACCTCGAAGGGTTATTAGCAGATGCAGAAGTGCAGTTTATAGTACGGACATCTAAATTGGATTGTACTACTCTATTTGATTCTCTTGGTTGGATAAGTTTGGAGTATCTCTTATGATTTCTTTGTGATTTGCTTTGGTGTTATTTGAATTTCTCCACAAATTTTGTAGTTTGGATAATGAACTAGTATATAGGCAACTGTTAAAGTTGTATCAACTTCTATTAACAGGTACTCATAGATCAGATTTGAGTGCCTTCGTAGCCAGCTCACTTGATGGTGATATTTGGGGATAAACTTCTATGCTTTTACCAAAGGTTTGGATGCCTTGAGTTTGCTTCCAGCTCAAAATACTTGATGATAGCAATGTTTGGGGATATATTTCTATGGTTTTGCCAAAAGTCTGGATGCCTTCGATTATTAGTTGTTGGAACACATCAGATAAATCTTTATCTCATACCTTCTTCTGTTTTTTTTATTGGAACAAACCACTAGTACTACTATTACTATTTTTGTATATACTACAATAAATGGAAAATATCCTCTTCCAAGTGCCCTCCAGTATGGTGTCCCCAACTCAATAGTGAATCATTAATTACAAATACATATAATGAATACTTTTTAACCTTAATAACCAAAAACTCCACATTTTTCTTATTAGAATTGCCATTATTCACATTCACATCACACAATACCTCTGTAACATCTGACATTTCAGTTTTATATTCCATTTCATATTTTAAAGATAATACTAATGCCAAAATGTTATTTTATATTATATTATATTTAAAATTCTGCCGTTAAATAATTGATTAATGATTAATGGTTATGATCCATAACATTTAGCTACTGTTTTTATTTTTTTGTTTTATTGAAAGTTACAATTTTTGCTCATAATTGTTGGACAACAATTTCTCTCTGTAGATTAAAACCATTAAATAACAATAGTTACTAATAATGTATCAGGCAATTTATTACGAAAAGTGATGAAAACAGAATTTGGATTCATAAATTCAAAAATGTTCCTTTGGTTCTCTGAGCCACCATTTATTATTTGAACAGCATTTATTATTACAACTTTTATTATTCATTAGTGTATAATCGATTCGTATAAATTTTATTCTTAAATATCCAAACTATTTAGTTCAAAGGGAGTTAAATTTGGAAATCTTGGTAGTAAAATTCATCTACTTTGATATCTTACTATTCTTCCAGAAAATGTTCTGTAGTTTTTACAGCACATTCCTCCACCAATCACTTTAACATTATAGTATTCATCCAGAGAACATTTTGTTAATTTTACAGTAGAGGCAGGAATATTATCACGTAGTTTCCAAAAAGACTGATTATATGGGCTTAAAAATATTTTGAATTCAAAAAGAGGCTTATTATTTCCAAAACACAATGAAGCATTACATGTGTACCACTTCTAAATAGTAGATTTCATCAACAAGACAAAAATGAAGATATTAATAATATCTGTGCACAGATTGTTTTCAATTAAATAAAAACACCGTTTGTTGTCTTTTACCTTAGATTAAAGTCAATAGATTGCACGAGAACCACTCCATGACATTATGTTTAGTTTTTCAAATACAATATTTTTACATCAGGATTCATGTATCATCCTCAAAAAAAAAAAATAAGTTAGCAGGGCCACACTTACAGTTAAATCTCATACCTTCCTGAGTTTATTATTGGAAGGAATCTTTCCTTGGACTGTGGTACCAGCTGCTTCAGTTTTTGCTTCATTGTTCACCACACTTGTCTTGACCTTGACCATTTTAATTGAACCGATAAAAAGCCACGACATAAATATTATTTAAATGTGTGCCGTAAAATTATATATTTTCATGGCGTCGGGCAAATTATGATTGAGCCGTCACACTCGTAATTTATATTTTGACGGACGCATTTGAATGTACGGCCGGTGAGCGGGTGAAAATAAAAAGGCGACTTGTACGACCTGCCCACTGAAGTATTCCGAGACATATTAGTCTGCCCACGTGAAAATCACGAAATAACTTCGGAATTGAACATGTTTAAGGGGGAAGCTTGCGTAAAAAAAGGCTTGGGTCGACGATTCGATGTGAACAAACCGTTTTCCAAACGAGGATACGTCTGACGGTGGTTCCGTCAGTTCTGTGATGAATTAACTGGATGTTTGTCACGCATTTTCAACAAATTTAACCTCCATTGAGAAGAGGTCGTTTGGTATTTGTGCATAAATCGGAGACATTGTTATCTTGGCGAAATTAAAGATGACACTTATGTAAATGTTCCGGGCGTTCCGATCCGATTCCCTAATTTAAGTGCTCTTGTTTGAGATAAAATCATCTTTTGCAGAATACATTAACATTATAAATAATAATATAAAAAAGCCCGGGCACAATAAATATACGACTAGACAATGTCAACAGGAAGATGCCGGAGATAAGTGGATCTACCGAACCGTTCTTTTTATTTCTTGAATGAACTCTCTTTGTTTCATTTGGACACGTGTTAATAATATTCCAGTCACATTTCGAAGGAATGTGATACTCTTTAGAAATAAACGAAGTAAAACAATTATTTTACCATACTTTCTTGTCTTTTTATGCGTTCCTTTGTTTCGGAGTGTTAAGTTTCGGTTATTTCATAAGAACGTGTTCCACATAAATTAACCTGGAGCTTATGTGAAAATAAAAAACGTTTAAAATGTGTTCTATTGAGACGTCAGCGTTTCTTCGGTTAAAATAAAACATGTTTTTTATTGATAAATTATTGGACAAGACCGAATCGATACCTCAAACAAAGGCACTAATTATTAAGTTTCAGTAATATAAAATATATTCTTATTTATGAGCATATATAAGTATAGAAAATATAATAAATATATTGATCCATATAAATAAAAAAACAAAATTTAATGTATCAAAATTAATAAAAATCATAATAAAATTAAATGAATAAATTGGTGTGTATAAAAAAATTCAAATAACAATTTAAACAAAAATATTATTTTATTTCCAAAAAATCAACTTACAATTATGCCATTTGATATCAAATGATTGCACATTTACATTTTTTAAATTTATTAATAATTATAAATTAAAAAGTTGTCAACATTGTTAATGAATTTTTGAAAAAGCTATATAAATAATTTCCAAAAATCATTCTAAATGTAAAAATGTCTCAAATTAAAATTGTAAAAACATAAACTTATATGTATTATTAAAATTAAAATTACAATAAATTAACAAGTAAAAAAATTATGTAATATTAGTAATTTACTTATTATAATTTCTTAAAATTAAAAGTTATAATGAAAAAATGAAAATTTTGCATTTACATAAATTAAAAGTAAATCAAATTTAATCAATTGATTATTTATTTATATAAAAAAACAACTAATATATTTAATTAACTATTAATTTTACAACAAATTATTACATTTTTTTTAACGATAATTTTTCTTAACGATATTATTGTTAATAATAAAAATAAAAATAAAATAAAAAATTATTAAATAATTCAAAAATTTCTTTTCTAAATAAATTAAAAATTAAATACACGAAATTATATAATATTTATAATTTAGATAATATAAGTTTTTAAAATTAAAAACTAGAATGAAAATTTTACATAAGATAAAAACATTAAAATTTTAATGTGTATTACGGAAATTTTCATATCAACAATTTTTCTTAACGATATTATAGTTAATAATAAAGATAAAAATGAAATAAAAAACCAAAATTTATTAAATAATTTACTTAAAATTTTACAAAAGATAAAAACTGAATAATAATAATATTTTGTAAATTAAAAGAAAATACTTCTTTATATTAAATTTATAAAAAAATTAATAGGTATTATGAATATTTTTAATAATAATATTTTATTTTGTTTATAATAATTATTAATAGGTTATTTAAAAAATAAAATAGAGAACCATTTTTTTATTTTATAACAATTTATTTAATATTTATGGATTTTTGAAACTGAAATAGTTTCCAACTAAGATTTAGAAAAAACAATAATGTATTTTAAAAATTTTTTTTTCCCAATATTTTTTAACATAAAAAATAGATAAATAATTTTTATAATTTGTTAAATTTAAAAATTGAAATTGAACAAAAAAAAATATTTTACACTTACAAAAGAAAAAACAAAAGAATAAATGATTTAGTAATTTATAAAAAAACTAATATAAATAAAAAAATATATACATTATTATAATATATTGCTATAGTAACAATAATAAATAAAACAAATAAAAAATTAAAATTTAATATAAAACTAAATATCATTAAACATTTTACTATTAAAAATGATAAAAAATTTATAACTCAAAATTGAATGATATAGAATTATTTTGCATTCCAAATTACAATAAAAATGTCTTTTTAGAAAATCAATTTCTTTTATTAAATTACTTAATTAACTTAATGAAATATAGATTTTTTTTCAAAATTTCGGAAGATTTTCTTTTGAATATTTATAAATTGACAGTAAAATACAAAATTAACAATTATTTTTAAAATTTTTAAATAACGTATTTACACTAATTTTTGTATGAAAGAACTGATATATCTCAACTTACTAATAAAATCTTAACAATATTTCCTTTAGAAGCTTTGATTATTATAAAAATTTTAAGGTTCTTCTTCTTAATATTATTGTCAAGTTATTTAACTTTTACTTTATTAATAATTAAGTTACATAAAAAATAAAATAGAAAATCAAAATTTATTAACTATTTATTTAAAATTTAAAATTGTGATTTTTTTCCAAATACTATATTTATAGATTTTTTTTTTTTTTTTTGAAGTTACATAAACAACTAAAAAATTTTATAATAATAACATATATTTAGAAAACAATGATGTATTATAAAATACAATGGAAATATATATTTTTAATGCTCTAAACTAAAACACGCAGTCATCGTGGACATATTCCCCATCAAAAATTACTCCAAAACTTGAGTAATGACCGTTCCGTCGCTCGTAATTAACACCTAATGCGTCTGTCACACATAATATAAATCACCGTAGGGTCCAGCGACGTTACAGCACCGATCCCATCCCGCCGTCCGCAAAAAGGTAGCGGCAGCGGCATAAACGATCCTACCCGGAGCCCCGATGAGGTCGCCTGACCTGAATAACGATCAGCAACGTAACAAGAAGAAGCAACCCGGTTTGTTTTGCGGCACTTTTGCCGCGCACACCGCGTGTATCGGCGGCGGCCAGTAATTAAAGCGGTCCCGACGACACGCCCACCCGACGCTAAGACACCAATCAGCCGACTTGATTGCGTAATTAGAACAAGTCTCTATCTTCGGTTCGAAGCCGGCCGCGACCAATAAAGGGACCTGATTGCGGAATTGCTACTGGTTTCCTGTCTGGTCGCTCTTGCCAATTGTTTTATGGGACGCGATCGTGGACGATCCATTGGGTTTTTCCTCTAATTAACATCGGCGCATGGTTTTTAACTCGACGACCGGTTAATTAATTTTTAACGTCGGTTTCTTCCTTCGGCTGGCCCGGGACGGTCTTCCCCGACTAAACGAAGCGGGAGAAGGAGCGCTCGTTGTGTCGTACGAACGCGGCGGTGGATTTCTGCGCATCCGGAGGCCAATTTCCATTATTGCAGATGGACTGAATAATAAAAATCTAATAAGAAAAATCCCGTCGTGACGATCAGATAAACGCTCCGGTCGCGTATATAAATAAATACATTCGTCGCCGGGCCGCTCATACACCATATATATATGTATGTAGTCGCACACATAACCCCGAATGAGAAATAGGTGTCCGTGGTCGTCGCCCGCTAGTGTTGCGATGCCCGGCATTTTTATGCAAATGCTAGAATAGTAGCGTGTCGCCGTGTATCAGATAGAACTCGGCGTGGTCGCTCCGGAGGAACTTGTCACGACCCCTGACTTTGTTTTGCGATTTATTTCATTCGGATTAATCGAAATATACGGACCTTATACCCACCAAATTCCTGAATTATATAACTGGCTTAAAAGCAACTTCCATGAGCAGTTTCAACCGTCAGTGGTTTTGTTCGAGTTATTGAAAACACTTCACTAACTCTAAGGAAAGTTTACATCTTCATTTCTTAGGAGTATCAACTTGAATTTCACTCGGGAAACTAGATATCTCTTCCATTACTGCTTCTTTATTAATCTTCAAGTTTTGAAGTAAACCATGTCTAAGCTACTACCTCGTTCCTCAAAATCTTTTACTTTTAATTTCTAAAACAGGACAGAACTACCTATTTCAGCATGGATCATAAACACCGTCTTTGATTTTTCTCCACAAGAGGAAAAGCAATTATTACTCTTTTTTTAATGTATCAATATTAAGTTTGAAGCTTTGGAGTAAAACATCGTGGAATAATTATCTTACTCTTTACAATATTTTGTTTCTTATGAAAAAATTCTAAACATTTTGAAAGGTATTTTTCTAATACAAGATAGGAGTGCTTATTTAAAAGATAAGTACGATCTTTATTTCTTCATAATTTTCCACATTAGCAAAAGCAATTATTACTCATTTATTAATGCATCAATATTAACTTTGAAACTTCAGAGTAAAACATCCTGAAATAATTATCTGGCCCTTTACAATATTTTGTTTCTTATGAGAAGCTTCTTATTCTAAACATAAGAATAGCAATTATTACTCTTATTAATTCATCAATATTAACGTTGAAACTTCAGAGTAAAACATCCTGAAATAATTATCTGGCCCTTTACAATATTTTGTTTCTTATGAAAAGTTTCTTGTTTTAAACATTTTGAAAATTATTTTTCTAATACGAGATAGAACTGCTAATTTCGACATGAATCATAAGTACCATCTTTATTTCTTCTTAATTTTCCATACTAGGAAAATCAATTATTACCCTTTTATTAATGCATCAATATTAACTTTGAAGCTTTAGACTGAAATATCCTGAAATAATTATCTTGCCCTTTACAACCTTTTGTTTCTTATGAGAAACTTCTTATTCTAAACATAGGAATAGCAATTATTACTCTTATTAATTCATCAATATTAACGTTGAAACTTCAGAGTAAAACATCCTGAAATAATTATCTGGCCCTTTACAATATTTTGTTTCTTATGGAAATTTTCTTGTTTTAAACATTTTGAAAAGTATTTTTCTAATTCGAGAAAGAACTGCTAATTTCGACATGAATCATAAGTACCATCTTTATTTCTTCTTAATTTTTCATACTAGGAAAATCAATTATTACCCTTTTATTAATGCATCAATATTAACTTTGAAGCTTTAGAGTGAAATATCCTGATATAATTATTTTGCCCTTTACAACCTTTTGTTTCTTATGAGAAGCTTCTTATTCTAAACATAGGAATAGCAATTATTACTTTTATTAATACATCAATATTAACGATTAAACTTCAGAGAAAAACATCTTGAAATAATTATCTGGCCCTTTACAATATTTTGTTTCTTATGAAAAGATTCTTATTTTAAACATTTTGAAAAGTATTTTTCTAATTCGAGACAGAACTACTGATTTCGACATGAATCGTAAGTACCATCTTTATTTCTTCTTAATTTTTCATACTAGGAAAATCAATTATTACCCTTTTATTAATGCATCAATATTAACTTTGAAGCTTTAGACTGAAATATCCTGAAATAATTATCTTGCCCTTTACAACCTTTTGTTTCTTATGAGAAGCTTCTTATTCTAAACATAGGAATAGCAATTATTACTCTTATTAATTCATCAATATTAACGTTGAAACTTCAGAGTAAAACATCCTGAAATAATTATCTGGCCCTTTACAATATTTTGTTTCTTATGGAAATTTTCTTGTTTTAAACATTTTGAAAAGTATTTTTCTAATTCGAGACAGAACTGCTAATTTCGACATGAATCATAAGTACCATCTTTATTTCTTCTTAATTTTTCATACTAGGAAAATCAATTATTACCCTTTTATTAATGCATCAATATTAACTTTGAAGCTTTAAAGTGAAATATCCTGATATAATTATTTTGCCCTTTACAACCTTTTGTTTCTTATGAGAAGCTTCTTATTCTAAACATAGGAATAGCAATTATTACTCTTATTAATACATCAATATCAACGATTAAACTTCAGAGAAAAACATCTTGAAATAATTATCTGGCCCTTTACAATATTTTGTTTCTTATGAAAAGATTCTTATTTTAAACATTTTGAAAAGTATTTTTCTAATTCGAGACAGAACTACTGATTTCGACATGAATCGTAAGTACCATCTTTATTTCTTCTTAATTTTCCATACTAGGAAAATCAATTATTACTCTTTTATTAATGCATCAATATTAACTTTGAAGCCTTAGAGTGAATACAAAACAGAATTGCTTATTTTAACATAGATCATAAGTACCATCTTCTTAATTTTCCACATTAAGAAAAGCAATTAATACTCTTTTATTAATGCATTAATACTTTGAAGCTTTAGAGTGAAACATCCTGAAATAATTATCTTGCCCTTTACAATCTTGTGTTTCTTATGAGAAGCTTCTTATTCTAAATACTTTGAAAAATATTTTTCTACTGCAAGACAGAACTGCTTATTTCAACATCTTAAATCTTAAATATTAGGATTAGTAATTTTTATTCATTATACAGCATTATTAAGGCATCAATATTAACCTTACTGTCATTTATTTCTTATAAGAAGCTGTTTATTCTAAACATTTTCAGAAGTATTCTTCTAATACAAGATAGAACTGCTTATTAAGGATCATAAGTAAGATCTTTAATTCTTCTTAAATTTCCACATTAGGAACAGCAATTATTACTCTTTTGTTAATGCATCACTGTTAACTTTGAATCTTCGGAATAAAACATCCTGATGTGATTATCTTGCCCCTTACAATATTTTTTGTCGTATGAAAAGCTTCATATTCGTAAACACTTTGAAAAGTATTTTTCAAAAAATATTTTGAAATTATTATTTGCATCAGGAGGAACTTCTTATTCCAGATTTTAAAACTGCTACAAGGCAGAACTACTTCTTTTAACATAAGAGCCATATTTATTTTTCTTGAATCTCCAAAGAAATAAATTCAATTGTGACTTTTATTAATGTTTCAATATTAACTTTGAGGCAAAGTCTCGAAGTATCTACCTCTTACAATCTTTTGCTTCTTAAAGAAGTCTAAGTATCTAAAAAAGTATTATGTAAATCTTTAACAAAAAAAAAACAAAATTTCTCATTCAAAAACCTGAAAAGTTATTTAAAATTATGTTTCTATCTTTAAAAGTTCTTGATGAACAATAACTCAAACGACCCATTTATTTCCTGACTTCAGTCGAACCCCATTCTCTAATGTATTTGTCCAATTCTAAAGTGTGAAAGTATTTTACAAGTTGTCACACATCCGGATATTCCCGATCCATTTTTAACAAAAGAAACATTCCCCCGTAAACAGTTTTTTTCTCCTTCGTTGGCGCACCATTAAATCTTTTAAACAAACACGAGCCCAACGTCCTTTTCCGATGTTTGTCCACAAGATAAACTGTACGCATTAAGTCAAATTAAAGCTAACAAACCAGTGCATGTCACGGGGCATTCAAAGGCCCCATGTATGATTAATCGTCCGTTCTTAAGCCCAACGTGCCCATAATTAATATCAATCAACACTCTAAAAGCCAGAATTAATCATGGCAGTAGGTGTTTGCCGAGGCACTGACCGTTGATTGGACAATGGCCGGACGTCTGGTCGAAACGCGGATTTATTAGATTGCGCATTTATGTTAACCTGTTTTTGTTTTTTTGATGGATGTGGACAAGTCGGACTTTACCACTCGTTGTTTCGCATTGGACTGACTATTCTACAGTTTTAAATATTTTTTTCATTACTTTTCTAAAATGCTGGATTAATAAAATAATACTTTTTAATCCTGCATTTAAGTTGAGTTTATGTGGCTTCACTTTATTTTTAATAAAATTTTAATAAATAAATAATAACTATTGACACATCCTTAAGAAATACAATTAGTTAAGGAACACTCATAATAAATTAATTAAATCCGGGACGTTTCAATGAACTAACCCAAGTCAAATGTTGGTCCGTCCAATTTATTAAAAGTACCGTCCAGACAGTGCAAATTTCCTCGGAATTATACCGAGATTAGTGCTGTCGGAGATGTAGTGGAGAAATTGCCGGGCAGATAAGACGATTTCCCTACGCCGCCCCACATGGATTTTCTCCCGCAGGAAGAGGTCGGTCCGCAGGCCCGACAGTAAATCCCCTGATATATTGCGCGAGTTAAGCGAATGTCCGCTTCACCGGTCATTTTACATATGTTATACATACAAATATACACTGACCAAACAAACGCGTCATTACCACCGGAGGATCCGTCATCCGGAAAGCTTCGGAGACGCCCGCTATGTTTGCCACTCGAAATGGATGTAGGGATGCTGGGACTTAACGGACGACACCCCAAAACGGTTTTGCACAAAAATATTTTATGCGTCCCACCTCGTGTCAATAACTGTAATTATCGCATAAACCCGAAGTGGACGAGATTGTGAAGACGGAACGAACGGTGTTATTTTTGTGGAAGGATGCGCATCGCGTCGCACGGCGAGGAGGCGGCGGTGGCATTAACAGAAGTCATCAATTACATTCGGGAGGCAGAGTCACGTCCACGGTCGGACCACGCAGAAGACGGCAATATTTCCTGGTATCGAAAACAAAAGCCCTCCTTATATATATAAGGACGGGCGTGTACCGTCGTTTTCCCAGATATACATTTTTCATGTAAATGGTGTCCAATATCGCATAAAGCAATCGTTTACAATACATAAATCCGCGCCGCCGCCACCACGGAAATCAAAACTCCTCAGATATGCTCGTTTGCTTAAGCCCCGGCTCGCAGCGGCCATCTGTCGGCGGACTCTCCTCCTCTAATCCCATACATTCTATTCTGTTTGAGGGCCTCCTATCCCGATATCCCTGCAATATTTATTGCATAATGACGGATCGGGGAAATGTCCGCGGATCTTAGGAAAAACTCACATTTCTCCACGTCTTCTAGGCCAAAACAACCAGCATTCACTGAACAATAGAAAATTTACTAAATTTGTTAATACACGATTTTGTTGAGTTTTTAATAAAATGTTACTTGTAAAGTTCCCAAAAGTTACAACATAACGTTTTATGACTGAAAGACAATAAAAACGTTGTAAGGCGTCTACAGTTCAAAATTAAGTACTTCAAGTTTGACATCTGTTTTGGAAGAAAATTAATTTATCTAGAAATAATAAAACGCAAGACAGATACTTTCATTTTAATTATTTTTTTTTAATTATTTTATCATCTGTATAATTACATTAATTTTTCATGTGATTAAAATATATTTGAACTTTCACAAGAAAATATTGTGTCTGATATTTCATAAAAAAAATTGTTATTATTATATTATTATATATTTTAATTCCAATATTGTCATTTCAAAATTTAATATTTTATAAAATTTGGAGTGAACAGAACAAATTCATTTCTTATTTTTATTATTGTATATTAATGAAAACATGATGTTCTCTATTTTAAATCTTAAAATTTCATATTTATAGTTTAAAATTAATCAACATTAGTTGACACAAAAATATGACCAAAATGTTTGATAAATATAAAATTTATTAAAAAAAATAGTATTAGTAAAAAGTTCCTAAAATTTTAACATTGATTTTATATAAAGAATGATTTAATTAACTATTTCAAGAAAGATACTGCCCATTTGATATTATAGGTTACTTTTTTAAAATACATATTAAATTTTCATCACTAATTTTAAAAGTAAAACAAATACGTTCATTTGTATATCATATAAAATCAAAAAATTTAGTATATCTTTTTTTAATTCATATATTGTAATTTCAAGTTTGAATATCTTATAAAATTTGATATGAACAGAACAAACCTATTTCATGTTTTGATTATTGTATTATACTACTTAATTAATATTGTTTATCACAGAAAAGATATTTTATAAATATAAAATTTATTTAAAAAATAATATTGGTTAAAAGCATTTAAAGAATCGACTTTACAATTGAGAATCATTTTATATAAAAAATCAAATTTTACTATTTCTTGAAAGTCTATTTCAATTGTATATAACATATTAGATTAGTTTTTTAAACTAAATTATAAATGTTCACCACTTATTTTAAATACGTGTTTCTTTCTATGTTTCTTTTTTTAAATCATATATTGTCTTTTCAAGATAAATAAAATTTTATAAATTTTGGCATAAATAGAACAAATAATTATTGATATTTATTGTCTATGAAAATTTGATATTCTTCATTTAAAATTATAAAATTTCATATCTATACTTATTAATTACTTAATTAATATTGTTTGACACAGAAAAAGATTTATTTTACATAAAAAATAATAAAATAATAGAAAATTAATGTAAAAAAATAGTCTATTTAAAATGTATATTATTATTATTAAATATTAACCTATTATTTTAAACGTATATATAGATAAATTTTTGATATAAAATAATTTAGTAACTTTTTATGTAATTAATAAGTCATTTATTTATTTTTTACAATTTGGCAAGTTCTTTTCATGATTGAACATTTTATAAAATTTGGTATTTTAAAGTTTGATATTCTTTATTTCAAATTATAAAATTTCACATTTATATTTTAAAATTAACTCTTTGATTTTGAAGTATTTCCGTTTCAAATCTGTAGAAACAATTTTTATAATAATTCATGAAAGAGCTTTTATTGTCAAAAAAAGTGAATTTACAAACTTTTATTTCAATGTTCAACGTATCAAAAATTTGAGAAAATTATTATTAATAAACAATTAGTAAAAAATAATTTATTACATTAACATTAAAATCTCAAAAAATATGTTAATTAAAAAATTAACATTATATTAACATTTGTATTAATATTTTAACAAATACCACATAATATAAAAAAAATATTTAAAGCTTAAAATAAAATTACTTAAATGGTATTATTTAAACGTGAGCTTAATAAAATAATACTAGAAAAGTAACCATAATTATTTTAAATTGTAAAATTAACATTATTTTTTAAATCTTTTATAAAATTTTAATATATAATATAATATAAAAAAATAAATTTTACGGTTCAAATGATTTTTTATTTTAAAATATTGTTAAAATCATATTAACAAATATAAGAAAAATAGTAATTACTTAATTCAATAACTGTGTTTTTACGCATACTTCTGATTTCAATATCGTTTCTTATTTTATTAGGTTGGTCAAATAACATTTCCAAAATTGTACCTAAAAATTCTGCGATTTCTTCAGTACTCTCACACCTAAAATGGTTATATTTTTAGTAAAATTATAATAAATAAAATAAATAGGCGATAAAATGAGTCGGACGCATCCCCGAAAAATGCCTTCCAATCCTCTACCAATCTGACTGCCGACTGTGCAAACGTCAACAATCCGAATCCACTTTTAATATATTCCTGTGTCCACAATGCCAAACGACACTACACGATCGGAATATCAGATCAGCGCGGGGTCCGTTCGAGCCCCCCCTGCTTCCTCCAACCACCCCCAGTCGCCCAGCCATCGGATCTCTGTGATCGGTCGCCCGCTACAGCTATGTGCTAAATTAAACTCTTCAGAATATATTAACATTTGGAGCAAGCGAGCTGAAGGAATGCGACGAGCGAGGCGATGCGACGACGTTGTTTCTGGGTCTGTGTGATGTGGACGTTCGGAGAGTGATGGCCGGGGCGGACGGTGACGGCCTCCGTTACTTTCCACTTCGTTCGAACAAAAACCGTTTTTCGTTTTGAATTTCCTAACATTTTATTCAATAACGAGACCGTTTTTTTAGCGAGAAGTCTAAACGTATCAATAAATCTAGTGTTTTGCGTCATGACATTTAATAATTTAAAAACATAAAAATATAATTGGCATTACCAAATATATGTTTATTATTTTTTAAATGTTTGGTGAATAAAATCTGAATGTAATAAATTAATTGTTTTTTGCAAAATATTACTGCTTAATATAAATTTTACAATTTTAAATAATTTATATTTTATATAATTATGCTTATTAATCGTTTTAAGAATATTTTAAAAATATAATGCAACATAACATTTTATGAGTGAAAGATGATAAAAACGTTATAAGGCGTCTACAGTTTAAAATTGTGTACTTCAAATTTGACATCTCTTTTGGAAGAAAATTAGTCTATCTAGAAATAATAAAAAGCAAGACACATACTTTCATTTTAATTATTTTTATTTTTTTTTTAATTATTTTATTTTTATTATTTTACCATCATTAATCATGATTGAAATACATTTGACCTTTTTTTCAAGAAAATTATTCCGCTTGATTATTTCATAAAAAAAATTTTAATAGTGTTTTTCAATTTCTATATTGTCATTTCAAATATTTAATATTTTATAAAATTTGGCATGAACAGATCAAATTCATTTCTAATTTTGATTATTGTATATTAATGAAAACATGATGTTCTCTATTTTAAAACATAAAATTTCATATTTATAGTTTAGAATTAATCAATATATAGCGTTTAACAAGTCTGAATTTAGAGAGAGACATCATGCATGACAGAGACAGTAGAAGTCTGTCCCATGGTGGGAGACTTACTGTCTCTATTGCACATGATGTCTTTTTTAGGATTCAGATGGATCAAACTCTTTTTGAATTTTTAATGTTTATGTGAATAAACAAATATAATAAAATAATAAATTAATAAAATGTTTATTTAATTTTTATTGTTGTTTAAATTTAACTTATTTAATTAACTTAATTAATTAAGAATTTAATTAACAAATTTTTTGGAAATAAAATGTAAATATAATATTTTTTATATTATGCCAATTTTAAAAAACATTTAATATAAATTTTACAATTTTAAATATTTTATATTATAAATAATTTTATTCTATGTTACAATATTATTTCAAAATTCAAAAGAATAAAAATGAAATTGATATAAATTGTATTTGTTATTATTTTAAATTTGAAAATTAAATGTCAATGTAAAATAAATTAATAATAATCTACACATCTATACATATAAATAAAATTGGAGTGTCTGTTTGTAATATTGAAATAACCGTTTTTTACTACATGCATATGGATATAAATACGGTACATACACCAAAATAACATTTTTTACAATTTTTGTCTCTTTGTCTGTCTGTCTGTTTGTTCCCGCTAATCTCTGAAATGGCTGGACCGATTTTGACGGGACTTTTATTGGCAGGTAGCTGATGTAATAAAGAGTAACTTTTATTTTAGAAAAATTCTTTAATTTTAGAAAAATAAAGTAATGTTGCAATGTCCAAGTACTGTCCAGTACCATGCGCAGCTCACGCGCATGCACGACTGGGCCGTCACGTCGTGTGCCTCCCACCACTTTTCCCACCAACGATTGATTGATAGTTTGATTTTATTCTTATCTTATCTTAATTCAAAATATTTTGTTACATTTTTACTGCTTTCCTTTTTCAACTTTAAGTAATAATTATAAATAATTACAAATTAAGTACATTTGTGTTCAATATTCAGATTAACATTGAAATTGATAAATTATTTATAGGTTATTTTATTTAGTTAGTAACGTTGATAGTTGTTTTTTTCTAATATTTAGTTATGCCTAAAAGAAAGTCAAGTCTCTCTAAAAACATGAGAAAGGCCAGAAAGTCGTCTTACAAATTGTAGATTATGAATGTCTATGTCTAGGTCGTATGAGAGTAGTTCTGAGAGGGATGAACGATTACAACTAGATAGAACGCGTCATTCATTGTTAAGGGCTCAAGAATCTTTGGAATCTCGAGATCAGATATTCAACACACTATCGGACGAAGTCGCGAGTACAGCTAGTATTATATATAATATAATAAAATTTCTGCAATATTAAATATTTTTTAATACTTTTTTAATATTTTTAATAATGTATTTAAAATAACATTTATAAATATAAAAATATAATAAATTAATAGAAATAGTACTATAATTTAATATTTATTATTGTTTTTCAATTTAATTTATTTAATTAACACAATTTTTTTAAGAATTTAATGTCAATATAATAAGTTAATTTTTAAATATTTGTATAGAATATTTTGAAATCTTAAATTATAATATAAATCCTTCAACATTAAATATTTAAACATTTAAGAAATGAAATTAAAAAAAAATAAATAATTTATTTTTTGAGAATTTGATGATAATATATTTATTTATTAATAATTATTTTTTATAAAATACTTTTGAAATATATTAAAATATACAAAAAATAAAATGTAGTTAAATTAAATTTAAAAATATTTTTATAATTTTAAAATTTTTTATATAACTTCTAATATTTTTATTAATCCTATCGTAAAAAAAATTATTGGTTAATTAACGAAATTTTTAATAATGTTTAAAACATTATTACATCTTAATTGTATAAATAAATTTGTTTGAGTTATACAAAAATATTTAAAATTGTCTAATGTTTTAAATATTGATGTTTATACAGGGAAAGTGAATCGGAATATTGATCGAGATCAGAAAGCGAACGTCGTCGAAAATAATGCCCATCAATTTAGCATACAAAGGCATTTTTTCGGTGGGCCATTAAGCAAATTAGCGAATGTAATTATAACGAAAATTCTCTCTCGATTGTTTGTAAACGAATCTTTGTTCTCCACCGGGAGATCGGGTCGCGCAAGCCGTTTTAATGACGTCGCCTTTTCGGAGCGAACGGGGAAATTGCATACGCATTCAGCGCCGCATCGAATTCAGATGCATAACCCGGGCACCGTGATGAGCATGTGACATGCGACTTCGTGTTTTGCGACATCCACCAAACAATCGGCCCCGATGCTATCGCCGATCTGCATTAAAACGGTCCCCGTGTTATTAGTTTTTCAAAAAAATACCAAAGACCCGTCCGGACTCCATGCCGGAGTTTCTATGATTGCATTAAATTTACATGATCGCCTGGTTAGGTTTGATGTTCATTTAAATGCGGCGAGATTTATTGCCCAGATCGCGATACCGAACTGAGATAGTTCATCGATCCGACCGACTGTTTCGCGACGATTTATGTAAATTAAATTATTAAAATGTCAAATTAAATAATAATAATTTTGAAATACATTAATTAAATAAGTTAAAAAAAAAAGTAAAATTTATTATTTTACGTTTCTAATAAAATTTATGTTATTTTTTTATATTTATTAATATGATTAATCACTTAAACTTTAAAATTTCATTTTTTAAATGTAGGATTATCAAATAAAATATTTCTTCTATTATTTTTGAAAAAATATTAGAAATTGTAGAATTTATATTATCTTTGGTAGAATATTATATTTTTTTTAATATTTTTATATATTATAATATATATATATATATATATATATATATATATATATATATATATATATATATATATATATATATATATATATATATATTATAATATATGACCTAATTCCATACGGTCAAATTCCATATGATCAAAATCCATACGATCATTTTCCATATGATCAAAATCCATACAATCATTTTCCATACGATTAAAATCCATATGATCAATTTCCATGCAATAAAAATCTATAGGTAAAATCCATACGATTAAATTCATATTGATTAAATTACATAGTTTCACTTTAATAACTTGAATTTGAATGAATTTTTATTTTTTTACTAATACTAATTTCCTGAAAAATCATTAAAAAAGTAAAAATAAATAATTCTAATTCTTCCTGGATTCCCCAAAAATTACTAAAAACGTAAGAAAAGAAGACATAATCATTTTATTAAAAGATAGGAGAATTAAGGAAAAAGATTTAAAATTTATTTATTTATTTTAAATATTAAATTAAATAATTTAAATAATTAATTATATATTATATTTTATTTTTCGTAACATATTGTAATATTACTTTAAAAAATATATAATTCATAACATCAAATTTTCAAAAATTTATTAGTTAAATAAATTAAATTTAAAAGTTAATAACAATAATTTAATTATTAATTTCTTAATGAATTATATTTATTAACATGATTTAAATAAAAAATTAAGTTATTAAACCGTAAACAAAAAATTGCAGAAGGAATAAGAAAAAATAACATTTTATTAATTTCTTAATTTATTAATATGATTTAAATAAAAAATTAGGTCATTAAAACTTAACCAACAAATTCTAGAAACAATAAGAAAAAATGATTTAAAATTATAATTTATTTTTTTTTTTTTTAGTTTATTGAATACATTAAATTAAAAAAAAAAAACAATTAATTGTTAAATAAGTTAAATTAAAAAACAAAAACAAAATTAAACAACGATATTTTTACTAATATTTTATATTAATTACTATTTTTTAAAATTACTATAAAATTCATAATTGAATTGAAAAAGTAATAAATAAGTAACAAACTATTTGAATCCTTGAAAAATTAATATGTAATATTTTTGTTAAATTTATGTTGAAAGTTAAAAATAAATAAAATAAAACAAAATGGTGAAATAAAATTTTTTTATTGAAATGAATGAATTTATTAAAAACTAATTAAAAATATCTATACATATTTGCAAAGGTGGTGGATGCGCCAGTCACATCAATTAATTGAATACTTTTTATTTCATGTCTTGCTTCTTCTATTTTAATATCTATGATACTCTCTTTTATATTTGTTCAATAATTATAACAATTTTATATTTAGCAATTTTAATATTTTTAATTACCTGACACATTAAACAAAATTTTAATGTTATTGAATAAATATAACTAGAATTACTAACTATTAATAATTATAACCTTTAAAATTAAATAAATCACAAGTATAAACAATCAATGTATTATCTCACAAATTAGTTGACAAAGGACACTGCAATAAAACAAAACGATTATTTTTATTACGGTCGTAATTCTACTTTAATTAAATATTGTTTACATGTAAACTAGCATTTAACTTACTTTAAATGGGTCCTCGTTTATTTTTAACAAGATATCATACAACTAATTTAATAAGACAATTGTATTTAATTTTACAACATAATGAAATCGTCCCTAATTAGTCCAATTACCGTAATTATGCCGCAAAACTAATTTGAATAGTAGTCGTTGCATTTAAATGTTTGAATTATAATAATTACGGAAATATACACTCATCAACATTGTTAATAAGCTCCTTGTGAAACGCATAAATTGTTTACGAAAACATCTGTGCAATAATAAAATTTAATTGACTCATAGTTCTATAAAACGTCGCAAGAACCGTAAATAAACCTCTTAAGACAACAATTAGCGTAATTCAAAAACAATTTTTGGCAGTGCCTCAGTGTATATATTCGTCGTAGAACCGAAATAATAAGTGGGATTCTAGTAGTGAGCGCGGCATCAGATTAAATTATTCGTGGCGTTTTTATAGTTTAATGACATCCATATATTTTTATGCTAATGGTGTTTAATTGTTTGTGACCGAAAACGGTACAATCAAAATTAAACGCACGATAAAAAAAAGGTTAATTATTTCCTTCCGGAATTTTTTATTTCCCTTCAGTCAGTCGGCGAGTGACTTTTTTTAATGTATTTTCCGTAAATGCCTGCTGTTTAATTCCAGCGTGCCGCGTTTCGGATTGACGTAATTTATGTCGCCTTCGAAGTCGACGTTAGGCGCCCTTTTCGTTTGATGCGCCTGCCCAATCGTTTGTTGTTCTTCGATGTGCGTTCAAATTTTATTGAATTATACCGTTTATTTGACAATATTTTTTAGTACAATAAATTGGTGAAACTGAATAATAGTTGAAAATATTTAAATTTCTGACATTCTTCATATTGATGATCAATGCCTAGATTTATTGTATACACAATCCATTTAAGATAAAAATATTCGTGTAAGTTATTTTATTTATGACCCAATTTTAATGAATAATAGCTTAAAAGATAGACAATAAAAATGTTTATGCATGCTACACAAATCATTTCTGGTCAAAAGGGGTCTACTATATTATACTTCACTTACTTACTTTAATACAATCAATAAACTAACTCTAACTAACTAATTAAGTTTATTTATTTATCACTTTAGTATTTGCTGGTATTTTTAAAAGTGTATAAATTAAATATTTAATAGTTGGGGAACTTAGTATAAAATCATTAAAAACATGTTAATATAGACCCCTGCTAGCTAATATAGAAACAAAAGTTTCAGGGTTATTTCTATTTTAAATGACCCACGCTGTATATTTTCTAACTAATAATTTTAAATTTACACCATTAAAATTATTAAATTTTAAAAAATTCATATAAAAATGAATAGTTTAGTTTTAAATTATGAACAATTTGAAAAAAAAATTAATTATTCTTTAATTGTTTTCTGATTCACAAATTTATTTCACTTTAATTTGTTGAATTTTTTTAACTCCTCATAATAAATTAAAAAATATGGCTTACATTTCTTTTGATTTATTTCTCGCATTTCATAAGCTTCATAAATTATTAATCCTTACGAGATTTATTTCTTTATTTATTTATTTATTTATTTATAATATTACTATAACATACTATATATATTATTTTCTATACCAACCAATAGAGATTTATTACAATAATTTAAAAAAATAAAAAATCTAATATAAGTAATTATTACTTGTCAATCAATCAACCTATATGTGGGAATTAATGTTTTAAGTTAATATTTGATATACTGACGTATTTATACCATAGTTAACTTGATCAGAAACATTCAATTATGTCTTATTAATGAGATCTGGTATACTTACATACATATTTCATATCAATGATTTTTTCCATTACTAGACAGTAATAGACATCTGTAGAGTGATATTGAAAACATATTTAAAAGATGTAACGGTTATATTTAGATATTAAAAATAAAATATATGGACGATAATAAAAAAAAATAATAAAAAATTAAAATATTTTTAGATTTCTAGTTTAATTTTTCATAACTAAATTTGATGTTACTAAAAATACTCATGAACGTAAATTACGAATAAAAACTAAATATATAAATAAATCATAATCATAATTAAATTTTATTCTATTGTCAATAATAATAAAGATAGAATAAGAATAAAAACTAAAAATAATAAACATACAATGTGGATCATTTAAAAGAAAAACACCGGTCTAAATTTTTATTTACATTTAGATTTAAATAAAATATATTAACAGTATATTAGAAAGTTATTCTTTAAAATCTTCATTAAGTAAAAACATACATTACATATTTGTTTTCATTTCAAATAAACCACACTCTACATTTTTAATAAAACGACTATTTTAAATTTATATAATTAAAATTATTAAACAAAATATATAAATAAAAAGCCAAAATATCTTTAATGTATCTAGTTTTATTTATCATAATTAAATTTTAATGTTATCTATAATAATTTAATTAAATTAAAAATAAAAATTAAATTAAACAAAATTGAATAAATTTTATATTATATTACCATTGGTATATACTATATGAATTTTAAAAATAATAAAAATACAGTGTAGGTCATTTAGGAGGGAATTTTTTTTATTCAATTTTAATAACATATATTAAAAATACATTTTTTGTTAACTGTCAATTGAAGTATTATTTATTAAAATTAGCAGTTTTTCCACTCCAGATAGACTATACTGTATATAAAATAACTAATCTAAAATTATATCACATCATTATTATATTATTATATTATCATTTATTTAATATAATTTAAATAAAATTAACTAGTTTTAATTGTTTTCTGTTTCACAAAATTATTTCACATAATTAATTGAGTTTTACTTAACATTTCTAAAAAAGTGTGTGGGTGCGATCATTCCTGTAACAGAAAAAGTAAATAAAGATTATTTAAAATTATTTTAACACTACTAAATAAACATAAACAAAACAAAATAAAAAATAAAAGCTGTATGTAACAAAATTGAATAATTATTTATATTTAAAATTGTTTAATTAGTTTATCTGTATGTTAAATATAATAGAAATACATTTGGACTTGTTATAATAGAAACATCCACGTTATTTATAATAGGATTTTAATTAATAATAGCAAAATGATATAATAACACATAGTTTTGAGTATTATTTATTCTGTAAAAAAGTTACAAGAGTATTTCCAACTCAAATGGATCATGCTGTATATTTTTATTATATTTTTGTATTAAAGATAACTATTTTTATGCACCCCATTAAATAGATATATGCAAAGTAGCCCTAACAAATTAATATAGTATTTTCCATTTCTTCAGATTTATTTATCGCATTTCTCTGTTAGCCACAGTCTCCATAAATCATTAATCCTTACGAGATGTATCTATTATTTATAAAAAAAGTGTCAGTGGGAATTTCCATCCATTTAGTGGATTCGTCGTCGACAGCCCCGGTCCCCGGATAATTTATCGGACACCGGACAATGTGTGTGTGTGTGCGGATTTTCGTCGCTTTCCACAACAATAAATAACGCCGTAATTGGATGGTAATTAATACAATAACTGCGGTCCAACGTTAAAAGCCTCTCGAAACGAAACGAAAACGAAAAAAGGATAAGAAAAAAAAAATAAAAAAATAAAGAGTGGAATCCCGAAGTCCAGAAATCCGCTGAGTTATGGCGACCGGGTGGTGCGGGACCCCGATCCTTTCCCCCCCTGTTCGAGTTCATATACACACATACATATTATATGCAATTATAATTCTCCGTGCATGATCCCCGAGAAAATGGAGGGGTTTGGGGTGGGGGGATGTTATCCGCCATATTGTAACCGCCCCCGCGTGCCGTGGCCCCGCCCGCTGTCCGTCTCGCTCCCTCAACGCGGCCGCACGCGAGCCCCCTCTCGCTCCCGCTATGTATATCATACATCGCGTAGTGAGCTCAAATAATTTTAATGGATCGCGAGAAAGAATCAGTTTGGCTCGGGAGCCGGGAAGAAATTTGGACGAGCACACACACACACACATGCACGGCGAAAAGGGCTGCCGGAGTTACGGAGGGCGGCGGGGGTTCGCGGGGGGTTTTTGGTAGAGAATGGCCTGCCGGGTGCTCCTCTCGTCGTTGCTTTTTCTCGGATTCGGCGGCGATTTTCTTTTATTTCATTCCACGAGGAATCTTTTGTGTTTTATATCGCGTTTTGTTTTACGTAAAAATTTCTCTCTCCCCGCTGCTCCGCTCCACTCCGCCGCCGCCGCCACCTCCTCCTCCACGTCCTTTTCCTACAACTTTTTACCGTTCTCGAGTGGGAATTAATTTTGCAGATGTTTCGGCTTATGTAAAGCGGACGGACGTTTCTTATTGATTCGGCCTTAATGCGCGACTTCGGCCCCCTAAAGTCATTTAAAGGACATTTCCATAAAGGTTTTTCATTTCTATTATGCGTACTTCGCTCGCTCCTTGTACTTATGACTTTATGTTGCGTAATGCGAAAAAAATGTTATTCCTTTTAATATCAATTGATAAGGTCAAATGAAAATTTATAATTTTAAAATTATTTTTACATCTTTTTTTATTTTTGTTATTTAAATTTAGTATTTGTACTATTTGTAAAATTATATCAGTCAGTAAAAATGTTAAATTAAATATAACCAAATATTATATTTATATTTATTATAATAAATGAACTGCAATGTTATTTTGAAATGACTAATAAATTATTAAAAATTGTCTAATTGCAAAATAAAATAAACAATAAAAAAATATAAATGTGTTAGTTGCAAAATGTTAAAAAAATATTTAATTAAAATTATTATAAAATTATATCTATCAAAAATGTAAAAAATCCTTCTATTGTTAAATATGTAATTAAGCAACAATAAACTTTTCATAAATATGCATTTTTAATATAATGAAACAATAATTCAAAAATAAATGTAATAGTAATTTCTTCAAAAATATTAAAAATATAACAAATTTTAAAAATTATATTGTGTATAAAAATGTGTAATTGTATATATAATGATAAAAATTTATTAATTTCTACAAAAATTTAAAAAATGTAACAACATATACGTAATAATAAAAATGTAATAATTAGTTAAAAAATAAGTAATGTCTATTATTAAGCTTAATTAAGTTCTAATATTAAGCTAAATAAATGAAAATAAAAAAAAATATATTTTCTACTGAAAAACAAAAAAAATTAGACATTAATGAATCATAAAAACGTATAATATAATGAACGTAATAGCAAAAATGTCATATTTCCTTAAAAAATAATAAAAACAAAAAAATATTAAATAATAAGTAATTTCTATTATACTATATAAATAAACTACAAAATATACTAAATGCAATAAAATTTAAAAAATAATTAACATATTGAAAAAAATATTAATGAAAATAAAAAAATATATATTTTCTACAGTAAAACATTAAATTAGACAATAATGAATCATAAAAATGTACAATATAATAGAACAATAACTTAAACAAAAAACAAATGTAATAGTAAAACTGTAATATTTTCTTTATAAAAAATTAAAAATACATTAAAACTAATAATTTCTATTATAAATCTTTGTAAAATGGTAAAATACGTCTAATTACACAAGAAAAACTACTAAAGCAATAAAATTTTACAAGATAATTCATAGGTATATTGAAAAAAAAAATAAATAAATAAATTAGACAATAAAAATAAAAACTTTTCTATGGTATATTTTTAGAATTAATTTAGTATAATGAAATAATAACTTAAAAAATTATATGTAATAATAAGTTTGTAATAACTAAAAATAAAAAAAGATATTAATATTAGTAATTTCTATTATAAAGCTTTGTAAAATTTATTTAATTTTCACAAGGAAAACTACAAAAATATAATAAATACAGTAAATTTTTAAATATAATTAATATATTGAAAAGGAAAATAATAGAAATTTAAAAAAAAATTATTTTTTGCAGTAAAACACTAAATTAGTACAATAATGAATCATAAAAATTAAAAACTTTTCTATAGTGTATTTTTAAAATTAATTCAGTATCATTATACTATAATAATTCAGTATCATTATATTTATAATAATATAAAAAATATATTTAATAGTAAAAATGTAATAGATTGTTTAAAAAATCATTGAAAATCTTTTTATAATATTCTAAATACATTTCGCCTAATTACATAAGAAAAGCTACAAAAAATGTGCTAAATATAGTAAAATTTTAACAGTTATTCAATAATTAATATATTAAATTAATTAAAAAGACACTTTCAAGTTTATTAGCTGTTAAATTCAGCTACAAAATTTTATAAAATGGTAAAAAAGTAAAAAGTTCTCTCAATTAAAACCACCAACAACCATCAATTGTAATAAAAATGTGTATTTGAGTTTTATCAAAATGGATAACATTTTTTGAAAATTATATTCTAATCAAACACAATAAAGTAATTTCAAATTGTAAAACATTTTTGATAATCAATTTCTCCTTAGTTTATTTTTAAATTCAGAAGAAAATTAGTAAATTTATAAACAAAATAATAAATTGCTTTTTTAACAAACATTTTAATTCCCTAGACCCTGTTGAAAAATATCTTTTTTTTTCTATTTTGACATAAAAAGTCACTGTACAAAAAATTAACCAAACATTAATTATAAATTAAGCACCCAGTATACTTGTTTTAAAAATTTTATTGGATATTTAAGTTTAGCATTATTAAAAATTGATGTGTATTAAATTAAAAACCCATTTTTTAATTTAGTTTAGAATAAAAATAAAATAAAATGTGTTTTTTAACTACTGTATTAAAAATTGTAAAAATTAATATTTCTATATATTTTGCAAATAGATTTATTTATTTATTTATTGACAAAAGAATCTGAGAGTGTTTTAAAATTTTCGTCCAGTAAAATAACGTTTTATATTATCATACATGTATTTTGTAGTCAATTTTCGGCTACACCATTGACAAATGTGAAACTAATCGCGTCAGCATAAAAAGACAAAATAAAGCGGAAAACGACGGGACGGGAGAACAATGTTGTTTACAGAACATCCGAACCATACGTATAAGGACACAAATTGCAGTGACACGGCTTAAACTCGATATAGACGTTGCCCTATTATTTTATAATATAAACGTGTAGAATATATATATACACATTCTTTTTTTCCGTGGCAATTTGCGAAATTGTTCACAGACAAGCGACAACATCGACTCTAAACAATATCAATTTACGTTGTGTACGTACACAGAGGGGCCGTGCAACCGAATAAAAACGGATACGGAGCAAAGAACAAAAAAATAACTGGAATGAATATAACAATAGGTGTGAAGAAAACTCCAGCCGGTGGAATATATATATATATATATATATATATATATATATATATATACGTAGAGAGAACAAAAACAACTAATTTTTAGCAAAGAGAAAAAGAGAAAAAGGGAAAAAATATTTATAATTCTCGAATAGAAAAGAAGTAAACGTGTCTCAAGACGTGGATGCAAGGGGTGGCGGGGACCGCCGATCTAACACAGTTCTGGACTCGCGACAATTTTTAATTTCCTCATATTTTTTCCTAAATTATAATTAACTAATTCGAATATGTTAATTTATGCATAAATACCTTAATTAAACAATACCAAAGTAATGAACTAAAAGTTTTGTGAAATTATGATAAAATTAAGAACATTTGTTAAATTTGAATTAAATATCTAAATTTATTTGTTGTTAATTTATTTATAAAAAAATAAAAATTTAAAAATAATTTAATTATAAAATTATACTGATTTTTCTATTGTAATTTCTTAAAAATAATGTATAAAAAAATTACTAATTAAAGTCAAATTGATAATTTCTATTATAAAATTGTTGATAAAAAAATTTAATTAGAAACAAATTTATTTTTAATAATTCAAGTTCAAGGTAGAAAATGATAAAAATTCTTAGGTTGATATTTATATATTGGTATTGATATATTGAATATTTTTGTTGAATAAATATTTTTATTTTAAAAATATTTTTCTGATCAAGATGAAACAAGACATTTGAATATAAGATAATACGAAGGAATGCTAAATAATTTTAATGGAAAATCGTGAATTTTTAAAATTATATAATATTTTTGAGTAATATATTCAAAAATTCAAATTAGGGATGAATAAATGTGAAAAAACCCAATCCCTTGGAAAAACCAGGAACGTAGTACGTTACCCGATTAACATGATTAAAAGCGTCGGAAAAATGGGTTCCGTCCGTCCCTGTTGGATGCAGGAAGGGAACGGCGAAAAGAATATGATTCCCCCGGGAGAGCAAAGGACGGCCAACTTAATTGCTTGTTGGAGGGAGCGAGAGGCAGCCGAGTATCCTGGACAAGTCTTGCATATATGATGATATAGACAAAGGAATTGTAATATCTCTGCTCTGCCGCTGGAGCTCCTGCTTTACCTCTTCGCCGCGGACCCGTGGCCGCCCTCCCCCGTCTCCACGCTCCCCCGCGTCCGGCCGTCGTCCTCATCGCGTTCGCCTCCTTTTGCCCGTTTATCTTTTAAGATTTTTTTTACATGTCCTAAGATAATAAATTGCATGATGGAGCTTTGCACGTGTGTTGGTTACGTTCTAATTAGGTTTTATGTCGCTAATGTTGGGATATATGTGCTTGCCTGAGTGGCAATATATATATGTTTTAGGAAGCCATAATTTAAATTTGTTCAAACTACATATATAATTAATTAATACTATCCTGTACTCCCAAAAATATTAAATTAAAAAGCACCTTTTCTGTGTATTTTGATTTAAAAATTTATTTATTAAAATAAATACAAATTTTTTGAAAATATTGTTCTAGTCAAATACAATAAAAAAATTTCAAATTTTAAAACATCTTTCATAATCAATTTTTCCTTAATTTATTTTTAAATTCAAAGGAAATTCATAAACAATACATTAAGTTGCTTTTTTAAGAAACATTTTAATTCCCTCGACTTACTGACAAATATCTTTTTTGTCTATTTTGAGTTAAAAAGTCACAGTATAAAAAAATAATTAATTAATTATAAATTAAGTACCCAGTATACTAATTTTAAAATTTGTATTGGATACTTAAATCTACCATTATTGAAAATTTTTGTGAACTAAATTTTATAAAAATTAAATAATTAAGGAAAAATAAAACAAATAAATAATAATAATAATATTTAACATATCTTAATTAAGGACAATGTCTTAGAAAATCTTTAATCTTCATTATATTAAGTATATATATATATATGTTTTTAAATATTAAACATTTTTTATACTTAATTTATTTAGAAAATTAGTAAATTCTGAAACAAAATATTTAATTGCATTAAGGAAAATTTTAATTCTCTTGACTTGCAACAAATATTTTTTTGTGTATGTCCCTTTGCGTTAAACAGTCATTACACATAGAAATTATGAAATACTAATTATGAAATACTAATTATAAAAGAAGCTCACTAGACCAGTTTTAAATATTTTATTGTGTACTAAATTTTATGAAAATTATATAATAAATTTAGAGAATAATTAAGAAAAAATTAAAACAAATAGAGAATAATTTAAGATATTTTAATTAAGAGCAATAAATTAGAATTAGAAAATCTTTATATCTTTATTATATAAGTATCCTGTATATGTTTCTAAATAAATTAAACATTTTTTATAATCAATTCATGCTTAATTTATTTGTAAATTGAAAAGAATATTATTAAATTCAGAATCAAAAAATTAAATTGCATTTTTTAAGAAAAATTTTAATTCCCTCGATTCTTGACAAATGAGACTTAACTAAATACTAATTATAAAAGCACTCAGTATAGTAGTTTTAAAAATTTTATTGAATATTTAATTATTATTGTATAAATTAAAAATTTGAATATTTAAAACAACTGTATACTAAATTTTATGAAAATTTTGTAGTTCGTACACAAAATAATGAATAAAAAGTAAAATAAATAAATACTTTAGTTAAATAAATTTGATTGTTAGAATCTCTTAAAATTTATTGGTCATTACATAAAAATCACTCAGCATATATTTCTAAATTGTAAACATTTTTTAATTATATACTTAATTAATATTAATCTATAATAAATTTCTTAGAATTATGACATGATTAATATTAAATATCAAATATACTGAAATAATTTAATAAGATGAAATATTTTTAATACCTCTAGTTATTCATATTTTATATTTTTAATCTAATGTTAACATAGACAATTTTAACACCTCATTTACCTGTAATAACTATATAATGGAAGTATTGAAAGAAATAAAAAGTATTATTATTTCCCAAATATATATTCGGTTACTTCCTACTTGTAATTGGTAATAAAGTGAGATGATCCCATTGGCCTGAAAGTTGCATCTCATCCATGTGATAAGAATGGCAATGAGACGAAAAGATCGGTTCGTTCGAACATTAATTTCACTGTCACAGACCTCCTCCATTTTCCCTTTTGGTTGTTTGTGCACATTTCATTTATTCCCCATATATGGAAGCGACACCAAACTTCCCCGCCGCCGCGCCGCGCCCGGGACGCCATTAAACGGGAACCCAGTATTAGCGCCGTCCGGGAAGAACAAAAGGGAAAAAGGGAGGAGGGCGAGAAGAGCGCGGCCCATTAGACGGAATATGTGTAGATATTAATATTTCTTTCTTTCTCGTTCGCATCGTTCGGCCGCGATGAAATATGATCGGGCACGCGTTCACCAGTGACAGGTGCCGAAAGGGGCGACGCCGTTTCCATCCAGCGCAGGACGGGCCCTGATAAATTGAAGTGGACCTCGGGCCCGCTCTCGGTGACGGTGACGTCGGGAAAAAAGATTACACTAGGATTCAATCCACGTCCCGCGATATATACCCCGGTTTGACAATAAGCTGGACGGGCCCACGGAATCGGCCTCTTCCTCATATTACTCCTGCGAACGCGTCATGACGGTGCAATGGACGATATTCTAGACGGTCATAACTAGATCCTTCTTCTCTTTTCAAGTTTTGAGACAATTATGTAACAATATAAAGAATACGTTATTTTCTAATGAAAACCTTTCTGTTCCCTATGGATCTTAATTTACTGTAATCTCCATCTTATAATGATCAAAAACTTTTAAATAATACATTTTAGAAACAAGCATAATATTGTAAGGATCTTCAATTTCACTCATTAAGGTATTAAAAAAATTATAGATTATATATAATTTTGGAAATAAATACATTCATTAATTCATATATTTATTTAAGAAAATTTTAACATATAACATATCTATGTAATTTAATATCAAAAATATGATAATAATTATTTAATCATTTCATTATTCTATTTATTATTTATTATATTTATATTTATTTATTTATTATTATTATTTAATTATTATCATTTTATTATTCTTTACCATATTTAATACTTTCAAAATCATTAAAAATTTAAGGTTATTTATTGTTTCAAGCTTCACGAATAAAAATTTCGGTTCAAATTTATATTATTTACATTTTCACCCCAGGAAAATATCTGAATTTAAAATAAAATTCATTAAAAAATTATATAAAATAAATTAAATAATTTAAACAAATAAATTAGATTAAAATTGGGAACTCTAGTTTAAATAAACTAAATAAATTAAATCAAAATTTGTAATTTTGAAAACCCTTGTATAAATAAATTAAATAAATTTAAAAATCAAATAAGTAATAAATTAAATAAATTAATATAAATTAAATAAATTAAATAAATTACATAAATTAAATAAATTAAATAAATTAAATAAATTAAATAAATTAAATAAATTAAATAAATTAAATAAATTAAATAAATTAAATAAATTAAATAAATTAAATAAATTAAATAAATTAAATAAATTAAATAAATTAAATAAATTAAATAAATTAAATAAATTAAATAAATTAAATTAAATAAATTAAATAAATTAAATAAATTAAATAAATTAAATAAATTAAATAAATTAAATAAATTAAATAAATTAAATAAATTAAATAAATTATTAAATAAATTCAATAAATTCAATAAATTCAATAAATTCAATAAATTCAATAAATTCAATAAATTCAATAAATTCAATAAATTCAATAAATTCAATAAATTCAATAAATTCAATAAATTCAATAAATTCAATAAATTCAATAAATTCAATAAATTCAATAAATTCAATAAATTCAATAAATTCAATAAATTCAATAAATTCAATAAATTCAATAAATTCAATAAATTCAATAAATTCAATAAATTCAATAAATTCAATAAATTCAATAAATTCAATAAATTCAATAAATTCAATAAATTCAATAAATTCAATAAATTCAATAAATTCAATAAATTCAATAAATTCAATAAATTCAATAAATTCAATAAATTCAATAAATTCAATAAATTCAATAAATTCAATAAATTCAATAAATTCAATAAATTCAATAAATTCAATAAATTCAATAAATTCAATAAATTCAATAAATTCAATAAATTCAATAAATTCAATAAATTCAATAAATTCAATAAATTCAATAAATTCAATAAATTCAATAAATTCAATAAATTCAATAAATTCAATAAATTCAATAAATTCAATAAATTCAATAAATTCAATAAATTCAATAAATTCAATAAATTCAATAAATTCAATAAATTCAATAAATTCAATAAATTCAATAAATTCAATAAATTCAATAAATTCAATAAATTCAATAAATTCAATAAATTCAATAAATTCAATAAATTCAATAAATTCAATAAATTCAGTAAATTTAGTAAATTCAGAAAATTTTAACTTTAAAATTCACCAGAATGATAAAAAATATATATTAAATCATATCATAAATTTATGATAGACATTATAAAAATTCCTTTATGCAATGTATATTGAAGCTTATAAATTTATTAGAATTAAATTTATTATAAATTTATTAGAGTTAAATTTAAAATTTATTAAATTAAAAACAATATGTTTATCATGCATTAATCATCGACAATTTTGATGAATAAAGTAGCATAGTAGCATCCCTAAAAATCGTCGTCTATGAAAAGGAAGTGACAAACCTAAGAGCTTACCACGTCGTACAAAAAATACAAAAATTAAATTATATTTTCGATGTGTCAGCGACGTTATTAAGTATAGCTCACATAGTTGGCATTATTTTTTCCCAAACCCCTCCCTTAATCCCCACAATTCATCCTAAAAACATTCATTCGGTAAAATTACAAACTTTTTCTTCGTTCAACAATAAAAATAACACGGACATTAATGCATGCAGGTCTTAGAAGTTACACCGAACCGGGCGCATTGCATTATCCTAACCTTCTTGCATTCAAAGGAATATAAATTGGCTTTGCTCACGCTTTTATTACTGGTCCTAAGCCCTCGCATGTCCTCGGGGCCCCAAATGTCTGCATTTATGCCATTTCGCAGGATTTAATTTAAATTTTAGACTGGCGTAGTTAGATAACCGTACGTCCAGGTCCGCATGTGAGTGTGTGGGGAAATGGGAATACGAATGATAATGCTTGCGAATTCGAAAACGTATGCAACAACGTACTTCGGGCCTTTTCGTTTATTTATGGTGTTCGCCCGTGCGGACGTTCCGTTTAATGATTTATCATTTTGATTAAACGAATTTTTTTTGTGTTTGCACGACGTTAATGTATCAAATAAAAAGATTCGAAACAGTTCAGCCAAGTTAATTTATCTTTCGTTCCTTATATAATTTAAGACGTTGCATAAGGAGGTGCACACCAGCGAAGATTATCATCTAACGTTGACGTCGTTGCGCTTTTCCTTTTTCCTAGTTTATGTACACGGACTAGCAAACTTATATCTCCTGAAAGCATCTTACAAGTCACTTAAACGTGATGGCAATATTTATCGCTTGGAATCTTATTTGGAATTATTTTAAAACACAATCCATAAACTAACATCAAAGAAAACTAAACTACGTTATTATAGTTCAACACAATATAAATTTATGTATGTTATTTTCGAATAGAATTATTTTTATTTAGTGAAAATGCATTGGTTACTTAATCTTCTTTGAAGTAAGATGAAAATAGAATTACTAGTAAATCAAAAATTATATTAAAAGGAGAATTTGACGTAAAGAAAAGAATATTAAAATTACAAAAGCAATTACTTTCCAGAGAGAGAGATATGATACATTTGGGCTACTTATTATTGACTCAGATTGTTATGTTTCAAAATTGGCAAGTCTTTTTCGAAGCATTTTACAGTGCTAATACTATATAAATTAAGATTGAACCAAAATGTGTTCATACTAAATGTATAAAGTAAAATACTTGTAATGTACAATACAACTGAAAATAATAATACAGGTCAAAATAAAACATTGGAAATATTTCTTATTATGTCTTTTTACCTAGGAAATTTCAGTTATTCACTAATTGTACTCCAACTGTATTCTCCATCATATCAACAAATAAATAATCAATAAATTCAATAAATTAAGTAAATTCAGTAAATTTAGTAAATTCAGTTAATAATTCAGTTAATAATTCAGCTAATAATTCAGTTAATAACTCAGTTAATAATTCAGTTGATAATTCAGTTAATAATTCAGTTAATAATTCAATTAATAAATAATTCAATTAATAATTCAGTAAATTCAGTAATTTCAGTAATTTCAGTAAATTCAGCAAATTCAGTAAATTTAATAAATTCAATAAATCAATAAATTCAGTAATTTCAGTGAATTCAATAAATTCAGTAAATTCAATAAATCAGTAAATTCACTAATTTCAGTAAATTCTGTAAATTTAGTAATTTCAGTAAATTCAGTAAATTCAGTAAATTCAGTAAATTCAGTAAATTCAGTAAATTCAATAAATCAGTAAATTCACTAATTTCAGTAAATTCTGTAAATTTAGTAAATTCAGTAAATTTAGTAAATTCAGTAAATTCAGTAAATTCAGTAAATTCAGTAAATTCAGTAAATTCAGTAAATTCAGTAAATTCAGTAAATTCAGTAAATTCAGTAAATTCAGTAAATTCAGTAAATTCAGTAAATTCAGTAAATTCAGTAAATTCAGTAAATTCAGTAAATTCAGTAAATTCAGTAAATTGAGTAAATTCAGTAAATTCAGTAAATTTAGTAAATTCAGTAAATTCAGTAAATTCAGTAAATTCAGTAAATTCAGTAAATTCAGTAAATTCAGTAAATTCAGTAAATTCAGTAAATTCAGTAAATTCAGTAAATTCAGTAAATTCAGTAAATTCAGTAAATTCAGTAAATTCAGTAAATTCAGTAAATTCAGTAAATTCAGTAAATTCAGTAAATTCAGTAAATTCAGTAAATTCAGTAAATTCAGTAAATTCAGTAAATTCAGTAAATTCAGTAAATTCAGTAAATTCAGTAAATTCAGTAAATTCAGTAAATTCAGTAAATTCAGTAAATTCAGTAAATTCAGTAAATTCAGTAAATTCAGTAAATTCAGTAAATTCAGTAAATTCAGTAAATTCAGTAAATTCAGTAAATTCAGTAAATTCAGTAAATTCAATAAATTTAGTAAATTCAGTAAATTCAGTAAATTCAGTAAATTCAGTAATTTCAGTAATTTCAGTAAATTCAGTAAATTCAGTAAATTCAGTAAATTCGGTAAATTCAGTAAATTCAGTAAATTCTTTAGTAAATTTAGTAAATTTTACAAAAAATGGAATGTTGTTTATATTTATGTATATTAAATATATACAAAGTAAAATAATTTTAATATACTGACCATCTGCAGCTGGAAATATTCAAATAATTTTACTGATCAAAATACATTGGAACATTGGGACTATTTCATACCATATATTTTTATCTAGGAAATTCCAGTTATCCACTAACTGTAACAGTAACAAACTTATATTCACTGATAATTGAAAAACATTAGAAGGAGTATCTTTGCCATCGAAATTAACAATTCTCCATGAATACATCCTACATATACTTTCGTTAAACTTGCCAAAACGTTTAATTTCAGATTTAATATGTTTATAACATGAGACAAAGAAGTACCCAAGAAACCTAATTCTGAAACTAAACTTAAAAGCCTTCTTCCTCACAGTCAGGCTGAAAAATATCAAAATCACTTTTCTCTGGACTCCACCATACATTAATATCACAGAATATGAAACAGCTGACACCCTTGCCAAAGAACAGATTCCTTTTAATCATAAACACAGGAAAGTATAGCATAAAGACCTCTGTCACGCTCCAACAACCAATAACTGATGAGAAATTACAAGAAACATGGAATTATTTGCCAAACAAACTCAAAGCATCCAAAACTCTAGTATACCGATACAAATCGATCCTCTAACGTAACCATCAACAAGTATTTCTAAGAAGATTACGAAATGATAACACAAAGCTGTCCCATGACTATTTTCGAAGTTAAAGGGTGTCTACGCACCATCGTCTCCACCTTGCCCATGTACTGAGGGATTGCCCAAACTACAGAGATTCAAAAAACATCAAAGGAAATATGTCCTAAATGATATCATCAAACTTGTCCCACATTGAGACTTTCCTCAAACAAATAAAGCCATGAGGCCTGATTTAGACGTTCATTCTATAAATTGTGCTTCAGCTTCTGCTAATAACTCTCCATGGTTGACGCAATATATCTCTTTAAAACAAAAAATAATTATAATACGTTGCCGGAGCTGATATATCAACATTAGCCGAAACTCCACGTCGCGAAAATGGATTCAGATGGCAGGTGAAGTGTTTAAACTGCCAGCCGGCGAAAATAGAGTAAAAGGTGAGACGTCGCCCGATAATCTCGCACCATGCACATCTTATGCAAGCTTTTAAATTGCATAAAGCAGTAAAATTATGCGAAATTGATTTTGAAATTTTTCTTCGACAAAATATCGCGCTGTACACCCCATATCCCATGTTTATTTTAGTGCCTGCCAGTTTTTCGACGGTGCGCCGTCATCGATTAGGGCCCGGGTGCGGCATAATAAAACGAAATTTCGATTGCCGCTCGGAAAAATTCGCGACAGGCAGTATTAAGCTTTGTGCCTTTGATGATTTTCTCTGCATCTCATTTTCGTGTGTGTGGGAATCGAATTTGAAGAGACGGAGTGAGTGGTGAATACCAATTCATACTATACAAGCAGCTTTTATTCCACTGCATAGTGGTGCTTTCACCGGCCCTACCCTACCCCCATCCGGACCCGTTCCGCTGGTCCTGCACACTCGGCTTTTATTTTTCTATTTTTTTTTTTTTCTTCTCTCGTCTTTCTGTTTTTAAGGGATTTAATTTGAATCTCGGAAATAAATTTCATTTCGTTTGTGCGCCGCTACTGCGGAGGGTTCCTTTTATTTAATAACGCGGAGGAAATATGTAAACTGAGCGGAGATATTTGTATTCAATCTACTACATTAGGTATATTAGAAAACGTTGTTCGTAAATATTTGTTCCTTGCCGAAATGCTTCAATGTCTAAATTTAAATTTAAAATATAATTAACTTATATAAAATGTATTAAAGTTACCCTCAAAATGTCACTGTGAAAAGTTTACAATTTCATTTAGTCGCGTATAAATTAATTAGTAAAATTTCACAATTACATTCAATAGTTTAGAAAATTATGAAAAAGTTAGTCAAATTGTATTATTTAATTCAGTAGTTCAGAAAACTTAGTGATCAATTAGTAAAATTCTCTTATTTCATTCAGACAACTAATGATAGGTTGTAAAATTCTACACCTTCATTAAGAAGTTGAGAAAACTAGAAAAATTATACTATTTTAATATAAAAAAATTAAAATAACTGAGCACAAAATAAAGTCAATTTTTTGCATTATTTTGACCCTAATTAATTAGTAAAATTTCAATAAAATACTGATTAATTAGTAATTTTCAACTATGTCAGAAAGTATTTCAGAAAACTACAGTGTAATTAGTAGATTTTTACTATTTCATTCGTAGTTGGAGAGAAAAACTTATTTACTAGTGAAATTAAACTAATTAATTATCCATTTTTTATCCAGTATATGATTTTACTGTTTTGTTCGTAATAGAAAATAAATAAATATTTACAAGTAAAATTATATTAGTTCCTTTTTAATTAGTAAAATTCTCTGTTTTAATGCATTAGTAACATCTATAATTTAATTGCAATATTAAAAATTGTAAAATTAATTGAGGACAAAAAAAGTTAATTTTTTGAATATTTTTACATATAATGAGTTTTCTATTATTTCATTTACTAAGTAGTTCTAATGTGTATAAATTAGTAAATAATGATAAATTAGTAAATTTACTATTTTGTTCGAAGTTCTTAGTTTTATTAAAACAATTAGGACAAATAATATTTTTACTACTACTTTAAATTAAATTAATTAGTATAATTCAGAAATAGTAAAAAAAATACTGATTAATTTGCATTTTTCTACTTTTCCATTCGTAGTTCAAAAAATTGCTGATTAATTAAGAAAATCACAGAATAATTAGTAAATTTTTACCATTTCATTTGAAGTTCAAAAGAAAAACTGATTTACTAGTAAAATTGTACTACTTTATTATTAATTAGTAAAATTTTTCGTTTTATTTCATTAAGAGCACCTAAAATTTAATTTCAACTTTAAAAACTGTAAAAATAAAGGACAAAGTTTACTTTATGCATTATTTTAAACTAAATGAATTAATATAATTCAAAAGTAGTTAAAAAATACTGATTACAAAGTAATTAGTAAAAAATACAGATTAATTAGTATTTTTCTACTATTTCATTCATAGTTCAAAAAAACTTGATTAATTAATAAAATTCTATTAGTTTTTTTCTGAAAACCACTAACTGATTAGTAAAATTATAATATTTCATTATTAATTAGTAAAATTATTAGTTTTATTTCATTAATAGCATCTGTAATTAATTTCAATTTTAATTTATATAAATAAAGGACAAATAAAGTTAAATTTTTGCATAATTTTAAACCAAATTAATATTAATTAATTAGCATTTTTGTACTCTTTTATTCGTAGTGCTGATTAATTAGTAAAATTCATTTGTTCAAAAGAAACTGAGAACTGATACTTACTAGTAAAATTATACTATTTCATTATTAATTGTCCGTTTTTTATACAGTTCGTGTTATCTATAATTTAATAGCATTATAAAAAAGTATTGTAATAATTGACAACAAAATAAAACCAATTTTTTGCATAATCTATTAAAAATCGACATCCCCAAGTGAAACAAAAAGGACAACAAAAAACAATTTACACAATTGGCTCCGATATCCAATTAATATTTATTTGGCCGAACAACAATCGAAAGAGGGACGGAAAAGGGTCCGCGAGAACGCCAAAGTTAAAACACCGTTCCGGGGGTGGAAACGAGTGAAACGGCATCGCAGTCCCGACCGCCCGGACTGTACCGGACATGGGCCACTCGAGTGGACACGCTAAAACAGATTGCCTAATCAATTCCTTGTGTCCCGGCCGACTCTGATCAATCTAAATTAATCCCCGCCACCCATTCGGGTCGGTCGCCCCCCACGTTCGATCACGGTATTCCCGGGACCCCCGTTTAAGCGCCGCCAGTTAAAAAGCTCCGACTTTTCCTGCCAGACTCGGATAACAAAGGCCCCATCATCGGACGCCCGATTCCTTCGAGGAGTAAACAGCATAATTAAATCGGCCGGCGGCGCCATTAGATGCATCATAATTGTGTTTACGTTGTCATAATTGCCGGATTCCGCGCCTAATTAAGCCGGGAAACCGGGATTTTCGGGAAGGCAAGCACTCGAATTTGCATTTAACAACATATTTACGAAATGATAAATTACAATGGGGGATAATCCTGGAGGATATCACGTCCTTGTCCTTGCGGGTGTATCACAATTTTTTTATTTATTCGCTCCGTGAGGGTTTGTGTCGTCAATTGGTTCTAAAAATGGGATACTTGTAAGTACACGAAAAATAGATCGAAAGATTATATCCGGCGGGCAAAAAAAAGGTGTGAGCTTAAGTTTGCTGATACGGCGTTATGTGTAGTAAATATAATTTCGGAACAGGACCTTGAGTGTAATAAAAGACGGTCGTTCGTTATAACACGGGCCGTCGATAAGAGATGACTGGGACATAAAAACCGATGTGAAATTTGGCTTGGCTGTAAACAAAGCTAATAAGCCATATCATATTCAATTGGGCCTTTGATGTTCGCTCTTTCCAAAAACACCGCCCGATTGTCGAGCACGCCACTCTAAATAGAGTCAAAGTGTTGCCGGCACAAAAAATTAAATGAAAAATTTTCTCAAAGCTATTTTCATTCTGAACATCTTTATAATTAACATTCTCTTGAGCAAAGCTCAATCTATCAATGTCAAAGAAGTACAACAGCTCATCAACTTCATTAAAACTTACAGTCAAAGAAGTGTTTGAATTAAATCACAAAATATTTATATAATTTTTAATAAATTTCCGATGTGACAAAATGAAATATCTTAGATGAAACCGGAAGAATGATTAAATTTGATTTATGGTGGAGGCGCGTGACTTAAAATTTTGATTGGGGAGCCATATTGGCAATCTCACACGCCCTTAATTTCGCACCGAATTGCACCGCATAATCAGGGGAAGAAAGAGAAATCCTTTGATTCCGTGAAAAAAAACCGTAATAAGCATCGACCCCGGAGCGTATTTTTTTCTCTCTCACTATGAAATATTGCAATCGGGAATATCGACAGTATCTCATTAAAGTGGAAATGCGATATCTACTCATAACGATAATCCGAGGGCATTATTTATATATTTAATGGTTTTTTGCGCCAGGCCATTGGCATATTCTTTCGGGGGCCACCCCATATTATTGCGGCAGTGGAGAGACCGAATGTGCACGGTATTTATGAAAGTGGCTAAGTGGACGAAACTAAAAAACGACGTTATGAGGGATGTCCGATATTATATCCCACTAGGGTTTATCTAAAACGTTTTCTTTCGGTTCTTCGGTTTCCCTTAATTAATTCTTTTCAAGGTCATTGACCACTGTTCTAATATTGATAGAGTATTTTTAAGGCCCTTGACATTTTTAACTTTACGAAATTTCGTAGATCCATCATGTTTTATAGGTTTTACATTGAAAATACTTAAATAAATTAAACATAATAATAATAATTTTTTAATTAGTATGAAATATGAAATATCTTTCAAAAATATAACAAAATAATTTTAATGAAATGTTTTACCCAAACAGCAATTTGAAAAGATTATTATTATTATGTGTATTTAGAATATTTTAATACTTTAAGTCTAGTAATTTTTTAGACATTTAACATTTTTAAATTTACTAGTCTTTTAAAAAACTATTATTATTTTTTGATTTTTTATTACTTAAGCATTTAAAATTTTAAATTTACTTTCTTTTATTTAATATTATTTTAATATATATACATCAACAAATTTGTTTGTTTGACAATTGTTTTTTACTCTTAAACATTATGATGCAACTTTTTTGAGTTTAAGAGCTTTTTTTGTTATTGACAATTTTAAATTAACTGATTTTTGGTAATAATTTTAAATTTATTATTATTTTTTTTTTAATTATTTTTAATTTTTTACACTTCATATTTAGATAGTTTCAAATTATTAATAGAACTAAATTTTAACAACTTATTAATATTATATTCGAATTTTTTAATAAATATTAAAAATGTTGTTTATTTATTTTAAATTTACTAATTATTCTAATTGTTACACATTTTTTGGTGTTAGCAATTAATCTAGACTTAAAACATAACAAAATTCATATAATTTTAATATTTTAAATATTAAAAATACAACATTAAAAAAATTGTGTTTTACTTTGAAACATGATGTAACTTTTCAAGACTTTTATTTAATTTTTCTAATTTTTTTGTTATTAAATTTTAAATTAACTGATTTTGTGCATTTATAAATTTTTTTTATATTCAAAGTTTTTAATAAATGTTTAAAGTACCAAATCTGCTTATTTCTTTTTGGTAAAATATAATTTAATTTATTAATTATTTTTGTTGTAAAATATTTTCTAAACTGAATAAAATACACATAATTTTGATTTTGTAAATATTAAAAAAATATGTAATTAAAAAATTGTTTTTTTAAGAGATTTTGTAAATATTAAAAAAATATGTGATTAAAAAATTGTTTAGAAGAGTATTACTTAAACTCATATTTTTCTAAACTCACTGTTATGTATTTATTAAATTTTATGTTATATATAATAATAAATATTAAAATTATGTATTATTTAATATAAAATTTCATATAAATTATCTATACAATTTAATTTTTGTGATTGTTGTTATTATTAATTATTTTCTATATTGTAATATTATCAAAATAAACAAACTTTATAGGTAAATTTTTAAACTATTAAACTTATTGTGGTTAATTAAACTTCAGCAAACTTCATATAAATTTATTTTTTCAATATTAAAATTAATTTTTTTTGTACTCTTAAATATGATTTTGTTACTTTTTTATAATTTTACTTAGTTTGTCTAATTTGTTATTGACATATTTAAATTCACTAATGTTTTTAAATTTTTAATACTTCTTTTTATTAAATATTATATTAAATGTTCTTTCTTAATAAATATTAAATATATTAAATCTGCATATTTATTTTTAATTAATTAAATATATTTAAATAATTTAATATAAATTGTCTATAACATTTAATTGGAATGATTTGTGATGATTATGAATTATTTTATATTTTTTAATATTATAAAAATCAATAAAGTATACTTTTAATTTTTTAAATATTTTAAAACACTAGTTTTGTATTTAGACTTTATTTAATTTTATTAAATATATCACTTCTTGAAAATCAAATTTAATTGTTTAATGTGATAATTTATTCTTTTATTAATCTATCAAATTTACTAAGGAAAACTCATTAATAGAATAATACCTTTATTATCTCACATCGAAGTAAAGAATTATATAGCCCCCTAAAAAAAGAAAGACCCAATTAATCCCCATATTCGAATTCAGATCAATAATGTCCAGTGGAGCTTAGGGCCATAAAGGCGCAGGTTTCGGTAGAAAAGGAATTAAAATACACCGGACCCGTTCTCATTTCGTATTGATTAGCCCGCAAAAAAAACATAAGTCAAAGAGAGATTAATCTGTCCATAAAAACCACATGCGAAAAATCCCCGATAACGTTGGAAACCGCAGGGAGCTAATGACCTTAATTTCCCCATATAATTTCTGCGGAAAACCCCGAACGTGGAACAATATAAGGAACGGTAAAAAAACATAAAAACATATATATGGGTGTGATGTTTAGGGGTAAAAAGCAGTTTACTGCGGCACACGGGGAGCGAGGGCGGCGACGAGGGGGATGCGAATGAGTCCTGCAGGGATGGTCCACGAATCGCCGGCCGTCCACGTTCGTTTCGCTATTATTTTTTCGCCGAGGGTCGTCGAGATAATGTGCACCACCTTAAGAATATGACGGCGACGACTGATATGCATCGAAACACAATATCGGGTCGAACGTTTTCGGGCTTTATGGATTTACCGTTTAGGACTCGAACATCTGGGACTTTTATTTAATGTTAAAAATACATTTTAAATAAACTAGCTGCGGTTTTCATGTCTATGTCTTAAGATTCCCTCTAATGGGGGTCCCACTGCTTATGCAAAGAGGAAAGCTTGTTTCCTCCGAAGGCATCGTTGTCAATTTGGCATTTGTATGTGGGCCTTTGGTAGAAATAATTAAAGTGGATATGAGGACGTGTGCTCGTATGTGTATTGATTTAGATTGTATCCGTTTCGCGAACAAATTGTTCTCCATTCGGGCTTAATTTGATTCCGGTTGCAGCGAGGCAAGTCTCTCTTTACCTCCGCTCACTCCGCCGACCGTCTCCCGCTCTAAAACTGAAAACTCCCCCTCTCAACCTACCCCCGTCGTTCGGTCGACTCTCTTTTTCTTATCACACATCCATGGAAATCATTAGCTGACATTAAATTCTCCATTTTGCCCATTCCATGCGTCTTCTATTGCCGTAAAATTTCATTCAGACTCGTATAGGAAAGCTCTCCGAATAGAATTTTATATACCTACTTCGTATTCGTGGTAATTATCTTAAGAAAATGCCTTTCACATACGAGCAAATTCGTTTATTATGGCCGACCCGATCCACGCCCGAATTACCCACTATATTAGCTTTTCGGGCTCCTTTATTTCTAATAAAGACCCGCATAAAATATAATTATATATCAATAATTTAGTTCGAATGGAGGAGTTTCGTGTTCAGCCGGTTTCATTACTTTTATCGCACCGATTAAACATTAAAACGGGGACGTTCAATTAAAATAGTTGGGTACTTCACAACTCTTTGAAGCCTGATTTCTGCCAGCATCGGAATTGTTAATTATACACACTCCACCAATTTCGATTCGGTTTCGCTCAAACTTTATTCAGTTAGGTACTAATTAAATTATTTGCTGCAAAACTATGAGGAAAATTGAAATGCCGGAACCTTGTTTAGAAAGTAATGAAACGTACAAAGCAAATTAAGAGAAACTTTCTGGACCAAAGACACAAAAGACGTTTAATTTGCACCCCAGCAAAATTTAAATATTTGCTGGGAAGCATTTCCTTTGTCCGACTGGAAGCATGTTGCCCAATACACTGATTAAAATTCATTAGGGGGTGTTGTGGTTTTAACCCCTCCTTTAGTAAAAAAAAGTAGATCAAATAACAATATTTTATAATTTTAATACACACACACACACTGAGGCACTTAGTTAATTGGAAGTCGGCCCGTTTATCTGATGTTTGGGAGGTGAGTTTCGGTGGGCGGTTAATATCCTGGCGGGTGTCTAATGCGCGTCTATAAAACCGCCGCCGGTCCTATATCTTGCGGTTGACATATCTCGCACCTGTGCCTCTTCACCCGACCTAACGTATTTACATACAAATATATAAGTCGTATGTAAGCCTCCGCCGCCGCCGCAGCCGCCCGCAACACGCCACCGTCGTCCGCCTGCCAGGAACGCCGCCCGTAAATCATACACATCGACAGGGATGTTTATAAATTTTGAATTAAATGGCGGAATTGCCGTACAACTTGGTGACTCAAGATGGAACTCCCATTTTGCGTAATTATAATTTTATATTATGATTATCAAATCTAGAAAAAAGTAAGAAATTTGTTAATATTCTTCGTTAGTGATTGAAAATGGTCAAAATATCAATAAAAATTTCAAATAAATATGAAATTTTGAATTTTTCAAAATTCATTAAAAAATACATTAACATTAGAATTACTAAAACTAATAATTATAATTAAAATTAAAAAGGTCTTAAAAATAATAAACATTATAAAAATTATGAAAATTATAAGTATTATAAAAATTATAAATATACAAAAAAGTGTAAAAAAATTATAAATATTATAAAAATTATAAAAATTATAAAAATTATAAAAATTATAAAAATTATAAAAATTATAAAAATTATAAAAATTATAAAAATTATAAAAATTATAAAAATTATAAAAATTATAAAAATTATAAAAATTATAAAAATTATAAAAATTATAAAAATTATAAAAATTATAAAAATTATAAAGATTATAAAAATTATAAAAATTATAAAAATTATAAAAATTATAAAAATTATAAAAATTATAAAAATTATAAAAATTATAAAAATTATAAAAATTATAAAAATTATAAAAATTATTATTAAAATTATTAAGATTATTAAAATTATTAAAATTATTAAAATTATTAAAATTATTAAAATTATTAAAATTATTAAAATTATTAAAATTATTAAAATTATTAAAATTATTAAAATTATTAAAATTATTAAAATTATTAAAATTATTAAAATTATTAAAATTATTAAAATTATTAAAATTATTAAAATTATTAAAATTATTAAAATTATTAAAATTATTAAAATTATTAAAATTATTAAAATTATTAAAATTATTAAAATTATTAAAATTATTAAAATTATTAAAATTATAAAAATTATAAAAATTATAAAAATTATAAAAATTATAAAAATTATAAAAATTATAAAAATTATAGAAATTATAAAAATTATAAAAATTATTATTAAAATTATTAAAATTATTAAAATTATTAAAATTATTAAAATTATTAAAATTATTAAAATTATTAAAATTATTAAAATTATTAAAATTATTAAAATTATTAAAATTATCTAAATTATTAAAATTATTAAAATTATTAAAATTATTAAAATTATTAAAATTATTAAAATTATTAAAATTATTAAAATTATTAAAATTATTAAAATTATTAAAATTATTAAAATTATTAAAATTATTAAAATTATTAAAATTATTAAAATTATTAAAATTATTAAAATTATTAAAATTATTAAAATTATTAAAATTATTAAAATTATTAAAATTATTAAAATTATTAAAATTATTAAAATTAGTAAAATTATACATATAGTAATTATTACAAAAATCATAAAAATTATAAAATATCAATAAAATTGATTTTTAAAGAATTATTAAAAATTAAAGTAATTATAAAAAATTGTAAAATTCGAAAAAACTATAAAAATATAAAAGTCATAAAAATATAAACTAAATTGTTATAGCTGATAAGATTAAATGAAATTTCACTATTAAAATAATTAATAATAACAAAAAAAAAAAGAAATAGAACAAATACTTCTGAATTTTCTTCAAAATTCAAATTAGCTTAAATGTAGATATTATCAAAAATTGAAGCAAAAGTGTTAAATATTTAAGCAATTAAATTATATACAATACAATATGTACATATATAATTTTTATAGCTGTAGTTTCAATACTTTTTTGTAATTTTATATAGTATCGCAATTTAATAAATCCAAACAGACTGAAGCGTATCCTTTGTTTCACTCCCCCGTTTTACTTTTACATTCGCCATTTTAGCCAAAATGGTCCAATTCGATCAATTCTGGAACATCCAAAAACTTTCCCTCCCGCAATTAACGTACGGGATCCGGGCAACGCCGCGGGGCATTTCCAATTTTCGCGGGTTGCAAACGAAAGGCGCAGAAAAGGTGTCAGATCTCGGGCGTGCATAAGACGTCATACATCCAAATGACACGTGTGCGTGGTGATGCGGGGGTTACGTCGGGGACGATTACGGTCCGAAGGGGGTGCGGGCCTTGCTGAATGGAGGTAATATGCGAAAGGAAGCTCAACAACGCCGTACGTCTATCTAATTTAATATTAATGCGTACTCCATCCTACTTCGGATGTTATTTTCATAAAAGCATAGGAAAAAAATGGAAGAGCTAAATCATTAGGTTGGGCGAAGACAATCATTATCGATTTTGGTCGTTGCCAAAACCAATGAAATGTGTTTGGCTTGATTTAATTTCTCGTGGACGAAGTGGATTCCGATCTAAGGTTCGATCGTCTTTTAATCACTTGAAATTCCTGTTATTATTGCTTAATGAAGTGGATAACAATAAGAATTTAAATTCTTTGGACGAGTCCGATTGACGCTCTTTAATGGAACAAAATTGGACTGTCTAAAAATTTTAATAAAATTTAGCCTGGTAAATTGCTGGAATATTGAAAATTTCTCTTTGGCTAAATTTTTTCTGTCAATGCTTAATTGAAGGAATGGAAAGACGGTTTGGGAATCGACCCGATGTTTTGATTGGAAATGGAATTTGGACAATTAGAGCCGCTACCCGATCGCTGTTTTACATCAATCCGGGAAAACAGTAATGGGTCGTTGTTTGCAGAAAGGGATCGTCGGACCCTCGAGCGTTCCAGTTGGTCACACTGGCGCATCCCATTCCCAGAACTAACTATCCCGAAGTCGCCCCCAGATTATTATAAGGAACGCCGGCAACTAAATGGGTGTCAGTCGTTCTCCTCGTTTCGCTAGAAAAATGTATAATTTCTTCTTTGTCGCACCCGCTGCCTTCCATATATTAGTCGTGGTGGAGTGGAGGGGTTGGGATTGCTAAAAAACCTTTTTTCGTCTTTCATACAAAATTCAAGCCATTTCTCTCGATTATTGCTACGCCGCATGTGAGTCAAATCGAGACACACGTTTAAATAGGGTGTTGTTTTAGACTAAAGAAAAGTTGACTTTTGTGCAGAGGGGACGGACTTTCATGCCAACCCTTGAGGCTGCCCATGCCACATCATTCTCTTCATATCATCCCATTTAGAAAACACTACTATTAAAAGTAAATCTGAAGAAGCATTCTAATTTATTTTCTAAGGAAAAAGTTAACGTTACATTATACCCAAGACTACCCGCCAACTTAATGAAAACGTGGAAATAATTCGTTTTCCTTGGAAAAACTTTTCCTCGCTTTTATTATGTTCTTAATTATGTTTTCGTAATAAATCCAATTCCTCACACAAGATCGGAAACGGCGGTCTTTGTCGACGTTAATATCGTTACAACAATACGCCGCCCTTCCAGTCACCCTCATGAGCGCCTGTATTTTTTTAGTAATATATATATATATAGAACGCCGCGTTCTGTTTTGGTCCGCAGATAATGTAATGAGGGATTTGAGTTATGGCCTTATTAAACGGTAGTATTTGTTTTCTTTGTCCGAGATGAATCGCCTCCACGCTTCCCGAAAACTAATTCCGATATGGAATCTATACGTCTCCGGGATGATGTATGTAAAAAATAGATTAAAAGACCGCACCAGAACCGGAGTTGTGTCCCGATTCCGGATTATTTAGTGCGCACATCAAACCATTCCTGCACTGATGACCAAATCACAGTGACGTGGAATTAATTAAGTGGCATTATGCGACGCAAATTGAAAAACGTTCCCAATCCATCGAGCCCAAAACGAGTAGGACATAATTGAATGTCGGGAAGGCTTGCGGGCTGGCAAAAAACCGGGAGGCACGGTGGTTGATGGCTTCCACATTTATTTGTTTACTATAAAGTCGACACTTTAGTTAAAATTCCATTCCACATTCGAATTCCTATTCGTAAAAGTCATTGTGAGGCGAAAGGCTGCGAAGTAACTTCCCCTCGTTTTAATATCATCGGACGGAGTGGCATGCGAGCAAGGGACTCGTGGAGATTGATTTTCTACAGTGTTCTTCGAAATTAGAATTTTTTCCATTTAAACTGATAGCAATATTACGATATTTCTGAGTTTTCTTACTTCTTTTGTATTATGATTCTCTTCTCCATATAGACTTTTATTTATCCTATATTTTTTAAATTTTCAGATATTTTAAAGTATTTGATTTCTTTAGATTTTTAAATATTTAGAAAATTTAAAATTCTTTATATTGTATAGAATTTATGTTTTCCTTAGTTTTTTAGATTTTTTATTGTTAGATTTAGTTTATTCAAGTCCTTATACTCATTAACATTTTATAGGTTTTAGTTTATTTATTTCACTTAAAATTTTATATTCTATAAAGAATCTAATGAATCTAAATAATTTAAAGAAACTAATTAATCCGTTGTAATTACTTTTTAGATATTCGTCTAGATTCTTTGTATTTTCCAATTTTCAATATTTAGATTTGTTGTATTCATTCTTTAATATTTTTTACAATCTTCAGATTCCTTGATTTATTACATTATTTCTATTTTGTATTCAGATTTTTCCTTTAAATACCTTTTATTCATTAGTTTCCTTATTCAAATTACTTTTTTCCTTAAAGCTTTTAAATTCTTTAAATTGTCTTAATTTAATCCTATATTATATTTTAAATTAGTTAAATTTGATTAGATTCTTGGATATTATATGCAGAATCTAATGAATCTAAGTAATATAAAGAATCTAATTACGTCTTTTAATTTTTCCTCTCCTCTTGATTCTACAGAGTTCTAAGAACTCTTAACATTTTTTAGATTCTGTAAATTACTTAAATTCTTTACAATTTTGAATGTTTAGACACTTTACAACCTTTAATTCCTTAGTTCCTTTATTGTTCAATTTATTTTTTTTTTTTTTAGATTTTTTCAATTCATTAAATTGTTTTAATTAATAATATTTTCACATCTTACGATACATTCTAAATTAGTTAAATTATTTATATTCTTGAATATTTTATATTATTTGCAGAATCTAATAAATCTAAATAATGTAAAAAATTTTATTACGTCTTTTAATTTCCCCTCTCATCTTGATTCTATGAAGTTCTAAAAATTTTAAATATTTAGAATTTCTCATTATTAAATTTATTTTACACTCTAGAGCTATTAAATTGTTTAAATTTTTTTAATTATACTCTAAATTAATTAAATTATTTACATTCTTTAGATTCTTAAATATTTTACTTTAATTTTGTTTCTAATTTTTATGTTCCCTTTTGATTTTCTGAAGTTCTAAGCATCCTTAAAATTATTTATATTCTCTACATTTTTTAAATTCTTTAGAATTTTGAAACTTTTAATTGCTTTTATTCATTAATTTCCTTGTTATTAAATTTATTTTAACTTTTTTTATTTTTTATTTATTGAGATTTCACATTCTACACTTAGTCTAGTCTGAATTAGTTAAATAATTTATTTAGATTAATTATATTCTGCAGAAAATATCAAATATAATGTAAAGAATCTAATTAAAGAAATATTATTGTTTTAATATTTTTATATTTCTTTTAATTCTATGTAGTTCTAAGAATTCATAATTTTTTTTAGATTCTTTAAATTCTTTGTAGAATTTTTGACTCTTTAGGCACTTAACATAGATTTTTGATTTCTTTTATTCATTAATTTTAGATGCACTTTTTAGATATCTTTCAAATCCTTAAGTCTCAAAGTTTTTTAGATTATTTATTTTTTTACTTTTTTAGATATATATTTTTTTAGATTGTCCAAATTACTTAGAATATAGTGTATTCTATACATAATTCTATAGAATTCATAAGAATATCAGATTCTTTTTTAATTATTTAAAATAAATTTCTTCATGGCATTAAGTTTTTTTAAATTGTCACAATTTTTTAGATTCTTTATTCTCATTAGAATTGTTAAGAATTACAAAACCTCTAAAGCTTTGATATAGTATATTGATTATCATTATCGTAATTAAAACCTATTTTACTTAATATTTTTATGTTTAGCTAAAGTTTCAAAACACATTTCAACTTAAACTGTTCAATTTGAAATGCATACAAGAGTAGCCAAGCCATCAGTCTTGGTGACGGTGACGGTAACTTTTAATAACATTTACTTCCGATGTGGCGTGTGTCTTTTTCCCCATGCCCGTCCGAAAGGGGTTCGCAGGGGGTGTGTTGCGCTCGGGCAGCATCTTATAAGCATCCCCGTGCTCATTAGACATGTCCTTCGGCGCAGTAACCATCTTGTGTTGTGTCGCCGGCTCGATCCGCGATGTGCGATGTGCGGATGAGTGGGACGGCGTCGTGACGTCAGACGTCGGCGCGCGTTGGCCGGTCCGCCCCTGCTAATCAGCCACTCCACACCGCGACACTTTGCGTTATCGATCTCGCATCTCTCGAATATGTATATGTGTAGCCGGGTGTGTGTGCGTAAAAGGGGAGAGGGGGTGGTAAGGGGGCGGCGGTGTCCGGAGTGGAGGCACACACTGCGATACACGTACGTAAACCGTCCCCCCGGAATCTAATTACGGGCGTCAAGGACGCGCAGCATCGCCCCCACGGGGTTAATTACTTTTTAATTGGGTTTAATTATTCGGGGTGGGCCCTCATTGGTCCATATCAACGCAGACTCCATTTTTCAGTTTGATCTTATTAAATTTCGATGTATAAGCCTCTTTTCTTCAGCTACAAGAACAATTTTTTTAATATAATGAATATTATAATAAATAATTAGTATTTAAATATATTTATAAAAATATAAATAATAATAAATATTAATCATATTAAAATTATAAGAATATTGCTATTGCTACATACATCATACATTTTATTTTTTCTTTGCTAAAACATTTTACTTTCATTCTGCGATGAAGCAAGTGGTACCTTCAATAAACGTTAAATCAAAAACAATATATAAATAAATTTGATGAATATATAGTTTAATTATTCCAAATTAACTTTGTTATATCTCCCTTTTATCAAACTTAATTTGTACTTAGATAGATCTTCAATATTGGACATTTAATTTTCTACTGAGATGAAACAAGTGATACCTTCAATAAACATTAAAGCAAATATAATATAAAATTAAATTGTTAATGAATATATATTCTAATTACTTCAAATTAAGTTTGTTAAGTTAACTTTGTTGAATCTCTCTTTCATCAAACTTAATTTGTACATAGATAGATCTTTAATTTTGGACATTTAATTTTCTGCTGAGATGAAGCAAGTGGTACCTCCAATAAACGTTGGAGCAAAAATAATATAAAAATAAATTATTGATGATTATACATTTTAATTATTTCAAATTAACTTTGTTGAATCTCCATTTCATCAAACTTAATTTGTATATTGATATCTTTAATTTTCGACATTTAATGGTCTTCTTCAATAAACATTCATTATAAAAATAAATTATTGATTAATATATATTTTAATTATTTACAAATTAACTTTGTTGAATCTCCATTTCATCAAACTTAATTTATACATTGATATCTTCAATTTTAGACATTCAATTTTTTACTGAGATAAAGAAAGTTGTACTTTCAATAAACGTTAAAGCAAAAATAATATAAAAATAAATTATTGACGAATATATATTTTAATTATTTCAAATTAACTTTGTTGAATCTGCCCTTCAACAAACTTAATTTTTACATAAATAGATCTTCAATATTGGACATTTAATTTTGTACTGAAATGAACCAAGTGGTACCTTCTATAAACGTTGGAGCAAAAATAATATTAAAAAAATTATTGATGAATATATATTTTAATTATTTCAAATTAACTTTGTTGAATCTCCCTTTCATCAAACTTAATTTATATATTGATATCTTCAATTTTGGACATTTAATGTTCTACTTCAGTAAACATTAAAACAAATACAATATAAAATTAAATTATTGATGAATATATAGTAAATTATTGATGATTATACATTTTAATTATTTCAAATTAACTTTGTTGAATCTGCCTTTCTTCAAACATAATTTGTACATAGATAGTTCTTCAATTTTAGACATTTCATTTTCTACTGAGATAAAGCAAGTAATACCTCCAATAAACGTAGGAGCAAAAATAATATAAAAATAAAATATTGATGTATATATATTTTAATTATTTCAAATGAACTTTGTTGAATCTCCCTTTCATCAAATTTAATTTGTATATTGATATCTTCAATTTTGGACATTTAATGTTCTACTTCAGTAAACATTAAAGCAAATACAATATAAAATTAAATTATTGATAAATATATATTTTAATTATTTACAAATTAACTTTGTTGAATCTCCATCTCATCAAACTTAATTTGTACATTGATATCTTCAATTTTAGACATTTAATTTTTTACTAAGTTGAAGAATGTTGTACCTTCAATAAAAGTTAAAGCAAAAATAATATAAAAATAAATTATTGATGAATATATAGTTTAATTATTCCAAATTAACTTTGTTGCATCTGCCTTTCTTCAAACACAATTTGTACATAGATAGTTCTTCAATTTTGGACATTTCATTTTCTACTGAGATGAAGCAAGTGGAATCTTCAATAAACGTTAAAGCAAAAATAATATAAAATTAATTTATTGAAGATATGTATTTTAATTATTTCAAATTAACTTTGATGAAACTCCCATTCATTAAAGTTTATTTGTATATTAATGTTTTAAAATTTGTTCATTTTTTTTGTGAGATACCTTCAGTAAACTCTAATACAAAAGTCATATAAAAGTAAATAAACGTTGAATAGAATTATCCATCTAATTTAAATTCCTAATATACCACGTTCATCCCAATATAAACATAATAAAGCGTATGTAATTTAACAAATACGCAGGAGAAAGAGTCCGTGACATATGTTATCCAGATATTAAATGAAAAACGTTACAGAATCCATTTGTTAAGGACTTTATGATACAGAAAACATTTGTATGTATATCTGACAAAAATAAAACTAGAAAAAGTCCATTTAAATCAAAATAAATTATTAATATTAGTGAAGGACCAAAAAAAAAATATCTTAACAATATCATTAAGATGGCAATCCCGGCCATGTTGCTCTGTATGCGAGAGACTGAAATAAATAATGCACGTGACAACTCCAATATATTATATCTATACACGCTTTCGTTTTGCGGGGAAATTCCCGTATATAACGGCATAATCTGGGGGGTGGAATTGTATTTTCTTTCCGTGGCTTTGTTTTTTACAAGAATTAAGCCCTGTCTAATACAAGACAGAAGACCCGGGATGAGCATCCACATACACACATGTGTGCATCTCTCCCAACTCCGACGCCGTTCCGGATTTTCCGTTTCGCTCTGCGTTCCGCCGATGCTTAATAAAATGGTGGATAACAAATTCTCCCTTCCAGCCGTTTCCAGCAGACAACGATTGCATTAGAAATTAATGAAAATTGTGTTGCGGCTCTCTCGGAAGGGACAGAACGCCAAAATGGAAGAACGTCGAGGGCGAAAGCAAATTGTTAAACACTGCGACCTTTCCGGATTATGGGAAAATTAAGTTCGGACAAAAAACGCCCTTTTTATTTTTAAAGAAAAACCCAACTCCCTACACATGTTCGTTTGAAACTTTAATGATGGCATTTTTTTTTTCTAAATCAAGACATAAATTAAAATTCACCTGTACCGCAATTCCAACCCCCTATTTAATCTTTTTTTTTTCTATCTTGTCGTGCCCGTGCAACAAATACATAAATAACGGGGTGCAACAATGGGCACGCTTCGCTGGTAAGTGAAGCATGGATGTTAGTTTCTATTATTCGCTGCGAGGAAAAAAACAATAATGCTGCGTGGAGCCCCGCGTATTAATGCATATAAATTAGATACCCCCACATAAAAAATATGCAAATCCCCGGTCCACAAAAGGAGGCAGTGTGCCCTTTCGAATGGAATAATTTAGATGCGGGGTGGATGCGAATTAATTGCGCTCGCGGCTTATTAAATGCGACGTGTCCAATTTTCGTTGGGAACCGAGGACGTATCGCTTCGAGGATTGTTTGCGTTTGATTTATTATTGGAAATATCAAACGTCAAGAACAAATTTCGAAGTTTTTACATTAATTACAGTGTAATCAGATTAATATTGGGTAGTGAGTGATTCAAACTTTAAATCAACTGTTTAAATGAAAGTCAGACCCGTTTAAATTGGCAAAACTACTTTGAAGCTTAATTTATAATTAATAATAAATTGGATATCATGGGATAAAAAAGAAAACCAAATAAATGAAATAAACAAAAATGAAATAAAGTTAGTAAACAAACTGTAATGGGTAAAAAATATAAAATTAGTTATATGACTAATTTAATACAAGAATATTTGAAGTGCAAAATAGCTAATAGAATATAAAACACATGTGACCTATTTACATGTGTAAGTACATAAAGTATTAAAGTACCCTTTCTAAACTAATATAAAATTTTCAGGAATTTGAATATTTTTCAAAGTATTAAAAAAATTGTGCCTCCAAATTTGAATAAATTAAAATAACGATTATATATTTTCGTTTAAAGCACTTTTTATGTTTAGAAAACTTTAAGTATAAATATATAACGCATGGTAAAGAGTATAACATATAAAGGTACTTATCCCTTTGGAAATATTTTCAAATTACTATAAAATTTCAATATATTTTTTAAGAATTAAAAAGATCTTGTCTCCTAATTCGAATAAATTAAAATAACGATTATACATTTTCATTTGAAGTACTTCTTATATTTAGAAAATTTTAAGAATAAATATATAAGGCATGGTAAAAAGGTAAAAAGTAATGGTAATGGTAAAAAGAATAACATATAGAGGTATCCCTTTGGAAATATTTTCAAATTACTATAAAATTTTCAGAAATTTCAATATATTTTTTTGAAAATTAAAAAGATCTTGTCTCCTAACTCAAATAAATTAAAATAACGATTATATATTTTCGTTTAAAGCACTTCATATATTTAGAAAACTTTAAGAATAAATATATAAGGCATGGTAAAGAGTATAACATATAAAGATACTTATCCCTTTGGAAATATTTTCAAATTACTATAAAAATTTTCAGAAATTTCCATATATTTTTTGAGAATTAAAAAGGTCTTGTCTCCTAATTCCAATAAATTCAAATAACGATTATATATTTTCGTTTGAAGCACTTTTTATATTTATAAAACTTTCAGTATAAGTGTATAAAGTGTAGTAAGAGTATAATAAAGGTTTTTATTTCAAGCTACTATAAATTTTTCAGAAATTTCAATATTTTTCAAAGAATTAAACAATTCAATTCTCCTAATTTGAATAATTTAAAATAACGATTAAATATTTTTTAAGCACTTTATACATTCAGAAAACTTTAAGTATAAGTATATAAAATATAGTAAGGAATACAACCATATAATAGTACTTATTCCTTTGGGGAAACTTTTAAACTACTATAAAATTTACTCCTAAATTGAACAATTTAAAAAAAAGATTACATATCTTTTAAATTTAGAAAATTATATGTATTATAAGTTAAAACTAGTAAGAACTACAAACATGTTAAAGTATTCATCCCTTTAGACATATTTTCAATCTACTATAAAATTTTCAGAAATTTCAATATTTTTCAAAGAATTAAAAATATTTTTCTTTGAAGCACTTTTTAATTTTAGAAAACTTTATATATAAATATATAAAGTATAGTAAGAAGTACGATCATATAAAACTTATCTCTTTGGGGATATTTTCAAACTACAATAAAATTTTCAGAAATTTCAATATTTTTAGGGAATTAAAAATTTCGTACATAATTTGAATAATTTAATATAATAATTGAATATTTTTCTTTGAAGCATTTTTTAAAATTATAAAACTTTATGTATAAGTATATAAACTGTAGTAAAGGATATAAACATATAAAAATACTTATTCCTGAGGATACTTTTAAACTACTACAAAATTCTCAAAAATTTCAACATTTTCCAAAGAATTAAAAAAAAATTGTGTATTTTAATTTCAATTATCTAAAATAACATTAAAATACCTTTCCTTGAAGCACTTTTTACATTTAGAAAACTTTATGTATAAGTATATAAAGTATAGTAATTAAGACCATAATGTAAAGGTACTCATACTTTTGGACTATTTTCAGTCTAGTAGAAAATTTTCAGAAATTTCAATATTTTTCAAAGAATTTAAAAAAGTCATACCTCCTTATTTGATTAATTTAAAATGACGATAAACATTTTTCCTTCAAGCACTTTTATATATAGAAAACTTATGTACGTGTAAGTATAGTAATTACATAAAAAGTATATACAAAGATATTTGAGGAGCAAAATAGCTAATACAGTATAAAATAGTTGTGACCTACTTACATGAAAGCAAGCAAAACGTTAAAAAACGTCGTGTGTTCACATCATAAAGGTAAAAAAGCGACTACCTATCATAACCTAGGGTAAGACGGAAGGAACCGGTGGCGGTACCTAAAAATCGAATTCTATCGATTGATTCCCCCTCATGCGAGCGATCGAACATAAAGCAATCGGACATTCATAAAAAAAAAACGGGACCCCTCATTTTTTTCACCACCCTTGACGCGACCCCTGCTTTTTTTACCACTCACCCCGCGCGTTCACCCCACGGCTAAATGAGGAATCGGTTTTTGTTCCCCCACGGTCCTTTTTAGATATAAAATTTACTACGGCGACTTAAAAAAAAGCGTGTAACACATTAAAACTAACGACTTTTCTTTGTAATCTAATGTCGTCGAATTTCTTTAAATTTTAATGAGAAAAGTTACATGAAGCGGAATACGCATTTTTAACGATAATACTTCGCTAACACGAATCGAGAGCGTACGAATGTTGATTATGTTGTTTATTATGTGCGAGTAATGAACGCCGATTTTATGTGTGTTTTTCGTTTTAACGGCACCCGTCCGCGATGTAATGCGATTCAGTTTTAAATCGTGATGTTTGCGACTTATCGATTCAATCAAAATGTCAAGATATACAATATACAAGCTGTAAACAATATGAGTGCCCTTTTTTAGTTGGTCACAACACGTAAAATAAGTCATAAAACTTAGGGAACTTCGAAGAATTTGAACAACTAAATTATAACAGTTATAGCAAATATATCAATATAAAAACCAATAACAAAGGAAATATCAAAAGCAATTGTTAATAATAATATTTATTATTGTCGGTACAATACAAATTGTTTTATCTAAACTTAACAACCCTCTTGCTTATTAATAAAGCAAGACCATGGACTAATCGTGTTAGATATTGATCAAAATTAGCTTTAATGTAAACTTAGGACTGGTAAACATATGTGAAGAAATAGTTGAAAGAATTTGTCTCTTAAATTAAATTTTAAAATTTAAAAAAGTACTCTATCCTGAATGGAAAATACCTTTTTCAAATTATGAGAGTGTCTTTAACTCAAGAACAAATTATTAATATCAGATACAAACAAAAAGCATTTTTAATTTCCAAAATCTTCAAATTTCATCTTAAAAATACATCTTCATTTAGCTTCCCACAATCTTTGTCAATATTTTTTTACTAGGCTTTCTATCTAGCTTTAAAAATTTGAGTGACTTATTAGATGTACTTAGTTTTATTTCATTTGTTTCACTTTATCCTGTTCCATTCATAATATATTGGAGAAGAACCCACTCCATGAAATTTCAAAGGCAATTGTTAATAATAATAAATTTTTTTAACTAAACTTAGTACTAAACAATCCTCTTACTTATTAAAAAAGCAAGATCATGAACTAATCATATTAGATATTGATCAAAATTAGCTTTAATGTAAACTAAGGTATGGTAAATATACATAGATGGAATAGTTGAAATATTATCCCCCTTAAATTAAGTTTTATTTAAAATGTATCTAAGTACTTTACCCTGAAAGAAAAATATCTTTTTTAAATGACAAGAGAGTCTCCAACTCAAGGAGAAAAGATTAATATCAGATACCAACAAAAAGCATCTTTAATTTCCAAGAACTTTCCAAATTTCTTCTTAGAAATACATCTTTATATAGCTTACTGCAATCTTTGACAATATTTTTATACCAAGATAGCTTCCTATTTAGCATAAGCTTTAAAATTTTGAATGACTTATTGGATGTACTACCTTTTCTTAAAGAATATATATTTTGCTTCACATTATCTTGGTCTATTCACAACAGATTAGAAGAGAACTAACTCACTCCATGATATTATATTTTATTTTTTCAGTTTCGACCATTAAAATACTTAGGCTTGAATTTATGTTTAATAAAGAAATTCAGAACAAAATAAAGTTTCCAGGGGTACATTTATTTATGTCATTAATGTAGAACACAAATTACAGTCCCGATATTAAATTCATAATTGCTGTTTTTTATTAAACTACTGAAATTTTAATATGCTGCCAGCAATTATAAAGTATTTAATCTTCAATTTATTATGTGGTTGAAAATAACGAATATTTTCTTGCCTCAGAAAAAATTCAGGATTAGGTTGAATTAAATATTTGTTGTTAAATATATAGTAAGGAGAACAAACACATAAAGGTACTTATTGTGTATGATATTTCAAAATACAATATTTTTTTTCAGAAATTTCAATATTTTTCAAAAGATTAAAAAATCATGCATTCTAATATAAATAATTTAAAATCGATTAAACATTTTTCGTTGAATCAATTTTTACGATTAGAAAACTTTAAGTATAAAGGTACTTAACCCTTTGGAAATCTTATCAAATTACTATAAAATTTTCAGAAATTTGCCTCCTAATGTTAAAATAATGATTTCTCTTTGAAGGACTTTCTACATGTAGGTTGTATATCCTTTTTTTTAAATAATGGATATGAAATATTCATATAATTTGTTTTATCAAAAATCTCCTTTTTTGAAGTAATACAAAGTAAATCAAAGAAAAACTCAAAAGAAAATTGAAAATTTTTAATTATTATATTTAAATTTTTTATTGTTGTGACGTAAAGAAAAATTTTATACTATATTTATGTTAACAAAATTTACAGAATAAAAACTATTTGTATTCAAATATTCAAAATATCAGTATAAGTAAAGAAGGTCCTATATTTCATAACTATCAAATGACACTTCTGTATTTTATACTTTGTGTATGAAATGATACATATAGCTTCATTTCTTTCAGTCAAAATAAATAATTATGTGAGATAAATCATTTAAAACATAAACTTTTCTTAAAAATTCTATTTTATTTAAGTCAATAATCAAATATTAAGAAGAATTAAAACCTACTTTGTCATATACCATTTAATTAAAAATTAAATCATAAAAGTGAATAGATAATGTAATGTAAGGTTAAACAAGTACTTAATTAAATTTCCTTTAATTATTCACATTTTAATAGAAATTGATTAGGAACAGGGAGAATCGGCAACGCGTCTTTGCATGCGAATAAAGCAATCAAAACTTCTTTTCATTTCTCCTAACTAGCATATCTTATATACACATATACACCATTATAGATTTTTTTCAAGTTAGGGAAGATTGCGTCCGACCAGTCAAACCATCAACAACCCTGTTACGTGAAACACTTGAGATCCAGTTGAGCCTTTAGTTGGTCCGCTGCCTGCTGACTTGAGGGTGAAAAAAAAAGCGCGAGGGTGGCTTCGTTAGGGTAAAAAAATACTGGATTTGCATTCTCTAAACTTCGCAGGAATTTCGTCTCGGAAATGTTGATCTCAAATGTAGAATGGCAGGGTAAATGAATTTTCCATTTCGATATACGAGGGGAGTCGCAACCTCACCCTCATGTGTACGTTTTTCCGCCTTAATTTTAGTTCTGGGTAAATTCTAAAATTTAAAATAGACTTTTAGGTTTAATTTGTTTGGGTTATTGCCCCGCTTCGATTTTTAAATAACGAATGAAATCACATTAAACTTTCGAGTTCTTCGAATACCGCCAAAAAAAGGAAGCGTGGCTTACGCAGATAAGAAACCGAAAATTTAATCCCTATGCTAATATCACGCCAATAACCATCAATCCGGCGATTTCCAGAAAAGGGCCTCAAGCGATGCGCCCAGTCACACTTTCGCCGTTCTCGTGGCTGTAAAAATTCCCCCCGGACCATTGTATCCGCATTACATATTTATATTAAAATATAGTGATTTCAGACGTCGCAGGCACAACATAGCTGTAACTGTCACGATCCTTCAAGTGCAAAAAGTTCCCCGTGCTTCAGTTTCTACGAGTGAGCTTTTAGAGTTAACGCATGAACAGGCAGCTGTTTGGCTGGCTTGTCCCGTCATCTTTTAGCCCGGGACTGTTCCGCGATGCCGCTACTTCTGCCCTGTTACTTTTCCTGTTCGCGTCTAGTTTTATCGTATCCAGTCAGTCGGCCCACCACTACCCCGTTCCCATATACGTGCCGGCGTAGGGCGACTTTATTAAAATCCCCACATCCACCAGTCAGATAAGCGGCCCGTCCCCCGTTCATAATTTCCTCAACCTCTGCAATCCGCCTGCGACGATGCTTCAGTTAAAATCGGCAAATAAAAATGAACATTTAATTGTTTACATACATTGTCTCATTTTATTTATGCGATATAAACATTTTGGTGAAAGTCGATGTGTTTTATGGATGGTGCACAATTAATTTAACTCGTGCGGCTCCAATAAATCCCGTCGGGATTGATCTGTGCTTCTAGAAGAATTAAACCCGAAGCAATAAAACGATTTAACCGAATTGTTTCAGCTGAAAAGTTGCAATATTGCGTTTTAAGGAAACTTCGATAGCGCCCAAGTACATAACTATAAATCTATAGTTTCAAAATGTAATTCGGTCCATTAATAGAAGAATAGAATGTTACAACGCTTTTCGTACTACTTCAAATACAAGATTTATTACTGTTTCTAGTACTTTTTAAAATCACTTTTCATTTTATGGTCAAATAAAGTTGAATACACCTCATCAAAGTTTTATTGCGGGAAAACTGTATGAGGCGGCCTCTTACGCCGGAAGTGCTAGACTAGAGAGGGACGACGCGGAGTTTTACAGATTCCCTTATCATGTTGGTTTTAATATTTAATTTTTATTATAGAAATCTTTAATGCATTTTTATCAAAACGTATCTGTTTCAAATTGGTAGAGTTAGATAAAATATTTTACAGATATCTACTATGATATTTTAAAAATTATTAAATAATAAATTATAAACTAATTCTTTACTTTATAATTTTTAAATTAACTACTTGTTATTTCGTAGTTTCTCTGTTACTCTCTTTTAGAATAGATTAACTCTTATAATTAATATTAAAAGTATTCAATAATTATAAGCTTTAACTATAATAAATTAATTTTTCTTGTACTATTCAAATAAATTTGAAACTTGTACTGACCATAATTATAGTAACTTATTAAAATAATAAAAAAATTAAAAGTACGATTATTATTTATTTTTTTTATTTTGTGTCTACTGCAACTGGTCAACCTAATTTCTTTTTTAGAAAACTTCGTACTTTTTTATGGACAAAATTATAGCAAATTTTTACTTTATGGTCATTCATTGCTCTTTGTGAATTTAAATTGGTAATTTACTAGAGAAATTTTGTTTATTATAATTATCTAACCATTGGTCAAAGTGAAATTCTAAAAAAAATAATAATTCGGTGTTATCAAGACCGACAGAAACAATAAGAGATGGCTAAATAAATAAATCGATTCTGATATTATTAAAAAAAATTAGGGAAACAGGCCAAAAAGTAACCTTCCAAAAAAGTTCGAAAAACCTAAAAAAGTATTGATAATTGGATAATTCGAATTGCAAAAAACAAGTCAATCTTATCGATAACTGAAATTAAATCCAACCTGAAGAAAATGGGACTTAGTTCAAGGGATCCACATCCCTTGAACTAAGTCACAGGATGGGGGTTTGTTCTGATCTACAAGGAAAATCCCGTCCAATTTTGATTTGCTTAGAATTACAAAACCTTAGAACAATGGGGCACTCTTAATAAATATGTTTCAAAATGAAAACTTTCCCAAACACATATCCAAAGTTGATAAAAGGATCAAAGCATCAAGTTTTAACTTGATAAGCTTGTCGTACATTTTAAAAATAGTCGAGTCTGTTGCCAAGGAATTAGGCAAAAAAATTATAAAATGTAAAAATATTATACAGTGTAAAAGTTAAATTAAAGATTTAATCATTAAAAATCCATTTCAAGATGAAAGTTGCTATATTTATATCCAGCTCAATTCAGAAAAATATATGTAAAATTTTATATACTGTATGTAGTACTATATAAAACAACGATAGTAAATTAATACTATATTAATAATTAAACATTAAAAAAACAGTGTTGGCCAAAATATTTAACATTTTAAAAAATTATTACATTAGTCACCATTATAGCCAAGTATAAGTTTAAACAGTCTTTTTATTTTATTTTTTGTATTGTAATACATAGACAAATAAATAAATAAACAAAAATTAATGTTTTGGACCTCACAAGACTAATTCTTGACTTCATGGTCGCCAATATTTTCCGTCAAGAAGCACAAATATTGTGACAGTCCCATTTCCATTCATTAGTGGGAAAAATCAATAAAGCATAATTTATGGTGGGCCCAGTCAGTTTTTAAATACTCAATTCCATTTAATACCTGGTCCCATGGAATACCTGTGGAGCACCATCGAACACAGACACAAGTTTCCTATTCGGAGGGACGGGGGGTTCTACCTGCCCGTCCATTTACTTAACATAAATATTTTACTTTTTGATTTATGGTTATCATTGCATGGCTGATAGAATCTTCAGGTGACAATTTCGAATGACAGGATGCCACGTGAATATTGTGATTTATTACTGGGACTATGTGGGAGCAACGAGCAATGGTCTAAAATTTTTCTCAGCTTTGTTCATTCACGAAATTTATTTTATTCTTATTACATTTCAATCATTGTAAAATTTATCGAATTTAACATGAATGTTTTAAGTCAACTTTTATCAAGAACTATTATCCACATAAATTCTAAATATTAAATTAGATTCAAAATTTAATAATTTTTGATATGCAGAGTTAATTTTTTGTAGAGTGATGATTTTTACATTTATTGGTTCATAAACAAGGACTATATAATTTTTTATTTTGTAAAAATTTTAATATGTGTATAAATTATGTAAATTAATGTTTTAGATAATGTAATAGGACGACAACAAATGAGTACACAGGATTAATTAACTACACTACTTCATTGAGTATTATTTATAATTTGGTTAGTACTGACGAAACTATTGAACATTCACTGATTTTCTTGGGTAGAACCATTGCCTTTTATATGTTTCAAATTGACAACAATACCCACGTACAAACAAGGGATGTCCACGACCTGTTGTTTGTTTACAATTTTATATTTGAAAATTATTAATTCTCATATGTTTACCACAAAAATTGATTGTAAATATATTTAAGGTCTTACAATTATAATAACTAAATATAAAATATTGGTACAAGATATGAATATTAGAACAACAAATGGGTCTTGATACATTACAATGTCATTAAAAACTTGATTATTTTAAGAAATATTGCTTTATGTTTAAGAGCCATTCTATATACAGTGGTAGTCAAAGGAATTTGAACATTTTAAGATATTTAAAAAAGTATTTCATTCAAAAATTCCCCAGTTGGTATATAAAACATATTTCAATATTCTACAGGACACATATTCCAAAGAAATATCACATTCAAATATATTTATATTTAGCCGCACTATTTAAAAATAGTCTTAGTAGTCAGAATTTATTCTTAGTAGGATTTATATTATTTTATTGAGGGAAGGAAAAAACATTGTACTAACAAAAAAACTCCTTTTATAGACAGAAAAATTGGAAGGATCAGTAAATGAAATACTTGTCTTCTAAGTAAATAAAAAATTAATTAATTAAGTCAATATCAGTGGGTCCAGCAGAGAAATCAGACGTTTACTGAATGGACAAAACAAGCAAGGATGGTTTTCAGTAAAGAAATCATTGTTATAAAAAAAGAATACTCGAACAAGATTAAAGTTTACACAAAAATATATTAATTATCCTTCAGAATTCTGGTTTTAGAATGATGAATCCAAGTTCAAAAGAATAGGATCAGATGGTAAACAATTATGTATATATAATTTAATAAATATATATTTTTTAAATGTGTCATTTCTATAACCTGTCATATTATACATTTATTTTGTTTTTATGATTTAATTTAAAATGAAATTATTTTGGTTTATTTTAAAAAAATTATAATAATTGTAGGAAGAATATTGTGTAACTATTTTAAGTAAAATATAATATATTTTCATGGCATTTATTAAAGGTGTCTTCTTAATTATCATTAAATTAAAATCATCAATTTTTTTTAATAATTCAGTGGATAACCTCTTTTTACTTAATATCTTGGAAACACCCTATATATCATGATAAATGTTAAAGAAATAAAGATGGATTAAGTATAAAAAAAATTATGAATTATTATTATTTTGATATTCTCTATATGAAGCCAAAATCAAACATACAGATTTTAATATTTTGGTAAAATTCATAATAAGATTTTCTACTAATACTATTCTTCAAATGATTTATTGTCTGCAAAATTTCTTTATGTCTTTAGTACAAGTGTCATAAGTAAAATACTAATCCTTTTCTAATCTTCTTTAGAATACCTAATCCTCCGATCTCATAAAGCTTCAGGGAATTTATTTTATGCGGGTTTAAAATGTTTAAACTATTTATATTTAAAATTATTGGTACATTTTAACATTTATTTACTTCAAAAGGGTGCTTAGTGGAGTACAAAATTTGGTTATTCCCAGAATTATGAGTAAAACCATTAAAGATAAGGAAATAAGGAAGAGGAAATGTTCAAAAATGTTCCTTTTAGGTAATTTAGTTTTCTGGGTATTTCGTTCAACGTCTCCTGTTACAATTAGTCATTTTAAAGATAATTATGATAATAAATAGTGTAGAATTTACATAAGAAATAAAACACTTCTTTAAAAATTAAAGAATAAATACTGCATAGAAAACAAACACCACCTGATTCATAAATTCTCCTCAAAGCATCAGGTTTTACCAGGTAGTTCTGGTGCATACAAGTAATCTTCCCATGCATCTTGTTACATGTTTATGGTTTGTTTTACAAGTTCCCCACAAACTACCTATACGTGCTCGCAATAAAAAAATGAATCCGTCAAAACATCCCACGATCCCCATCAATCCGCAGCAGAACCCTTAGTATCTACCCGTCCCATCTACAGCACTCCACTGGTCCTGGTAAACAAATCAGATAAAGTTTAACCTCCATCGGGGCCCTGCTGTCATGTCATCATTTCGAGAGCGAGTCAACCCCCCGCGGACTTGCCAAGAGAACTAGCCAAAAAGGGCCTGTGGCGTGTCCCGTCCGAATCACTAGCCGGTTGCCTGTTGAGTGGTGCACGTCGCAACTCTCAAGACGTACGCTGGGCCATGTGCCATTGAGGTTTTGTGTTACTGGAGTTACTATTGACGTTGGATTTTTTGGATTTATTTCCTGATTGCCATGGCGAATTCTACCCTTCTATTTGGTGCTGCTATCATACTTTCAATTGGTAAGTCAATCATTTATTTGGTGCCTTGTCTTGCTTTAGCTAAATTGTAGTTTTTTGAGAAGAGGTGCTGTGATTTCAGTAATTACTGCCAGCCAATTCTCTTTCTATATTTTATCTTGGTGTAGTTTTTGTAATCTTAGAAGCTCTTCCATTTTAGAATCTACTTTGATAATCAATTACTTTCATCGGAATTTTAAAGGTTGATCTTTGGAACACCAACTATAGTCATAGACACACATTAAATTGTAATTTAATTTAAAAATCACACGAGAAAGCTTGATTTACCAAATTGTTGATTTATTATTGTAACTAATGGTCCAATAATTACCTATCATGTCACCTAAAACAGGACAAAATTATAATTTTACATTTAACATGCCAGATTTAACTGTGCTTCATCCAAAAGTTGTAAAGTGTGTCTGTTGTTAATTAGAAAAAAACCATATTTGACTATGAGAATGGCATTTTGTCTTGCAAACGTGGTGATATAAATAAATCATAAAGTGAAGTAGATCCTTGTATGGCAATACTTACAATATACTGTAGCTTAATTGCTCTTTATACATACATATCTTCCATGTAATAATCTTAATACCTTCCAAACATAAATTATCTAAACGACCGAATGGGACACATTTTACGATAATTAAAAAAACATTCAGGAACAACGTTAATGACCTGACATCGTTCTAAATTGGAATTGTAAATCAAAATTAATTAGTTACATTGTCATAAACGAATGCAGAGCCTCCTGAAAATAGTAAATTTAAACACACAAATAGATCTTGTTTTTCTTCTTCGTTAACAGTTTGTTGTGTTTATACTGTCGCATATGTGGTTTATGTTTACCGCTCCATTACTAAACAAATCGACGGGTGTTTAAATAAACCTTCCAGTACTGCAGAGCATTGTTTTCATCAGAAAGGTTTTGCAATTTGAAACTATGTAATTTAACTAAAAAATCTTCTGGTCATTTACATTTCTTAACATTTGTACCGTGGAAATTACTTGTCAATGTTGGGGTCTTTTATTATTACAGTTCCTAAACGTCGGCAATAAAACTTAACTCAAAGTTATATGTTTTAAACCCCAATAAACTAAAATATTAATATCCCACAGTGAAACCTTAAAACGCCAGAAAAAAACCATCGAATTCGAAACCCACAGGATGTAAACCCAACATTTGAAATTGAAACCGGACCAGACGCATTAGAGCCCCTGATTTATGAGCTTTTAGACGTGAAGGGCGGTGCCCAGTGACACAAATCCCATTCGTCTTTAATCTGGAATCACTTGGATGCGAACTGTCAAACGAGGGCCCTGTTCAATTTAACGTTAATTTTGCATACTGTTTTCTCGCGCCATATGGGCTTCCTCTTTGGGGAACAGACGGGAGCAGGCGTCGACTCGAGTGTTCACGTGTATAAAAAAGACAATACCGGGAATGACGTCTAGTGTGAACGAGCATGGGAAATTAATTGGGGTACCAACGTGTGCCATGTGAATGCCTCTCGAAGTGTTTTCATCTAATTTTTATATTCTGCTGTTATTAAATCATCTCTTGGCACACACACTAAATTATTTACTTTGAAACACCCTTTTGAAAAAACAATAAAAAGCTTTCCAACAAAGAATCAAGTACTTTTATAGAAAGACAAATTGGAAGAATCAGTAATTAAATCCTTTCTTGAATATTAGGCAAATAAAAAATGTATTAATTGAGACATACAGTACAGTAATAAAACTAACAAGGAAGTATTTCAGTAAAGCCAATTGAAAAATTTGCACAAAAATTTATTAATTATCCTTCAGAACTTTGACAAAGAGTATTCTGAAGTGATGACTTCAAGTTCAAGAAAAATAGGATCAGAAAGTAACATAAGTTCGTCGTCCTCAAAATAAAAGTATGGATCCTACATACCCTACAAAAATTTTGAAAATTGATGGAATAAACATTATTGGGGTTCCTTTTCTTGGCATTGTATAGTACCATTACATAAAATTATTAATAACATGGACAGTTTAATGTATAGAGATATCATGAGAAATGTGCTGGAACCATGTGTCAACGATAATTTACCCATTTATCCAAAAATTGGTGTGCCAGCGTTTCTATCAAATGTTTATATTCTTCTTCAGCTACTAAATCATATCTTGGCACACTCAGTAGAAAAATTATTTACTTTGAAATGCAGGCAACTTGGTAATTTTTTGATAAATCTGAGTAAACCTACTCTTATCAGATTCACTCGTAGACCAAGTTTTCAGTGCGCACTTAAACCCCGCAGTGTGTATTTTACGATGGCACATAAAAAATCCAGCGGTTATAAAAGTCATTAAAAAACAATCCGTTTCAAACTGTGACTGCAACAAGAAAATATAAATGTCTTACTGTTTTTAGGACGTCGTAAATAAGTTGGCTTTGCCACCATCCACCGGGACCGGTGCAGCAACGAAACATAAAAAAGTCAACCCTTGCCCAGCGTGTGATCACTCATAAGAATTTAAATCCCGAATAAATATTAATGTTCCGCTCGATTACTGTGGCTTGTTACCTAAACCAGTGGTGTTCGTGGGGGCCGATATTGATTTACGAACGGATGTTCGAAATTCGACCGGACAATTAATCTTAAAGTTTCAGCAGTACCCACAAATACATCAAGCTCGTGCAATCTCGGACCTTTTGTTCTGTCATTCTAAATTTACTGCGCATCTTCCTAGAAATAATAAACTGGTAAATAGTTGCATATGCATGGCACAAACGTAAAAAGATTGATTTCTGTTTTAAATGCTGCTCATACGCGTTTTATGGGTACGTTGGTAAATCTTTCGAGTGATTTGCATGAGTCCTGTAGACAAACTATAAATTGTTGTTTAATGTTTCATTGTTAAGAGAATTCGGACCATCAAAGCCTTACACTGGAGGAATTTTGATTAATACATTTTATTTAACGATGAATGAAATTGTAATGATTGTAATAATGAAGTTATTGTCCGTTGATGGCAATATAAAAGACCTGTTACATGAAAGTATGTACGACATGACTTGAAACCAAACTGGTGTTTAATCATAAAATCCCACAATTTTAACTCCTTTTGTTGTTTCAGTTATTGCTGTACGTGGTCACGGTTCCAAATGCGAGAAGGTCTCATCTTTGGCAACGTTAGAAGACCATAACACGGTGGTCCAGACCAACCTGGAGATGCTTACAGGAACCTGGGTTTCAGAAGGGTAAGTCTTTAACTTATTATCGAAGTTCCTGAAACACGAATTCCCAGAAGAATGTAAATGAAGTGCCAGACAAGAGAAATGTTACACAATTAATTTCTGCGCATCTCCAATTTCCTGCCGAATCCCCGTAGTATTTGCATTTGGTCCGATGGCCGGTGGTTCGCCGCACAATAAATTTCGGTGTCGTTGTACACCGCCAGCAATTCCAAATAGGGACATTCTTACCGTGTCCGGAATAATGTTGGGGATTTCGACATTTTAAATAGTGGTCGCAAAAAAAGACCGTTCGGTTGTCTTTGCGACCAAGATCTGATCGGACCAGCAACCGAACGGATTACCATAAGAATGCCGTGTTGTTTGTTTTGTTGGGTTTTTGGACAGTCGATACAGGAAAATTTTTTTTTCGGCCCGGCCGCTCTTCGTTGAAATTTACGATTTGCATCTGACCCGACTGTTTGCAGTTGGTTCCATTCATTCGGGATTTTCGTGCATAATGCGCAAATAAATTTAAATAACCGGCGTTTAGATAACTTTTTAAAACATATGACGCAGTCTCTATAGAAATTCAAGCGTAAATTTGTGCCTGATCATTTATTTGTGATGCCACAGAGTTGTTGACTCAGAACTAATAATTCAAGTACCCGTCATTTCGTACATCCACCCCAATATAAATAAACAATTCAAAAATGCATTTCTACCTGGCATGACGAATTACAAAAGTCCAACAGTAAACATGTCCGAATTTAAAATGCAGTTGACTTTCTCGGATGAACCGAGATCCACGAGATAAGAGTTATACGGATGACAATGCGTTTTACAGTCCGGCTCATAAATACATGTCAAAAATTTTTCGGGAAGGTGCACCAGGTACATCTGCGGCTCGTCTCGTATTTTAAGAAACCCCCGGGGTCAGAATAAACATTGCGAAGATTGAAACGGAGCGGTCGGACCACCTACTAAATTAATAAAATGGTATTTTGGTTTTAATTAGGCAAAGTTTGTTCTTCTGATTAGATGCGTGCTTAACTTTTTGGGTTTATTAATTCGGTAGGAGTTCACAAAAGTTGGAGCCGGATATAAAATACTTTGTTAACACCCAGGTAAATTTGCCATTTACTTGCACGTGAAATTTGTGAAATATAATATACTATTTTGCTAAATCCTCATATTTCATACGCATATAGAATTACAAAAAGGCCGTTTACAATATAATTTTTTAATTATTCTCCTTTTAAACCAATTAATCGATTAGATACCATTGGGCTATTTATTTTAAAATTCCACATAAATATTTTAATATTTACTGTTTGTTAATACATAAACGATGTACACAATCACTGTTTTACTGTACATTATAATCGTTTGTTTATTTTCATCGTCCCCACAATTTGAAAATAAACTAAGCTGGTCGTATATCAGTCAACGGTTGGTGCTGGGAGTTTGTTTTACACCTTCATTATTCGGGAAACTACACCTTTGTTTGATTGCTTCCCAAAATAACAGTCTGTAATTCCTAAGAATAGTGCAATATTAACATTGTTGTTGTTGCAGTTGTGAAACCAGACCTGGACCAGAATACGTACTTCGTTCCTACACTTTTGAACCCGACGGTCACTACTACTTGGTACAACATCATTATTATGACGATTCCTGTTCATCTCCACAACTGTCTGTGTTCTCTTATGGAAGAATACAACTTAGAACGTCTTTAATGCAACCAGATGCTGCCAGTACTATTTTAAAAGTGACTAACATCAGTGTCATCCCACAAGATAACAATGCAGCCAGGGAAATGGATAGAGTTGTTGCACTTGAATGTCCAGGTAATTAATTGTATTATTTTTAGTATTTTTTTGTTTTGATCAAATAATTTATTTTGGGCAATTTCTAAAGATTATTAATTCACTTTCAGGTCAGGATTGGAAGAGTTGGCGTAGATATGACGAACATTTAGTGTACGACGCAGCTCAAGACAACAAAAGGAACTTCAACAACCTGTGGGAGTCCCGGTACGGCATAAATAACCAATACGACTTGAATCGACGTGCAAACAGCCATCACATTTTCGGAGACATTTCTTGTCTAGGCACTTTGAAATGGGCCTTCAACGAGCTTAAGCTACTTAAGGTGCAACTTCGGCCAATAATGGATCAACTAAAGCCCAGAAAATATCCAAGACAAATGAAAGCCGAGTTGCTTCTTGGAGACATTCATACCAACTACAAGCAAAGGGAAAATCATATACCGACGAGTTTTCAAGTGGCTTTGATCAAACAAGTTAAAGAAGAACGACTTTCCATCAACAGACACACCTATATTATTAAAAGTCCGACTGGAATGCCCAGTCATCTCTTCCTGGATAGCAAGACTCCACCTCATTTAATCGAAAAACCTCATCTGCCTCCGTATATTTGGGGTGAATGGACTTCAACGCGCTGTGAGGTCAGACCTATGGGTCTTTATTTGACCAGACGGTTTTCGTTCTACTCCGAAGACTCCACTTGGATTGGAGAACACAAATTCTACTCGGATCCGTTCTGTAAAATTCCCAAGTTCATAGTAACAGCAGCTGGACATTTCGTCTTGGCCGGGGCTAATAAACTAATGAAGGGGACCACAGACATCGATTTTCACATAGAAAAAGCCAGTTTAACAGTTTTGGATCAACGTATGATCTACGACTTGCGTTTGCCGGGAATGTGTGGGGTGGACGAGTGGGAAGTGAACGTGCCGAAGGAACTGAGCTCTACAAATGGTTGTATTCAACTAGGAATTATTTTGCCTTCAATACAATACGATATAGTGAAACTGGAAATGGATTATAGAGGTTCCTGTTTACTTTACTTGGGACAAGTCAACACAGACAACATACAGAATACTGTAAATGAAAGGCCGACTTCTTTCCAACTACCGTTGGTCAAATGTGGTGAAGTGGCCAGTTACTCGCAAAGTCTAAGAGATATTCTTAATGATGGAATCTATTATGGCAATAGTGCGGGCAGTAAAACGTACATGTTGTACTTGTGTGTGTCAACTTTAATAATATATTTTAGTAGATGATTGTGATAAATATATAATTTAATTTTTTGTAAATATGTATGTACATAAATTGTAAATTTTGTAAATATGAACAAATATAGGGACAACATTACCAGTGATATAAAATAGTTTATGTAATATTTATAGTTTTGTATATTAAAATATATTTTAAACATATTCAGTATTTTTTTATCAATCGTTTTTCAAACAGTTTTCCTTGTGGAAGTTACATAGTTAGAATCCACAACTAGGCAACTATAGATACCACCCTTATCTTACAACTGTCATGTCAATAAAGTAATAGGCACTTTCATTTTACTTCAAAACTTATAGCAGTAAGCACATGTTAAACATTCTACAGGAAAAAAATTACTGAAAAAGTTTGTTATATCTACAGTGAAACATGGTAGCGGTTCAATTATGGTATGGGGATGTTTCACGATGTCTCAGTAACTGAAGAATATAGAAGGAATATCTCCTATATATGGAAAATTGTGGCATATAATTCATGCTTTTTGTGATGTGGTTTTAAACGAAATTATTTTATTTTAAATTATTAGTACCTTGGCATATTTGTTAAATTTTAAAATTCACTTCAGTATGAGAATGACGTAATTGAGTAATAAATAATTTTAGAATTTTACAATTTATTTGTCGTTTGTTTAACTGGTATATATTGGAAAAAGCATTTTTCATATCCACATCAGTTCTCAGATCCTCTTCATGTCCACTACACTTTGATTAAACGCAACATAAATTAATTTCCACATAGATGTTTTAGATTCAATTTCGTGTATGTGTATGTTATGTTTATAAATTGGAAATAACAAAAGTTATTAGAAAACTAAAAATTGGATAATTAAATTGGCTAATTTCGCGTCTCAAAATTGGTATATAATAATATGTGTACAATATAGACTATCCTGAGGACACTTCACACAACACAAAGTCTAAAATGATTGAATAAAAGAATTCATAAACATTCAATAGTTTATTTTTAACTTAAACAAATATATAATATATTATAAATAAGTCAGCAATTCATTTCACAATCCTCATCTTTGCACAGTTACATACCTTAAGCTAAAATATTCACAAGTCATCGCAATATTAAATCGACGAGCTCCAATGGAACCCTATCAAGTCACTAGTAAAAAACTATATCTAACGAACTTAAAAGGACGAGATAAAAATATTTTGTATAAATATTTGAATACTGTCAATCATACAAAATAGATAATATATGCCCTATTTACTGATTGACGGAGAATTTCTTGACGGTCGTGTCCGTAATATGGTCGGGTTTCTGACCTGAGGCGAATTTCTCCCACATCTTCTGATAAAGTAACTCCAATCCTTGTGCGTATATTTTGCAGTTGAACAACGGCGACGTCGATCGAGCCGTCCACACCTTATGTCTCATGGCCTTCAAACTAAAAAATAATTTCATTAGTAATCAAGTTTGTATTTAAAGTTTTATGTAATACTTACTATTCTCTGTCGGTTCCCAATTTGATGGCGATGTCCTGATATTCTTGTCTGGATGATGCAATCAGCTCGGGACATCCAAGAGTGTGCAATTGACTAGCGGCCACCCTGCTGGCCAAAGTCTCGCCCGGTAGTGTAACCACTGGCGTTCCAGTCCACAACACATCCATACTAGTGGTGTGTCCGTTACAGAGAGGCGTGTCGAGACATACATCAGCCAACTGTCCTCTGCGAACGTGCTCCTCTTTGGCAGCTACGTTGCTGAACAGAATCCTGCCTGGCGGAAGACCCAACTGTTGAGCGGTGGCCTGAAGATTTGGCTCACCCACAGCGGGGAATCGGAGTAACCACAGTACCGAATTCGGCACGGCTTTCAAAATGTTGACCCACATGTGTAAAGTGACAGGGTCGATTTTGTATAACTGGTTGAAGTTGCAGTAGACTACGGCATCGTCGGGTAATCCGTACTGTTGCCTAGTTGTGATAACAATGTTTTGGGGTACTTCTTCACCAGTGGCGGCCTTGTTGTTGGTCTGCGTCGTGGCCAAACCGTTCTGTACCAAAACGCCGTTCAGTGATGTTTGAACCTGGCCTGAAGCGATCATATTCTCAATGGGAGTAGTGGTGGGCAACTCCGCAACCTTCAAGCTGATCTCAACTGGTTTGGCAGCCTTGACAACTTCTTTAATCTCCTTAACGTCTGTGTTCTCGACCAACGGAGACAAATCGGTGGCGTTTATAATAGCCACGTTGTCTGCGAGGTTTGCGCCGTTACCGCTTCTGTCACTGACAATCAACCTCTCTTTCAAATGTGGGAACATTTGCTTGTGATCTCCAACGAAGTAAGTGTAGGGCATGAAGGCCAACTTCTCGCTGTACTGGTGAGCCAGTTCTACCGGAGATGTAACAGCATCCGTGATCAAATAATCCATGAAGCTGGCACCGCTGGTTCCTGGGTATCCCAACCACATGACTTGGATTGGTGCCGGCCTCAATGCGAATATCTCATTCCTCGCGCCCTTTGTATAACCGTTCATGTTGACCAATATGTGGATGTTGTCGCTGTGGATTCTGTCGGCGGCCTTGCCGTTGCACGGTATCTGCGAAAGGTCGATGAAGTGCTCGGCCTCGCGAGTAATCTTGCTCCTGAACGTGGTGCCGTCATCCTGACTCAAGGCGTAGCAAAAGACTTCGACTTTGGAACGGTCGTGCAAGCCCGGAACGGATTGCATCAAGTGTGACGTTGGGTGATTGCCGAAATCACTGCTTACGTAGCCGATCCTCAAACGGCCCTTCAATTCGGGTGAGAATTTGTACGGGAGCTTGTGGAGCACGTTGATTTTCTCTAGACACAGATTGGCGTGTCTGGCGGCGATTGCCTTTCTGAATTCGTGCGAGAGTGGGTACAACATGGAGTGATGTGGGTGTACTGAGGGCAATCTATTCTTTTCCAACTGATCGGCGACGATGTTTACTAGCTTCTTCATTCTGGTATCGTAATCTGTCCAGTCGCACACGATTTGCAAGCAGTGCGCCAGGTTACAGTACGCGTCCGGAAAATCGGGTTTTAGTTTCAAAGCTGTCCTGTACGACTGAATGGCGTCTGGAATGTTTCCGGAATCCTTGTGAATGCTGGCCAAATTGCTGTGGGCGTCGGCGAACGCCGGGTTAATTTGAATGGCTCTTGAATAGCATTGTAAAGCGCCGTTAACGTCCTGCATCTCTTTGAGGGTGTTGCCCATGTTGGAATAGGCGTCGGCGAACGTGGGCTGGATGCGGATCGCCTCTTTGTAGTGCATCAGAGCCTCGTTTAACTTGCCCTGTTGTTGCAAAACCGAAGCGAGATTGCTGTGTGCGGCTGCAAACTCCGGGAACACCTCCAAAGCCTTGAGGTACAATCGTGTTGCCTCTTCAATGTAGCCCTGCTCACGTTTGATGTTGGCCAAGTTGTTCAGGGAGTCAGCATGTGAGGGACAGAGCCTCAGGGCGGTGTTGTAACATTCCTCCGCTTCCGACACCTGGCCCTTCTCCTTGAGGGCGTTCGCCAGGTTGCAGTAGGCGTCGGGGAAGTTTGGCTGCAGCTCGATGGCACGCCGGTACGTGTCGATGGCCAGATCGATAAGGCCCTGTTCATAGTAGACGCAGGCAAGGTTTCCGTGCACGACCGCATTGTTGGGCGACAGGTTCAAGGCACGTAGATATGCCGCTACCGCCCTAAAAATTAAAAACACATTAATAATTAATTCATGCGTGCAGTTGGTCAATAATTTTATGACGAGAATTGTTTTTCAAACCTGGGATGCCAAAAAACATTGTGTAAAAAATGTAAAACAAAGAATTATTTATACAAACATCAAAGGATTCGATTATGCTATAAACTATTGAACGAGATTTAACGGGGCGTTATAAAACAAATAGATTGGAAACACGTGTGTTCAGTGAAAATATGTCGCGTTTTATTATCCATAAAATGAAATGATTAAACATTCCAACTAACGAAACATGTGAGCCAGAATTCATTGCCAATAAAACTTAGGAGTTGTGGATTTTTGCTTGATAAAATATTCTCGCTTTATTAATTTGGCAACGTTAATAAACTCGTGGGACACATTCTTTAATTGTTAATAAATCTTGATGATTTAAACAAGTGAGTCTGGTTGAAGTTTGTACTAGCTTTGCCGCTGGTCATTTGTATTTCAAGATACATATTAAGAACCATTTTAATTTAATTGCGGAATCTCCGAAGGGTGCAAACACCCGGATTAAGGTAATAACGTATCCCATTTGCGACAATGTACTCAACCAACCAAGTTCCACTATTAATCGGTTTAATTTCTTAGCACTACAAACAGTTGACAAATTAATTCAGGACGAAGCGTGTCTGTCCTCCACCAGAACGTCTGTAAATTTTGATTCAATTACGTAAGATGTTATAACTGTAACAACAAGGGACACATCCTGTCTGAAGATTTTTGTGTTCACATGGTTAATATTATACACCGTAACTCGTCAGTAAATTAGAGACACTAATTTACACTAATTAACACAACAAAAAAACGATACAGACATGAAAGCGTAATTTCGCTAATCACTTGCATGGATCCAGCAAGTTCTCACGCGCATTGTTTTGCCACAATGTACGTGTTTTCGAAAAAGCGAACTCATGTGAAGCCCCGGAGGTACCATGTATATTAATTAGTTGTTTTCGCTCTGTTTAATTAAAATATTTAAAACATTTATCATCAAGTGGAAGGATACACCAAAAGTTGGTTTCACACATTTTTCAAATTTATTGCAAACAAAAATAAACGACTTTACACCTCGGGGAATAAATCGTAGAATTGATTGCTACGAATAGACATAAAACAAACATTACGTTACCTCATACTAATTACATGTTTGTGTAAATATTAGTTTTAAAGGCACTTAACGTCTATTAGTTTGCTGATTTACAAACGACCGTTAGATTTACCTATTTGGAAACATTTGCTGTACAGCTTTAATTGTACAATTAAGAAATTTGTTTTGAAATCAATACTGTGGGGTACAAGGTGTTCCTGAAGCGGGTGGTCAAAATTTAGAAGTAGGGGAAGCAATAATGAAGAAAATCTAAATATAGTTTCTTTGTAAAGTTTATCCTGATGAAAATACAGCCCTCAAATTTAGATTTCAAAAATTGTTTCTTTCTCATATTTTTATTATTTCTTAATTGAGTTTATACTTGATATGCATTTCAGTAAAACACATACCTACAATAAACTTTTTCCATATTGTCACAGCTTTTTTTTTCTACATCATCGAATATTTTTCTATTACTATTAAACTTTTTATATTCTTTGCATACTCTAGAAGATACTCTTGATTAATTTTGATTATTATAACTGTTTTTGAGATATTTCAGATTTAATAATTTTCTTTAAACATTAAAACCCAAATATCTCAGAAACGGCACTATTAATCAAAATTAATCAAGAGCATCTTTCTTTCTAAATTGTACAAAGGATATGAAAAGTTTAATAGTTAAAAAAACAGTCTACGCTACTGTATCATGATTTATTGCATTGTATTGTAGATATGTATTTTTTGCTAATACACATCAAATTTAAATACGATTGCATCAAAGGTTACAACAGATATGTGACAAAAAAATAATTGTATTTTCTGTTACAGAAACTTTAGGAATAAATTTTATTTAGCTTGACTTCATTATAGAACATGCTTTCAAATTTTGATCTCCTATTTTAGATATTTGAATTGCTTTCATTACTATCGATGAAATCATCATCATCTTGGATGATTTGGGAAGAAATGTTTTGACAAGTTATTTATAAATTCAAAAAGTTCCTTTATTTTAAAAATAACCACAAAGACTTGCAGCCTTAATAAATTATTTACTAAGATCAAATGCTGATTTAGAAACACGTAATCGTAAATTTTTCAATGCTAATACAATAGATTTGCTATATAAATAAACTGACTGACGTATGTACCAAATGAAATAATGAGGTATAAAATTAGTACAGCGTCACAATTAGTTCAAATCCAAAATATTTAAGTCGATCAGTACCAATTTATGTTAATGTGCAAATAAAAAAACCATTCGTGCTCTCCATTTTAAAATCCATAAATTATGATCTTATCCAATTTATTACTCGATGAATAATAAGTCGTGAAACAACTCGCGCCTGTTCAGAAAACAAATCAAGAAAACTTATCTAGATTATTCATCAAAAACTGGAAAAACCGTTGCACGCCGACAAAAATCGTAAACTGATTAGAGAACTTCGGCGAAGTTTTTCCACAAAACTTCATAAAACAAAACCCCGTTATTGTACATTTCGTTTATCGCCCCCCGTTTTCGTTCTTGCCGCTAATCAAATCGCCTAGCCTTATAAAAATACGGGGGAACAGAGGAGTCAAACTCGAAACCGGCGACATGCTCTTGCAATTAAGATTTTTTGGCAGTCGGTCAACGGGAGCAGCCGTGAACCTGTTGCGAACGCGGACTATTGACGTCTTTTGCCGCAAAAACACGAAAATAGGACGGATTTCGTAACGGCGAACTGACCCCTCAGGCGACTCAGATAATTGTCAGCAATTAAATTGGAATAAGACGACCAAAAGGAAATAATAATTATTGTGTTTTTTTGTTTCCTAATAAGTATGTTTCCGACGACAAACACGACAAGGCCAGACTGAACAATATTTATTGTGAAGACTCTGTTCTCGACCTGTTACCTAAGGTAAATATGTTTGTTTTCGTGATTGGACGTAATCCATATTTATCCGTGGAAGCGATGTTTACCGGGACACAACAAATCTTAAATAATCATCGTTGTTTATCACACCTTACATCTAATTATCGTAAGTGAGGCAAAACACATCAGTGAATAATCGATAAATATAAAACGCTTTTGTTCTAAAAAAACATTAAGTTTGAGCAAAGAATTCAATTCAGTTTCAGAAGTTTTAAGAGCGGTCCGTCATAAAATCAAAGTAATAAAAAAGTACTAAATTCATATTTTTGTACTACAGATAAGTTTATTACAAAAAGGCCCATAAAACATGCAATAGAACTTGTAATTATCTGCAGTTGGCGGAGTTTAATTAAATTATTATTAAAGCGTAATACACTTTAATCTAAATTAAAAGGTTTGATCAAATTAAACAAATTGATATCGTCATAAAAGTTTCATACTGAGTACATTAAAATATATTCAGTGTAAAAAACAATTTCTTTCGAATAAAAAACAACTTTATGATATTTACTTTACGTGCAAGTGGGAACATGCATTCTCAATAACCCCAAGATCACTTTTATTGAAGAGGACTCCTTTTATGAGGTATAAACCAGCATCAGTCGAGACAAGAGAGTCGTCTGGTGTTATGAGGCCTCTTAATGACCCGTTCAAAATAAAATACGAGCGTTCCAGGAAGCATTCCCGGCAAGAATTTCCTGCTATAATATTCGTTTTCAACATTGTTATCGTCTTTAAGGACCCCGGAAATGTTCACGATAAAATTCAACGTTTAATCGAGAAATATAAGATGATATAAATGAGACCGAAGAAATTCAAAGCTTGCCGCAACAAAAAGCTCCGATACCTTTTGATTTGTCCTTTGATCCAGCCGAGACAGCCGTGGTCCGGCAGATAGTCGTCGTCCGGCGGCGGCTTCGGCTCCGGTATGTCGATGACGGTGTAGACGACCACGCACTGGAGCTCCATCGCGTCTCCGACACCCCGACCAACATCGCCACTACCGCATCCGCGACGTTAACAACGCTTTAACGTGAACGCACACCTAAACCGCGTGCCGGTGCCCGAGACTGCTCGGGTTCGTGTGTGTCGTCGACGGTTACCAACTGGCCGTCGGCGGCGATCATTCGGTCACTCCTTCGACGCCCCGTTTATTTATTTATTTATCTGGTTTAATTGATGCGGATCACGAGGATGTTTTTTTTAGTCTTCGACTCTTGGGGACAGAAATCATATTCGTATTGGAATATTTTCTAATAAATTCAGAAGTAATATTAGATGCTAGTGCAATCAATAATCTGTTACGTCAAATTCCAGAGTAACATATTAAATAATTTATCAGACATCTTCCTTTGATGGGCCCTCAATAAATCGACGAGGATATTTCCCCTCGTTCTTTTTATCCAACAAATCCATATTAAACGCTTATTCCATTTTCCACGTAACGTTAACAGAGACAACCTGTCAAGTCCTTTCATCCCTTATATCACGTTCTTACGGCGGAATAACCGGCAAAAAAAGGAAAGACCCGTTGAAGAGTCCTTCACTTATGCGTTTAATATAGGAAATTCCCGAATGTATGGAATTTAATTGAGAATCAGACCCAACAATTAAAATTTTTTCTAAATCTTTCGCAAGCAATTAAGAGACCCCTTAAAATACTAATGAACGCTTTGATTTTAATGGCCTCTTTAGAACTCAATCAGCTGCCACTTTTCTGTCCCATTTACGGGAACGGCTTCTTTATGTCCCCAGCTCCGGTGGTAGCAAGATAAGGTCCTCTCATTTCCCCACAACGATATCTCCGTAGCTATTTATACAAAACGCAAAAAACACATTGAATTACAAATTACCCTTTAATTAAATAACCGAATTGTGTCGATTTCTTCCCCGTGTTCCATATCGTTTCCAGGCCGAATTCCATAATTCATGGAATTGTATTATTATCACACACGTAACAGTCCATTGGTTTAAGTATTATATAAATAGATGATGGTCCGACGTTGGGGACTAGATAAATTCAGTTGCGTGGAATTCCCGACACGTCCATTTTATTTTGCATGAATATAGGTTTATGGAAATCACTCGGGCCCCTGTGATTGACAGTTTAAAACGCCCAAAAATATTTATTAAGCCCGCTCCAATTCCGACGCGTGTTATTTTCGACATCCCAAATTTATCGTGTTATTTGTTATTATTAGAGACGAATCAAAATTTTGTCCCGCGTTAAAAATACACGTTTCCTGGACGGGACGCGAAATCAAGGCCCCGCGCAATTGGGCTAATTAATCTTCATGAATCCCACAAAACTTGTACATGATTGGTGTTTACAAACAACTCACGCAATTGCGTAACACTTTGGCATTGAACGGTCCGAACGGGTGGGCTTTTTTTATTAAAAAAAAATCGGTTTAAAAATGCCTTGGGGTCGTGCCAAAAGTCGTGTCATAAAATGTTGAAAATCCCCCAGGTTATTTTGGCCATTGATCTACGTCATGTGCAACATTGTGATTTATGCGCGAGGTTATTGTGGTGGCGGGGTGTGAATTAGTTTCTGATGAGCCAAAACTGCACGCTGAAAATTTGACCCAAAAAACTGAGATTTATTAAAATGGAAACAGAAAAACAGGGGAACCGTTAAAAAAGTTACGCCGCCGTTTTCTTGGTTCCGAAGGTTTATTGCCCGAGTTCAAAAGCAATTTTCGAACGAATAAAACGATTTAACAAACGAGGAGCAAGTTAAATAAACCGGACTGATTACACTAGTGATTTTCCTATAAATTTTGACGCATTAAACCTGAAAATCCAACGATTATTTATGGAAACATTTTCGAACGATGAATTTTTTCAATTTCCGGAGTTGATCCGGGATTTTAGGGAACAATTCGACATGTAATAGACCTATCTGGTTAAATAAGCATTAAAATTAAAGATAACTGGATATTCTACAACATTCAATTATAAAGTTTTGAGGCTGGATAGTAGTTCAGATACTACCGATCTTAATAACTTGATAAAGGCAGCTTTTCGAGCAAAAATCGATGATGAATCTAATAGAAATCACTCTAAATTCTTTATGAATAAAATTTAATATTTAATTTCAATTGTATTAAAAAAGCTGAATTTTGGTCTGCCACTGTAAAATTTAGAATTTGTAGTTAAGATTTTTATTTTCAGTATTTATTGTTTTCGTATGTATATGTATTTAACTCCTGATTTCCATTAATTGCAACATGATACGTAAATTTTAGATATGGATTTTTGACCCATAAACTTCGTGTGAGAAAATCTATGTATGAAAATGTCGACAAAGCTACTCTGGAGTAATTTAATCATACCTTTTTCTGAAAATGAAAATAAAAATTTTTTCGTCAAACGCAAATAACTGACTTTTTTGCATTAAAATAATAACTTTATATGATAATAATAATAATAATAATAAAAATAATAATTATAATAAATATTCATTTTATTATGTATTTTATAGGTTTGAAAATGTTAGTTTCGAAAAAAAATGTACTTTGACAGTATATTTTTGTAATGGTTTAAATCAAACTTACATGATAAATTCACATTTATAACTTTCTATGTAAGTATTTTATTTAATAATTAGAAGTCATGATAATTCGATTTTTTTTTTTATTTTTGTCAAATCATGGTTCGAGTTATTGAAGTTGCTGCACATATATTAAATCTCTAATTATACTCAAAAATGCAGATGCAACTATAAAAATTGAAATTAAATTCAAAAATTCATTTTTCCAATAATGCCTTCATGAAAAAGTTATTTTCGTGTACACCAATGTTACAAAAAGTTACCTCTCATCGCAGAATTTTTTTCACGTGACCTAACATTAAAGCAACACCTACAGGAACACGTCCCGTGAACGTCCGACGAAATGAATGGGACCGATCTTCCGCCAAGTGAGAGAATCCCACGCGATTAGTTTAGTTTTTATTTAAAGATCTCGTTTTTTTTTTTATTTCTAATCGTGGCACAAACAGTTACATAAAACAGTTAATTGCAATCAGGACTGGATTTACAATTATGCAAAACGGGTGATTAGGTGCAAGATTAAAATGAAAAAGTTTGCTGGGAAATATAAATAGACTGTTTTGCATAATATCCGTATTATTTATGCGTTTTTGGAGGCGAGGAATGCACTTGCATTTTTGATAATGGGTTTCATTACTCTTTATTTGTGCCGGCTTTCCTATGTCTAAAACGTACAAAATGCTTTTTATTATTTAAATGTGAAAAATAAACGTCTGTAGCTTCCGCTGCAACTTTTTCTCTCTATGAAAGACGTCTGATAAACATTTCTCGACGATTAAAGTTTGTTTATTCGTTGGCTAAAGAAACAAAGTAAATCGACCATGATTGTAACACGATGACTGAATAAATAAACATTATTACCCAGCATTGAGTGAATATTGTTTATTTGTCTATTGCAAAAGCATCTAATTAGCAAGAGTTCGTGCTACCTGTTCAGTTTCTCTAAAGAAGTAGTGTAAAAGTATCAAAATAATTCGGCATTTGAATCCCTGCTTATTGTCGTTTACGTATACACGTGGTCGAACGCCGACTAGTGACAAATATCTACGTAGCTCCAGACGATCACAATAGTTGCAGCAACGTCCCGACGGCGTCCGGTCCGTTCCAAGACTGTCCCGACGCAACGACGTCGTCTCTCCGTGCAGAAGGAGCAAGAGAAAGCGTGTGCTTGTGTGCGATAGGATGGAAGGAAGAGGCGAGAGGAACGCGCGCGACAGTGGGTGAGCGTGAGTGTGCGGTCAAGAGTGTGTGGAGGAGGAGGCACTACTAAGAACTATTCTAGAGGCACTGGAAGGCGGCGTGCGACTGGAACGGCGGACGCGCCGACCCCGCCGGGGCCGGTGCAGTCGTCCGGTTGCTTAGCGACGGGGAGGCTGCGCCGGCGGACGCGACGGCGGCGTCGGCACTCACGATGACGACGACGACGCACTCCCGACGCCGCAACACCACCTGGTCTAATTACTGCCGGACGTGCATGCACTTTTTGTTTTTCGCTTCGGCCGCAGGTTTTGGCGGATGCGCCGGTTGCGGAAGTTTAATGATTAAATTGATACGGGTACCAATTTAGGTGCAACTAATTTCGTTGCCGAACAAACAACTAACCAACCGGTCCTTTTAGTTAATGGCCAGCAAATGGTAAACACAGACGCAAATAGTAACCACGAATGAAGGGATTCTAATCCCCTATACAATAATCCACCATAAACCTTCAATTAGTCAGATTAAAATTATGTCCCGGAATCACCGACACAATATACAACTTTAACAACACAATATACGGTAGTAATTTCGAAATTGGTTTTGTAGTAATTACGTGGTGTTATCTCGAGAACAACAAACGCAAATGATATAGATGGGGTTGTACGTCGTTAATGTGCGTTCTATATTGTACACACATTAAGTATCGATTTCAAATTAGCACACCTCTCCAATAGATGTTTACATAAAAAAGCCATCAAGTTTTACAAACAGCTTCCTTCTCTGACGTACCGAAAAACGTATTAGCAAGAAAATTGAACGTTTAGAGCAGGGAGGCAAATATTTACTTTATTTAATCAAAATCTAAAAATGTCTAGAAATTGCTTTTACACAATTACACCGGTTTGCGGAAATAAAATGGAAACTTTTTCTTGCATTTTTTCCGGGCAATTTATGTGCACTGAGCACGGGGAAGTTGCCAATTATTTTCTCATTTGGGCAATTTACCTACAAAGCAGTGTATGCGTTTCATTTATAATTTTATTAGAAACAACATCTAGAGTGAACGGGAAGCAGGATCGTATCCAATTTGTATTGATCAGATGAAAAATAGCTGAGTTAGGGATGATAAAATTTCAAGTTGTAAGGAATTTTTGACAATGTTTAGTTATCAAGTGAGTAATTTCCTTCAACAACAGATAATCCCATAACTCACATCTCTAATCGATAATACAAATAAATTAAATTTAAGATTTGTAGGCTGAGATAGAAAATAAAAAATACAATTTATGAGTGTTTTTGACGATATTAAGTTATTTTCGTCATATTTTTAATCATAGTCATATAAAAAATTTGAAATCTTAGCAGAACAAAAAAGAATATGAAATGAAATTTTATGTTGGAATAAAGGAAAAAATTGATAAAAGGTCTACGCAATTTGGTAGTTTTCGTAAAGTGAATATTATTTTTCTACTTATAAATAGTTCTAATCCATCACATAAAAAAATTTAGACCTTGGCAGACCAAGAGATGATATAAAATGAAATTTTCAGCTAAAATTATTAAAATAATAACCAATTTTTGGCGATTTTAAGTTATTTTTGTCAGTTAAATATTTCAAATAATAAATTATTCTAATTCACACTTAATAATATTCAAAAATTTAGGGCCTTAGCAGACCAAGGGAGGATATAAATTGAAATATTTTACTGGAAAAAAGAAAAAAATTGATGCAATTTTCATTCGTTTCATTATATTATGGAAATGTAATGTTAAAAAAGAGAAAAAAGCTGATGAAAGTTCAAGTTTTATGCAATTTTTGACAATCTTTGCAATATTTTTTATTAATTTTATTTTAAAACTTTAACCCTATTTTCCATTTCTTCGTCTTTACGCGTCGATACAACAACGATGCCGAACAAAGGAAATTGCACTCGACCTGTCGCAAACCACTGAACGTTTCCAAAGACGTAGATCACCATCAAACCCTGGGGGCAACGCGATCGTCGCTTAGATCCTAATTTTCGACGATCGAGGACCCAAAACTCGCGACGACGATCGATGTTCCCGCACAAACCGAGTTAGTCGCAGCGTCCGGACCATCAATCCAGAAGACAAGGATTCGGTTTTACTCGAATCAAAGGTATTAGTGATGACGGCCGAAGGAACCGTCATTCCGCTTCCGGCTTCGACGTCCTCCAGAATCTTATAAGCTCGTGGATAATGAGGTTACAACAAGACGAGAATTGTTTCTATTTTAATCCGTTAAATAATTTAAACTGGAGACATAACACGATGATTAATTGGGAACGAAACAAGATTCCCTGCGGAATAATCCGACTGTGGGTTTGTGTGGTGATTTCATTTATTATGCGTGAATTCTGTAGTGCAAATTTCCAATTTCCGAGAGTAAATGCAGCATCCAATGGAGATTCGAGCCGCCAATCTTCAGTCTAATGGACCGAATGCGATTTGGTAAATCAGTTACTGGGTTCGATATTGCGTTGGTTACAAATTGAATGTACTTTTAAAAAGAGTGCTTCTCTTTTATTGTTCATTTTTATTCGTGTCTCGTGTGTGTGACAAAGCTAAAAATTGGTCACATATTATATTTTGTGGTTTCCACCGGTTATGACTGAACAATTCGAAGCGTCTAGACAGGGATGCTTTAACAAAAAAATCCATTATCCATTAAAAACGCTTTTAGTAAAGATTGGAACACTTAAAGCTTTTTCAGATCAAATATTTTATTACAAAAGTCATCCATAATTCAAATACTCCTCCTAATGAAGCATGATTTCCATTTTGTGAAGGGCACTCAAATTGTTTCAAAATCGAGTTAATTGCAGACTAAATATTGATTTTTAATATAGCTACAGCCCAGACACAGTTAATATCATAAACGGAGGCAACATGGCCTTCCTAAAGTATTATTTAGAGATGGAGCGTGATTATAATTAGATGGAGTACGTTAAAAAATTGCTTAATGGAAAAAGCAATTCGTGTAAGATTACATAAAACCGCACTTTAATGAAATAGGAATCGTTTTGAATAATAAATTCAAGTCCTTGGCCCAATTTACCAAACAAAACGAATGCTTCGAACGGCAGAAAGAAAATTACATGCTAGGTACAAATACTCTCAAATTATTGGCTTCTAAATCGAGACCAATTTACCCCACTTCAAAGCCTTCGACATTCAAATTAAAGTAACTTGCTCCAAAATTGTTCTAATTTAAAAAATATAATCACAAACACAGAACAGCTAATAAATTTCTTAAAGCGTCCCACCGACCCTTTGAACCTGGCAGCTCGACAAACAAATTAAAGATTCAGTACGACTCCCGGATTAGCCCGGCCCCAGATTGCAGATGAGCCGCCACAGCCTCTTTGGCACCGGATCAGGTATTCGTTGCGGGTAACGCGCTACTTAAATTTATTTGCGATTCCCATTAAAAATTTTAAAACCGGCAACAAAAAACCAAACTCGATTTACGTGGAAATTGCCTTTTTTCTGTTTCGTTTTCAACACGTCGATCGCCGTCCATTATCGACGCAACAAATGGAGACGAGATAAAGCGGGTTTTAATTTTTGGTCGTGTGGGAGTGTGGACAGCTGTGTTGTTTCAGGGAATTTAATTTTAATTTTGTTGTGTAATTAATTATTCACAATTTTAAATTAATTTCGGATGCTCTGTTCAGTTAAGGGGATTAATTATCAACCCTTCGAAGGCAAAACAAACCGGACAGAATATGCTCATTTACATTAGCCGTCAGGAATTACAAGAAAAGACAAAACGACTGCAGGAATTACGGCATCAAGGATATTAGCAGCTTTAATTAACAAACACTTTTCAACTTGATTAGAAAGCGATTAAGGATCCACTCGCCTCAACTAACTGATTAAAATACACTAGGCTTAGAGTAGAAAAACAAGTGCTCTAAGAGTATTTCTAATTACTCGCGTTCGAGAACTTTCAGCAACTTGAGGAAAAGAACAAACAAGAAACGTGAGATAAGTCAAGGGTTAAAAGCCCACTGCACTTTCTGGTCCTTAGAAGATTTATGGTGTGTGTGGACGTGTGTACTTTTCAGAATTGTTAAGTTTTAAAACAATTCCATTAATTTCGCTGACAGGACCCAATCTGGGTGATAAATAAAAGTACCTTCATAAATCATTCTTTTGTTATGAATGTGCGAAACAGTTAAGCATCATGAAACAATTTGCAATGCTAATGCTTTCACCCCCATTTTTACGACACACTTTCCTACTGGGTCGTCATAAAATTTAACTAACTTACGTACTGTTTCGTTATTTTTAGTGTTGATGTTAAATAGGCGAGGCTAAGAAAAAAAGATTTACCCAGAATCGATACGGGGAACTACCAGAATGGAATTTTAAGAGAATCCTTGAATAGACCGACATATTAAAGTGAATGTGCACATATTTGCCGGATGGAAATCCCGGCCTTGGTACCAACACCTGGCCCAATAAGATTCCAGTAACAACTTGCCCTAACTCGCAGTTTAAGATGACAAAATTAGGAAATGTGACTGCAGCAATAATCGTAAAGAAACTGTCCCAAAATAGGGAAACTTCTGACTACCCATATTGATTTCGGTGCCAGATTCTCGAATGTGTTTTGTGTGTCGGTATGTAAATGTATCGACCGGGCCGAAATTCGTAAATGATTTAGGACTGACGTAATCACGATGGGAAAAGTCGGGAGTGCGAAACTAGACATGATGAGATATTAGCTTCGATTCGCGGTTAATTTGGTACGATGTCACGAACAACGGCCACTTGAACAAGATGAAATTGACGGGACGAATGCGTTAGTTTCGATTCACGGGCTAATTTAGTCTTGTCTAGGACACAAAAGGGGGGAAATTAAATGCAATAGGCGTGGTGTGTAGGGTGGATTTACGCAATAACGGTGAAATTTCATTTGTGGAATTGTGTTTCGTTTATGTAAATCGGGTAAAAGAATGTCTCTTAAAATGTTTTAACAAGGAAACAATAAAAATTCCTTTCGTCTTCTGTCATCTTAAAATTCGTATCTCGCAGCGGGAATCCAGTCAGATTGTATTATGAAAATATTCGGGAAATGATTCCGAGTAAAAAACAGCTTTATTTCCGGGAACCGAGAGAAAAACTGCTGAAGTTTTTAATAACCTGTCTAAGAAATAAAAACATCTTTGTGGTCTCATTATTCAGGTCGTACGTGGGTTGAGTGAAAAATAATTTATAAATTCTGATCGGGTTGGAAGGTTATCGATTGAGGATTGAAATTAATGGATTAATAATTGGAGATAATTGTGGCCTGAAAAATATTGCATTTTAAATGAGTTTCATAATCTGGTTATTTTATAATTTGTTATCGGATGACCAATTAATTAAATTAATGAACGCAATTTAAAATGGTAATTACATTACGACTGGTAGTTTATTTAAGAATTAACACAAACTTAAATAAATTGTAAAAAGTGTATGAAATGAGATATAAAATAATTACACAAGTTTATAATTTCTTCATTTTCTAAATTGATCATTCTGGTTATTTTAGACTTGTTAATTTAACTGTGAACTTGTTTAGTCAATATATATTAATAAAATAACTATAGAAGGTGATAATTATTCATTTCTTAATTGATAATTATGGTTATTTTATAATTTGTTATTGAATATTGATATTTAACCAATACAATTTAATTCAATAAAATAATTTTAGATAATAATTGTTCATTTCTTAATTGGTAATTTTGGTTATTTTATAATTTGTTACAGAATTATTGACACCAGACTAATACAATTTTAAATGAATAACAATAAAAACAAAGTAATTGTAGACAATGATAATTTTTTCAAATTCAAAATTGATAATTCTGATTATTTTATAATTTGTTATGAATAATGAATATTTAACTAATACAATTTAGAGAGAAGAACACCATTAGTATATTTAAAAATTCAATAATATAATTTTAGGTGATAATTTTTCATTTCCTAATTGATAATTTTGGTTATTTTATAATTTTTTACAAAATGATAGACAACTGACTAATCAATTGATAATTTCATCAAATTATAAATTGATAATTCTGATTATTTTATAGTTTGTTATTGAATAATGGATATATAACTAATACAGTTTATAGTGAAAAACACCATTAGTTTATTTAAAAATTTCATTATCCAAAATCAAATAAAATTGTAAAAATTATGAAATAAGATTTTAATAAAATAATTTTTATTACCTAATTGATAATTTTAGTTATTTTATAATTTGTCACAGAATAACAGACAACTGACTAATACAATTTTAAATGAGTAAGAATAATAATAAAATAATTGTAGACAATGATAATTTTTTCAAATTATAAATTGATAATTCTAACTACTTTGTATTTTGTTATTGAATAATGGATATTTAACTAATACAATTTAGAGTGAAAAACACCATTAGTTTATTTAAAAATTGCATCATACAAAATCAAATAAAATTGTTAGAAATTACGATATAATAAACCAATAAAATTTTAGTCGATACAACTTTAAATGAGTAACAATAATAATAAAATATCTGTAGACGATGATAATTTGTTAATATAAAACTTCTTAGACTAGGTTAGGTTATTTTGTGATTTGTTCTTGATTCATAGACTATTAAATTAATATACTACAAAATAAATAAGCCAAAATGTATTTTAAAAATATATATACAAAATTATTATGTATAAAAATATTATATGTGGAGAATTCAAAACAATTGTTGAAAGACGATAGTTTCCTCGCTTGCTAAATTGAAAATTTCAACATAATTCTTCACTTTCCATGCATATCGAATTCGAATAGAGTTCGTGAACAATAATCCCTTCCTACATCATTTATTTCACTTCCATATCTGCGAAATTCCCTCCAGAGTGTACACACAATGCACGACCGGATCTCCCCGAAACGCGAAATGAAAATCCACCCAGTGCCTCACTCTCCGAAGGGAGAACAAAACGGCCAGATCTAATACAACGTACAACGGCCCCGAGCTCCGGATTAATCCGTTCCAAGTCGCGATATGCCACTTTTGTTTCGAGCCCGGGACCGGATCCTGAATGTCCCGCGGACGCGCCAATCAATATGCGTTTGCCCGCAGTGCAAAATGCAACAGTCGCAAAGCACTCCCGGTGTTTTCATCGGGATGAAATATAATAACAGCAATAACCGACGGTGCACAAATTTCGGAGGAAAGTTTATTGTGACGGGGCCATTTTACGATTAAATGTGCCGGGTTTGCATTCAATTTTGCCACCAGTAATTACATTTGGCCACGGTCGACACGCCAGATTTGCAATAAAAACGCCACGTTGCGTATAAATCACAAGCACCAACAATTTTTGTTCTAATTTGTACCTTTTTCCACGCAGCCATAGATTTTCCAAGCACATACCGACACATAATTACCGTAATACTATTTTTTTATTTGTAGTGCACTGAGTTTAAGTGTTTGTGGCTCGACACTTATCGGTAACATTTATTTTTGCGAGGTCAATTTGTGCTCATTGAGAAAACTAAGCACGATGCTTGCTGGCTAATACACAATATTGATCACGTCATTTTGCCCAATAAAACAACGCAACAATAAACGTAAACATATTGAAAAAACAAACGGCGTAAAATGGAAAAAGACTGGTTTTACACAACAAACAAGACCTGGCTGTATTGTATGCGTTTAGATAACATTATTTTAAACTACCTTGGATTAGATTTACAAGCTCAAGGCTTTCGTTGAAATTGCAACAGTGCATCTTCACTGCGCTACATTCAATTATGCCCGCAGTTATAAATTCACCCATTTAACGCCTCACTCGAGATTTAAATCCCAACTTTCAACCTTGTAAATCACATTCAAGTCCGATTTTAGTAGTAACACGTAGACGATGCTGAAATTAAAGTTATAATTGCACAGATAACTTAAAATAACAGTCATAACTGTGAGATAATGGCGGAGTTATGGCCCACCCCTCCAGACTAATTGTCCCACTTTTCTTTATTAAAACAACAAAAGCTCTGTTTTCTCCTTTTGTTCCATATATTCCCACCCACGTCACAAAAACGCCCGTTGATCATCACGCTGAAAGAACTCCTAACAAACTTACGTCCGGCGATTCCGGGCAGTTAAGCTTCGAAAGTCGATCGTCACTCCGTGCCCCGGACAGTTTATAAATGGCAGAAATTTTTCACTCGTCCCCCCACAATGTACGAAAACAATGCCGGCGGGGTGTTTTAAATGCAACGGTCGGGGCGATAAAAATGTGAAATTAATGTCGGACAAAACAAACAATTAATATCGCTGATCGTAAAGCAATGGCGTTTTTCGCCGAGTTATTGATTGAGTTATACAATTATCCTGTTGTTTATCCTTTCTCCCATTCCCACGCATTTCCAGCTCCATCGTTCTAATTACTAAATACGTGCCTCCAATTTTCCAACGTAGATCTAATTTTTTCTCTCGAAGCGTAACAATGGGGCCATTAAGGGGGCGGCTTGTGTCGCTCATTGTCACAGAACCCTCCAGACGTTAGATTTAATTGGCCCCCTAAATTCCGAGTCTAGTCGAGATAAGACAAATCGTACAATTACTTTCCACTGTCGGTTGCTTAACAATCATGTGGCTATGATTTATGCTCCCGCAGCAGCCGAATCATAAACACTAATTCTAATGAGACAAGGAAATATGAATTTTAATGGATGAAAAGCCCAGTTTCCCATTAACATGCTGCGTATAAATAAAAAACGTAGAAACTCATATTTTATGAGTTACACTCGAGTGTATTGTGACGTGGGAACTTTATATTTAGAACAAAAACTGTTGTTAAGCAGTTAGACGTTGTATAAAGTGTTTATATCTCAAACAAATTGGTTTAATGTATTTTACAGCACAAGGACAACGGTTTTATTTACTACACACTTTCATTCAACGTAATCCAGGAATTTAAGAAAAAGCTGGGTCTCATCCGAAACACTTGCGTTTAGGGTTGAAAAACTGGGTCACAGTGATTTACAATCGGATTAAGAAAATTCACGTGGAAGGGGGGGGGAATGCAAGTTGGGAAATGCGGTTCACATTTTTGCCAGAGTCGAAAAATTTTAGCAGGAAGATTGAATGGACAATAAAGGAAACTTGGAGCAAAATAGACCCTTAATTGGAGTGATAACTCAATAATCCGACAAGTAACTTAATAATTTTTTGTGCAATAATAGATAAAGGTTGATTTACAAACCTATCCTCGCACTAACCCTAACCACCAGCTGTGAGTTAACAGGGTTAAAGTGGGTCAGTGGAAGATTTATTGTGTCGAATTGAGTAACTATACGTAGAAGTGGTGGAATGCAAGTCAACGTTTTCGACAACGTTCAGGAATTGTGGCATCAAGATTGAAAACAGGAAGCAGGGTGTATTAGATCTGAAAACAAATAGCCATCTATCCAAAGTTTGTCGAAACTGGTGACTTAATATCGACTGCATTGCCACACAAAACGTTTCCAAAACTTTATCAATATGTTGCAGTAAAAAAGCAGATTAAAAAGTCTTATTTATTCCCAGCTTTTTTTATCTCAAATATTACTAAACAAAATATTGAATGTTTTTTTGTTGGATTATCTTTCTGTTGAGATTTAATAATAAAAGTTTTCAACAAAAACCACAATATTTTCAAGTGTTTATAAATAACCTTGTTTTTCTTATTGTCTGGAACTTCGCCATCAAAGAAATCAGTCTTGGGACACGACCCAAAATCAATATTTGCCATAAAACCCGGGTCAATGCATCGCCATGTGGAATGCGTCAAATCTAACGACATTCCGATAACAAACAAGACTGCAAAATTGAGAAAAACAAGTATAATTCACAATCTTATGTTACATTACTAAGCTTTATGGTTGGACAAAAGTCTTGATGACACAAACAGAATCGCCATTCTGCATCAAATATCACTGAGGGCTCGAGTAGCATTCAAAAACATGAAACTAGGGAATTACTGTTTTGCTGCTACACGCAGAACTGGAACCATTCATATTCATTTTAATAGCCACATAATATATAAACCTGGAAGGGCGTGCATTATGTTAAGACCCTTAAGATGAAATTTTCAGCTCAGCCCGTGACACCAGGATTTAAACCGGAATGGTTTTTCCTCGTAATGGAGTCCAGTCTCTCCTTATCAGTGACAAGGAATTCTGATAGAAAGATTAAATGGATAATAAATAAAACTGAGAACAAAATAGACCCTTAATTGGAATGATAACTCAATAACCCGACAAATAACTTATAATTGTTTGTGCAATAGGTAAAGGTTGATTTACAAACCCATCCACGCACTAACCCTAACCACCAGCTGTGAGTTAACACGGTTAAACTGGGTCAGTGGAAGATTTATTGTGTCGAATTGAGTAACTCTACGTGGAAGTGGTGGAATGCAAGTCAACATATTCGACAACGTTCAAGAATTGTGGCATCAAGATTGAAAACAGGAAGTAGGGTGTATTAGATTGGAAAACAAATAACCATCTGTCCAAAACCTGTCGAAACTGGTGACTTAATATCGACTGCATTTCCACACAAAATGGTTTCAAAACTTTATCAATATGTTGCAGCAAAAGGGAAGATTAAAAAGAGTTATTTGTTTCCCCTTTTTTATCTCAAATAATACCAAACAAAAAATTGATAAGATTTTCTGATGGATTATTCTTGTGTTGAGATTTAATAATAAAAGTTTTCAACAAAAAGCACTCAATTTGAAGTGTTTATAAAAGAAACCTTGTTTTTCTTATTGTCTGGAAGTTCGCCATCAAGAAATCACACTAGGGACGCTATCCAAAATCAATATTTGCCATAAAACTCAGGTCAATGCATCGCCATGTGGAATGCATCAAATCTAACGACATTCCGATAACAAACAAGAGCGCAAAATTGAGAAAAGCATGCATAATTCAAAATCTTACGTTTCATTATCAAGTTTTATCGTAGAACAAAAGTCCTGACAACACAAACAGCACCGCCATTCCGTATCAAATATCACCGGGGGGGCTCGAGTAGCATTCAAAAACATGAAACTAGGGAATTAATGTTTTGCTGCTCCACGCAGAACCAGATCCATTCATATTCATTTTGATAGCGACATAATCTAAACCTGGAAGGGCGTGCGTTATGTAAGACCCTTAAAGTGGAATTTTCATCCCCGACTGTGACACAGAGAAACTCAGGCTTAACCCCCCGAAACGGTTTTTCCTTGGAGCGGAATCATCGCTATCGCGGCTGGCGCACGAGTTACCAAACGTAACGAGATTATCAACGGTAGATTGAGCAAGCCTTATTTAAAGGTTAAAGGGGGTCGAAACATGTGAACGATGTGGGAGCCTAAAAATGTTGAATTTATAACGCGAACCCGCGTATAGAATGAAGCTCTTTAATTAATATAATGAACCCAGTTACGTTCCAACTTAATTGGGGCATTTTTCTTTCGCGTTATAAACAACCATCATTATGTTGTGGATCTCACGCAATCTCAGGTTTACAATTAATCGAAGCACGGATATTAAAAGAAGCCTCGCAAGTCTTTTTAACGTTGGAAAAACACGTTAGTTTCCATTACACAAAATACAGGAATTCGGTGTAAACACACAAATAATAATGAATTTATAACACGTACTCGAGTTACGTTGAATTCAGGTCAATTAGTTGTTTACGTATGAAGTCTCCGCAAAAGCTAGCTCATCGGCACACAAAATTTCCGGTCGAATTTTAATTATAAAGTTTTGTGTGCTAGATGTCAATATTGAAATTTTTAAGTTGACCGTTTTATTGAATAAAAAAACCGCTCAAACTTCCTAATGAAAAATCCTAAGTTCCCTATTATCATCAAAGTAATTAATAAATGCAAAAAACCGAATTTAATCTTGCGCTCTCAAGTTACTCGGGCCAAAAAAAATATATAATAAAAGGGATAAAATCTCCAGACGAGGAATTTAATCCCATTACGCATTTTCAATATGCAGTTTTGCCTCGAATTGTTTCAGAGACGTTTTAAGGCGCGGGGCGACGAGTTCGCGAAGTTTTAATTCGAAATTTACACAGCACCTGTTTTCAGTGTGTAATGAAAAAGGTCAGCTTGAAACAAGAGTCAATTAGCTTGAAATAGGAGCCTCACAATGTAAACAAATTTACATTTACTTAAGAATCTCTCTAACACTTTATGTAGATCGTAATTTAAGATTTAAATTCAAAGAGTTTTATGTACTTTAAAAGTTCTTCTTTGTCTGAATTATTTAATTAATATTTCGCGATTAAAATACATGATGGACATCCCAAGGTTTATACAACATCCATAAATGAGGAGTGTTCATGCAAGACACGACGTCTTCACTTTTTTATTTAAAATGAAAATTCTACTTATTCAATTGACTTCATCAAAACTCTTAAAAAACAAATATACTTCATGTAAATCTGTATAAAATAATAAATATATCATAAATCAGACATATCCACTTTTTTATTTAAAATCAAAATAAATCTTGATTATTTTTTCTGAATTCTATCAGTTATTTCCATTAGAATTTTTTAAAAGTAAGTATATCCATTTAAACTTGAACGACAGTTTTTTTAAATTTTAATTAAATTAAAATTTAATTAATTAACATTTTAAGTAATTGTTCATGTCACAAGTTGTTTCTGTGTTATCAAATCTTTAGAAAAATATATTGTTGATAAAAATTACTCTTACTCAATTACAATAAAATTATATTAATTACTACATTAATGAGCATATCATAAGACAAAAAATCCCATTCAACCAATAATCTCAATCAGAATTTTTTTAATTCATAATTTTTCTCTTCTCTTTGTATTATGTAACAATATTTTAAACTGTTGTTCATGTTGCTATTTATTTCTGTGTGATATTTTGTCTCAGACATACGTCTGTCTGATTGATAAAAATCACTATTACATTAAAATCACTTTAATTACTAAATTAATGAGCATATCACAAGACACAAAAATTCCATACATCTTCCCTTTTTTTATTTAAAATTATAGAATTGTGAAATTTTTGAAAATTTTTCTTGGATTTTACCATTTTTTTTTTAGTTTTACTTTATAATAATGTTTTAAACAATTGTTAATACATATTTTAAATAGTAATAAATAATTTTGTTGTTCACAATTTTTTCTATGAAGACATAACATTGCGATTGCATGAACGCCCCCCAAATAAAGTAGAAAAAAAACCGTGACTCACCGATCGAAGATCCTCGCCTCCTTCAACACGTTGCCGAGATTGATGAACGCATCGAGGAAATTCTGATCCAATCCGACTGCCTTCTCGAAGTGATGGATCGCCAGCCAGATCTCGCCCTGCGCGTTGAACACGCAGCCCAGGTTGCTCCAGGCCACGGCGAAATCGGGCCTGGTCTCTATCGCCTTCAGGTAACATGCCTAGAGAACAACGGGCGAGAACGCCTATGTTAGACGGGCCTAACTGCACACAGTGCGTAAAGCGCGCGTTCGCTAGCGTGTCCAAACACAATAATCGTGCGTGGTTCTTTTCGTTACCGAAAAAGAATGCGCAACACAATTTATTTTTTTGATATCGGGACCTCCCGCCGTCGGTTCCGTCGCTCGCTGCGCACACGGCGTCCCGGCAAGGGTGCGCGGCTGCGCAGACGTGCCGGGGCGCGTGTCATGAGGTCGGTACTCGATGCTACGCCAAATGCGCCAAAACTACGCCAGCAAATGTAACTAATTAAACGTCGGGTGGACGCGGTGCATCGTCCAGGTTGGTGGTAATAAAATATTCTGTGAAATTTTAAAGAGATCGATGAAAAGTAATGGAAGGCGAAATGTGCGGGGGCGTTGCACATAAACTTACTGACCTACATCCATAAATAGTGCTTTCGCTTAGCAGTAAATCACAAATATGGAGTCAAAGGGGCGACATATTTCATGTAGTTTACGATGAAAAACGGCCCCTGAAGGGCCAATATTTTTCAATATCGTTAAGGATTGCATAAAAATTTAATGGGGTGAATTATTTGTCATAAAGTTAAGTGACGCCCCAACAGTTACTAATTTATGTCCACCAGTTATGTCGATGCACCGACACCGCGACATTCTTACGCAAACAGCGTCCCTCTTTCTCTCGTGCCAAAGTCGAAATAGTGCTCTCCAATCTACGGATAATCATACGTGTCTGGTCCGGAAACAAAACGGAAATAACATAATATAAGATAAAATAAGTCGGGGAATAAGTTACGCATGCGCCTTCTCTCGTCTGGTAAATCAAAATCAAAAAAATTCGGTCGAGGAGGCCCCTTGAACACTCCGATACCTAAAAACAACAAGAGACCACCGCATTCGCTTGCGTACATTACCTGACACTAAGCCCAACGTTTACCATATTGTCTGCCAGGGGACGAACGAAACATCTGCCACATACCTGTGTTATCGTACACCAACAGTAATACCATTAGTCAGTATTCTAACTTCATTTGTAACATATTAAATAAATTGGATAAATTTCATCATAGTTTTGTTTTCTGGTTTATTTTTTATTTATTTATTTATTTCGATGGTTTGTTTAAGGATGCAGCCTCGAACGGAATATCACCAAAACAACTGGAATAGGTTACTTCTTTTCGACACAAGTTTAAAACCTACAACTCGATTTTATCAGTTAATGCTTTAGTAAAACTGGTGGATTGTTAGATGGATCATTTAAAAATTGACTTCAAACTTTGTTATCCTTCCCAGCTTTTATTTTAAATTAGTATTTCCATGTCTCATGCCGTGTACTTTGAACGTTATTAATTATTAACTTACTAGATGAATTTTTAATTTTAACAGTAGTTATTCCATTTAAAATTGGTGAAATCCTGTTTAGAACTTCGTTAGTAAATTACTTTGGGTAAGGAAAGGAATACAATGAATGAAAATGATGTCAAAAAATTTAACAAACGATAAATTTGCAAATTCTTTGAATAATTCTGTAAGAAAAACATTAGGTTATTTCCTGTGACGCTTAATTGGTAATTGTCCTTGCCACAAGCCATTTCTGTGACTTCCAGAGTATTATCCAATGCCTTTAAACCAATACAGAAGACTGGCTTGTGACAAGTGAATATGCAAGAGTCACTATCTGGCCGACATTTTTCAAAACCAAAGTAATAAATGCATTCTACGCAACTGCCGCCCTGAAATTTAAAGTTAACCAATGATTAAGTCAATCTCGTCACTTCAGTTTAACTTTCAACCTAAAAACCCATTGATGAAATAAAAGATTGACGGTTAATCACTGGCCAGAAAACAATACAAAACTCAAATGCAAAAATAATCAATAGCTAATAGAAGAACTAAAACGCCATATGCCATAGGAAAAATAAATATACCCAATAAGTTACGCACAAGCCGCAAATACACTTTTTTGTCCTTGGAGTTATCAGTCCTGGAATTACCCAAAAATTACGCATAAATATTGTCGCAAAGCGCCTAGAAAACTGTCGGCCAAAACGTTCCAACACCGAGTATTTCTGAAGCAATCACACGCAAAACGGTGCACGTAGTGAATCGGTCAGTAACATGGAACTCTTGCATACAATGATACGGGACCGTGTTCATAACCGTTCGGGTCTATGAAACACGGCCACAATAATAAAATGGTTCAGGATAGGACCACAGGACGAAACAATTTTTTATTAGTGAACATACCTTGGCCTCGTCTAAACGATTTAGTGCTTTAAGCAGATTACCCAAATCGCTACGAACACAGTAGAGATCCTGAAATAAAAAAACAAATATTTTAGTATATACGGAAGTCTTGTGCAATTTCTAAGTAAAATTCCATCGACGACCTTTAAGCAGGTACGACGAAAAAATTCCGCTATTTAGAAAACATGTGCGTGTGTGTAAACAACAGAAAACTTTCGGCAGATTAGTTTTATTAACATCAATAAAATACATGTTAAGAGTTAAAACTTTCCAGGGTGTGAATCAGTGACGGGACATTAGTCATGTTAATTTATAAATAGATATTGACAATTTGATGGGTCTTATCAGAAGCTGCACAATCAATTATATTCAACGTTGATTAATTTTGCGTAACTGTTTGATATTGTACTTGCGTAAACAACAAATTAGTGTATAAAGTAGGGCATTTAAAACGTGATAAAACCAAATTCCAATAAACAATACTACATTTTTAAGCTTGAACAACAAGACGAACTCTATTAATGGCACTCTATGACACCAACAATAACATTGGATGCGTTTGAAAAACAAAAACATTTGGCAATTGAACTAGATGTTTAATCAAATGATGAAATAAATCAGTGGATTATTCATTCATTTTACAATAACACTTTCAAATCAAGAACAAAATTATAATATAAATCATTTTGGCAATGAATAATGAATGTTTTCGTATGTATTAAAAGGTGTTTTGAACAAAAGAAACCCTTTATTTGTTAACTTACTGGGTTATATTGTAACGCTGTAATGTAAGCCTGTACAGCTTGTTCCATGTCGCCAGCTGCAACGAGAGCAGCGGCCAGATTAATGTATCCATCGATAAAGTCCGGCTTCAATCTAACCGCATGCCTGTAATTGTCGAGGGCATCAGACAATTGTCCTCTTTCCTTGTACACGTTGCCCAAATTGCTAAAAAACAAAACAAACAATCAAATTAAACACTTCAATACCAGTTGTCAAAATGATGTGCAACATGTCAGGCTGCGCGAAAGAACCGCAGGGCTGCGTGAAGGATTCAAAAGGGAAAGGTGAGCCATTCAAATTACCTGTAGGCTTCCGCGAGCAGATGGTTCTGTTTGATGGCCAGCGTGCTGAAATGCGCCGACTTGTCTAAACGTCTACACTGGAAGTGGATGCTGGAGAGCAACAGGAGCACTCCCGTGTTTGTTGGGTCTTGTCTCCATAGCTGCATGCAGTGGCGTTCAGCATTTTCGTAGTCGGCCGCTTGGTACTCGCGATGGGCCAGTTCCAGCAGGCCTAGGGTCATAATATTCATTTATAATTAAGCAAATATGAATGACAGTTTGTAAATAGTGGAAATGCGTAAGTTGCCAAAACAATTTGCCTCCCAAGATTTTACACGATTTATTGATGAATGGGCCATGAAACTTTGTCAGTGATAAAAGTGAATGCCATTAAAAATAATTACTAAGCATTTTTTATTATTAATACTGTTTAATTAATTCTAAACTGTTTAAAAATATATTTTTATCAATTTCCCAACATTTCAAACACAAATATTGTGGACGAGGTATTCCAAATTTGTTATCTGAAACTAATTTTTTGGCAGATTTTGAAAATGTAATTAATTTCAAATTACTTTATTGTCTTAACAATACGAATTAAATCTCAGAATTGAAATAAAAAAATATAGATCGACCAATTTTATAGGTTAAATAAAGTATAATTAAACAAAAATAAAATAAGTTAGTATGTTTTTGATTATCTAAAATAACTTCAGGTAATTATTTAAATATACGAATATTAATTTATTTAAATGAAAATACGTATCTTCTATATACATTCGTATATTCGAAAATATATTTTCTAAAATGAGTCAGAATCAAAATTCAAAAAATATTTTGATATGTAAATATTTAAAACAATAAATATATAAATATAAAATTATATATCATATTGAATTAGTTATTTTCTAATTTAATAAGTTCAAATAAAATTAGGAAGCAGATGTTTTATTTTAACCTAACCTAAAACTAACTATAGGGTAACACATTGAATTGAAATTAAATTTAGATATTTTTAATAATTCTTTCTATTAAATTTTTAGACTTAACGAGATATGTTGTTAATTATGTTTAATTAATTCCATTTATTATAGTATATTTAAAAAGAAAATATATTTGAAAATGGAAAATCAGAATTCATATAAGATTTTGAATTATTTTATAAACTATTTTAGTAAGACTGTTCAAATAATTTAAGAATTAAGTTTTTATTTTAACCTAAACTAAAAGTGATTTTAAGATAACCATTTTAATAAGATAAATTTATTTAAATGTAAAGTCGTATATTTTATATATTCGTAGGTTGGATAATATATTTGAGTATTCGAATAATTCCTTTATCAAAAATTGAATAAATAAATCATATTAAAAATTTTTTGAGATATTTTGTTAATAGCGTTTAGTTAATTCCAATTATTATAAAAATACGACAATATCCAAATATTTCAAACTTAAATACGTGCATTTGAAAAAAATAATTATTTGAAAATTCAGAATCAGAATTAAAATAAGATATTTTGATTTGTAATTATTTTATAAACTAATTTAATAAGCCTCTCCAAATGAAATAAAAATTATTTTTTAATATTTTTAGATATTTTATTTTAAACTACCTAAAAATAATTTTGAGGTATCTATTTTAATAAAAAAAATTATTTAAATATAAATTCGTATATTGGAAAATGTATTTGAATATTCGAATATTTTCTTTATTAAAAATTAAATAAATTAATAATGTTAGAAATTTTTAGATCTGAGATATTTTGTTAATAGTGTTTGGTTAATTACAATTATTATAAAAATAAAACTATATCCAAATATTCTAAAATTAAATATAAAATGTGCATTTGAATGAAATATATATTTGAAAATTCAGAATCAAAATTCAAATAAAATATTTTAACATATAAATGAATATTATTTTATAACTAATTTAATAAAACAATTCATATAAAATAAGGATTCAGATTTTTTATTTTAACCTAACCTAAAAATAATTTTAGGGTAACATTTTAGTAAAATAAATTTACTCAAAAATACTTTTGGATATTGAAATAAGTGGTTTATTAAAAATTAAATAAACTAGAAATTTTTAGACTTTTTGAGATATTTTGTTAATAACGTTGAGTTAATTCTAATTATTATTAAAAAAACATTTTCAATAGTTTCCCACTATTTCAAATATGAATACCAAGTACCTACATACATATTTGAATAAAATTAACATACTGAGATTACCCTTTTTAATTAAAGAAGTCACATGTTTGAATAATTTAATTTCATACACCATCACAAAATTCTGCTATACAGCGTGTAACAATAATGTCAAACATACAATAACAAAACTACTAATAAAGTCTGAATAATTAATATCCCCGGAAATATACAACAGTAAAAAAAACATTTCAATCGTCCATGAATTCTAGAAAAGTCTAGAGGACAAACCAAATTCACAGACAGGTATACGCGTAAACGAATTCACGGACCTTCGAACAAAGACCCATGGACTTACCAACGGAAGACACTGGTGTAATGGCATCGTTCATTTTGATGATGATTTGAGTCCCCGGACTCTGCGACAGGGTCAGTCCCGCTTGGTTAATGTTGATTTGGCTCTGATCATCCACGGCTCCGTGCTGAGCCTGCATTTTACGGTGAACAATATGAAAAAAACAAAACACTTTACTCAACCACGCTTAGCAAAATGCGGGACGCTTCGCAAACGTCTCCGACAACTCGACAACAATCGATATGGCTTTGAGCGGTTCGCCGTTGCCGTGAGGTAGAAGGAGACGACTTGATACGAACGCGGAAACAGACATCTGCCAGCCGCGCGCACGCTGATTGGTCAACGGCTATGGAAATTTCCGACGCACAAATCGCCTTTATTTACCAAACCACGGCCTTAATTCACGCAAAAAACCACACGGATTGGGCAGTCGGCTCACCTGCCGACCGTCGATGGACGAAAACACTTTAAATTGTGGGTAATTAGTGTAATTATGTAAGAATTATCGGGCTTACCGTCGCTGCTTTAAAGACCCCCCTCACTGTGACGTCACGCGGACGATAAGATGCGCGGAAGCAGGACGGAGAATAATCACTAGGCGCTGTTTTCGCGAACCGCGTTGCCAAGTTGACTTTCCGTGCAGTCGTATGACAGCATGTGACCGTATGCATAGAGAGAATTGGGATCACTGGTTAATCAGATAGATTTATGCAAGGAAGTCTTATCGGTGTTGGCGGGTTAGTTGTTTCAAGGTCCGAGATGTAGGATAATCGGCGAAAAATAAAAATATACAAAAATTATTTATCAATAATATTATGTCCTAAGATAACAATCTTAGTTTCAAATTTAATTCCATAGTTTATTAAAAATATTTTTATTCTTTAAGTATAAATTAACATTTTTTACAGACAATTTGACTGTATTAAATCATTTCTGTACTTTCCTATATTTGTAGTTTTCTTTTAAAAAAATTAATTAATAGGTGCAGAAATTGATTAAAATGTTGAATATCTCATTATGATTTTGTTTATCAGATTTTGATGATGTTTATCAGATTCTGAGAAGTGTAATTATTTTTTTATGAATTTTTATTTTTTTAACAATATGAATTAGATATGAAATTTAAAAAAAATCTCTCTATGAAATTTATAGCCTAAATCAAGTATAATATAGTTTCAAATAGAATTTGTATATTTTATATATTCATATATTGAAAAAGTTATTTGAATATTAATTAATTTACTAAAAATTAAATAAACGAATGTTTAAAATTTTTAGACTTAATGAAACATTTTATTAGTAGCGTTTAGTTGATTTCTTATTTTCAAAGTAAAGACCAAAAAAATTATCAAACTAGTAACAGGATACTAAGATTATAGTAGATACATTTATATTATTTATTTATTAATTTACTATATAATCTAAATTGTTAAAAATTTTATATACATATCTTTTTTAAACTACTGAGACGAATAGATAATTGGACATTTATTAGTTGTTCTATATATTTTTATTTGAAATATGCATAATATAGACTGTTATTCTTAAAACTTTCTGATAATCCCAAAAAGAATGGTTCTTTAAATTTGATAATTATTTTCAGAATCAGAGTCAAAGGGTGAGCGGGTTAATTCTACTAGAGATGTAAGTTTCATCATGGTAAAGCCTGACGGTGTACAGAGATGTTTGGTGGGCAGAATAATCGACAAATTCGAACAAAAAGGTCTTAAACTCATCGGCTTAAAAATGGTCATGGTATGTTCAAACTTCATCTTAAATCCTTGTTGATTAAATCGTTTTATTTAGCCCACAGAAAAGTTGCTCAAAGAACACTACTCCGACCTTTCCAAAAAACCGTTTTACAAAAATTTAATAAAATACATGAGCAGTGGTCCAGTTGTTGCTATGGTGTGGGAAGGCTTGAACACAGTGAAACTTTGCAGAAGCCTTCTGGGAGCCACCAATCCTGTGGAGTCCAATCCTGGTACTCTAAGAGGAGATTATTGCGTCCAGGTTGGCAGGAACATTGTGCATGCATCTGATTCCTCAGAATCCGCTTGCAAGGAGATAAGTTTGTGGTTTACAGCTGAGGAATTGATTGTTTACTCTTTGATATCTGATGAATGGGTGAATACGCCGAATTAATCACTTTGGATTAATTAATATTATTTAATTTTTACATATAATATTGTACTTTTTTTTCAAACGTCTATTGTATATTTTTAACAGCAATAAAATTTATATTTATTAATTATAATTATTTTTCTTTTCTTAAGAAATATTATGAGAGTACATAATCAAAAAATAAAAAAATAGTCTAAGTATATTTGAAACATATATCAAATTATTATAATTAATTATATTTTTTTTTTGTTTAATTTCCCCTGAATCTGTGAGCTTTCGTTAAAAACGACAATATAGGCAAAACATGTGCAGAAGTTTTTGCGACGTTGTCGCGTTATCAAATAATTCCCAAACTGTGATACAACCAAAGTGACAAAATGCTTAATATTCACAATCAAATATATAAAATTAAATTTAGCTAAATTCTTTAATCTCAAATATGTGTTATTATTATTACATTGTATGGTAATCTTGTGAATAAATTTTAAATTCAAAACCGAAGAAAAATTAAAGGTTTCTTTAAAATAGATTTAACAACACTGCCTGACGACAGCTGAATCGTGTGCCGAGGCCACGATATTTATAAAATAATCTCGTTCACTTTGTGTCCAACTGTATGATAGGTACGATATTGGCTGTCTTCTATTTAATTTCGAAAAGAATCATGTCTGTAACCGAGAGGACTTTCATCATGGTCAAACCCGACGGTGTCCAAAGAGGACTCGTTGGCAAGATCATCAAGAGATTCGAACAGAAGGGCTTCAAACTCGTCGCTCTTAAATTCCAATGGGTAAGCATAAATCAGAAATTGAACATGGCCGGCCGGCAACGGAATGGCCGGCGTGGCAAACTTTAACCTTAACCCTCGATCATTACAGGCTTCCGAAGAACTGTTGAAGAAGCACTACGCCGATTTGGCCGACAGGCCCTTCTTCCCGTCTTTGGTCAGCTACATGAACAGCGGCCCAGTCGTACCTATGGTGTGGGAAGGTTTGAACGTCGTCAAAACCGGCCGCGTTCTGCTCGGTGAAACCAACCCAGCCAACTCCGCCCCAGGAACCATCAGAGGAGATCTGTGCGTTCAAGTTGGACGTAACATCATCCACGGATCTGACTCCGTCGAATCTGCCAACAAGGAAATTGCCTTGTGGTTCGGTGAGAAGGAGGTTGTCAGCTGGACCCCAGCCTGGGACAAATGGGTTAACGAAGGAAACTAAGCATTTCATACATTCTTACTTGTTATTCTTATTTATATTCAATAAACGAAAGTTTTGCTAAAGAAATTTTGTGTCATTTCAAGTTATTGATTTTATGGTGAATAAATAATCAATATTGTAGCAAAGTGATACAACAGGCTTAAACTAACTTAAAAAACTTGTGATACTGGCGCTGGTACAAAATAATGTAAGAACATACATACTATTTTATATGCTCTAGAAAAATGTTTCTAATTCATATACATGCTGCACTCTTGTTTATCAACTGTATTTATGTTATGTCACAACAATGTACTTTTTTACACCATTACTAAAGATATTCATATTAAAGATTTATTAATATTGAATGACAATATCATCATATTAAAATAAAACTAGGTAATACAATTTTTTATTAATACATTATGGTAGAAATCAATTTTATAAAAATATATTTAATAATGGAGATACCAATAAAGGTACTTTAATTGGTACTTTCAACAATCAATATATATATAAAATACGTTTTAGTTAACTTCTGTGTCCCAAAACTCCTTTGCTTTTAATAACACAAATTTAGCAGTATCTTCACTGTTTTCACCCAAATAAGGTGGAGTAAACTCTCTATATGCTAGACAGACTCTTCTGGATGTGATATCTTCTCTTAATATTTGGTGTTCCCAGTCATATCTTGCAGCACCATACATTATCAATAAGGATCTTCTCGGCATTGGAATTCTAACTACTGGATGTCTCTGTCCATCCATCAGGGGCTGTACTGTGTAGCATTTATCTTTTGCAAAGTTTCCACTTCCATCTAACACTGATGGATAATTGGACACACAATCCAAATTATATCTTGTGGGTTTATCATTGTAAGTCATAGTTAAAACTGAGTCGGCTAACAAATTAACAGTGACAATTCTTTCACCCCAAATCCAACAGTCATCAACATGTGGATCAATGGAAGCACCTCTGCAAGGATCATATTCCAGGGAACATTGTTCAATGGTCTGGAAGTCTTTAAGCATTGAGGTTGATTTAAATTTGTCTTGTACAAACTTTGTTGACCTAGGGAAGCCCTTAAAATCACCTAATTTCAATTTGCGTTTCTTGAAGTTGCACTTTGGTCCAAAGTTCTGTTTCCTCCTTCCACTTTGTGACAAGTCCCATGGCATGGAATCCAGGTCTTCAATCAGCTTTGATTCTTCTTCCACTGACAGAAAATCCAAGTCCATGTATATGCCAGGATAGTCGATGGGCTCACCCTGATGGTTCGGATGCAGTTTATAATCTTCAGTGTCCCAGCCAGGCCAAGCTTTGTTACACAATGGACAATAAATGTAGGTACCGTTGTTCAAATTTAGTGTAGACTCCTTGATTATGTCATAGTCCTTTTCGCACAACAAACAAGTCCTGCAGCCTTTGCAACCGCACGGCCGTGGTTGATCCATATTCTTAATAATTTAAATATAAATAAGATACCGCAGGTTATCAAACAGAAAATTTCATAGTAATAAACATATATAATAAATATGTTTAAGTGGTACAGTCTGATGGAACACAGATTGAAAAGGTTAATCTGCTTCTTCTACTTTTTGATTAAAATATTTCCTTAAATATTTCACTAAATAAATGTAGTTTTTAATGAAGACAGACAGACTTTTTAAGGAGTTTTACTATATAAATCGTTTTGTTTTATTTTAGACTTATAAAATTCACAGACTGTAATAAAATTTTATCTGCACCGATAACTTTCGTAAGAAATTCAACTGCGTATTATATTATGTAATATGTGTATATCATAAATTGTTTTTCACTTTTCATATGCAAATTTTAAAAAAATCAAAGTTTAAAAAAAATGTGTTATAGGCAATCCACTTAACACAAGACTAAAGAGGGTTGTGTGTTGCAAATGATCATTATTCAACAAATTCCACTATCCGAATTTGCCAAAATAAATTTTTTTCGTTAGAAATGTATCGAATTTACATTAAAAATTTTAATAATAAAAATTAAACTTGGCTTAGTAAACAATATTGAAAAACTAAAAATTAAAAAAGAAAATATATAAAGTAAATTATGTGATTAAAAATAAATTTTATTACACTACACTTTTTAAAGAAAGTGAAAAGTAGTATTTTCACTTTCTTTAAAAAATGCTAAATGCTGTTAAACTCTGACTATATATGTACATAAATAAGATAAATAAAACAAAAATTACTTTTTAAAAAATATGTATTTGTACAATTAAACAATGTTTTGCTTGAAATTCTAGGATAAATAAATTTACAAAAAGTTCACCACTTTCCAAAATATCATAACAACAATAAATTAAATGTCTGTTATTCAGGCATATCTCCACCAGGAACCAGCTGAAAAAAAAAGAAGGTTAATAGCTTCAAATTTATACATTAACTTGAACAAAAACCAACCATTGTAATATTGTTGCCATTAAGCAATATTTGATCCAGTTTTGTTATCCTCTTGCCTTCGGGTGTTGTTTCATATTCAGTAACATCCTCCAAAAGCATATTGACAAAATCGTCAAAACCGAGCAAAGTTCCGACAATTTCTTTATCGTTTTTCATAATTATGTGAATCCTTGATCCTATACATTTGTCCACCAGCTCTAAAATTAAAGCATTTTTGACATTGTTTATCATAACCTACAAACAAACCGGTAACTTACCCAATGGAAGGAGTGTTGATGAACTGACAGGCATGGTACTCATGTTTATTCGTGCTTTTTTTTACTTAATAAATATAATATGAACTACCTAGAGTAATAGGTATGTATTTGGAAATCGTTCTGTGTAAATTAATAACCAAAACTAATGTGAACAAAACCGTCGCTATCGACAACTTAACTTCCTATGCAAATGAATTATGTTCTGTAATCACTGTATACGCTACAGTTTGTTTATTATTTCGAGGTTGGTATTCTGTACGACAAGGTTTTCTATGTACGACAAGTTTTCAATGTAAGACAGAGGTTATAATTGAATTTATGTTTATGTTTTCTAGAGATGGCGCTAACTTCAAGATCTCCGACTGATTTTGATATTTGAAAATTGAATGTTGCGGGGAAAAAACTTATAAACAGATTTTTGTTACATTATTAGACTATGGTAGGTATGGAAATATTTAAAAATTTAAAGTAGTGAAAAACTAAACTTTAATATTTTGTCTTTGAATAATTTACGAGGTAAAATGTTTTTATAAATAATATCTAGTAACTACAGTTGTTGAAAATATAGAACCACATTTACATAATTTTGAATCAAATTAATAAAGAAAGCTCTATTCTAAATAAAATATAGATTATATATTTTCAATAGTTGGAATGCTGTTAAGGTTTTAAATTTTCATCACTATTAAAAATTTTATCAACCGCCAAGGTTGTATTCTAAAACAGCATTACCTTGGGTACACAGAAATATGTTAATTTTCAAAATATTTCAAATTTTGTCCATATTGGTTAATTTAAGGATTAAACAAAAGTTTTAAATTAATTTTTTACATTATAACATTCCGAAACGCAGTAATAATTTTTTAATAATACAGTTTTTCAATATTAACTTATCAATAGAACAGATTTTATAACATACGTACTTTTGATAGAAAGTACTTACTGACATAATTGGTTTAAATAAGCAATACAGAAGCAAATGCATTTTCAGTAAAATATTTTTAAGTTCATTATTTTGGCTACGCAACTTAAAAGAGATTTATTTTTATTATATAAAAATTTTTACTCACTCTCGGTTGTTTAAAATAATTCAAAAAATTACGAAAAACTACCAATTACACAGAATTTGCTACAGATAGTAATGTATTTCCAAGAAAATGTGTTTGTGTGTTTATATTATAAAACTGCCAGAAATACAGCAACATTTTATTAGTTTGAATAAAGGATAAAAAGCTTTAAATCTATATTAAAGACATGTAAATCCCTCTCGCAGTTTTCATCGTTGGCCGCTACGGGACTCTGCAACGAACTTTAATCCCCAGTTGGCACAGACTATTTCAGTGTTGATGAAACAGAAATCTTTTATTCATTAAATTCTAAAGTGAAAATAAACGAAAGTATTTTTTGACAACACCTATTAATTTATATCGCTTGGAATATTTTTATGATGTAAATGTTATTGTGATGAGAAACTTCAGATCTTTGTATTTTAATTTTTGAATTTAAGCTTCACAGTGAATAAAGTTTTTATTTTTTGTAAACAAATTATATTAAATGAATTTGTCGTAATTACGTTAAGGCAGATTGAATCCTTTGTCGGCTATTTATCCAAAAATAAGTGGGAAAAACGTCAACGAAGTGGAGCTACAACTTCGAAGCTTTCACCATAATTTCGGTGGAGTACGGATAACGAGGGGATTGATCCGCGGCACCGGTTCGATATGCATTTTCATTTCGCAAGTGGATTCCGGATCCGGATTGTAAATTTGAATGTGCCGTCGGTCGCGCACAGTCGCGCATCGTCCCGCAGTCATGCGCAGTCACTGCCGCACGGTGTTTTCAGTCGGTCTCACGCAAGCCAAGATGGGAGTCGTGCGTTCTGTAGTGTTAGTTTTCTGTGTTTTGTAAATGAATAAACGGGTGTTTTTCAATGGAACTGCGTCTGAAATTGCGACAATAATGTTTGTGCGTCTGTTATATTTGGATAATTAAGCGTCCGCATAGTGTTTAAGGTGAGTCATGGCACATAACCCAATGGGTTTACGACGGACCCCCGTCTTCTTTGCGTTTTCCCACACTTTGTTCGCGCGTTTGGTGAATTTTATCCGGAGCACATTTTCTGGAAAACGGGACCGGTTCGTTCGGAAGCTGCGGCCGCCGGTTCACGCGGAAACGCTCAAATTCATTGGTAAACTTCCAGTTGCGCACCCCGTGTGTCTTTTCTCTGAAACCCGGACGAAAACAAACCCACATTCGGACTCGTTTCCGTGATCGTCGAATGCGGAAATTTTGCGATCTCGTTGACGTTTTGCCTTGACCGTGACTCTGTAGACGGCCGAAAGAACAAATTCCCCCTCGGCTGCATCGCAACATTGAAACAATAACAAATTAGATTAAATTGGGCGTACCATTGACATTTATCACGGTTTTAAAATAAACGCGGTGTGGGCACATGTGTTTATTGCGCTCGGAACATTTTTTTTTTATATAAACGAGTTGTAAATGGTGTAAATGTTTGTGGAGAACAAGTGGCACTCAATTTGTGCGAAAAACGTGTTACTGGATATGCGGTTTATCATCGTTATAAATAGAGAATTCGACGTTTTTGTTGTGTCCATTCGTTTGTTGCGTTTGACAAAGATCTGCAAGTGTTTGCGGTCGATGTCAAACAACTGTTTTGGTTTAATAATGTGCCCATTATTAATTTTTCAATCCGAATGTTTGTTTAATTGAAAACGTAACAAAGGAACGGAGAAATTAGAACAGATTTAATGACCTTAAAATCAATAATATTGAATAAAAAGTTTTTGAAAAAAAGAAAAAAAGTGACGTACTATTATAACTAATTAGAATCTCTTTTCTTTTTATCTATACATATTTTGTTTTGTTTGCCTAATAATACGCCCGTTAATAAATACATATTTTGCATCACTATTTTATACTATATCTGTTTTAAATTCACGTACTTATTGCATTTATTCTCTAATGTATTGTCAAATTTATTATCCAATTTATTAGTGTCAATTTGTGTATTATACAAGAAAATTTCTGAAACAATTAATTTAATTTTTAAAATGTTTAAAAAATATGTATTAGTCTTACCAATTAAAACTTTTATATCTTTTTGCATATTTTATTTTGTTTGCCTAATAATACGCCCGCTAATAAAATCTATACTTGAAATTTTGCGTCACAATAAAATTCGTTTATAATGTAAACTTTTATTATATATTTATATTTGTTTTATACATATTAATTTATTGTACGTTTAATTGACCAATTCATTGTCCAACTTATTGATATCAATATTGTACGTACCAATTTTTCCCCAGTTCTGGAAATATTTTTATTTTTATAAACTTTTGTTTATAAATTGGTATTATTGGATAATACTAAACGTTATTAAAAAGTTACTAGGAAAGAACTTTAAAGAAACCTTTACCTAATTATTTATCTTGTAAATTTGAATTAAAAACTTAATTATTAACACAATATTTTACAGAAGATTTTTTAAAATACTTATTTTTATCTAACACAATTGATTTAAATTAAAAAGCTTTTCTAAAATAAAAGCGAAGTAAAATTTTTTATTGGATAGTCAAAAATTACTAAATAGTAAAATTGGCATAAAATAAAACTCGTTGTCTTCCAGCAATTTATTCACCAATTAAGAATTGTAAACAAATAATAAACCATATAAAGCTATTTAAAGGGACCATAAAAAACATTATTTTGATTTAAAGTTCTAATTATTAGTCCAAAGAAAAAATTTTAGAGGATATTATTATTTATATTCAGCATAATTGATTTAAATTGAAAACAGAAATTTAACAGAAGCAATGTAAAATTTATTGTAACTGTTTTACATATATATAGTTCACCTCATTGGATAATGTGAAAAATTACTAAAAGGATACTAGAAAAATGGTGAAAAATAAAACTTGTCGCATTCCAGGAATTTACTGTGAAATTAAGAATTATACGTACTAAAACTTAAAAAGCTCTTTAAAGAAACCTTAAAAAGCACTTTTCTAATTATATATGATGTTATTTTGATTTATAGTATCAATTATTATTCGTAAGAGAAAATTGTGGATTTACTACCTATTTATATTCATCATAATTGATTTAAATTAAAAAGCTCTTTAAAAATAGAAGCAAAGCAATATTTGTTGTAGCTGTTCAATTTATTGAATAATATTAAAAACTATTATAATGTTACTGGAAAATTGGTGAAAAATAAAACTTGTAATCCTACAATTTATTACGAAATTTAAAATTCTACATAGATACTAAAACTTAAAAGCTCTTTAAAGAAATCTTAAAAACACTTTCCTGATTATTTTTGATGTTATTATGATTTACAGTACCAGTTATTAATCCGAAGAGAAAATTTTATAGCACATTTTATTACTTATTTACATTCAACAAAATTCATTTAAATTAAAAAGTTTTTTTAAAAATAGAAGCAAAACAAACAGAGCTGCTTTACACACACTTATATTATATATTTGGAAAAAAGTTCACATTATTGGATGTCAAATATTCCTAAAAGGTTACTAGAAAATTGGCAAAAAATAAAACTCGTTGTCCTCCAGCAGTTTATTGGACAATTATGAAATGTATACAAATATTAAAACGTAGAAAGCTTTTTAATTATACTATCTGTTTATTTAAATATCAATTATTAATTCCTAAATCTTAATTGAAAATGAAAAGATAGATAGAATGGAAGAGTCAACAATTCAACATAAAAGAATAAGAAATATTAAATAAAATATCCAAGTATGATTATTTGGCAAAATATATAGAGAAAATTCTTTGAAAGATTTTAGTTTAATTTAGTTTTTTTTGTTTGCACTCGCAACATTACAGAATTTGTACAGAAAAAATGTAGAAGTAATGGACCTTTTTATGGAATTTTTTTATTTCTTTTATTTTATTTTTTTTTATATAAGAGAATTATAAAAATTATACACACTATATTTTTTAACAAACTTCCAATGTAATGTACCAATCCCTGGGAAGCTTTACTGTAATTGCTTTAGAAAAGTTTCGAAATGTATTACAATACCTTTCCTCCATAAATGCATAACTTTTTCGTTTTTGTATGATTTGAAATTCTTTTACGTTATAATTTTGATAAAGCTTTGTCACTCTTTAAATTCTTTACAATCTTTTATTTGTTATTTAATACCAAAGAATTCTGATATCACGGACTGTTTTGATGTCGCAAAAACATCCAACACAAACAAACAACAATCAAAGATGCACAAATACTAAAACGCAGAAAGAAAGCGCCTCAAAGAAACCATAAACAAAGCGAACATTTCAAAAACACTTTCCTAATTATCTTTGACGAATTACTTCAGTTTCTAAATGCAAAACCGCAATTGAAAGTGAACGACCATCGAAATTTTAATAAAACATGATACAATTTGATTGTGATTAACAAGATCTGCTTTCATCCCACAACAATGAGCATCTTTTCCATTTCATATTTCATGCCATTTTAACAGCAGTGCTACATTGAACAACGCATCCTATATACTTAAAAAAAAAATAATTGCAAAAAGTGTTTATAACATAAATTTTATGGATGCTGAACCCGTCATGATAATTAGGATTAGTTAGTGGTAGAGAACTGTTAAGTTTTCTGGACACGGTCAGCAGCCCCCCAGTAATGAGACGTGTTGTTCTTAGACGTGTACTTGACATAGTTCGGTTTCCTGATAATTGAATAATGTTATGATTACCACTCGGGTTTACAATCAATGCATTAAATTGTTTTGGATTGCTGTTTTTGCCTGGAACTGGAACGCGCGACACAGAAATGCTGTCAAGGCACAATCGTCGTCTTGTTTTGGAATATTTTATTTCTTTGTTAATTAATCTGAGCTGTAATTTATGAAATGCATCCACATTCCGTGCATATTAACTGCTGTGCGAACGACACTATTAGATGTAATTATTCATAACTAGAACCTGCTAGAATTGTTATTAGGTGTTATTAGGTGATCAATAAAAAAGTCTACAGCGTAAGAAATAAAATCTTTACTAGGTTATTGAATAATGAATAACATTATTGTACTGTTAACAAATTCCAGTTACACACTCAGTATCAAAAGCAATGATATAATTTTAATTAAAATTAACAAAAATTTCTTGTCATTATACATTACGTTTTATTAGAATGATTCTGTAATATGTAAAGAAACCCTAAATAGATTAAAAAGAAATAAATCATCGAATTTTAATATCAAAAAACTATAACAATTTAATTAACTGCTTAGTAATAAAGTATTTATACACAATTCTTGAGGAATATTATTTTATTCTTCAGCTGCAATCTGGACTACTCATGGAAGGATTTAAACTTCTGATTTGATCTGGAAAAATAATCATATACATTAGGCTGTTTCAAAAAAATCGACAATTTTTTTTTCTTATTTATATCGAAAATCTTGTTGGAAATGGTAAAAAAAAATATTTTGAAAGTTACAGCTCTTAATATTAATACTATATTATATATTATTCATCGTAAATTTTAATTCCCCGTTTAAATAACACGGGAACGGTGTTCTTTTGGATTTTGAAATTTTTTAACTCTTGTTAGAAATAATATTTCAAAATGATCAAAACAGATTTTTATAGAAAATTTAACGCTCTACAAAAAATGTCTCTTACAGTTTTTTGATATATTCATTTTTTCAAAAGTTATTTAACATTAAAGTTGGATTGATTTAAAATTTTGACATTTTTCTCATTTTCTGACGCAACCAACAACTTTATGGGAAAATTTTATGACATTTTTTGTAGAGAATTCAATTTCCTATAATTTATCTCCGAAAAAGTTTTTGATATTTTTTACAGATTAAAGTTACTTGCTGAAAACTAAAAATTGTATTAAATAAATGTTATTTTACTGCTTAAAATTAAGTATTTTATTTAAATAAATAGATTTTTACTAATGTTTATTATAATCAAAGTAGTATATATCGTTACACTAACAGACTACAATTTGACAATTTTTTCTGTATTCACTTATAACTAGCAATAAGTATTGTAATTGCTCTTCATTTTTCGTGAAACACTTATTGCTAGTTATCGAGTATTGTAATTGCTCCTCATTTTTCGTGGAATACTTATTGCTAGTTATAAGTGAATACAGAAAAAAATTGCCAAATTGTAGTAAAAGTCTGTTAGTGTAACGATATATACTACTTTGATTATAATAAATAATCAATATTTTTAATAAAAATATATTTATTAAAATAAAATGCTTAATTTTAAACAGTAAAATAACATTTATTTAATAAAATTTTTAGCTTTCTGCAGATAACTTATGATCTGTAAATATCAAAAACTTATAGAAGATAAATTATAGGAAATTGAATTCTCTACAAAAAATGTCATATAAAATTTTCCCATAAAGTTAATGGTTGCGTCAGAAAATGAGGAAAATGTTAAAATTTTAAATCAATCCAACTTTAAGTTAAATAACTTTTGAAAAAATGAATATATCAAAAAACTGTAAGAGACATTTTTGTAGAGCGTTAAATTTTCTATAAAAATCTGTTTTGATCATTTTGAAATATTATCTCTAACGAGAGTTAAAAAAATTCAAAATCCAAGAGAATACCGTTCCCGTGTTATTTAAACGGGAAATTAAAATTTACGATGCGGCACCTCTTAATATTAATATTAAGAGTTGTAACTTTCACAATATTTTTTTTTACCATTTCCAACAAGATTTTCGGTATAAATAAAAAAAAAAATTGTCGATTTTTTTGAAACAGTCTAATATTCATGCTCAATTGAGTTCATACCTGTGGAATGTGGTGGCTACTCCATTCTCTCAAGTTTACCTCATCAAAAAATGTCCCGCACCGCTTCAATATGAAATTTGGACCCACCTCCACTCAATACACATCAAAACGAATTTGTGTAAGGGGAAGAGCTGCCCAAATCACTGATAAAAGCTGTGTCCCTCTCCAAACTAGAATTTGATCAATGCAGTCAATTTTAATAAACATAGACTCATCCACCCCCGATGTTGTGAGTCTAAGTAATAATCTAGGTATTCTCAAAGGCATTAATTGAGTATCAACAATCCGTCTTCTGAAAGTTGCATTCGAAATGAGTTGGTGGTATGAAGCCTGATAATGTCTCTTAAGATTGCTAACATTTATTCATCTATTTCTCAACCATTTGGAATATGTACCTGTCTTATCTGGAGTTTCTAATAAATGCTTTTCAATATACATGTCACATGAATGTTTTACCTGCATAATACTGAAATTTCAGCGGGTGTAGAGATGAATTCGAAACGTTTTGTAAGACACGAAATTGTATCTATTATCTGTACGACCACTGTTCAAACATCATAGCCCGTTGTTTCAAACACACGGTGCATTCGCCCGTCTTGAATATTCCAGAGAAGATTATGCCAGGCGTGGGACAAACATGACATCATTGATTTGAGAAATTTGACTGGCGAATTCACAATTGGTCAAGGAACTGAGAGAATACTCAACTAAATGGTCGTTGAATTAACATCGAGTTGCAAGGTTTTATTACCGAATAATTTTGAAAAATTACCATGCAGCAGTGGGTTAAAAGTGACATCATCGATTTGCAGAATTTGAAGTGTAAATTGGCACTTGACTGTCGACGACTAAATTGAACCATTACAAATTGATGTCAGTTTATTTAATAAACAAACTATTATTGGACAGTTGGCGCAATCGACGACGGAATCACAGAAGTTGTGAGAAGTTTTAGAAACGGCACAGCTTGGTGGACATAATCCGTGGCATTTGACTCCAGTAATTTGTGCTCGCATCTAAGTTTGAAATTTATGGATGAACATGTCCGGACACTCTCCATATTGTGGATTAGGTCCAGCTGTGCGTCCGAATTTCTAAACAAAGTGTTCGTTATGCGGTCTCGAAAATTCCCGAGTGGAACAAACATGACTTCATTTATTTGCACAATTTCATGTGTAAATTGGCTTTGGATGGTTCGTCGAACGAATCGTAGAAAATGAAAACATTACGGAGCGACGGCCGGTTTATTTTTAGTGGGAGTAACATGATTAATTTCCCATTAATAAGCTGCGAGATATTTTTAAAAGTCGGCTACACTTCGATCTGCTCCTTGAATTAATTTGAATTAAATTTCAATTAACAACGATCGCACTGTCGTGAAACTGCTCAGGTGGATTAAATAACCGAGTTTAATATTACCAGTAGTGTAATTTATTAAGTCACGACACAAAATTTAAATTAAATTAAACGTTGTATAAATTATTGTATAGAAAGTAACGTTTACATGGACTCATCAATAACACCTATTCTTTTGTACCATAATACACAACAGACAATTACCGTATCAATCTTCAGGATTACAGTTCGGACACAATCCACTGTTGGTAAAGATACAAAGCCTCATCTTCCTGCAGTACCGAAGCCGGTAATTATGCTATCACAAAAATATTTCAACGTACGTTAAAACGCTTTCTAAACTATTTCGGTTCGACAAAATAAAAATTCGATGGGCCGTTAACTATCGAAATTATCCGGCGATTGTTTACGATTGGCGTTTGTAAAAATGCAACGGGAGAATGTGAAATCTTTCAGCAATACCTTTAAGCAACGATTATGATGCGTGTAAAGGTTGTTATGTAATTTAGTTACGTAAGTGCCGGTTATTACACGTGAACTTGTACTTGTAAACTAGGAAGATTGTTCGATGGGAATGGAAACTGCTAATTTTGAAGAACAATGCGAAATTAAACTGGCGATTGTACAAGACAACAGTTCTTTATTATGTCAAATTGGATTCGTGTTATGATTATTATTTTTTCCAGTTGGGAAACATGGTTGGCGAGGGAAAAGACGTTCTAAAATTAACGTCGACTTCTCACAGGGGCTTTGTCTGAGGATTTTTAATTAAATAAAACGATAATTGAAGATTTTAGTTTCATATCTTTTAACTTGTGTTACTTCAATTTAAATGAAAAAGTAATGTAGTTTTATTGAACTGGAAAAGTACAGACAAGAAAAATTCGTTTTTAAATTAGAAATACTTTTTCACGGAAGTTTTAACTTTACTTTTAATGTCCGGTAGTTTAAATATGATAAATGAGGATTGTGATTTAAATCGTTATGATCATTAAAATATCGTCATGAGAGAGTCTTTTTAATTATTTTTTCTTATTTATTGGAGATTTCATAAATAGTTTTGTCCTTTAAAGCTCTTTATAATGGGATTTTTTATTTGTTGGATATAATGGCTATTATTAACATTATTAAATATATTGATGGGATAAAACTCAATAATTTGTCAATAATATGGTTACTATATTGTTACAACAATTGAAATACCAGTTTATTGTACTGGAAATATACAGAGTGATTCAAATTGGTGATTTATTTCAAATGCCATCAATAATTTTATTATTTATATATTTCTGTACTTGGATTCTATGTATTCATTGGAAATTAAAGCTTACCACTCTTAAAGATTTTAATTAATTAAAGCTCAAGAATTTGTCAATAATATTGCTCCTAAATTTTTACAACAATTGAAATACCAGTTTATTGTATTGAAAATTATCAGAGTGTCCCAAATTGGTTATTTATTTCAAACGCCATCAATAAATTTGTTATGTACAGAGTTTTATAATTGGATTTTGTACTCACTAAAAATAAAAGCCTTTATGAACACTATTAAATATTTTAATTTAACAAAACGCAACAATTTGTTAATAACATTGCTGCTAAATTGATACATCAATTGAAACACCAGTTTATTTTATTCGAAATTTACAGGGTAACTTAAATTGGTTATTTATTTCAGATGTCATCAGTAATTTTGTTATTTACAGAGTATTTGTATTTTGTATCCATTAGAAATAAAAGTTAATATTAACAGTATTAAATATTTTAATTTAATAAATCTCATCAATTTGTCAATAATATTGCCACTAAATTGTTATAACAATTGAAATATCAGTTTACTGTATTGTAAATATACAGGGTCATACAAATTAGTTATTAATTTCAGATGTCATTAATAATTTTGTTATTTACAGAGTTTTGTATTTGGATTTTGTATCCATTGGAAATAAAAGCTATTATTAACACTATTAAATGTTTTAATTTAATAAATCTCATCAATTTGTCAATAATATTACGGCTAAATTGTTATAACAATTGAAATATCAGTTTATTACATTATTATACAAATTAGTTATTAATTTCAGATGTCATTAATAATTTTGTTATTTAGAGAGTTTTGTATTTGAATTTTTTATCTATTGGAAAGCAAAAGCTGTTATTAATATTATTAAATGTTTTAATTTAATAAATCTCATCAATATGTCAATAATATTGCCGCTAAATTGTTATAACATTTGAAATATCAGTTTATTTTATTGGAAATATACAGGGTCATACAAATTAGTTATTAATTTCAGATGTCATTAATAATTTTGTTATTTACAGAGTTTTGTATTTGGATTTTGAATCTATTGGAAAGCAAAAGCTATTAAATATTTTAATTTAATAAATCTCATCAATTTATTAATAATATTGTTGTAATAATTGAAATATCAGTTTATTGTATTCGAAATATTCAAATTAGTTATTAATTTATATGTCATTAATAATTTTCTTATTTACACAGTTTTTTATTTGGATTTTTTATCCGTTGAAAATAAAAGCTATTATTAACACTATTAAATATTTTAATTTAATTTTCTCATGAATTTGTCAATAATTTGCTGCTAAATTGTTATAACAATTGAAATATCAGTTTATTATAATTTCAGATACAACAATTGAACTACAAGTTTATTGTATTGAAAATATACAGGGTGACAAATTGATTATTTATTTCAGATTATATATATATATATATATATATATATATATATATATATATATATATATATATATATATATATATAATTTTGTTATTTACAGAGTTTTGCTATTAACATTATTGAAAGTTTTATTTTAACGTTTTTTAAAATCAACCTGCCAACAAAATTATATATTTACTGAACTTCTGACATAATTACTAATTTTATAATAAATTTTTAGATATAATTGTTCAAATCCAATAACACTTGAGTCAGCCGCATTTTTACGGTTATTGCAGTTATCAAAATAAATTTACAATTATTTGTAAACAGGAAAGATTCCCGTTAGAATTCCTTGGCAGGGCAAATGGATCGATGTTGAATTAATTTTAATTTAGACCGTGCGCCAGATTGCACTGTAACAAAACACATCTCCAATTTGCTCCCGACGTTGATTACGAGCAGAACACAACAAAAATAGCCGAAGGAGGCTTAGTGTATCGAAAAATGTGATTCAGACGACAAATTCAAGCTGGCACTGGAAACACAATCTTCGTCATTTCCGTTGTCTAATTCGAGTGCATTTTTTTTTTCTAATTACAGAACCTTTCCGTTTACACTTTCCGTCGATCCGCAAACAATGAGACGCGGTCGAGATGAAACGTTAATCCGGCGTGCTTATCGACTTTTTCGCTGAATCTCGTACAGGAAACGGTACCAAGAGAAAAAGCCGAACGTAATCGCGTACGTCCGCAGACCTCGCAAAAAACAACACACGACGATCGGCAATGAGTAACAGGTTATCCCCAGGAAAAGTCGACGTTTTCCTCGGGCCGGCCGACGTCGCAGTTAATTGCCTCTTGAACCCCAACAGTTTATATTTATAAAGTTCCTGAAATACGTCGTGCGCGTATCTTGTGTGCACTTGCACACTGCAAGTGGAACCGTTCCATAAACTCGTGCACAATGGAATGTTAACAATATTAAATGTGCACGGTTTGGCGGGTTTCAACCGTTGAATCGGAGGGATCACGAACGGACAATGCGTTTTCTCAGAAGTTAACATAACTGTAATTTACCCTCTTTGTTTCCCGAAACTATTTATAATAATTTATATGAACGGTTTAGCATCACTGGGCACCAAAAAGTGAACGAGTGGGCGATTGGGTGGGTGATTTCCTTGTTTTTAGTGTATTTTTTATGTAATTATTAATTAATTAATTGTCTTAATTTTTTTGTGTTGATTAATTTGATTTTTGATTTCCAAATATATCTTAATTTATTTTTTTATAATTGTTCTATGATCTTCTGATTCTGATTCTCTTAAATTTCTTGTAAGATTTGAAATAATCCTTTGTTTTTTTACAGAATTTATTTGTAATAATTCTTTGTTTTGTTTATATTTGTAAATTTATTAATATTAGGTTGTCAAGAATCTTATTGCGTTTTTCAACATCAAAAAGCCAACGAGAAACAAGCTTATTTATATCGGTGGAATAGAACTCTAGAAAGCGTTTCGTGCATCACTTTAATTTTAAGGTATTTCTCGTGTAGGAAGTTGTCGAAATGTTTTAAAAGGTGATAATCAGTTGGCGAAAGGTTTGGTGAGTGTGGCGAATGAGGCAGACCTTCGTAGTCCAGTTCGTTCAACTTCTGCTGTGTCAGTTGTGCGACGTCTAGGAGAGCATTGTCATGACGAAGAAATTGTCACTTTCTGTTGACCAATGCCGGACACGTATACTGTAATTTGTGGTGGTCTCCACCACGAAATTTTTGGAACCATTGAGCTGTACGTTTGCTAATGGTTCCAGGACCAGACCCATCTAAACTTAAACTAACTGTAATTTACCCTCTTTGTTTCTTGAAACTACTTTATAATAAATAATTTATATGGATGGTTTAACGTTGGCAGGCACCAAAAGTTTAACGAGTGGGTGACCCACCACAACAATTTAGGAGATCACAGGAAACCGTCCGCAATTTTTAAACTGTGGGAACAAATCTCTGATGAGATCATCTAACGAGACAAAAGAGGTACATGGAGAAACACATCTTTCATAACTTTTTGAATCAAACCCACTTATAACGACACAAAATGAGGTAGTACTCATAGTACAGTTAGCAAATCATAAAGCTGAGCATGAGAAGGTAAACCATCAAAACAAATTAAGATCTAAACAGTGGAAAATTGTTTCCCGGTATCAACGGATAATTAATAACACATGTTATTAATGTTGCTTGTTTATGGTTGTGGTTACTCGTTTTTTGTTAGTATTCAGGCCTTCTAAAGTAGTAATAAAACGTTAAGTATACCGATAGTTTTACAAGATACGTGTGACTGACACGTTTGTTTTGTTTCCATCGTCACTTATTAAAAAACAATGTCTTGTTGTTGGCCGATAACAAATTTATTTATTAAAGACTTCGTTCTAATTTCTCCATTTAAAACATTTAAACGAGTCATTTTATTTTTACCTTGTCCAGTTTTATTGTAGCGACGTCCGGTTTTTTACTGTTTCCTCCGCCGACACAATTTATTCTCGTTACATGAAATTTCGAAATTATGATGCGCTCGAAATACAGTTACCTGAACCGAGGCGACTGTAACTGCGGTGCCGGGGTATTTTTGCACGGCGGGGAATCTACCAATTTCCGTCTTTCATTGTGGCCGTAATGGGATCGGAAAAATCGATCGTTTGATTGTAATCGGCTAATATTTTTATCGTCTAGTTATTTATGACGCATCTGCTAGTGTAACTGATATTGTTAATAATTTTATTTGGAATTGTTATGGCGGTATGCCATTTATATCTATCTGTTTAGCGGAATTATTTATTTATGGCTTTAATGGTAATTGATAATTAAATTACAATTATTTCCGAGGTATTTAGTCGTTTATCGTTCGCAAAATTAGTTAGTTAGTTAGTTAGTTAGGCCATTAAACATTCTATTATTGGCGTTATTCTTCGGACTGGTAAACTGTTATTCTCACTTGTATTTCAAACGTTACAATAACAATTAATTATATCTCACTTACATTTATTTAAAAAAATTAATTCTTACCTAAAATTTCTAAAAACGAAATATTTTTTATATTATAATTTCTTAATTCCAAATAAGTTCTGGTTTATTCTTATTATTATGTAATATTTTTTGTTTTTAACAGTATTTTTTAATTGATTATTAATTAGTTTGTTTTGTAATTGGATTAATACGAAACATAATTGTATTGTATTAATGAATTTGATTTTTTATTTTCAAATGTAGTCTTGTGTATTTTTTATAATAGTCCCTTGATCCAGTCATTTTCTTAATTTTTGTAACATTAGAATTTTTTTTCACTATATTTTTTATGTGTTTATTAATTCTTTGTTTATTTTTGTGAATTTTCAAATAAATTCTAATTCATTTTTTAATTTTTTTGTAAAATTTGATATTTTCTTTATTTTTTACTATATTATTTAATTGTTTATTAATTCTTCGTTTATTTTTGTGAATTTATTATACGATACATAATTGTATTGTACTGATGAATTTGATTTCTTATTTTCAGATATATTGTGTATTTTTTTTTTTATAATTATCTCATGATTCACTTATTTTTTTCATTTTCACATCTTGAAAATTTTCTTGTTTTTCACTACATTTTTTATGTTTTTAAAAATTCTTTGTTTATTTTGGTGAATTTTCAAATAAATTCTAATTTACTTTTTCTTACATATTTTCTTTGTTTTCTTATAACATTTGAAATGTTCCCTATTTTTTACTATATTTTTTATGTGTATTAGTTGTATTAATATGATTATTATTAATAATAATAATTGTATTGTATTGATAATTTTGATTTTTTATTTTCAGATATATTCTTGAGTATTTTTTTATAATTGTCCCTACGCATTTTCTTCATTTTATAATATTTGAAATTTTCCTTATTTTTTATTATATTTTTTGTGTTTATTAATTCTGTTTATTTTTATGAATTTATTAAGACAATACATAATTGCATTGTATTGATGAATTTGACATTTGATTTTTTATTTCTAAATAAATTCAATTTTTTGCAATTGTTCTCTGATCCACTTATTTTCTTAATTTTCTTGTAGCATTAGAAAATTTACTGTAAGTAATGAAGTATATTTTATATTTTATACATTAATAAGAATATTTATTTATTTCTTTTGATCTTTGTAATACCTATTGTTTATATATATATATTTTTTTCTTCCAAACAAGTGTTAGTTTTGTCACTTTTAATTAATTCATTATTCGTTTGTTTTCTCTAGTGTCTTTGACACTTGAAACTATGTTGTTTCTTTAATGTAATAATAACTTTCTATGATTTCTATAAATTCTTTATATATCGAAATGTATTTATGTGATTTTTAATATTCGATTGTTCCATTTCCTAAATAATTTAACTCCTATTTTTTATATATTTTGTTACACCAATTCATTTATATTAAAATTGGGTTTTTAATTAAGTAAATATTTATTTTCAAACTTCAGTTTTTTTATCTACACTACGATTATTTCTAAAACACGTGAAGCTTCGTCTTTGGCGTCAAACTGTTAAATTATTTCTACTCAATTATTCATATATCAGTCTAGATTTATTACAATAATCAGGCCACTTAAAAATTAATATCTATCAACGGTTGATCGGATTCTTTAATGCATTAATTGCGTGATTAAAATATTCATTACTTACTACCGTTAGTGGTATTTGTATTAGTTCCATTTATTAACATTTTTTAATTCCAGTTCATTTATTTCATACAAATCAAATCATCCATTATTGCATAATTTATCTGTCCAGTTCTTCACGGAGGTCCATTAAAAATTCAAATGTTGCCAACGATAATTGCCCGGCTATGTTACTTTGTATCGACGGAACTCTGTAATTAATACATCGATTATACCAAACCGAATTCTTTATTGTTACAATGTAAGTAATAAAAAATGGAAAGCACTACACACGAGGAATTTGATAATGCGATTTATTGTTGCATAAGCTTGCCGTTGCCATTGTTGGGAAAGTGAATTTTCCATAAAAAAAAATTTAAATTACAAACTCGCGTTTCGGATCGAGATTAACTCTCGGACGGGCGAAATATCACAATGGAAATCGAGTTCTGACTGTGAAACGCGGTTTTCCGGCGACTTGGATATGCACATTCGTAAACGTGCACTTGTTTCCCGTGCATGAGGAATGTTTAATCGAAAAAGATGTGGAAAAAACGACCGTAATACGCAGAGGTATGCGAACAAGTGGGCAAGAACGCCCATTTCCCAACCGGTGCAACGGTTGTGTAGGAAATGGTTCTGCCGCATTAAGTACACGAGAGGAAAGAACGTTTAATTGAGTATTTGTAAATTAAAAATTATACTCGAAACAATCGTAAATTACGTTAGGTTGTGGGACGGTTTTTGAATTGTAAATCGTTTTGTTCTTTGACACATTCATTGCAGGTGTTTCTGTTGTTACTCACGTTTAAATTATTGGTGCGTACCTAAAATAAATAATGTATGAAAATTGTTATATTTATATCAAAATTCATGGTACATCTCGAGTTTCTAACAAATATTCTTATATTTATATCAAAGTAGTGTTCAAAATTTATCATATGTATGTATATAGTATATATAGTTACGAACAGAGATTTTAATAGTTATTTTAAATGAAACATATATCGTGATATTTATATCAAATATTTCTCATAATTCGTGATATGTATATATAAAATAGTTGTTATATTAAATGAATAGCAAAAGAATATGTCGTGATATTTGAATCAAATATTCATAAAATATCGTGATGTATATGTGTATATAAAGTTGCTAACTTTAAAATGGTTTACAGAAATTTTAATACTCGTTATGGTAAATGAATTACAGAAACATATGTCATGATATTTAAATCAAAATAATGATAAAATTTGTGATTTATGTATGACAAGTTTTTGATTTTAAAGTGATTTACAGATTGACATATTTTAATAGTTATGATAAATGAACATCAGAAATATATATCGTGATAATTATACCAAAATAATAATCAAAATTTGTGATATGTGTATTACATGTTTTTAATTTTAAAGAAATTACAAAGATTTTAATAGTTGTTATGAAAATTATTAAGAGAAATATTATATGTATCGTGATATTTATCAAAATAATGATAAAAATTGGTGATATATGTATGACAAGTTTTTAATTTTGAAGAGATTTACAGTGATTTTAATAGTTGTTATGATAAATGAATAACAGAAATATATATCGGGATATTTAATTAAAATAATGATCAATTTTCAAGATTTTAATAGTTGTTATGACAAATGAATAAAAGAAATATTATATATATCGTGATATTTATTAAAATAATGATCAAAATTTGAGATATATGTATGACAAATTTTGAGCTTAACAGAGATTTAAATAGATGTTATGAAAAACAGAAATATATATCGTGATATTTAGATAAAAATAATGATCAAAATTCGTGATGTAAGTATGACTAGTTTTTAACTTTGAAGAGATTTACAGTGATTCTAATAGTTATTGATAAATGAATAACATAAATATTTACCGGGATATTTATATATGATCAAAATTAGTGATATGTGTAAGACAAGTTTTTAACATTAAAGAGATTTACAGATATTAACATTAAAGAGATTTACAGATATTAAGATTACAGATTAAATTGTTGTTATGATAAATGAATGATATGATGAATGAATATATCGGCATATTTATATCAAAATAAAAGTAATGATCAAAATATATATATAATAAAAATAATAATAATAATTAATAATAATTAATAAAATAATAATAATAAAAATAATAATAAAATATATAAATAAATATATTATATATCGTGATATATAAGTATGACAAGTTTTTAACTCTGAACAGATTTACAGTGATTTTATTAGTTGTTATGATAAATGAATAACATAAATATATACCGGGTATTTATACATGATCAAAATTCGTGATATATGTAATACAAGTTTTTAATTTTAAAGAGATTTACAGATATTCTAATTGTTGTTATGATAAATGAATAATAGAAATATATATCGGGATATTTATATCAAAATAATTATCAAATTTCGTGATATGTGTAGAAATTACAAAGATTTTAATAGTTGTTTTGATAAATGAATAAAAGAAATATTATATGTATCGTGATATTTAACAAAATAATGATCAAAATTCGTGAGAAAGTATGACAAGTTTTGAACTTTGAAGAGATTTATAGTGATTTTAATAGTTGTTATGATAAATGAATAATAGAAATATATATCGGGATATTTATATCAAAATAATGTTCAAATTTCGTAAAATGTGTATGACAAGTTTTTAAATTTAAAGATATTTACTGAGATTTTAATAGTTGTTATGATAAATGAATAACAGAAAGTACTATGATATTTAGGTATATTCCTTTTTTAAACGTCTCTATTAAAAATAAACTCGTGTCTAAATCAAATGGAATGAAACTGATTTAAAGTCTATTATTGAGTTGAATTTTTGTGTCCTGACTAACCAATTCCAAATATGTAACACAATCATTTCGTGTGCCCAATAACAATAAATCCCTGATTAAAAATCCCTATTAACAACCGCCACTTAAGCCGAAAGCCATTACAATCTATCCCAAGATTTAACCTCGCGTCTCCGGGATATTAACCCCATAAACCAACGTCCAAAACACGCTCGCAATTACCCCATTAATCCGCCAAATGAATAATTAAGCAGTTTTTTTATGATTTGTTTTCTTGGTGCATTGTTAACGAGTCCCGATCAGATGCGTGTGCCCAATTTATGTGTGCTCGCCTCCGAGAGCCGTTGCGTTGTTCGCTCTCTCGAAAGGCCATCGACCCAATACAGTTGCTCCGTGTGCGTTGCCACCCCCGAAAGATTTCGTTGCTCCCTTCTACCCGTTCTACGGGCTCACATATTAAGACTGTTGCCGGCCGCTGATCTTTGTGCGATCAATCAAATGTTTCGGCAGCATTACCATGGGCAACGCGATCGATGATTATTAATTGGCGTGGTCTTTTGTTCGGCCGATTTCGATTTAAATTTGGTTGATTTGGTTTAGTTCACATTTTTTGTTCTTGTAACTGATAATGGAAAGGTCAAGTTTATGTTTTGTTACATACGTTTCTAAGCGTGTTTGTGAATGGGCGTTTGAATTTGCTTTGATAATTTAAGTTGTTTATCAACGTTAATTTATTTATTGTTTAGTTGATTGGTTGTTTGTATTATCGTATATTTGTCAACTGACCTTATTATAACTAATTGCAGAGATAAAAGTAAATTTAAGTTAGTTTTTATATTAAATATATACAGATTTAATTGCAGTAAATAAATAAAATAACCATTAAAACTAATTCTAATATTTTAAAACCCAAATTTAATTGTTTGTGATTTGAAAATGTCAATTAATTAATATTTATTAATTTCTTCAAATGACAGTAATTATACACTAAATAAATGGAGTAAAATATTCACTATTTTTCATAAACAATGTTTACAAAGATTTTTATAATTGTTATGTTAAATAAATAAAAGAATTATATATAGTGATATTTACATAAATCAAAATAATTATAAAAATTGGTGCTAACAATTTTAAAGAGGTTTTCAGATATTTGGTAGTTGTGTCAATACACCATATTTATATATCGTAATATCTACATATATCAAAATTATTTATAAAATTGGTAATATATGTTGTATATCGTGATATTAACATATATCGAAAATTAGTGATATAAATTGTTTTTTTTTTTTTAATTTTTAATGGGGGTAATTTTGATTTTATAAGTTAAATATTGTGTAATATCAACAGTTTTTTAAGTAAAATCTAATTAAATGTAAACTAAATATATAAATTATTTAAAATAAATCTAAATGTTTCTGATTTGAAAATATCAATCACAGAAATTGTTAAGTAATTACCTTAAATAACAGTAATTATATAAAAATACGCGGAAAAAAGTATTAACATTGACTATATTTCATTTCGAATTAACTGTAGAATTTCGTAATTTACTGCAATGAATAATTAAAATAAATATTAAAAAATAATTTATATTTTTTAAATGATATTTCCTTTAAATAGAAACATTTTTAACTGTTTCACAATTTATTGCTGTAAAAAAATTTATTAATTTATTATTAATAAAATTAACCATTAAATAATAATAATAAATATAGAAATACATATTAATTTTCTTTAAATAATACGTCATATGAAATATGCTTAACTAATTTTTTACATTTTATTTAAAATAAGACTGAATATTTGAACATCTACATCTACAATTTGGATATGTGAATAATTAATATTGAAAAATCTAAAATGTTTAACTTATTACAGAAATATGTATTACAACATATTAATCTTCTTCAAATACAAACAAAACATCTTGAATTAGAATCTTGAATAATAAAATTAGATCTTTTGAATAATAATGAAGAATAAATTTAGTATTTTATAAATTGAGTTTTCTTTAATATAAACCTTATATAAATAATCGAATGTAACTAACATAAGTGTAAACTAAATATATAAAATATTAATAATATAAATGTCTGTAATTTGAAAAAATCAATTAGACATTTCTAAAATATTTAGATATCTTTTTAAGTATCTGTTTTAAATATTCATTTTTTAATATATAACGTTTAAAATTTTTAAGAAATAAATTAAAATTGTGATTAATTTTCCAAATTTCCTGAATTTCCAAGCTCTTGAAATTCACAATTTATTGCAGTAAATTAACTAATAATAATGAATCTAATTTTTTAACTCAAATTTTTATTGTTTATTACCTTACAAAATTGATAAAATTTAAAATATGTATTTAATTTTTATATAAATATATAAGAGATAAAATATTAATACAATTTAAAATAATTTTGCTAATCGAATTTTCTAATATTTGAAAAATTGAATATTAAAATATATTTTTTTATTTTTCAGGTATGAAAATAGTTTTAAATATTATAAGGAACAAGTTAAGGTATTGTATATTTTTAAGTTAAAAATTTATTTACAGTTCGGAAATATTTATATATGAAATATTCAGTGAAATTAATGAATAATAATTAAGATAATTTATATTATATTGAACCAAATAAGACACTTATTGTAAATTTAAAAAAATCAGTAAATAAAATAGATAATAATCAAATAATTCATTAATTTTTTTTAAAGCTAAAGTTTTTTGGTAGTCTCTGATTTTTAAATTAAACATTTTATTTAATATAATATCGGATTAAATTTTAATAGCAAACACCGCAGTAGAAATGAGGGCGTGCAATTTATTTCCAGGCTTTCGAAAAGTACCTCAGCATAAAAAGCAAATCAGAATTGGTTTCGTTATATTCATATTCCACAAACCGTAATTAATCTCGGTTCTGTTTACCTTTCATTTATAATTCCAGCACAACCGCTAAATAGATTATTTATCAAAGTCTCAAAGCGTCTGGGAATTCATTAATAACGTTGCCTTTAAGTCGTTTTTATCCGGTTGTGTAAGGCAGAATGCATCTTATTTGCATTATTTTAAAATCGGCGTTATGCCATACAAAACACCATGTTTTCGGTTAAAGTGAAATCTGTCTGAATCGATATTGTCACTTCGTATTATGCAAACTAACCGGTTTTCTGGTCGTGTTCCATATTACCGAGATTCGGTGTTTTTGCAAATATTTTCGGTAAGTCACAATTTGCATCCAAAATAAATTACGGGTGTCGGTGTCGCTTTTAATTTGCTCCGCTAGCTTTTCTGGAACCGTTCTGGTTTTATATATATTTGCTCGAATGCGACACGCAATTTGGTAACTGTATAAAATCGCAAGCAGGTGTATTATTGGATCGACACCGACTGAATAAACATTGTTTTGGAGTGTGTTTGCCGAGAGTGTTTGAGACGAGTTAACAACGGATTTACTTGATGGCTCTTTGTCTTTGGCTCCCCCTAGAAGCCGCAACGTCCACGGGCTTCCAGTTTTAGCTAAATCCTCAGAAATTGGCTTTTAAATATTGTTGTAATTACGACAGAAACATTTCATGTGTAGACAAAATCTTGGCAGGCGTACAACTACGTCGGGGTCCTGATTTACATGCACCGGGCACGTTATTCACGTGACGTTGACATCGCTACCACTAATTAACTTCAGTCTGACGTTCCGTCAACTGTTGGTCCTTCGATGCCTCGAAATTCGTGTAGGTCAGGGAGCGGAATGTGAATGTTTGTTTGGATTGTCCTGATAGTCGGGCTTGGTTGGATTTGTGTACGGTAATCTGTGTGTGCGAAGATCCGATAAGAAGGTTGTGCTTAGCAAACAGACTGGACCAGCTGTTCTGTTAGATAGGACGGACTCTGTCTTCGCATTTGTCAAATAAATATGCGATTTCTATGGAATCTAAACAAATTTGCTTATATGCACACAGGAAATGCAAGATAAATAATAATAATAAAGAACTTATCATAAAATAAAATATCCAACGAATATCGTAAGAATCACGTTTTTGGTTACCAGGAGAAACAGCTTGTTTGAATTAAGATAATTTATGCAAGTAAAATTAAATTTAAATTTTATGAATAACTTTGGATTAGATTGCAAAAGTTTCAAATTATATTATAAAATTAATGATGTCTTCGTTTGTGTTAAGAAATCTCTAGAAATGAATTGGGCTCATTTTTATATTAAATTTTTAATGTTTTAAGATTCTTATTTTCATCTTAACATTTTCAAACATATAATTAAATGATTTAATTTAAACTTAGTTATCATTAATTTTTAGTTAATATTACTTAACTTTTAATTAACATTTTAAAATTAAAAAAATTCATATGCTTTTGTATAAATTTATCTGTAATATTAAAATATGAATTTAATTTTTATTTAAATATAAATAAAGATTCATATAAAAAAAATAAAATATTAATACAATTTAAAATAATTTTGCTAATCGAATTTTCTATTATTTGGAAAATTGAATATTAAAATATGTTTTTATTTTTCAAGTATGAATATAGTTTTAAATATAAGGAATAAGTTGAGGTATTGTATATTTGTAAATTAAAAATTTATTTACAGTTCAGAAATATTTATATATGAAATATTCAATAAAATTAATGAATAATAATTAAGGTAATTTATATTATTAAAAAAACAGTAAATAAAATAGATAATAATCAAATAATTCAATCATTTTTTTAGAAGCTAAAGTTTTTTGGTAATCTCATTTTAAAATTAGAAAAAATTCATATGCTTTTGTATAAATTTGTCTATAATATTAAATTTCATATTAACTTTATTATATATGTTACTTAAAGAAATTGTTCTTTTCTTCTTAAATTGTAATTTTTATTTATAAATATTTATTATATTTAAATAAAAACACAAAAATAAAGTTAAAGTACTAAATATATTTTTAATAATGGCCATATTTTAAAAAATTAAATTTTATTTAATATTTTCCTTTTAAAAGTTAAATTTAAATTAGTTGTAATCTTTTGTAATATATAAATTATGAAACTGTTTATATAAACATGTTATTAAAACTTCTGCGATGTTGATTAAAAAAATGTAATTTTTTATATTATTATTACATTTAAATATAATTGACTATTTTAAATATTAAAATTTTGAATATAATTTGTAAAATGATTTTAATATAAAGAGTAAGATTTATAATTTTAATATAAAATTTGAAAATTGGCTTAATAAAAAATATATATGATATATAAAAGTAAGAAATAATAAACAATGAAGGAAATGCAGAAAATTTTTAATTTGCAGTTCGTTATTGTAATTTTAAATATCTCAAGAAAAAACAAATAGTGTAAAATTAATATTATAAAAGATTTATGAATTCACAATTAATTTTATACTGAGATCAAGGAAGTTTTTAAAATTAATATGTTGAAACAATGTCAAATTAACCAAATATAAAAAATGTTATTTTGAGGTCATGAGAATGTTTTATGAAATGTATAAAGATACTCTAAATTATTTTTGACGTTTCAGAATATTCTAGATAAATCTTTGTTATTAAATCCCATAATTTATCTCTTATTAAAAATAGAAACTGCTTGGTATGACTCATGACTGAATAATATTTTAGTTTAAGTTTTTTATTTACTTAGTTTAATATAAAGGAGTAAATAAATAATTTTAGATAAGAAATTATATATTCTAATTTTCTTCACGTTTCAAAAAAAAAAAACGATTAAAATAAATTGTTTTCAATTTTTTCGTTGAATTAAGTATACTTTGATCACTTTTTTGTAATGCAAAAATAAATAAAAAAACTTGTACCTATTTTAATACACATAAATTATATTTCCTAAAAGTTAGATTTGTTTATATTATATAAAAGTTTTCTATATATAATGAATATTATTTCTTAATATTTTTTATAGAGCTGTTTAAAATAAATTTAATAACAGTAACAAGTAATTAAATTTTGAAAATTATATAGTCTATATTTTAAGAGTTTCTAATTATTTCAAAAAATTAATTAAATTGATGAATTATAATCAATATTCTTTTTAGAAATTTCTAAATTCTCAAAAACCTTATGGTCTGCATTAAATTAAATGCCATTTTAATTATCCACACTTTATTTATGGCTCATATAACACTAACAAAATAAAAAGCATGATCATTGACATTTGAATAAAATATTTCTTATAAATTCTGTACCTTTCATCAATGTCCCAGAATTTCATGCACCTATTAAACCAAATATCCCTCCAAAAACAACAATAAAACATCCCCCAAACAATACATCCGATTACCCTCTTATACACAAAAGACATTAATAAAATCCCTTCATACATATATTTCCGGACGCTCCGTCCCCATAATTTCAAAGCATGCGACCGACGAAATGCCAGGCCCGAAATTAAATTTCATGAACGCTTTCCACAACACATCGCCGTTTGTGGAACCCGACCTCGGCACGCTGCTGCACCGACAACCGTCGTCGTTTCTTCGCCGAATTCCTGCCACAAAAAGGGGTCCATATCGTTCGCTTAAATCTCGACTTCAAACGAATAAATGCGAAGGCATCCGAAAGCCGACCGCGCCATGCCTCCGGGCGTTCAGCGGCTCGAGGGATTTGGACCGGGGCTGTCGACTAAAAACTGCGTCTCCAGTATAGCAAACCGTAGAATAAACAAATTTATCTTGGTAACTCTGGTGGAAATGAGTAGGTATTTTGTAATATGCGAAGTAGATATAAATCTGTTTAGGTACAGGTTTATTAATTTAGGTAACCTAAAATTAATTTCTAAAATAAATATGATAAACAATTTTATAATTTAATTAGATTCATTAATTTATTTAAATGTATATGATTTTACATTTGTTACAGGACTTATAGTCATCTTCGAGTACATAATAAAAATTAAGTATTGTTTATGTCAACAAAGGAAGAATCTTCGTTAAATTGATGACACGGTTGAATACTTTTAAAACATTATCTACAAACTGTCAAATATCTACAAACTTGTCTAAATTTGTCTTTAAAATAGCAAGTGTTTTATTTTTCAAATTTTGAAACAAATTAGTTATTAACAACACAACGTAACCAAGTAATTTTAGGTCACAATTTCTTTGAATAATTTTAATTATTATATATATATTAAGGAAGGTAATATCTCGTGAATTTTTCTCTGTTATTTTGTTAATATCTTATTTATATCCATATATTATCAATTTTCAAATCCATCAAATTAATCAAAATTAATATTCATTTTAAAAAACTATGCAATTATTTATCTCTACATTTTAAATTCTAACATTAAAATATAATATTAAAAATTACACACGGGCTTGTAAATATATGTGATACAACAAACGTATATAAAATTAAAATATATAACTATTATTATCCTATATTCAGGATATATTAAATTAAAAAATTAATTGATATTTGTTACCTGTTTTAAAATTATCCAAAAATGTGGAACATTTTGGATTATGTTCTTTGTTATTAACAGAAAATAGGAGCAGTTTAACCTTTTTAATTATGGATAGAAACATATTCTTTATTTTATGGATTGTACCATTAAACCTTACAAAATTATTTTGAGTATTCTTATTAGCATTGTAATGAATGTTTTACTATATATACATGAAAAATCTTTGTCAATTAATAACTATTAACACACATGTTTCTTCATAGAATGTCACGTGATTATAATAAATAAAATTTTAAACTTTAAGAGCGGCGTCTCCTTGTGTTAAATTCTCTATACAAACACCGTCGACGACTTGGAACAAATCTCAAAAACTTTGCAATCAATCTATTTCACATTTTGGACGTGCATTAATATGTGTTGATCTAATACATGACATAGTTTTGAAGTCATAATATTCTTTAATAACAACAATAATGGTCAAACTTAGGTCATTTTCTACCATGTTTGTACAACAAATTCTAACCTAACCTAGCTTAATCTAACCTAACCTAACCTAACCTAACCTAACCTAACACATACATCTGTGACATCGAGATTAATTTCTATTTATATTTGATTGTGTACTAAGGATTAATCAAAACTACTATTGTGTATCGTATTTATTATATTTGTTTATATGATAAAATATGATTGGTTAACAATTAACCATACGACAAAAAATAAATAAAGAAAAAGTTTAAACTGTATATATTATTGTATTTTTAATATATATTACTGTATTATGAATTTTTGGGTGGTATTTAAACTTTTAAACAAATAGTATATTTGAATTATTTATTACATTAATTAATTTACAATATATTTCATGTATCTTGATGAACAAAAATAAACAATATAAAATAAAAAATATAAAAAATATTACTAAACCAATAATGAAAAATCAACATTACTTATTCCAAACTATTTTCAAAACATCTATGGCTTATGAGACTGTAGTTTTTTAATTCAAAATATCTTAATGGGACATTTTATTTAGTAAATCCAACATACAACCTCACTAAAATGTAAGACTCTTCCTTTTTAATACAATAGCAATTATATTTTATAATTTTGTATTTATATATCTCGTTTCATTTTAGTTGGTATTTATAGAATTATTTTGTATTATGTTACATGTTAAATGTACATTTAAGTTGTTATTTATATATATTTTACAATATATTTTGTCCAAATAGACATTTAATATTAACATTTTGTTTTGTTTAATATATTCTTATTTTTGAATTTATCTGTTTATTTTAATTATATATTTAACTTTTAATACGAATACGATATGGTAAAAACTATCATATGATGGTGTATAATTCTTAATTACCAACATATAATATGATAATGGAGTAAAATACTTTTAGAATAAATATATTAGAATTAGGACAAGAATTATTATACGAATTAAACAATAAGAACTGTAACTATAAAAAAGTTTTAGACGTTAATATTCGATTCAAAATACATAACGTGAACAAGCAATATTCTTAATTTGTCAAATTTAATGATGCGAATCTGTTGCAATAACACACTCGCCGCAAGCGAATATAGCCTTTGAAGGATGCAGATCTGACGCCGACCGTATATACATGAGATCTCAAATGCGGTCCTGTTCCATACAAAAAAATTTGCGCACGAACTGAATGTTTATTTGATTTTGTGGCGGAAGCGCACAAAGTGCGATTCCTTTTCTAGTAACTGCCGCTCTTAAAAACATTTTAAGTTGCGCATAATTCATTGACAACTATTGTCAAACAGTTTGTTCAAAGTAGTACTTACAATCCCTTAAATATATACCGTCGAAATTAATCTCTATTTATATTTGTTTATTAAATTTAGGTTAAGTTGCATTACGAATGATTTCAGAACTACTATTGACTAGAATCCACATGTTTAATAGTTGGCAACACTTAATTACTAGCAACCGGGCTCCCGAAATATAAACCTTAAATAACGGGGCGCTCTACCTTTCGCGCGATAATTTTGAATGGGAACACGAGAACTTCGGGCGCGTACGGGTACACTTCGCCTTTACTCGGATGATACTTTATTGGAATGATATGACACCACAAAAAGGGTTACACCTCGGGCGGAGCCGCTCCGCAATGTTGTCCGTCGAGTTCGCCGTGTCCGGACAACCGAAATCAACCTGTTTCGATGCTGCGAGCTCGTCTGTGTGTGTGTTCGTGACCTTTGGAATCTCGTCTATTCCGATTACTGTTTCCTCGACCGAACGATTAGAGAGAAAATTATGGATTGTATGATCCGTAACGAGTAATCGGGGGGAAACAGTTCGTCTCTCAAAGGGGCTGATGATTGCAGTTAATTGCCAATGGCATAACTGCCTTCGATCGGATGCTGCGTCAGCAGTTCATTCATAAAACCTACTACAACCGCATCCAATCAAAATTCCGCCGCACAATGTAAATAATTATCTAACACATTCATCCAACAGGTTAACATTAGTAAACACCGCGTTCCGTTAGGTTTCACTCTCGCGGCGAAATCAAAAGTAATCGGACAAGCGACGCAACAAAACGGCTCATTAGCAAACAGCGGAGTGAACAGGTAGCGGCGAATCCGATTGCTACGTGCCTGGACGGCGTAAGTTTGTGCTCATCGCATAATTTAATTAAACATGTCGGGGCGAACGTGGACGGGACATAAGCGAAAAAGCGACTTGAAATTGATAATGATGGCGAAAAGTGACGGCGAGCGTTACGTATCGCGAAACGCGATCGAAACCGCACGTGATTCTGTGAGGGTTTCGGGGATGGATTTAAAAACGTCACCGTGCCGACGAGGCGTTGAGAAGTTACAAAATTGGAACGTTAATTATTGAGGGAATATTGCCTCGAAGGTTGACGAGGGTCTCTTCGAATTTCACCAGGCGTATTTAGTACATAAAGGTACGGTTGCAACGTATGGTTACGGTGCAGGTAAAAATGGCATGTAGTCATACCAGTAATTGTGGTATATCCTGTATCCCGTTGCTTCAATTTACATTGGAAAGTTCTGGTAAATTTATGTAATTTAACTACGAGTCGTGGTTGTTATTAATAATTATTAGGAGGAAAATGTTACCTTTCTCTTAAGTTAGGGTCGATTATTTGAAACAATAGAATGAACATTTTTGTAATGGTGAAAATGAAATAAATATTACGTAAAAGTAAAAACTATAAATAAATACCATTATTTTTATAACAATAAAATTATATTCCATATTAAATACTCATGTTAGATTATAATATAATTGCCGTTAATATTGTTTTCATCCTGAGATCTTTCTAATTTTAATAAACGATTTTTTTTTGTTTGGGGGACAAAGAGGGGAAAGTTTAAAAACCCCTCTCCGGGCACCGATCCGAAAGTCATGGCCAAAGTGTTTACCATGTATGATCAATCATACATGGGGGAAAGGAAACGTATATTCGCATATACGTGGTATGCTGAACCAAAAGACGTGGGACTGACAAAGATGCCAGTCCCCTGTCAACTGGATTCGGAAGCACAAGTCCAATCTGAGGAAGATTCGAAGATCTTCCTGGGGATGGATTGGACTTGCAGGTGTTGGATCCGTAAGCTCCCCACTACCACTGGCTTGTGGAGCGGTACTGAGCCCCAGGACCACGACAAGGTTTAATAAACGATGAAACATGGGATTTAATACCAAATATTTATTAATAATATTTAAAAATGTCAAAAATACATTTATACAAGATCTACTTTAAGAAATTATTAAAAACCAATTATTAAAAATTAAAAGTTGAACTAAATAATTTTTACCTTTTTTTAGTTTAGTTTCAGTTAATTATGATATGAGTATATGTTAATCCGTACTTAATGTGAATGGAGTGTAGGTACCACAAACTTTAGAAAATACAAACAAAAACGAATATATTATATTATTTTTATATTGAAATTGTTAATTAAATTTTTACATTTCTATTTTTTTTTCATCACCAAAAATAATATATTTAATATAACTATTTATATACAAACTTTCATTACTTACTTAACTGCTTAATATATTTTTATTATTTTTATCTAACCAGAATTGTGTAAAACTGTTTATGCCTGAAAGCTACTCTCGCAAAATTTAAGTATGAAGTAGAAAATGATCAATTAGAATAATGTCCATCACTTAATTATGATAATGTATTTATTACTAAATTTGTTAATGTTATTCTGAACATAGTTTGAATGGAGTTTAGGTACCACAAACTTTAGAAAATACAAACAAAAACGAATATATTATATTATTTTTATATTGAAATTGGTAATTAAATTTTTACATTTCTATTTTTTTTTCATCACTAAAAATAATATATTTAATATAATTATTTATATACAAACCTTCATTACTTACTTAACTGCTTAATATATTTTTATTATTTTTATCTAACCAGAATTGTGTAAAACTGTTTATGCCTGAAAGCTACTCTCGCAAAATTTAAGTGTGAACTAGAAAATGATCAATTAGAATCATGTTGTCCATCACTTAATTATGATCATGTATTTATTACTAAATTTCTTAATGTTACCCCGCACCTAGTTTGAATGGAGTATAGGTACCACAAACTTTAGAGAATACACACAAAAACGAATATATATTATATTATTTCTATATTGAAATTAGTGATTAAGTATTTACATTTCTATTTTTTTTTTTTTCATCACTAAAAATAATATATTTATGTTAATATAATTATTTATAAACAAACCATTATTACTTACTTAACTGTTTAATACATTTGTTAGTTTCTAAAAATTATTATTTATATCTAACCAGAATTGTGTAAAACTGTTTATGCCTGAAAGTTACTCTCGCAAAATTTAAGTATGAAGTAGGAAGTGATCAATTAGAATCATGTTGTCCATCGCTTAATTATGATCACGTATTTATTACTAAATTTGTTAATGTTACTCTGCACATAGTTTGAATGGAGTTTAGGTACCACAAACTTTAGAAAATACAAACAAAAACGTATATATTATATTATTTTTATATTGAAATTGGTAATTAAATTTTTACATTTCTTTTTTTTTTTCATCACCAAAAATAATATATTTAATATAATTATTTATATACAAACCTTCATTACTTACTTAACTGCTTAATATATTTTTATTATTTTTATCTAACCAGAATTGTGTAAAACTGTTTATGCCTGAAAGCTACTCTCGCAAAATTTAAGTATGAAGTAGAAAATGATCAATTCGAATCATGTTGTCCATCACTTAATTATGATCATGTATTTATTACTAAATTTGTTAATGTTACCCCGCACCTAGTTTGAATGGAGTTTAGGTACCACAAACTTTAGAAAATACACACAAAAACGAATATATATTATATTATTTCTATATTGAAATTGGTGATTAAGTATTTACATTTCTATTTTTTTTTCATCACTAAAAATAATATATTTATGTTAATATAATTATTTATAAACAAACCATTATTACTTACTTAACTGTTTAATACATTTAGTAGTTTCTAAAAATTATTATTTATATCTAACCAGAATTGTGTAAAACTGTTTATGCCTGAAAGTTACTCTCGCAAAATTTAAGTATGAAGTAGGAAGTGATCAATTAGAATCATGTTGTCCATCGCTTAATTATGATCACGTATTTATTACTAAATTTGTTAATGTTACTCCGCACATAGTTTGAATGGAGTTTAGGTACCACAAACTTTAGAAAATACAAACAAAAACGTATATATTATATTATTTTTATATTGAAATTGGTAATTAAATTTTTACATTTCTTTTTTTTTCATCACCAAAAATAATATATTTAATATAATTATTTATATACAAACCTTCATTACTTACTTAACTGCTTAATATATTTTTATTATTTTTATCTAACCAGAATTGTGTAAAACTGTTTATGCCTGAAAGCTACTCTCGCAAAATTTAAGTATGAAGTAGAAAATGATCAATTAGAATCATGTTGTCCATCGCTTAATTATGATCATGTATTTATTACTAAATTTGTTAATGTCACCCCGCACCTAGTTTGAATGGAGTTTAGGTACCACAAACTTTAGAAAATACACACAAAAACGAATATATATTATATTATTTCTATATTGAAATTGGTGATTAAGTATTTACATTTCTATTTTTTTTTTCATCACTAAAAATAATATATTTATGTTAATATAATTATTTATAAACAAACCATTATTACTTACTTAACTGTTTAATACATTTAGTAGTTTCTAAAAATTATTATTTATATCTAACCAGAATTGTGTAAAACTGTTTATGCCTGAAAGTTACTCTCGCAAAATTTAAGTATGAAGTAGGAAGTGATCAATTAGAATCATGTTGTCCATCGCTTAATTATGATCACGTATTTATTACTAAATTTGTTAATGTTACTCTGCACATAGTTTGAATGGAGTTTAGGTACCACAAACTTTAGAAAATACAAACAAAAACGAATATATTATATTATTTTTATATTGAAATTGGTAATTAAATTTTTACATTTCTATTTTTTTTTTCATCACCAAAAATAATATATTTAATATAATTATTTATATACAAACCTTCATTACTTACTTAACTGCTTAATATATTTTTATTATTTTTATCTAACCAGAATTGTGTAAAACTTTTTATGCCTGAAAGCTACTCTCGCAAAATTTAAGTATGAAGTAGAAAGTGATCAATTAGAATCATGTTGTCCATCGCTTAATTATGAGCACGTATTTATTACTAAATTTGTTAATATTACCCCGCACCTAGTTTGAATGGAGTTTAGGTACCTCAAACTTTAGAAAATACAAACAAAAACGAACATATATTATATTATTTCTATATTGAAATTGGTAATTAATTTTACATTACTTACTTACTTAAGTATAAGATATTTAGTAGTTACTAAAAATTATTATTATTAATATATATTAAGTGTTATAATTGTACAAATTGATATAAAATAAAACGAAAAATCTTAATTTAATTTATTAGTTAATAATTCATTAATTAAGTGTAAAATAAAGTGAATTAAAAAGGATAGACTTATTTCCGGCAATAAAAAAATTAACGAACAACTCTTAGGAAAACTCAAGAATTTAAATATTAGATAAAGCATCACGTCGTAACTTTTTTAAGAGACGACATTAAATTGTGAGAAACCGTTCGTATGTCGAGATGTGCAATTTGCAAGCGAACGTGTCTTTTGAAGGAGCGACAAATAGCGGTACCGAACGTGCAGTCACGGGAAATTTAGCCAATTTTCCTTTATTTTGAAAGATATTTATATAAGGTGTTTACTCCGTCGGCTTTCTACATTGTCCCAGTCTTCGCGTGTGTGAATTTCAACTCTCTTCAATTACGTACAAATTGATTTTTCGGGCTCGGTGCCGCATTGATTGGTCGACATAAATGGCAACCGAAGAGTTCACGAACTGTGCAACTGTGTCACACATAAATACACATATCGATTATCGGGAAACGCGACTTACTTATTTATAAAAATCATTCCGGGTGACGCGTGAATGTTTCCTCCGTTTCGTTTTTCTCGTCACGTGAAAAATTCCAAATTCACGCCCCCGCATCCGGATTTGCATGTCAAAGGGGCACATACGCGTTAAAAATTCAGTTCGATAATGTTATAGGCGTTGCTTCGCACAAATCCGGATCGTTTCTTAATTTAAAAGTGCGAAACACCGACCGGTTGTGGTGTGTAATTAACGTCGTGAAAGAAACACGGCACAGTTTAATTGTTCAACGCACAAAGCCCCACGATACCAATTATAAACAATTATTTATTTAGAACGTTCGAGATGGTGTTATTATGCTTGTCTTCGGTTTTGGAAGTTTCACAACAAAAAGTTTCTCGGTAGACGATTTGTGAATTATAAAATGCCGACGTTGTGATTAATTATTTTTTAATTACTTCGAGATGAGATGATACTTATCTACCGAATGGACGTATTAAATAACACAAAGGAATTTTTGTGGTTTACGTATGAATGTGGTATAAATATTTATTAGAGAAGATACAATTCAATTCATTTTCGGTGCAGTTTATTCTGGAGTTATGAATTATTAATGTTTAAATGACAATGAAAGTATAATTTTAAATAATGTGCATATTAAATTATTATGTATGGCTTATTTTCACTTTTTGATCATTCTTTTTTAAATTTCATTATTTCTGTTACACATTTTTATACTGTTATTACATTTCAAGAAATTATAAATTCTATTTTAGAAAATTAATTATTTTAAAGTAATTAAAAACTAATATGCAATAATAAAATGTTTTTTTTTATTTATTAATATATTCTATAAATGCATTGTTTTATAAGGAGAATATTCAAACTAAATTCATGACCAAACCAATAAAAATAAAAAATGAAAATATTATGTTAAGTCTATAAAATTTAATTTTCAAGATTCTGTTTAAAAAAATGAGCATTATTTTCATTATAAGACAAGCTGAGAAAATAATATTTTAGAAATGGAATTAAATTATTATTTCATTAAAATAAATATTTTTTGACAATTACGTATATATTTAAACAGTTAACAGAAAACAATAAGATAATTCAAATTTAAAAATCGTAATTTTAATAATAATAAACATTTATTATATTTATTTATTTATTTATTTATTATATTGCATATTTTAAATGCTTGAATTTTGATAATTTCAAAAGATTCAAGCAGACACTACAGACAAAAATATTCATAATTAGCCATTTTATAAGTAGTTTGCAAAATAGAAGTTTGTAAGAAAATTGGAAATCTTTGGAAGTCTTCGAAATGTGGAATTTTTACTTTTAAATAAACAACAAACAAAGAGCATTTAAAATTTAGTATCTTTAAAGGGGTCTAAAAGTCATCAAAAATATACATAATAAATAAATGTCTGTAAGAAAATTGAAAATCTCAAAAGATTTATAATATCTACAGATTCAAACAATAAATTATTGTTAAATTTAAATCATATAAAATTTTTTTTAATATAATATAATATTTTAATTTTTTCAGTTTTAAATTAAATAAAACCATTATTTTTAATTTAATTCACTTTTAAATTATATAAAACAGTTATTGTTAATTTAAAAAATAGTTCCATGAAAAAGAAATTTTGAAAATTAAATTAAAAATAATTTTAATCTATTCTATTTAATTAAAATAAACACTGATTGGAAAAACAAAAAGGTGATTAATATTTAAAAAATAATAATTTATGTAATGTAATAATAAGTAATAATGAAAACTGAAAATTGCTAAATATTATTTCCAATATATTAATCTTTTATATTTAAAAAATGAATTTTTATTTGTAGAACATTCTACACTACAGACAAAGAAATATAAAATAAATCATTTACAATATGCAAATTTAAACGCAAATTGAGAAAACACAAATTTAGTTTATATTTAGAAAATAAAATTATTATTTAAAATTTAAATAAATTTATATTTAAAATTTAATTATTTTTTCAATTTTACTTTAATTAAAACATTTATTTTTGATTTGAATCAATTTATATTTAATATTACATTTTTTTTTTTTAATTTAAATCAAATAAAGCAATTATTATTATTTTAAATCAACATTAATATAAAAAAATAATTTAAATATGGTTTATATTTAATGTTTTATTGTTTTTTAAATTTTAAATTAAATAAAACAATTATTTTTAATTTAAATTAAAATTTTAATAAAAATAAAAATCTGAAAATATTAAATAATAGTTCCCATGAAAACTATATTTTGAAAATTAAATTAAAAGTATATTTAATAAACTTCTATTTAATTAAAATAAACATAAATTAAACACTGATTGGGAAAACAATAAGGTAAATAATATTTAATAAGAATAAAAACTAAGAAATGCCGAATATTATTATAAATAAATATTAAAAAATAGACGTTTATTTGTAAGTTTCTATATTATTTAAAAAATGTATAAATCATTTGCAATACGTAAATTTGGTTTATATTTAAAAAAATAATTTTAATAAAAATAAAACTTTAAAATATAAAATAATAATTCCAATAAAAGATATTGATATAAAAAATTAATTTCAAAGTATTTTTAATAAGCTTTTTTTTAATTAAAATAAACATTTATTTAAACACTAACTGTAAAAACAATGAAAGAGTTTATTTAAAAAATGATAACATGCACAGTATAAATTTATACAACAGGCTGAGAAAAGAATAAGAGATTTAATATTTAAAAAACGATAAATTTATTGGTACAAGATAAAACATTCGCACAAATATTTGTTCTGTGCTGGTGCTTTTTGAGTAAATTTAGACCGCATAATAATTCTGTCCCAATTTTTTGCTGCAGATTTATCATTTTTTTATCACACCAGCAATTTTAAATTTGGCCAACATCCGCACGCAATTAACGAACGAATGTTTCGGTCGCGTTTTAAAATCGATGGGCACATTACGGCCGGAAGATACGGCGAATTTCGGCCAGGTACGAATTTACCGTTCCTCGTACAATGTTTGCCGACGGTTTTGCTGTTTAATTCGGCCGCGGATTAAGCGTAACATATTCTCCGCATTACCGGAACACTTGTTCAAATTATTCCGGGACACCTGGAAGTTTTTATTAAAATGGAAATTATGTAAATTTTTTGGCGGATTAATAATTATAATTGGGGTTGTGCGTGTTGTTTTTGAAGGGCAAATTAGGTCGGCTGTGGTCGAATTTAAATTTAATTTCATTTTTGTTTTAAAACAGATTAATAACTCGTTTACTGAAAGTTAATATTGGCTAAGTCGTTTGTACACGAAATAGAATATAAAAACGTTTTTGATTACTTGCACACACGAGACATTGTGAAAATATGATTTTACTTGGGTAAATACTCGAGTAGAAGGGACTAGCAAATATTATTTTGTTAAATGGAAAAATGATGAAAGTTGTGTGTGCAGACGGTGCACCAAGACGACGTCCTGCCGGAGATAAAATCGTGTCTTCAGTGCCGGTCTTTCGGTGCCGCAGGATGATTCGTTATAGAAGTCGGTTCACGGATAAACTGCTAATTCAATAGCGACCGATACTAGGAAACTGCAACTTTCTGCCGTTGTCTTGAATGTGGTTTGTCGATAACAATAACAAACAAGTTGCTGCGCCAACATTCGAACAATGACGGGACCGTTCTGTTATTGTCTCAGTTTGGAGTTTAATTTCTGATGCGTTTTGGACAAACTAAGCTTGTTATTTTGTTTGTTTATTGGTCTCAATCTACTGTCTGGTTTCCAAGACGACAACTTCTTGATGCAACTTTTGGGTAATGCGATGTTACTTGGGATTTACCAAAAACCACATTAATTGTGTAACAGAATTGATGTTCTTAGGTAACTTGTGTTAGCAAGTAAACATAAACCAGACATCTAAAAAATTAATTAACAAAATTGAAAAATTATAAATAAGGATTATATTAAATGTCAAAGTTTAATTTAAATTAAATATGATATAAAATGAAGATTCGAAAATCTAAATTGCATTTATGTTAATTGATTATCTAATTTTAATTAATGCTGTTTATATTATACAATTATAATTTTATTATAACCATATGGATATATTAATTAAAAAGTTTTGATGAGTCCCATGATTTTATATAAAATAATTAATATGAATTTTAAATGTAGAATTAAAACAAAGATTAATCAATGTTAATTATTATTTTAAATAGTCATAATATTAAAAATTTTATAACAAATTCTAAATACCTAAATAAATAAAAAATATCAAAAATATAACTAAAAAACTTGTTTTTCATTTAATTTAATTAATAAATAAGAACAATAATGTTTTTATTTTTATTTCAATTGTATAAAATTTTTGTGGATTTTAAATCAGAGAGAAAACAAAATGAAATGTAACAGTTGAACAATATAAATAAAAAATAATCAGGATCAGAAGATGATGAATAATAGATAATAAAGTATTTTATAATACATATTTAATATTTTTATTTTTAAATCTATCTAGTATTTTATTTTGTGCCTTTTAATAAAAATAAATATTTTAAAAACATTTGTAAAAATATTTTATCCCTTTCTAAAGATTAGAAGATGATGAAAAATGGTAAGTAGGTTTTCTTCAAATATAAAGAATAAAAGAGGACTTAAGATTTTTATAAGTCGCAAAATATTAAAATATTTTTATTAATTTATATAATTATAATAATAATTAATTTTCAAATAATATATTAAATCAATATAAGATATTTAAATTAATTATGAGAAATTTATCACAATAAAAATAGATATAAATATTAAAAGAAATAATAAACAATATTTATCTAAAATTAACAAAAAATAAGGAGATAAAAAAATATTGAAATATTTGAAAGTTTACTATATTACAATTTTTTTAAAATAATTTGTTCTCTTCAAATTTAATGGTTTACATAATTTTATTAATATTATCTCTTTTGGTTCATTACGAATATTAGACGAATTCATTATTTTAAGTAGATATTAGAAAAAATTGGAATTTCATTAAACTTATATTATGTGTAATGTATAATATAAAAGTATTTAGTGTGTAGTTTTTCTCTTTTAACTAATAGATATTTTTATAAATTTAACATTGCAAAGTTTTAAAATTGTAAAAACTTTATTTACATATAATATTAGATAACCTTTTTCCAGTATTTAAAATAAATATTTAACATTTTGTTGAATTTTAAACTTTTATATATATTTAATTAATTTTAATGATGTAATTATACTAAATTCTAAAGTTTTATTACATTTTTCATTATTTTTAACATTTTCTGAAAATAATTACTAATATTTAAATTCCTTCACAACAATTAATGGCTTTGTCATATTTATTTTATTTTATAGATAAAAATAGTTGATTAATTTTAAATTCAATTTCTATATTTTATACAGATATTAAAAATAAATGTAAATGAAAGAAGGAGATTAGAAGTAGTGTCTAATTTGTTGGTTAAAAAATATTGATTTATTAATGAAGCCACCAATAATAAATAAAAAAAACGTTAAAATAGTGTTACTTTGTATTATTTTTTAAAATTGGGTTAAATATTAAATAAAATTTATTTTGTTAAATATTTTATCACAATTTTCAGTACAAAACAGCTATAAAACTTTTGTGAACCTTTGACCCTTCGCAGATGATTTCCAGCCGGCCATTTGTCGACAATTACTGGAGTTTTAGTGTTCTCATTAAGTTTTGTCTTTAATCAGATCTTAAGCGTTGTCGTTTTGAAAATAGAACTCCGCCCGTAAACCAGTTTATGGCCGTTTGCAATTTATACGACGGAATACATAAGGCACCCAAGACAAAGTAATCATTACACTTTCGTACAGAATAAGAAAGTCCAATATTTTAAATTTAATAAAGGCAAATATAAAAAGCGACGTGTCATCTGGCCTATGGTCACTTTTCTATGGTTTCGCCGCACCTTTTTTTTCTGCAATGGCCCAACCTACTACTCCATCCTTCCCGACCAACGAATTAATAACAAAATGAATAAAAGGAGGCCTATATATAATATTCGTGCATTCAATTAATTTGAATTTTAAAGCGGCGTGGCGTGGTCTCGTCGGAACGAACCGTTTAGTTTATCTTAATGAAAGAAAACGTTTTTTTTTTAATCGTCGCTTTAATTCGCCATTAACCTTGTTTCACCTCGCGTTCCGTGCGCAAAAACCCTTATCCCAATTGAATCATTTCTATAAGTCGAACTTTTAATAACTCGAAGCATATTGGTTGGCAATGGTGTTCAAGGTGAAAATTATGTGTAATTTTTATTTGATAATGAATTTCGATTACTTAAATATCTTATTTGGCACAACCTTTGATGAGTCGAATTTCTCCTGCTTCTGATAAACTCCCCGAAATTTTTCCTGTCTTATGCCTGTCTTATGCTCAAACGGCATTCCCTCTCGGAAACAATTCTAAGACCAATTATCGATTGATTAGAATAATGCCGGAAACTCCTAGAATTTACTTTATGGTGTTTACATGATAACATCTTAAATTCTGAATGAAAATACATTTTTATTAAGGGTTCTTCCAATTAAATGTCTTAAAGACAACCCCTACATTGGTAATGCTTATACTTTGCTAGTAGATTCCTTATGAGAAAACCTGTGTAAGAAAATGTCGACAAAGCTAACTCGAAGTCTTGATTATCTGATTTTCCAGTTATCGAGGTTCAACAGTAATAATAATATAGTTTAATCGAAACCGCAAAAATTAAACATTCATACGGCGAACATGAGTGTGGATTCGGATTCATCCCACTCCAGTGGCGCCGCAATAAATCCTCCGGCGTGATTAACCGCGTCATTAAAATAGAGAAACGCTCACAGTTCTGTGTCTTCGTGTAAATAAAACAGGAGTAAACAGACGATTTTATCTTATTTATGATTGAGACAATTTTATATGTTACAGTCACAAGCCATAAACCGCTAATTGCACGACTGCAACGCAGCACAATGACAGTGTTTTATTAAGTGAGATTTTATTGAGAATTTAAATGTGACTCGGTTATGTTTTGTTTGTTAAACTGGTATTAATGATTCGGAACCAGAAATGCATCCCCATTAATTTCTTTTAATTTGCCCCGCCAATGTTATTGAACTTTGTAGACGTTGTTGCTCCACTTTTCATTTTTTTATTGTGTTAGTAACATTAGCGAAACATAAAAGTTACATTAAGCGCAATTATCGTCAATCAACTTTAGTGTATTATAAACAGTTTGCAAGTGTGCTGTTTAAAATAATTTATACTCGTTGCAGGTTTAATTTTCACAAACACGTGTTTCGTTTATTGTTTGTAATACTAATAATAAAAAAATATGTTGAAGATTTACAATGTCTTGCATTTTTACTGCAGTTTATTGTACGGTGCTCCGTGACAACATGAATAATTATCTCTTGTCTTAATGGAATCATAAATAATTGTCACGAGAACAATAATAAATGGTAAAGTAGATAAGGACTTTGTTTTATGTCACGGTTCAATATTCCCGTGAACTAGAATTTGAAATAATTAATAATTCTGAACGATTTGTTGCAGGAAACAAGCTTTAATCAAAAGGTGAGTACCGTATTACGTCAATAATTAATGATGTATGTAATTAGGTTTTGTGTGAATGATATTGATTTTATGACGGTTTAATTCCTATGTTTTGTCATTTATGGTCATATAAATTATAAGGCAATGTGTATTTGAATGACTTTAAATTTATTGGTCTACAATTCACATTAAACCGTACTGACTATAACTGACTATAAACTCAAAATTTAGTTGTATTTTCAAATACGTAACTTTTTGTCGAAGTTTTGCTATTAGACAATAGATGTCCTACTAGTCAATTAATTTTTAATTGATCGCTTATTTAATTTAATTTAATACTGATTATATTATAAAATCATAATGTTATTAAATCTCTCAATATTTTAGTAAAATTATGGTCAAATAAAATAATGTCAAAAATGGAACTAAAAATTCTATAACTATAATTTTATAAGTATCAATAATTAAATATTTATGGCATTTTTAATAAATAATAAAAAATTAAAGTAGAAAATAATATATATAATAAAAGGTAAATAAATTATTGAAATTTGTTAAATATATATTTTTAATACTTATTTAATTACATTAAATTGTGAGTATAGATTCAAAATTCACTTAAATTTTCAAATAATTAATAAACAACCAAGTCAATTAATTTTTAAATTTTTAATTAATTGTTTATTTTATTTTATTTATTACTAATTTTATCATAAAAATTTTATTGAATATCCTTGAGTGACTGAATAAAATAAAAAAATAAAAAATTTAAATTAAATGTTGTGTATTAATAATTATATATTTATGACATTTTTAAAAAATAAAAATAAATATAATAAAAAGTAAAAAAATATATTTAAAAAGGTAAATAAATTATCAAAATAATTGGTAATTCCTTTATTATTATTATTATTATTATTATTATTAATTTAATTCATTGGTCTTAATATTATTATTATTATTATTATTAATAAAAAACTATTTGTTTACCAGTCAAAGGAACACTATTATTAATCATTAAATAAAATAATGTCAAAAATTCTATAACTATAATAATAAGAAGGTAAATAAATTGTTGAAATAAGTGGTAATTATATATTATTAACATTCATTTAATTACATTAAATTGTGAGTATAGATTCAAAATTAACTTAAGTTTCAAATTATTAATAAGCAAGCAAGTCAATTAATTTTTAAAATTTTCACTAATTGTTTATTTTATTTTATTTATTACTAATTTTAATATAAAAATTATAATTTTATTGAATCTTCTAATTAAGAGAAATTATAATAAATTGACAGAAATGTAAAATTAAATTAAAAGTTGAAACCTTGAGTGACTGAATAAAATAAAAAAAAAATAAAAATTTTAAATTAAATGTTGATTATAAATAATTATATATTTATGATAATTTAAAAAAAAAATAATAAAAAAATATATTTAAAAAGGTAAATAAATTACTGAAATAATTGGTAATTACTTTATTATTAATTTAATTCATTGGTCTCAATATTATTATTATTAATAAACAACCATTTGTTTACTAGTCAGTAGATATCCTACTGATCAATTAATTTTTAATTAACTACTTATTTTATTATGTTATATATTTTTTTGAATCTCTCAATTTTTTAATAAATAAATTGACAAAAATATAAAATTAAATTAAAGATCATAACTTGGAGGAACTCTATAAAATAAAAAAAAAATAAATATTACGTGCATAAATAAACAAAATTTATCACTAAAAAGTAAAAATTTCAAAAATTGAGTAAAAAAAATTCTATAACCAAGAATCAGTACTTATTAATCATTGTATTAATTTAAAACTAATATTCCACTAGTCGAAAGATTTTTGGATTCTTGATAATAGATGTCGCTACTGCAGAATTTAGTTTTTGGTAAAGTTTTCGATTATTTTGTAAAAGCGTTATGATTTCCTGCGATAAGCAGTATTCTAAATGTTACCAACAAATATAAGTTATATCTATAGCAAAGTTCATCAAAATTGATCCAGTTGTTTCTACGTGATGCGTGCACATACATTTATGTACAGAAGAACTTGGGTAATTTGAACCATAAATTGGCTTGAAAAAATTTAAGATAAAATTTCATGTTAACGATTAATCATACAAAACTAAACGAATAGATGTAGAAGAAAATAATATTAATAAAAAAATCTTAATTAATATTTTAATTTTCCTAACGTAACTTTTAAAATAAAGTTTAACACGTTATATTGGAAAGATATAAACTCTTAGAAGTTGCCTGAGAAATCGATAAACTTACCGTCAAAAAAAGAGTTTTCTTAGATGTACCCTCTGTACATTTTACTTTTTATTACATGAGCCATTAGAGAATTTTATATGCCCACTCTATAAAATTGTCAAATTTGTGATGTTAATCCTTTTGTTGACTTGAAAATCTTTTCGAAATGTTTTTTAAAAGAATATTGATCTTATTTAAAACAGCGTCTGATCACACTAAATTACTTGTTACTTAGAATTATTTAAAATAATTTGTTTAAATCTATAAAAACAGAAATTTCAGTAAATTAATTTAATTAAATCTCAATTAATAAATGAGTTTTTTGGTTTATCAATTTGGGTATTGTAAATTCTACTTATTTTGCAAATAAAAGTTTAGTAAAAAAACTGTTTAGTTTACATTGCCAACACTGAACCGGAAAAGCCTTTATCAAGATCAAATAGCGAATTGTATAGAGCCACTCAATACGGCACTTATTTGAACAACTTTTCATTCCGATTTTCCAAATTGAATAAACCGATACAACTGAACCGAGATGATGCTCCCTCCCTATTCCGGAAGGCACATCTCAAATCCAGCGCTGTAATAAATTCGTGAGTGCACGTAACGTGCTTTTCTGAAAATGCAGTCGCTAATTAAATTAAACTTGCACCGTAAATATTCTTGGCTTGGCATGGAGTTTCGTTACACAATTATTTCCAGACGACGGCGGACGAATTTTCTGATTTCAATCATATTTCGGACGTGGAAGTTCTGACGTTGCGTGTCCTCAGCCTTATGGTTTTGTGTCTGGGTAAAACAAGTTGAAAAGAATTTCACTAATTAACGGTTTTAAAGGTTTAATTGGATGTAGGTGTCGGTGTGGTGCGTCGTGCATAATAAAAATGTTAGGAAATAAACAAAGATTATGTCAATATGCATGGGGGAATATTAAGATAATGAGGCCCGATATTAATTATGTTAATTTTAGATGAAAGCTCGCTTTCAGTGACACTCGGTTTGTTGCTTCTGATTCATAATGGGCGCGATTATTTTAATATTTCTATCTAATGACTTTGCGTTGCTAATGAGTGCGTTTTAGTCGAGTCATCTTGATGTGATTTAATAACGGCTCTGTTCTGAGTGTGACGGATTTATTTTGATGGATGAGTTCTTGTTGGTTTAAAAATGGCGAATGCGCAAAATTATTATCTTCTGTTATTGAATAAATTGATTAAGTGTAGAGATTTGTTTTCATAAGCTGCAAAAGTATTTTAAAAATATAATAATTTATTTTAATAATTTTATAGTGAAGCATCACAATTTTTGAATTATTAAGGAATTATTGATCATTAACAAATATGAATATATTTATACAAACGAAATGGGAGTAATATTTTTATTGTTTCATATTATTTTAATAAACTGAATATGTTTGTTTTTAAACATTTGTTGCAATAGTTGTTTTTAACTTGCAAATACATATATAAATATATGTATTTAGATAAACGACATTTTATGCTAATTAACTTTACACGATAAAATATTGATTTTACGATTAACTACATTATTGTAACTGTAGGTAACTTTTTAGAATATATAAATCAAGATAAATTTAGTTGTAATTAGTGAAAAATATGATCTGTAAAATTAAAAAAGACTGATAATCTTTAGAAAAATACTAATTTACTCATAGAATATAAAAAAACAAAACATTCATACAAAATTAAAATAAAACATTATTATTAATCATTCATTCATTCATCAAAAATAAAAAAAAAACTAAATTAATGAGCAATTTTTGACTCTTTATGAATTATAAATGATTCATTGTACATTTATAATATAACATAATACATAATATTTAAAGAGTCGAACTTTTACATCAATAATTAATAAATTTCACTGAAAATAATAAAAATAAAACATAACTAATAACATAACATAACTTTAACTGTTTGAATCACATAAGTACACTTTATTAATTAGTGATATTTAAATGGTCTAACTTTTACATCAATATTTTTCTTCACTGATTCTTTCATAGAAAATTAAAAAAAAAAAAAAATTAATAAAAAATTTTTAACTGTGAATTTTATAAGTAATAGTAACTTTATACATTAGTGACATTTTAACAGTCTAACTATTACATCAATACTTCTAAAATAATTCACTGATTCATTCATAGAAAATTAAAAAATACGTAGTTAATAACAAATTCTTAATTCTTTGCATTTTAGAAATATTAGCTACAAATTATGTATTAGTAATTATTAATTTATTTTAATTAATATTAACAGTTTAAAAAAAATACTGATTTATTCATAGAAAATTAAAAAAAAAATTAATGATCAATTTTTAACCCTTTTTATTTTATAAATAATAGTTACACATTGTGAATTAGTAATATTTAAAATGTATAATTTTTACATTAATAGTTAAAAAAAATTCAGTGATTCATTCATAGAAAATTAAAATAAAAACTAATTAAAAACCAATTCTCAATTTCTTGTAACTTAGAAATAATAGTTACAAATTGTGCAATAGTAATATTTAAACTACCTACTTTTACATGAACAGTTTTAAAAAATTTTACTGATTTATTCATAGAAAATTAAAAAAGAAAAGAAAAAAAAAATAATGATCAATTTTTAACCCTGTTTATCTTATAAATAATAATTACACATTGTGCATTAGTAATATTTAAACTATCTAATTGTACTAAACTAAACTAAACTAATTTTTAACTCTTTCAATTTCATAAATAAAGTACACATTATTCCATGATGTGATATTTAAAAGGTCATAATTTGTATCATTAGTTTTAAAAAATTTCACTGATTTATTCATAGAAAATTTAAAAAAAAAACATATTTAACGTGCAATTTTTAACTCTTTGTATCTTATAAATAACATTTGCACATTATTCATCAGTAATATTTAACTTGACTAATTTTTATATCAATATATCAATAATTTTTAAAAAGTATCACATATAATTAAGAGAAAAACAATAAAAGCAATTCAATTCCATTCACCTTATAAATAATATTTATACATTATTTTTAATAGTAAATAAATTGCTTCATTTTTCATATCAATAGTTATATATAATATATACTATTTTGATCATATTAATTGTCAGTTTTAAACTGTTTTGTTTTAATAATAATAGTATGCATTGTATATTAGTATTTATGATTTATTAATAATCATTGTGAGTTGTTAATAGATGTAAATGTGAAAAAATTTATTGAACAAAGTACTTTCAATATCTGTTATTTATATTAATTAATTGTGTTTACATATTATTGATATGGCTTGAGTCCAATTAGTGGACCATTGTCTATAGCAATTGACCTGCGAACAATAATATTGTTTATGTTGAACTAATAATCAATAACGATTTATACATTGTTATATAAAATGTAATTTCAATTTCTATGTTCATTTTCATTGTATTTGTACCTTTGTGTTTCGAATATATAATTTAAAACGACATTTTATATAAAACTGTTCCAATAAGTTATTTAATATTCCACGACTTTTTTAACATGTACTTAATTTTTTACATATATAATACAGTATTTCCTAGTAACAAATAAGTAAACTTAAGGACGTCGAATTAATTGACTCCGTCGTATCGGACGACCTTGCACAATCAATAAGCGTGATCCGACCGGTGGACGACACTATAAGGTACTAGCCGCCGCTCGCCAAATTCAAATGAACAACAAAGCGAGGGGGGCGGCCTGCCCCGCGTCCGTGCCGACGAACAATTCGGCATTTTCTGCATTTGCACCATATGTTCGGGCAGGAATTTCCTTATTAGAGAGCGGAGTCTGCGCCGCAGGAATTCCGATACCGGCAACGGGCACCGCGACGTCGGACCAGTCGGCGGCGAACTTCCCATCGGCGTCGGAAAGCGCGGCGGTTATGTCACCGTCGCCGGTTTCGGACGGTTCTACGCGCGTCGCGACGCACTTTCCGTCTGGTTTTTCGATTCGCTTCGATCACGGTGGGACACGTGGCGTTGGTCGGATTTATTAATTCGTCGGTTTTTTCAATATGATTTACGATCGTTGACGGTCGGTTTTATCGTGTAACGTCAGAGTAAATGTTGAATTTATGTTTTGGTGTTAACGCGGACATTTGTTAGTGTGATTTACTGGTGCGGATGTAAAGTAGGTCTGGACAAATACGTCGGTCTGTGGTAGTAGCTTTTATGAGGAAAATAACTAGTTTATTTGATTGGTTTCTAAATATTTAGTAAAAGTATAAATAAGTAATTAGGAAGACCAAACACGAGTAACTTTTTATTCATTAATAACTAATAAAAAAGTGAAACCGTACTTTTATTATTTACAATTAAAATTCATGATAAAGTAAATATTTATGAGTTGTGTATTTATAACATTGTACTATATACTTTCTATTTATATTAAAAAATCATTAAATTTTATTTTTTATTATATTGTTTGTAACAAAAAAAGATGAATTCAGATTCTATTATAAAAATTAATATAATCATAATAAAATTATGATTTTCTCTAAAAATGTGTCGTTTTGAAGGGTATATATATATATATATATATATATATATATATATATATATATATATATATATATATATATATATATATATATATATTATACGTGAAAAATATATGAACAATATTGATTATTAACATTTCATTTAATGAATTAATATTATTGATACTTTTTATAAAGGATTTTTCTGTTTTTCAGATTGTTTGTTTGTTAAAATATAAATATTATAAAAAAATATTAAGTTCGAATATTTGAATTATCAAATATTATCTGTATGAATTATTTTCAGGACTAGCAAAATTAGAAAAAAAAAATAAATAAATTAAATACAAAGAAAATATTTCTACCATCCTGTATGTGTAGATTATTTAACATTATTTTTTTGAATAGATGATATCATTAAAACTTATTATATTATTATACTAATCTTTAAGGAATTTCTTGGTGAAATTTAATTTATTGTATAAGAATTTAACATATGTGTATTCATAATTATTTTTAAAATAATGTTAATAAACTGACAAATATTATTAAATATTGTATATACTTTTAATTTATCCTCACATATTTAAATTCAACATCAGCAAAATAAAAAAAAGAAAAAAAGAAATATTTAGCATCCTGTATCTAAATTATTTAATATTATTTTTTTGAAGAGGTGATATTATTAAAAAGTAAATCTTCAGAATTTAATTATTTATTAGGAATTTCTTGGTAAGATTTGATTTATTATATAAGGGCCATCCTGTATATTAAAATTCTGGTTACCTTCTAATTATTCTAAATATTCAAAAAAAGTGTAATGAATTATTTAGTTTTATTTCTGCAGCACTCAGCTTTATTTTTTCTGTTACTATTTACAGAAGAACTGTTTTATTATCACTTAATTCTGTTTAAAATAATAAAACCCCATAAAAATATTTATAAAACTAGCAAATATCATTGGTAATATAAACATCCTATATACTTCTAAAATATCTTTACATATTTAAATTCAGAACCAGCAAAATTGGAAAAAAGTAAAAAAAGAGAAATATTTGGCATTTTGTATCTAAATTGTTTAATATTATTTTTTAGAATAGATGATATTATTAAAAAGTAAATCTTTAGAATTTAATTATTTATTAAGAATTTCTTGATGAAAATTGATTTATTGTATAAAGACCATCCTGTGCATTAAAATTCTGATTACCCTCTAATTATTTTAAATATTCAAAAAATGGTGTCATGAATTATTTACTATTTTTTCTTCAGAACTCAACTTTATTTTTTCTGTTACTATTTACAGAAGAACTGTTTTATTATCGTTTAATACTGTTTAAAATAATAAAACCCCATAAAAATGTTTATAAAACTAGCAAATATAATTGATAATATAAACATTAGGAAATTGTTGACAAAATAATAAGAAAGTTAGATCTACATTATTTATTTTTTAGATAGGCGATGTGATTAAAGGTTATATTTACTGTGTTAATTAATTATTGAAAATTTCTTGGCATATTAAATTTCTCGTATATTAAATTTCTCATCACTTCCTGGTTTCTTAAAATATAAATAATTTAGAATCTGTACTTGTTTTATGAATTTCTAACATTTTTTTACATAACGTTGCTTTTAATATAATATTAAATATAATATAATACAGGAGTTTTATTTCTCTATAAAAATGTGCGAAATAAAATGTTTTATTTATTTTACTGTTCAATTTACAGGCTAAAATATTGTTAAATGGTGTGTGAACACTATTAATCCAAATATATTGAGCAATACCTTTGTTAGCGTGAATATTTTAATATTAAAACATAAATCATATAAAATCTGATAAATAATCGATAGTAAAAAAGCAACAAAACTAAATGTCATGTCAACTATCTAAAGGCCAAATCAAAGCGGTCCTAAAAGTGGTGGCGTTTCCCTGACGATAACAGTTTGGAAAATAGTTTCGTGATTAAATTTCGCAGGAAATATTCAGCATCAGAAATGTTTGAGTCTCCAACGTTTCCGACTTATTCACCTAAACGCTCCTTGTTTAATTACGGTCGTATTAAAACTTCAGTTGCAAATTCCGAAAGAAAGTTGAAATCCTTGAACTTCCCCAACATTGCATCTTTGTTTAAATAAAACATTTCCTTTGAACCCCCATCTCGCATTCCGCCGCGGGCCGGTTTCTGCATTCCACCCTGGCCCCGAAAAGGCCACGTGACGCGGACATAATGTAAACGAAAAACGACTAAAACACAAACGAAACCGTCGCTGAAAGAAACTCAGGTACCACCACTCGACGTGATTTATCCCGACGAGCGGAGCACTTCGGTGCAAAGTAAATTGTGCTGTTAAGTTTTTTTTTTGTGCAGCGGGAACGGTGTAGCGACGCAACCGCGACGTCGGTTTATATTGCGCCCTCGTACCGCTCGCTGTGTTATTTAAAAACTGAATTATGATATAACACCGTTTTCAGGTTTGTTTTTGTCCTGGGACCCGAATCGACGACCGTTCACACGCAATTTCATTTCATTCGCGTTGTCCCTAATTTCGGCGACCCTAATACAACACTTAATGGACCACATAAGATTGTTTTTTTTACTCCATCCGGCCCACCCTCTGGCCGCAGTTCGTAGATAAAAGAGTAATAAAAGTGCGGGCCCGCGGGCGCCTTCCCAAGGTCCGGGTTTTATTTGGCCGGAGCTGGAGAAGAAACCGAAGTTGCGATAACGGGATCAGCGTCCTCTTCGCCCGGAATTAACATCGGGAACGTAGATCTAGGATCTTGTTTGCGTTTCGATGCAGTTTGGGTTTTACTTGTCGTTGGATGGGTTCAACGCAACCCCCCGAGTTCGTTACATTTTATTTGGTTTTGTTGGATGGCGCATTTTCGTGTGTGCCCGAGGCGGTTTTATGTAATTAAAGATGAGGTTAATTAACTGGATACAACGAGGTTTTAGTTTTACTGGATATTAATTAGTAGGTTTATTGTAAATTAAACGAAACATTGTACTGCGATGTTATGTTTATTTTGTAAAAAGTTTTCTAGAATAAATGAGTTGGATCAAAAAGTTAATTAAAAACAGTTTTGAATTTCAGTTCTGAGGAATAATTTTCAGTTTTGTGACTTTAGTCAGATAAATTATTTCAATATATTTTATACTTTTACATTTAATTTATATTTACCTTTTATAGTAATTTTGTTTTATTATTGTCATAATTATTATCCACACATAATTTTGAATTTCCTTTAGTAACGTTGGAAATTGAAAATTTATGACATGAAATAATTTTGAAATTTTCTATAAAATTAGTTTCTAAATCAAAAATGTTTTTGTAACTTTAGACAAATTTAAATCACCTTTTAAACATTGTAGCTTATTTTAAAATATTTTTAACTTATATAGTCCATTTTTTTGTAAACTTTGACAACCATTAATTTTAAATTTCCTTTAGTAACGTTAGAAAGTGGAAATTTTTGACATGAAATAATTTCGAAATGTAAAATTAGTTTCTAAATCAACAATTTGCAATATTAAATAAATTTAAATGAACTTTTAAACATTGTAGCTTATTTCAAAATTTTTTAACTTATATAGATTTTTTTCTTTCAAATTTTGACAACCAATAATTTTATTTTTCCTTTAGTAATGTTAAAAATTGAAAATTTTTGACCTGAAATAATATTGAGATTTTATATAAAGTTAATTTCTAAATCAAAAATGATTTTGTATTTTAAAGTATGTAAAAGTATTTTTTAAACATTGCAGCTTATTTCTAAATATTTTTTACGTATAAAGAAAAGTACCCTTTTTCTTGCAAACTTTTACAACCAATAATTTTAAATTCCTTTAATAACGTAAGAAATTGAAAATTTTTGACGTGAAATATTTTCTAAATAAGAGAAGAATAAGTTTTTAAATCAAAAAAAATGGAATTTTAAAGCACAATGTTTTTAATTTATTTAGAAGATGTTTTTTCTTCCAAACTTTGGCAAACTATAATTTTAAATTTTCTTTAGTAACGTTGCAGATTGAAAATTTTTGAATTGAAATAATTTCGAGAATTTTTATAAAATTAGTTCCTAATTAAAAAAAAAGTTTCTGTAACTTTAAAGAAATTAAAAGTATCTTTTAAACTTGTAGCTTATTCCTATATATTTTTAACTTATATAGAATATTTTTTCCTTGTAAATTTGACAACCAATAATTTTAAATTTCCTTTAGTAACGTTCTTGGTGTGATTTGATTCATTATATAAGGGCCATCCTGTATATTAAAATTTTGGTTGCTCTCTAATTATTTTAAAAATTCAAATAAGAGATTAATGAATTATTAAATATTTTTTCTGCAGAACTCAGCTTTATTTTTTCTGTTACGATTTACAGAAAAACTGTTTTATTATCACTTAATACTGTTTAAAATAATTAAACCCCATAAAAATGTTTATAAAACTAGCAAATATCATTGGCAATATAAACATCCTATATAATTTTAAAATATCCATATTTAGAACCATCAAAATTTTTTTAAAATTAGTTCCTAAATTAAAAAAAATATATAACTTTAAAGAAATTAAAAGTATCTGTTAAACATTGTAGCTTATTCCTATATATTTTTAACTTATACAGAACATTTTTTCCTTGTAAACTTTGACAACCAGTAATTTTAAATTTCCTGTAGTAATATTAGAAATAGAAAGTTTTTTACCTGAAATAATTTCGTGACTTTCTTTAAAATTAGTTTCTAAATAAAAAAAGTGTTAATAACTTTAAAGTACTTAAAAGCATCTTTTAAACATTGTAGCTTATTTCAAAATGTGTTTTACTTATATAATTTTTTTTCTTTTAAACTTTGATAACCGATAATTTTAAATTTTCTTTAGTAACGTTAGAATTTGAAATTTTTTGATCTGAAGTAATTTCGTGAATTTTTTTAAAATTAGTTTCTAAATTAAAAAACTTTTTGCAACGTTAAAGTACTTAAAAGTATCTTTTAAACATTGTATCTTGTTCCTGAATATTTTTAACTTAAATAGGACATTTTTTTCTTTGTATTTTTTTTTTAATTTCCTTTAGTGATGTTAGAAATTGAAGTTTTGACCTGAAATAATTTCTATAAAATTGTCTAAATCAAAAGTATTTTTATAACTTTGTAACTAAAAAAAATATTAAAATATTATAAAATATTTTGCTATATAAAATAAAGTTTTATAAATATTATTATTTTTTTAAACTTTTTTATGATTGTATTAGTAACTTTATTGATCATTTAAACTTGAGCAAGTTCAAATAATGGATGTTTTTAACATACAAAGATTTTATATGGTATAACTTTTAAGTAGTTTGAAAAATCTTGCGATCAAAAGGCGATTTACTCCAGTATCTTTTGTCAAAACACCGAATTAAATAGTTTGTCGTGTAAGGCAAATCCACCGGCTATTAAATGTTAATGCAGGATTTAATCGAAACACGGATTAGGTCTTTATTGGACGATCCTTTAGACATTTTACGTTTCCTGTCGGACTAATGAGCCCGAAACGGAGATGAACGATACGGCTAGAAACAATTAAGCACGTTACCTGAATTAAATGAACGATGGCCTCTAAATTACGGCCATTGTAATTTAACTGTAAATTAGAATATAAACGTATGTTCCGGTGATATTTATTGCACCTTGGCCGGTAATTTATGTGGAATATAATACGTTTCGGACCACCTGTGTAATTTATATGTTTACGTGTTGCGTCCATTGATGATACACTACTATTCACAGTGCAATATTATTATCATTATTTACTGTGGTCACAACTACGGTGCCATTATACTTATGAAAAGAGTCGGCGAACAATAAAAGTCGACTTCAGTGGGGCAAACGTAAATGTTTGTGCGAGTGCGGGCGCTTAAATCACCCGTGAACTTCTGGGTCGAGACGCGGCGCATCTAATGAAACTTTAAAAAGCTCTGGCGTTGTATTTTTGAGGCTGAATCCAGTACAACATGTCGTGCACTGTCGACGTTTGTTGTGTCCCGAAAAAGTAATTAAGGATGCGTCGTAAAACTGTTCCAGACACTCCAGAACCGATATTGTCGAGCTTCGAAACGAAGACGGATCGATAACCATAACTGATGTTTATGTCCAATAAGTCTGAGACTCTTGTTTAACGATTGAAACGATCGCGAACTTTTACGGCGTTTGTATCCGTGCGAGATTGTTGGCGTACTAAATGATTAAAATTCACGGTTGTATTGGCACGCTTTTTCGTTATTCATAGGCTGCAATTCCGGCCCGATATTAATTCCCATGAAGGCGCACCGACCAGAGATACAGATCACGAATGCCGCAGCGTCAAAATTCATATTTGCACTGGTTAAATTGCACGTCACACCATCCCGTTGCACGTCAGATACATCAAAACCGGGGAAAAAATATCGGTATTTCGCAATATGCTGTGCAAGATACATTTTCTACGGTCTCATTACCAGCGTTGGTTTCGACCAGACACTTCGATGATTGATGAGATGAAACTGCAAATTGCATCGCGTCTCACGTATCGATTTTTACGGTTTTTACGCACAAGTGCAGCAGCTCGAAAGTTCTTCCAGCGGTTTAGCATGGTGTGTAACTCGTCGGGTCTTGAAAAGGATATTTTCCCTTTCGTTGCTCCCGTTCCAGCTTTGGCTAAACGCTCTAATTTGAAGGAACGGAGAATAGGTCAACTGTCAGCGGGATAAATGGCCTTCAAAGAGGATTTCTGCCTTGTGTCACTGGGAATAATCGGGCGGCCTTTGAGATGTTCGCAAGGACACATTAATGCTCTAATTGACGGCAGACTTTAACTGGCTGTCAGGCCACTAATTGTTTCAGGATTAGACCCGAGTAACCAAATGAAAATTGACTTCCGGGATTGTAAATTAGCACGATAAAATCGAAAAAACCATTCGGAAAATACAAAATTAAAATCATTTTTTTGTTTAAAAACATCATCAATTAGTTATTTATGTAAAAAGTATGTAGAAGCTCAGTTAACTTCAAAAAATATTATATTTTTGCAATTATCCCTCTTCTCCTAGTCTATTTTGTATGTTGTAAGGGGAGTACTTCATCCTGGCTGTCATATATGTGTCCTTCTTGTTTCTGATGAATAAGTATTGAAGTTCTATATGTAGTTAGGGTAAATATTATTTCGGATGGGACGCTCTTTCCAACGATAAGTGTATATAGGCTTAGTTTGCTTCAGCTCCAACGTTTAGGATTTAGAAGGGTGCCTGATATGCTTTGTAGTACTTCTTCCTGGCTTCTGCATACACACCAGTATATTTTCAATAGTGAGTCCTTCGTTACTGTAATTACATGGTGGGCCTTCTTGTTTCTGATGAGTGAATTACATATGTACTATTCGTAGTTGAATCAATCAATCATATGGTCTCCCCAAAGGGTAGTACTCTCAATCCAAGACTCAATGCCATTAGCTGATTTGCATAGTTGTTCTTTTCTGTAAATCTCTTCTTCTGTTGGGTGTTTATTGCCTTAAGATGTTTTTCCTGCATCATTTAATTCAATTCGATTTCAGCATGGGATGGACCACACAGAAAGACAACTTTCCGTCTCATTTCGTTTAAATCCTTTATTACTTTATGTGAGAGGGTTTTCGAATTGTTCGATACCGTGTTACAGCCATTGTTTTGTAAACTGGCAAATTCAAAACCGTTTCCAATCAACGAGTAATTTTTTTATCTGTAACAGATTTATTAAATTGGAAACCAGGACCTGTTGTTTCCAATTGAGTTGCGTGATTGAAACGAATTTTTATCGGGTTTAGCAAAGAATAGATGGGAAATAACAGGGCAGTGATTTATAAGTGATAATTTAATGAATAGTCACTGTTTGAACAACGAAGCTGGATAATTTATGGGTCGGGTCAATGAAGATAAATGAACCGTTTGCTTTCGGGCCGTTTCGTCTCCGGGCTTATTTAACATACCGTCAATTGCTGGTGAAAAAAGCAACCTGTCTGTTTATTTTTGCCGATAAATCGCGGAACGACGGCGAAAGTGCACCCGGTGAGAGCCCGCTACATTGGTATGCTGATTACGGGGGATTGTGCTACGTTCTTTGTTCGGCGCGCCGCGGCTAATTTTAAACCTCCCTTTGTATTCCGGGGAGGATGAAAATTATCTTAAAACTGGAATTTAGGTGACTCAATTCGCTAAGCTCGTGCAAGAGGTTCCACGGTGAATAATAATTTTATAAGACAAATCGGCCCTTTGTAAATACTGTAAAGTTACTGAAACAACTGAAACGGGATGGTTTTAATGTAGAGGGTTTATTTATTGATTCACGTTTATTGGCCTAGACCTAATTTACTGGATTCGTTTTCTCTGTCTGCGGTGGATGGAAAAATCCCATTCTGTAGTTCTAGTTAATTTATTTAGTTCATTGTTTCTATACTGTTATTAATTTACTTTATTTTATTTTATATATATGAATAATATATTTTTTATGATGTTAAAATATTTATGGCGTTAAAAATCAAATATTTTCAACTTTTATTTAAAATTGTATAGTTGTATTAAGTAATCCTAAGATTTATTACTCAAAAATTTCGTGAAAAAAAAAATTGAAAAATTTTTATTAATATAATATATATATATATATATATATATATATATATATAATATATATATATATATATATAATATATATATATATATATATATATATATATATATATATATATATATATAATATATATATATATATATATATATATATATATATATATATATATATATATATATATATAATATATATATATATATAATATATATAATATATAATATATATATATATATATATATATATATATATATATATATATATATATATATTATATTATATTATAAACTTTTATTTTCGAAATTTTGAATATATTTAAAAATAAATGTGAAATCTATCGTTTTTAAAATTTTATATTTTTTTTATTATTTTTTACTTCTTTTCACTTATAAATAAAATCTTTTTTCTTACTTCAAACTTAAATATTTGATAGTTTTTGAATTTTAAGGTCCGTATTTTTTTTAATTCAAAAATTATTTCTTTATTCGATTTGATCTTATATATCTCATATATCTTATCTTATCTATCTTATCTTATATTATCTTATCTTATTTTATATATCTTAGACTTCTTATACATCTTATAAATCTTATATATCTTATACATCTTATACATCTTATACATCTTATATATCTTATATATCTTATATATCTTATATATCTTATATATCTTATATATCTTATATATCTTATATATCTTATATATCTTATATATCTTATATATCTTATATATCTTATATATCTTATATATCTTATATATCTTATATATCTTATATATCTTATATATCTTATATATCTTATATATCTTATATATCTTATATATCTTATATATCTTATATATCTTATATATCTTATATATCTTATATATCTTATATATCTTATATATCTTATATATCTTATATATCTTATATATCTCATATATCTTATGTATCTTGTTAATCTTATATATCTTATATATCTTATATATCTTATATATCTTATATATCTTATATATCTTATATATCTTATATATCTTATATATCTTATATATCTTATATATCTTATATATCTTATATATCTTATATATCTTATATATCTTATATATCTTATATATCTTATATATCTTATATATCTTATATATCTTATATATCTTATATATCTTATATATCTTATATATCTTATATATCTTATATATCTTATATATCTTATATATCTTATATATCTTATGTATCTTATTAATCTTATACATCTTATATCTTATATATCTTATAAATCTTATATATCTTATGTATCTTATATATCTTATCTTACATATCGTATATATCTTATATATATTTGAGAGATTAAAATTTCTTATGACAGTAACATATTTAAAATTAATTATTAAAATTAATTAATCGACTATTTTTTTTGTTTAATTCTAGATTTGTCAACATTTATATAAAATTGTGTGGTGGTAACTAATTTCTAAGGTTTTTAATATATTTTTAACATTGTTTAGCAAGAATTTTTGTGAAAAAAAAATGTAATTTCTTTATTATATAAAATTGAAAACAGAAAGTGATCAAAAGACTATATATAAAATGTCAAAATTTAATTATATTATCATTTAATTTTTAAAAAATTATTAAATTTCTTCTTTTCCAAAATTCTGAGAATTATAAAATGTTATTGACTATTTAAAATACTTTAATATAAACTATTGTTCTTATAATTCTAGATGTATTTAAACTTTACTAAAAGAAATTTTAAAAAATTAAAAAAAATATATTCTTAATACTTTTTAAGTTTTATGTCATTAAATTATTTAATTTTAAATATTATTTCTCTATTTTATAATTTTTGGAGCAAAATTTCTCATATTTTTAATGTTTTTAACTTTTTTATATTATTTCGTATTATTTCAGGAATATGATGCAAAACGTGGAGATATTTTGAAATATACAAAAATTGTAAATTAACCTTTTTCAGGGTTTATTCAGATTTCAGAACCAAAAAACCGAGTTAACAAGAGAAATCCTGGTTTCCTTATGGCCCCACAGAAATTAAAGTTTCTAGAAATGTTGAGTGAGCAACATTCAAGGTAAATCGATTTCCGCCGAACCACGAAGTTTTAATGTTTTAATGTCGCACACAGCTTTTAAACAGTCGCGTCCGGAATTCGTTTTATTAAAACGTTCGGTTCGGTTGCGTTTTCCGCGTGGCTCGTCGTCGGCGGCAGCGGCGAGAGTCTGCAGCTGGAATTAGAAACGGAAAGTCGTTCTCATGATGTATTCATGCGGCGTGGGGCCCGCGACTCGCACACTGACACTGATCCATGGCTTCTACTGATCCGTCCTTATCTCTCTTCTAGTCGCGTCCCTCTTTGTTTCCGACACCATCGGCAAATAATAGATTCCGCATAAATGGCGAACGTCTTATCGCTTCGGCCTGGGGAATTATCGGGGTGGGAGAATTTCTGTATCCACGTCCAGGGAACGCATCGGGATGTTTTCGTGTTTTCGAGGTGCAGTTTATAAAGTCGGGTTAATTGAATATTGAATTTCTGGATCTAAAAATAACCCAATAAAGATACGCCGCCGATTTGTGTACGTCGTACGGGATCTGTTTGCGTTTGTTTGGCACACATCTGGCTTTTATTGGTGATTTCCAGAAAACGCATTGTCGAGAAACCGACGTTTCACATGCCACGCTAAATATGAGTTAATTTAATCCGTTAATAGAACGACGTCATTATACATTGTGTCATGCCAATCAAGCCTGATGGTTCCAGGACATGCGGAACTCCTTCAATTCGCGTCCTTTTCCCATCGATCAACGTGACGAATACCTATTTTTATCTGCCGGAAGACGTAATAAAAGGGTAACTGGGTTTCAGTTTCGTTTACTATGTGTGCGAGACGTGAGTAATACGTTGCAAAGGTCAAGCGTGAAAATAAAATTTTTAACTCGGACGTCAATTCTCTCGAAATAATTTCATAAAGTTGCCGACATGTCAGTTCGTAGGTCCGGCGACATTTTGGCAGGATTTTCCGATAATATCCCCCGAAGGAAACTTTCCTGTCACTAACAGAATTTCTTACGACGATACGACTGAGACGTGAACAAATACCCGTTTCGTTATGTTTTATTGCGGTTTTATTTCCCCCCTGACGTTAACGAGTTTAGTTATATTGAAACAAATAAATTCATCAACGCGGCGTCGAGTTCCATTAAAATATTTCACAAACGACAAAATTTGTTATTGAATATTTCGTCCGAGTGAATGGATGCAGTTAGCTGCAGCATTGTTGAATTTGCAAAACTGTAATTAAATTGTTAAACGTTCATTTAATATAAAATTATGATGATGATAGTCAGCCAGCTGAATAATTATTACATTTCCAATTGTAAAAAGACTCGTATTTTCACGATAATATTTTTATGCCATTAACTTTTTATTGGGTACTCCATGAAAGTAATTAACACGCATTTTTTAATCAACCTCCGGATATTACAAAATATAACGTTTCTAACAGGCTCGTAAAATTTCCTATATTAAAAACGATCGCACGACCGTAAACAACTGCACGGATACGTGGATTGGATTTTGAATTCGCAGCCAATATTTATTCCCTTATGGCAATTAAATACGAAAATCACCAGCAGTCCGGACGCAACGCATAACTTATTTATCCACTCTGCGAGCGCAAAATTAAAATTAATAATCGATGGCCACGCGAGCCACGGAAAAATTAACCTGTCCATTGATAAAATTGCGCACCGGCAAGTTTCAATTTGTGCACACGGAAAATAATGGCTGGATTTCAATTATAATTTAAATGCGTCCGTTGTTCGATGCCCGGACGTCACGAAATAATTGAGTTCATATACTGGTCTTTTTTTTAATAGACACGAAATAAACGCCTTCCTACAGGAAAGTTAAAATGGATAGAAAATTCGGTAATTTTATGTTACATTATTAATAAAAAAAATACCTTAAAAGAGGAATTATTTACTTATAATTTTATATGGAATTAAACAATGCAGAAAATTTTAAATCAAAGAAAAATATTTGTTTTTTAAATCACTTTAATTGTAAAGAATATTATCATGTTTAAAATTTAAAAAAAGAATTTTTAGCATAAAAGTTAAAGAAAGACCATCCTATTAGGGGCCATTATTAGTATCATTTAGATTTATGCATCTTAAAATATAAGTAACTTTCTGTAATTATAGGCTATAATATTAATAAAAAATACCTTAATACAGGAATTAATATTTGTGTACATGTTTAAAAGGTTTTTAATAAAAATAATTTGTAAGTTTATATTGAATTAGACCATGCAGAAAAATTTAAATCAAAGAAAAATATTTGTTTTTTTTAAATTACTGTACTTGTAAAGTTTATTATTTTGTTTAAAATTTGAAAAAAGAATTTTTGGCATAAACCTTAACGAAGGATCATTCTATAGGAATTATTATTAGTACTCCCAACTTTTTTACTCGATACTCGTTATTTTCAATTCGTTTTATGCATCTTAAAATGTAAATAACTTTCTGTAATTTTATGCTACATTATTAATAAAAATTCCTTAAAACAGGAATTATGTATTTGTATACATATTTAAAAGGTTTTTAATAAATATAATTTGTAAGTCATCGCTATTAAACAAATTGTATATTGAATTAATCAATGCAGAAAAATTTAAATCAAAGAAAAATATTTGTTTTTTTAAATTACTGTACTTGTAAAGTTTATTATTTTGTTTAAAATGTGAAAAAAGAATGTTTGGCATAAACCTTAACGAAGGATCATTCTATAGGAATTATTATTAGTACTCCCAAATTTTTTACTCGATACTCGTTATTTTCAATTCGTTTTATGCATCTTAAAATGTAAATAACTTTCTGTAATTTTATGCTACATTATTAATAAAAATTCCTTAGAACAGGAATTATGTATTTGTATACATATTTAAAAGGTTTTTAATAAATATAATTTGAAAGTCATCGCTATTAAACAAATTGAATATTGAATTAATCAATGCAGAAAAATTTAAATCAAAGAAAAATATTTGTTTTTTTTTTTTTTAAATTACTGTACTTGTTAAGTTTATTATTCTGTTTAAAATTTGAAAAAAGAATGTTTGGCATAAACCTTAACGAAGGATCATTCTATAGGAATTCTTATTAGTACTCCCAAATTTTTTACTCGATACTCGTTATTTTCAATTCGTTTTATGCATCTTAAAATGTAAATAACTTTCTATAATTTTATGCTACATTATTAATAAAAATTCCTTAAAACAGGAATTATGTATTTGTATACATATTTAAAAGGTTTTTAATAAATATAATTTGTAAGTCATCGCTATTAAACAAATTGTATATTGAATTAATCAATGCAGAAAAATTTAAATCAAAGAAAAATATTTGTTTTTTTAAATTACTGTACTTGTAAAGTTTATTATTTTGTTTAAAATTTGAAAAAAGAATTTTTGGCATAAACCTTAACGAAGGATCATTCTATAGGAATTATTATTAGTACTCCCAAATTTTTTACTCGATACTCGTTATTTTCAATTCGTTTTATGCATCTTAAAATGTAAATAACTTTCTATAATTTTATGCTACATTATTAATAAAAATTCCTTAAAACAGGAATTATGTATTTGTATACATATTTAAAAGGTTTTTAATAAATATAATTTGTAAGTCATCGCTATTAAACAAATTGTATATTGAATTAATCAATGCAGAAAAATTTAAATCAAAGAAAAATATTTGTTTTTTTTTTTAAATTACTGTACTTGTTAAGTTTATTATTCTGTTTAAAATTTGAAAAAAGAATGTTTGGCATAAACCTTAACGAAGGATCATTCTATAGGAATTCTTATTAGTACTCCCAAATTTTTTACTCGATACTCGTTATTTTCAATTCGATTTATGCATCTTAAAATGTAAATAACTTTCTGTAATTTTATGCTACATTATTAATAAAAATTCCTTAAAACAAGAATTATGTATTTGTACACATATTTAAAAGGTTTTTAATAAATATAATTTGTAAGTCGTCGGGATTAAACAAATTGTATATTGAATTACTCCATGCAGAGAAATTTAAATCAGAGAAAAATATTTATTTTTAAAAATTACTGTGCTTGTAAAGTTTATTAATTGTTTAAAATTTGAAAAAAGAATTTATGGCATAAATTTTAACGTATGATCATTCCATATGAGTCATTATTAGTACTTCCAAATTTTATACTCGATACTCGTTATTTTCAATTCGTTTTATGCATCTTAAAATTTAAATAATTTTCTGTAATTTTATGCTCCTATTAATAAAAATTCCTTAAAACAGGAATTATGTGTTTGTATACATATTTAAAATGTTTTTAATAAATATAATTTGTAAGTTGTCGGTATTAAACAAATTGTATATTGAATTAAACCGTACAGAAAAATTTAAATCAAAGAAAAATATTTGTTTTTTTTTTTAAATTACTGTTCTGTAAAGTTTATTATTCTCTTTAAAATTTGAAAAAAGAATTTTTGGCATAAACGTTAACGAAGAATCATTCTATAGGAGTCATTATTAGTACTCCCAAATTTTATACTCGGTACTCTTTATTTCCAATTAGATTTATGCATCTTAAAATATAAATAACTTTCTGTAATTTTATGCTACATTATTAATAAAAATTCCTTAAAACAGGAATTATGTGTTTGTATACATATTTAAAAGGTTTTTAATAAATATAATTTGTAAGTTATCGGTATTATTGTATATTGAATTAAACCATACAGAAAAATTTAAATCAAAGAAAAATATTTGTTTTTTTAAATTACTGTACTTGTAAAGTTTATTATTCCGTTTAAAATATGAAAAAAGAATTTTTAGCATAAACCTTAACGAAGGATCATTCTATAGGAGTCGTTATTAGTACTCCCAAATTTTATACTTGATACTCGTTAGTTTCAATTAGCATCTTAAAATGTAAATAACTTTCTGTATTTTTATGCTATATTATTAATAAAAATACCTTAAAACAGGAATTATGTGTTTGTGTGCATGTTTAAAAGGTTTTTAATAAATATAATTTAATAGTCTTCAGTTTTAAACAAATTTTACATTGAATTAAACAATGCAGAAAATATTAAAGCGAAGATTAAATTACTGTACTTTTATCATCTGTTCAAATTTGAAAAAAGAATTTTTGGTATAAATGTTAACAAAGGAACATCCTATAAGGAGCCATTATTAGTAATCTCACAGGGTGTCCTGTATAAAAGAAAAAAGTTTATTCACTTCCGGCCAAACCGAAAAATTTGGTTTAAAATAAATCAGAAAAATAGTTTCAGTCAAATTATAATTGCTATCAAAATTTCAAATCAATACATTTTACCGTTTTCCATATACTTCTGAATATATTTATATTAATTGAATCAGCTTGTATGATTAATATTATAAAGCAAGTGTAAGTGTAAGATCATTATGCTGTTTTGAATTTTGAAAAATACTTAATTGTAAGGATCTTAAAAAGTATTTCGGAACTAGATTTTTTTTCAATTAATTATATTTAAAATTGAATTGTTTATACAAAAAATAACTCCCAGAATATTTTAAATTTAAGTGAAAATATTAATTTTACAAACCAGTGTATCTGAAAAGTTCATTATTCCATTTCGAATTTTGAAAAAGTCCTTTTCCCATACATTAAAATAAATGAGACTTCCTTGAAGCCGCATTATGTGTCGATGTAACGTACACAAGGACCTTTATGCATAGTAAATTGAAGCATCACTCATAAAGATACAAAACCAAGGAGCACTTCTACATCTCCGGGGCTAATTAAAATTTTAAAGCCCCCGCCAGCAAGAGAACGGATCCATTGTTGGCGCTTTCAAACGGTGCATCATCCCGAAGGATGTGCGGAAGACGTTACCCCGGAATCGATACCACCGGCCAGTTAATGGTTCACTCGGAGCGATCCGGCCATAATAAGGACTCTTTGTCGGTTATTCCGGCTGACGTGCTCACGTCTTTCACTGGCAAAGGTCCGGGCGTGGATGTTTGCCGAAGATAAGACGTCCGCAGCGTCGCGACGATGGATTCTCTCAGACATTCATGTGTCCCATCAGCTCTGGTTCACACTCAATTTGCGGCGGTTTTGTCTTCGCCGTTTTCCGATGGATGCGGCTTAAAAATAAAACACTGACTTGCGGGAGACATTTTCCCCGAGACTCGTTGGGAGTTTTGTCATTTCAATTGAATTGACGCAACTACTGGAGTGTTCGAAGCTAAAGTGGATGGTGGAAACAATTTTTACTTCGATTTTAACATTTTTTTATACTTTTTCTTAAGTTATTTGAATTGTGTGTAATTTTTACTTGATATCTCAAACTTCGATTACTTGAATATCTCGATAACACAAACTAAATATTTGACACAACCTTCGATAAGTCGAATTTCTCTTGTGTCAGGTAAACTCCTCGAGGTTTTTTCTTTTCTATGATACCTGTTCTTATTCCCGAACGGCATTCTCTGTCGGAACAATTATCGATTGATTAGAGATTAGAGTTTACATGATCGTAACATCTTAAATTCTAAATGTAAGTACATTTTACTAAGGGTTTGTCAACAACCTCTACAATGGTAATGTTTATATTTCCCTACTAAGCTTCGTGTGAGAAAGTCTATGTATGAAAATGTCGTCAAAGCTATTCTGAAATGGTTTTATCGTAGTTTTTTTTTGAAAATAATAATACAAATTCTTTCGTCAAACATAAATAACTAACCTTTTTTCATTAAAATAAAAACTTTACCTAATACAATACATAATAATAATATTGATTGTATTATTTGTTATATATTTTATTGGTTTCAAAACGTAATTTTAGATAAGTAGTGTACTTAATATAATATTGTAATATCTAGGCTTAAATCATACTTACATAATAAATACACATTTATAACTTACTATGTATGTATTTTATTTAATAATTCGAATTTTTTTTGTGGTCATCATGGTTCGATTTATTGAAGTTCGACTGTATATTAATAAATATAATATTAATAATAAGATCAAAGTTTTTCGTTTTGAAAACAAACATTATTAAAAGGACTTTTGAGGGTTTTTGGATATAAGTCCAGATTTAAAATTTGATTAATAAAAATACATTTAGTGTTACTTTATAATATTTTCTTCCTAAAAATGTACCAGTGAACCAAAATGAGGGAAGAATAATTGATCAAATTTATTTGAAATGTAAAATATTATTAATTGACATATTCAATTTTTCTTTGTAAATTGTAAATTATAAAATTTCATGCTGGTAAAAGTTTAGTTATAAACGTTTTTCATGGAAATTAAAGAAAGTTTGCAATATAGTAGTGAACAGATAATGCATATTGCAATAATTATAGCTGGAAACATGAAACTAACAATAAGTTTAAATTAAACAACTAAGTTGTACGTAATGAAGTTATGGAAAGTTTAAAGTGCTCCGGAAAATTTACTATACATTTGTCGGTCAAGTTTTGTTATACTATGTTTTACTGAGGAAATTGTCTTATTGCTTTGTAATCTACTATACCAATAATAACTTTCCTTGTTCCAACTTTTGCAATATACAATGTACACTGTTTTATTTACACAACTCTCAGTTTAAGATCATATTGAAATGTTTTAACAGTATTTGATTACCGACAAACAGAGTAATAATCGAGTTAACGTGTGCATTCAGAAGCAGTCGCAACGAACAAACTTTGCATTCAGGAACTGCATCAATTTCCGAATTGAACACGAACAGTAACTAACCAAACCTGACTAAATCAAATTGACAAAATTCAGTTACCCGCACCGAATAAACTTGCCCGTTTATCCGCCGGGCGTGCACAACCGAATTTGCGTCACTTTGATTCCCGAAATCTGGACAATAGTGGTGGAGAACACCCGAAAAACAATAACAAGTGGGAACCGAGATGTGGACAAGTGCACCGAAATCGATGCGGGACCGCAATAAAGTGGCTGGTGACGTAGCGAACCACATCGATGGCCCACTCTAGCCGCATGAGCTTCGACCTCGCGCCCGACACTTCGAGGGGGGCGTCGAGGCGCCGGCCCCACAGCTGGCACAGCTCCATGGGATCGCCGGCCCGTCGCGCCAAGCGACACCACGGTAATTTCGATGAGGATGTGCTTAGCTAATCTCGTACTGTGTGTCTGTGTTTGTGTGTTTGATTTACTGTGTTGGTTTACTATGATATTCACAATCGGGTTCCCGGCCTTATTACGGATAATTGCGGTTGCGGAGACAATTACCTAAACTGTCGCCTGATTGTTCGGCCGTTTGATCGGGCACAATTAGCTGAAGCCAAATATTGACGGTGCACTTATTGGGTGTTCCTTTAGAATTAGCGGGTCGGGATTTTTGATTAATTCAATTAGGGAACGTCATTTACTTTTCATATTTTCATAAAATATCCCTAGTTTCAGTTTGAAATGTCGGTTATCAAATATCCAATTTCAAATCAACTTGTTCGTTCTGATCTTGTTATTATAATTTGTTAAGAATTAATTCAAAAAAGATAATTACATGGCTTTTTTGAATCCAACATAATCTCAAAATTTTAATCCAACTTTCTTATATGTTTTTATTCGAAATTAATTTTTCTTAATGTATTATTTTTTATAAGAAATAATATTATATTAAATAAAAAAATGTCCAATGTTTTTCCAAAAGTTGAATGATTTTTTGAAATAAAATAGATTCCCACGAAATACTGTACTCTACTGGTATTTACTGTTTTTATTATAAGTACAATACATTTAAAATTTGGAATTAAAATTTTGTTGATATATTATTTAAAATTTTTTAATGTATGTCCAAAAATTTTTGTTCCTCTTTATGATTATTAAAAGTAAAATAAGTTCCCATAAAATTATTGTTTATTCAAATTACTTCCTACATTTTATGCTGCACAGAAAATTTATTCAAAATCATTTTATTCTTGAGTATATTATTTTTTTCTAAGAAATGTTCTCCTTAAATCACATAATTTTAATATTTTTTTACTGTTGTGTATAGTATGTTTATTACAGTAAGTAAAGAACATTCAGTCTACTTCACTGTATATATTACTTGTTCCAAAGTATTAATATTTTTTAATGTATTTTATTTCTAAGAAATTTTCTGTTTTAATTAGACATATTTATTAATAATATGTATATACAATTTTTTTTGCAAATTATGGTTCTTCAAAGTAAAATTTCCCATAAAATTAGTGTACAGTTCCCATTAATTTTTTTTTTTTAATTTTTTAATGTATGTCTAAAAATTTTTATTCCACTTTATGATTATTCAAAGTAAAATATGTTCCCACAAAATTACTGTTTACTGTTATATACAGTGCACATTAAAGGCGAAGTACATTCAAAATACTTCCTACATTTTATGCTGCACAGAAAATTTATTCAAAATTATTTTGTTCTTAAGTACATTATCTTTTTCTAAGAAATGTTCTCCTTACATCACATAATTTTAATAATTTTTTACTGTTGTGTATAGTATGTTTATTATAGTAAGTAAAGAACATTCAGACTGCTTACACTGTACATATTACTTGTTCCAAATTATTATTATTTTTTAATGTATTTTTTCTAAGAAATTTTCTGTTTTAATTAGACAAATTCAATAATAATACGTATATACATTTTTTTTCGGAAATTATGATTCTTCAAAGTAAAATTTCCCATAAAATTAGTGTACAGTTCCCATTAATTTTTTTTTTTTTAAATTTTTTAATGTACATCAAAAAATTTTTATTCCACTTCATGATTATTCAAAGCAAAATAAGTTCCCACAATATTAGTGTTTACTGTTACATACAGTGCATATTAAAAGTGAAGTACATTCAACATACTTGCTACATTTTATGCAGCAGAGAAAATTTATTCAAAATTATTTTATTTTCGAGTATATTATTTTTTCTAAGAAATGTTCTCCTTACATCACATAATTTTAATAATTTCTTTACTGTTGTGTATAGTATGTTTATTACAGTAAGTAAAGAACACTCAGACTACTTATACTGTACATATTACTTGGTCCAAATTGTTATTATTTTTTGAGGTATTTTTTTCTAAGAAATTTTCTGTTTCAATTAGACAAATTCAATAATAGTATGTATATACAATTTTTTTTCGGAAATCATGGTTCTTCAAAGTAAAATTTCCCATTAATTTTTTTTAAAATTTTTTAATGTACATCAAAAAATTTTTATTCCACTTTGTGATTATTCAAAGCAAAATAAGTTCCCACAAAATTACAGTTTACTGTTATATACAGTGCACATTAAAAGTGAAGTACATTCAAAATACTTCCTACATTTTTTGCTGCACAACAGTAAAGTTCAATTACTAATTGATTATTTTTAATGTATTTTTTATAAGTAATTTTCTGTTTTAATTAGACAAATTCAATTATAATATAATATGAATATACAATTTTTTTCACAAATTATGGATCTTCAAAGTAAAATTCCTCATAAAATTAGTGTACAGTCCGCATTAAAAGTGAAATGATTATTAATAATTAAAAATGATAATAATAATATTAGTAATAATAAATTCAATAAAATTACATTTTAATACTACAGAAATATTATTTAAAATTAAATTTTTAAAATGTATTTTTTTTCAAACATTAGACAATTTTAATTTGTATACGTATGTATGTACAAAAATTTTTCTATATTCTTTTTGACTATTTAAAATATTTAATAAAACAGAAAAAATGTGTAAAAAGTCCAAAAATGTGTAATTTATTGTGAATAAGAAATGCCCTACCTATACAGTATGTACATGTCCTCCATTCAAATTTTATATTACGTGTTAATAATACACAAATCACGTTCAAGAATTATCGCGAGGCCAATAATTCTTCGTTGTGATCTGGCGTTGATTTATTGGGCCCGCTGCGCCTGGCGTGGTTTTATTTTGCGTTCGGGTCCCGATCAGCAGTCCGTCTGATTTTGAACGGCCTGATAAAGTTGATTATTAATGAAATTGGGTTGCACTCGGTGTTGGAACGTTTTGCAATTGAACTTACGACTTCCTGCTGACAAACTTCAAAGCACATTCTCAATTCCGCATCTAATTATACTCGTGCACCTTATTTTGATTTGTCCACCTCAAAGAGCCATATTTTAAATTAAAACAAATATTCGTTGCAGTGAATGTACGGACATTTTACCCGGGATATCCGCATGAAGTTTCGAGGTAATTGAGTTGAGCTAACTAAGTTTATCTGTCAGAGTTTGCCGTAATCACGTTTTAAAATTGATCTGTTATTAAATTTTGCGACGATCCAATTGACGGACGGTTTTAAACCATTTATACGTCGACGGACGGAACAAAATTAAATGTTTGCACCGCGAAACGTGCAGTCGCTTTTTATATTGCCTGAAGGATAATCCGGGACTTAGGAATCATCACAAGAGCACGGCGCCTTCTCGGAGATAATTCCATTAAAATCCTCGTAAGGAAACGTCACACGGTTACAGTATAATTACTGTTGGAAATCGATTAATTACTGTGCCACTATAGTAAAACGCAATCCTCTAAATTATTCGGTTTACAAACTGGGTGAAGTTTAAGTACCACTTTTCGCACAGATTACCACCGAACGAACGAAGGGGCTCTCCCCCACAAATGGAGGGGAAACTGCCGTCGTAAATGATTACAAGAATGCAGTTTGTACTAGACAACGACCCTTCAGAATGCATAAATACGAAACGGGGCGGAATAACGTACAACGAGTATGATTTAATGACGCACCGTTCATCGGCAATCGACACGAATATTGTGGTTGACGGTGGATTGGGGTCGATTTTATGCTTTTGAATTAATAATTGACTCATGTTTCCACAAAATTAAGTTTCGTTTATATGTCATCTCCTGCAAATTTATTTAAAAGCGTTTTAATGCGACAATCCCCTGAGAAAGCGTAACATTAACTCGACAAAAAAAAACAAACTAACAAATTCGGAGCGTTATCTGAAGTGGATGCAAATTGCCGAGCATCGAGCACTTACTGCTCCTTTATAAGCAGACATATGCAGATTAGGCTGCCTCCAAGATGTTTTTATTCCTAGTTACGCGAACTTTTATATTCAAACGGGTATTTAATATTCAAATAAAGCAGTAATTAGATGCGGGGATTTTATTGCCGGCAACGTCAACAAATAAAAGACACTCGAAGTTTCGTTTCCTTACTCTTATGCTGGAGTATCTCCTGAGAAAATAATTAAACCTAAGTAGGAAGAGTTATTTGAAAAGTTGTTTGGAGTGTTGTCATAACCGAGATGATGCGAGGTGTAACATTAAATTTGCCTCGAAACTTGGTCACGAATTTCAAATGACCATTGCGAATTTTAAAATTTACATACTCGCACAATTACGCGCGTCCATTAACCCGACTTGACAACGTGTGGGCGCCAAGACAATACGGCACGACAAAAAAGGCACCGGCTCGATTAAATATTCAGATGCCATTCGGTAATTTGTGTAAACGTGTGCCACTAATTGTTCATTGAGCGTAGGAATGTGCCCGAAAACAATTCGTCGTTGTGCTTTTCTCGTCGACAATCGATTACAGACCCGTAAAATAAGTGTCCGTTACTTCGGGCCGTTAAAAACATAAAAAATAGCTAATCGAGTGGAGGCACGCAAGTCGGTCGCTAATAAAATGGAAGGTGAATTTGTCGTTCTAGATCTTTATTCCATGTCGAATTGGAATTCTTGACAAAACAATCCTTTTTTGTGACACTTATTTATTTCAGCGATTGTAAACATCATGATACTTATTGAACATACCTCTATTATACTTACATAACATCCAAAGAATATTTAAATAAAACCGGATGTTATTAACTAAATACAGCAAGTACTACATTTCGACAAAAATTTCAATAAAAAAAGCCTTTAAAGTAAGTAACTCGATATATATCACGAATTTTGACATTTATTTTAATATAAATATTTGTTTAGTATAAAATCTTATAAAATATCAATAAAATCTTCCCCTCTTTGTCCCAAAAAAATCTTTAAAATTGTTATTTCGATATATATCACGGACATTGATATTTCTATTAATATTTATATGATATAACAACTATAAAAATTTTGCCAAAATATTTTAAAGTTAGAAATTTTGATATTTATTTTAATATAAATATCTCGATAAATATTTCTGCTTTTAATTTAGCCAAAATAGTAATGAAACATTAGTAAACCTCTTTAAAATAGGTAATTCGATATATATCACGAATTTTGATATTTATTTTAATATTTGTATAATATATCAACTATTAAAATTTTGATGAGACCCTTTTTAAAGTTGCTAATTCGATACGTATCCCATATTTTGATATTTATTTAATATACCAACTATTAAAATGTTGCTAAAACCCTTTTAAAGTTGGTAATTCAATATATATCCTGAACTTTGATATTTAATTTAATATTGATATCGCAATATATATTTCATCTTTTTGTTTAGTCAAAAATCTAATAAAACATTGATAGACCTCTTTAATATTGATAATTCGATATATATCACGAATTTTGATATTTATTTTGATATTTATTTAATATAACAACCATTAAAATCTTAGTAAAACCCCTTTAAAGCTGGTAACTCGATATACATCCCATACTTTGATGTTTAATCTAATATAAATATCGCGATATATTTTTCTCCTTTTCATTTTGTCAAAAATCTAATAAAACGTTAATAATTCGATATATATATCCCGTTTTTTGATATTTATTTTAATATAAATATCTCGATAAATATTTCTGCTTTTCACTTAGTCAAAATTCTAATAAAACATTAGTAAACCTCTTTAAAATAGGTAATTCAATATATATCACGAATTTTGATATTTATTTAATATAACAACAATTTAAAATATTGCTAAAACCCTTTTAAAGTTGGTAATTCCATATATATCCTGAACTTTGATATTTAATTTAATATTGATATCGCAATATATATTTCATCTTTTTTTTTTGTTTAGTCAAAAATCTAATAAAACATTGATAAACCTCTTTAATATTGATAATTCGATATATATCACGAATTTTGATATTTATTTTGATATTTGTTTAATATAACAACCATTAAAATTTTAGTAAAACACCTTTAAAGTTGGTAACTCGATATACATCCCATACTTTGATGTTTAATCTAATATAAATATCGCGATATATTTTTCTCCTTTTCATTTTGTCAAAAATCTAATAAAACGTTAATAATTCGATATATATATATATCCCGTATTTTGATATTTATTTTAATATAAATATCTCGATAAATATTTCTGCTTTTCACTTAGTCAAAATTCTAATAAAACATTAGTAAACCTCTTTAAAATAGGTAATTCAATATATATCCCGAATTTTGATATTTATTTAATATAACAACAATTTAAAATGTTGCTAAAACCCTTTTAAAGTTGGTAATTCAATATATATCCTGAACTTTGATATTTAATTTAATATTGATATCGCAATATATATTTCATCTTTTTGTTTAGTCAAAAATCTAATAAAACATTGATAGACCTCTTTAATATTGATAATTCGATATATATCACGAATTTTGATATTTATTTTGATATTTGTTTAATATAACAACCATTAAAATTTTAGTAAAACACCTTTAAAGTTGGTAACTCGATATACATCTCATACTTTGATGTTTAATCTAATATAAATATCGCGATATATTTTTCTCCTTTTCATTTTGTCAAAAATCTAATAAAACGTTAATAATTCGATATATATACCCCGTATTTTTATATTTATTTTAATATAAATATCTCGATAAATATTTCTGCTTTTCACTTAGTCAAAATTCTAATAAAACATTAGTAAACCTCTTTAAAATAGGTAATTCAATATATATCCCGAATTTTGATATTTATTTAATATAACAACAATTTAAAATGTTGCTAAAACCCTTTTAAAGTTGGTAATTCAATATATATCCTGAACTTTGATATTTAATTTAATATTGATATCGCAATATATATTTCATCTTTTTGTTTAGTCAAAAATCTAATAAAACATTGATAGACCTCTTTAAAATTGATAATGCGATATATATTACGAATTTTGATATTTATTTTGATATCTGTTTAATAAAACCATTAAAATCTTGCTAAAACCCCCTTAATATAAATATCACGATATATATTTCTATTTTTCATTTAGTCAAAAATCTAATAAAACGTTAATAAACCTAATTTATAATACGGTATATATCACGAATTTTGACATTTATTTTGATATTTATTGGATATAACAACTATTAAGATCTTGCTAAATTCTTTTTAAATTGGTTATTTCACGAATTTTGTTATTCACTTAATATAATAACTATTAAAAAATGTTACATCCCTGTAAAGTTGATAACTGAATATGTATCACGAATTTTGTATATATTGATATAAATACCATGATATTATTTCTATTATTTCTTTAATACGACTATTAAAATCAATCTATTCATTTAAATTAAAATAAACCATTTTAAAGTTAATTACATTTAAATATTTCACAAATTTAAAAATAATATCGCTATCTATATATATTTAATAAATTTTCTTAATTATTATGTTATAAATATTATATATTTAATATATACTATTAAAATCGTGGTATATCAGTGTAAGTTCGTAAATCTATATTTATTCAATTGCGACCTTTATTTTAATATACATTTAATAATATACATAACGATATATATCTACGAACTTCGATTTATTTATGATTCACGCTCGGATTATAATAATAGCAAGTTTGCGGTATAATTGATGAAACAGAAACTTATTGAAACGACGCGTCAAAGAGGGTAAATAATTCAGCATTTCAAAGGAAATTACGGCATTTCACTGTTGTATACGTGATTGGATGATTATTATATGCTGCCGACAGCTGAATTGACGTCGATCTGATTTGCCGATGAAAGTTATAAAACGTAGATATAACCATGTCGACAGTTGTCACCGTAGTACCACGGATTACCAATAATTACCTCAACTCTCAACAAATTAAAAATTATCCTTCAAGTTCAACATCGGACGTAGATTAACGTATTAAAATTAAATTGCGATATGATCGATAACCAATTTGATACGTGTAATTATTTTCCTGGACGATTAGACGGAATGTAAATTACCGTGGAGCAAGTTGCTCATCCGTCCCAGGCTGGGGCATTTAATCGCCCCGATCGGCAGTCAATTTGCCGGCGTTTTCGTCACGTCGCACAAAAATTGTCTTAGCAGTGTAAACAGTTTCGCTTAAATATTTATCGTTGCATTCAACCAGATGCGAATCTGGTGTGAACATACAGAAACCGTAAAATGTTACGAAAACATTTACCAACGAAGCGACACATGTAGGAATTAACCTGCAGCTTCGTCCGAAGTCGTCAATTAACATCCCAGCCTTTGTCTAACCTTTCGATTCGTTCACATCGTCCCAGGCGGGCGAAACGATAAATCGGCGAGACCCGGAGAAGACGTCGCCCGACCGGAATTTTTCATTTACGAGGTGTCAGAGGCGCGCGTTGCCAGACGTGCGGCTGCAGTTGTTCATAACTGGTAACAGCTGTCAACCTTGTTACCTTGTTAGGCACTTCTTCGTCGCGGCCGATTCGCGTGTGGGCACGAAACGGAGCGTGAGCGCGGACTGGTTTTAAAACTGGCGTTTTGAATTAAAATTGCAGGAGGGTGGAAAATCGAACCTGAGACCTTTGACCTTTACACAACGCCTCTGTCCATGTATTAATGACAATTATCTACCCTTTCCCCCCCCCTTATGTTTTATTCCGTGTCCGGAATTATTGAATTCAATCAGTATGTTTTATTTATTTGCAGTAGTTCAAAAAATGGATGGACAAAGAGCGCTCGAACTGATGCCGCTGCTCCAGGAGCGGCTCGTGATCCTCTCCGGCGGTCGGGACAGGCGGGGCGGACCGGTCCTGTCGTTCCCGGCCAGTCCCCGCCGTGAACGCGCCAAACCTGAAGACTACCGTCGACTACTCCAGTACCTTATGTCGTTACCCAAGTAAGTATCACTTCCTCTATATTAACATCATCTACTCCTTTATAGATGGCACCACTTTTCTTCTTTTATTAATAGGCAACTAAGCTTACACTTACATACATAATATTAAATAAAAGCTAGTCGTAACATAATATTTAAATACTGAGAAAATACACTGACTATGATATTCAATAATTCAGAATAATATTGTTATTTGAGATGCAAATAAGAGAATTTAAAAATGCGTTCTGTAACAGATATAAATAAAACCGTATCGAATTTCGGATTCTCATGGACGTGAACAGACGAATAAATTCATGGTTATCTCGCATCCTCTGCGAAGATTTCCTGTAGGAATTCACACGGCTTTGGTAAAACTTCCTGAATTCAATTTAAATATCTTATGCCCCTTGCGACCATGAAACTAATTAATATCCCATTCGGGGTTGATTAATACAGGCCTGATGGAAAATATTGCCCAAGTTTGTTTATAGGTCGTCTCTCGATTATACTGGGCAAAAGTTGGTAATTATAAGCTGCGAACGATTAATCGAACGTAGGAATTAGCGGGGGACGTTTTGCTGGCCCAAAAAAATTGCAATGGGAGATGAATAGGAGTTGATGAGGGTTTAATCAACGGTGTAATAGAATATACAGTTAATTAAAGGTCGTTCTGTGCTCTCCTAATGGTTATCTGTTAACTAACTCGCTTCCATTAGGTCCATAATTCTATTGGGGCAAAAAACTTAATTGTATTGATATAGGAATTTAATTGCTTTGTAGTGGGTCGTGAAATTATTATGATACTTTGAGTGCAGTTTGTTATATGTATATGCCTTTTAAACAGATAAAAATTTGTAACTCTATAAAAGTAATTCCAGAAATAAATCTTCATGGAGATATTCCTAATTGAGTTGGAAATTTATTAATCTCATAAACGCAGACCGAATTTAATTGACGACGAGCTCTGATTCGGGCTTTTTTGCCTCGTCCACTTTATTGCGCCAGTCCTTCTGTTTAATTCGATTCAAGTGCGCCGCCGCCTGCGAAATTGTTGCCCTTAATTGAGTTGTGCAAGCCTTTCGTTTGGCAATTAATGCAAATTTTGATTGATGAATGAAACGGCGAAGCGCGACGAAACTTCCAATCGACGCCTCACAACAAAGGCACCGTTTTGGCACGAATTGAAATCCGAATAATTTTTTGGTCGAGACTCAGGAATTGACCCCGGTCCAGCTGCATCCGTGACCTCAACAATCCGAGAATCAGTTCCGGTCCTCCGGGAAGCGGTGATTGCTTCGGATCAATACGTAATTTTCTTGTTAAATTTAAAGTAGTTGTATTCGTCGAATAAAAATGACGTTGTATCGGTTATTGAAACTGAAAATTGGATGAAATTTCCTCGCAATAAAATTTAATTTTTTTACCCCCACGACGTTCGCGGGAATTCCATTTCCCATTTTAATCCGTTACCGGCGATAATGGAATATTATTAGACGTGCGAGAGAAGACTGAATGCTCTCACGCGGGACAAAGGACCCTTTCAGGAAATTAAATTCGCTGCAATTTATCGTACGTTTTGCATTCGCCGTGTGTGTACGGACGAACGGTATTCCGGACAATATTCTAAATATAATTCCACGTTCCCGAATCTTGTATAATACCCGGATGAATTGAATCGGCAATTCGAGTTTTTAATTCGAGTGAACCAATTTTAAAATGTGTTTCCTGTCTGTTAAATTAACAAACGCTGTCGATCGTTATGGGTAAAACAATTTCCACGAACATGAAATTTATATTTAACAATTTCGTCTCGTTCGACCGTTTCAGCAAATAGCACCGCCAAAACTGGGAGTCTGCAACGGTGAGATCGATAATGACGACCTTTTTTCCCAGTTTATTGGACTGATTGAAACTCGAGAGACTAAAAGAAAGATGCCCACTCAATTTATATTTGATATGTATCGCATTATGTCGGAAACTTCGGCCAAATTATCCCTTTTTAGGTCCGTAATACGATTCCGGGTGACTCAGGACGTTATTGTCGTGACCTTAACCTGAAAAATTTGAAGCACGTTCTGTGTACTCCATTGTGTCGACAGTTGGTTGTGTTCTAGAAGGATCCGTTAATGGGACAATTGCCACTGTTCCTGTTTACAAACACGGTTTTTAAGAAAGCGTGACCGAAACAATCGGCGGCATAATGGCTTGTAAATGGAATTGAATTAAGCAGGGAATCATCAGTTCGTAAAAGAATGATATCGGATTTCGTGCATCGCGAACCGCATAACTGACCAAACATTTCGGACATTCCTAAATAGCTACCAACGACTGTTTATCAAGTTCTGCGGTTTCGACTAGATTATTAATAGATTATTAAGGGAATTAAGTATCTTTGAGATGTAATATTTTTTTGAAGTTTTGAAAAATAATTTTTAAAAACAAAATTAATTAAAAATATATAAAAACTCCAAAACTGAATTAAACTACCTTTAAATTTTTTTTAAATTTTACAAAAATTAGTAAACATCCTGGATGTTATTTTAAGTTTGTTGTTGTTAGTTTAAAACGAAATGTCTGTAAAAAATTAAATCAATAAAATGTACAAAAATTACATTTTTAAAACAAAAACATATGCAAAATTAAAAAAATATATACCTATTTTTATTTTTTCCTTTTTTAATTATTTCCTATTATTCTTATTATGATTTTTAAATATTTCTATAAATATTTATTCAAATTTTTTTAAACAAAATATTATGAACAAAAAAATTTTAAAAACTGTTTTTTTAATTATATTATTAGTTTTATTCTAATTTACATTGATGCAAATGTGTTAGAAATTCAAGTAACTAAAAAATAGTGTTTTTAAATGTATTATAAATGAAAAAAAAAAAATTTCAAAAAATTGTAAAATGTTCCTCATCAATTAGTGAGTTTATCTTTATAGATGAACTTATTTATAATTGTCGATAATTACATAACTATTTGTGGAACTTTATTAAAAATGTTCATTGTTCATATTTGAGTTAGAAAGAATGATTTGAAGCAAAGTATTCTAAAATTTAAACTACAAAAAAAATCAAATACTTATTTTACTTTTTTCCTTTTTTTTCCTAATATTCTTATTATGATTTTTAAATATTTCTATAAATATTTATTCACATTTTTTTTCACAAAATATTATGAACATAAAAATTTTAAAAACATTAAAATAAAATATTTTTTAATAATATTATTATTTTTATTCTAAACAAGCTGTTTATTTCACTTCTATAACCAAAAAATTTTTAATTGTAAAAATTTCATGTGAAAATTATTGTGAAATAAATTTCTTGTAAAAGCAAAATTGGAAGAAATTTCGGCCCTCTCAAACAATTTAGTTTCGAAGAAAATTTCCCGTTTGAGTAGTAAGTACTAATGAGCCATAATTTCGAAATTTCTTGGGTGCATTAATTGCTACAATTACGAGTGGTAGCCTTAAAGAAATATATATACATTCAGTATGAAAAATATAAAAATTTACTACGATCATTTTCCATACGATTAAAATTCATATGATCATTTTCCATGCGATCAAAATCCATACGATTAAAATTCATACGATCATTTTCCAGATGATCAAAATCCATACGATCATTTTCCATAGGACGTCACGGCCCAGTGGTGGCATGCGCGTGAGCTGCGCCTGAGCTACGCGTGGTACTGGACAGTACTTGGATATTGCAACATTACTGTATTTTTCTAAAATAAAATAATTTTTCTAAAATAAAAGTAGCCTAAGTTACTCCTTATTACAATAAAAGTCCCGTTAAAATCGGTCCAGCCATTTCAGGGATTAGCCGGAACAAGCAGACAGACAGACAAACAGACAAAAATTGTAAAAAATGTTATTTTGGTGTATGTACCGTTTTTATATTCATATGCATGTAGTAAAAAACGGTTATTTCAATATTACAAACAGACACTCCAATATTATTTATATGTATAGATTACACTGATGCAAATGTGTTAGAAATTCAAGTAACTAAAAAATAGTTTCTTTTTAATGTATTATAAATGAAAGTAAAAAATTTCAAAAAATTTTAAAATGTTCCTCATCAATTAATGGGTTTATTTCTAGATGATCTTATTTATAATTGGCGATAATTACATAACTATAGAAAGTTATTTGTGCAACTTTATTAAAAATGTTCATTGTTCATATTTGAGTTAGAAAGAATGATTTGAAGCAATGGATTCTAAAATTTAAACTACAAAAAAAAAATCAAATTGATTTAAATTCTGATATTTAAAAATAGTATAGATAGGATTAAAATTTCATGACATATTGGAAGTTATAAATGTGAACCTTGAAATATACTAAAATATATTAGTTGCTTTTCTTGCCTACTGTGAACAGAACATATCTTTGTCCAAACATAGAAATATAGAAATATGTAATTTACTATTTGGATATTTTCCAATGTCGACTGAATGTCTGAGCCGCAGCATCCATCCGCGTCGGGAAATCGGCGGGCTGGCGCCACGACGAGATTTCAAATTCAATGACGACCTGCGAAAAAATCGCCTTGCTCGCCGCCATGAACGTCTTTTCTTCTTTTTCGTTTCGTATTGCCGGTTGCTTCTTCCGCGGATCGCATGAATATCGGCTAAATTTATTTCCGGCGATAAACAACCGGGTTTGCAAAAATGAGGGCAGGGGGTGGTGCTGTGCACCGCGTCCCGGTTTCAATTTGTGTTTTTGGCATTGTCGACAGTACATCGTTACTGTTACCTTGAAGGTTTTGGTTGTTTATTTTGATGCGGAACAAATAACCCAATGACTCAGTTCTGATTGTGTGTTAAAATGAGTTCTGTATGAATAAATTTTTAAAGTACATAACAGTCAACTTCTACATATGTACGAGTATGAGTTTGTATGTTAGTTTATTTTATTGATTTTGAAACGTTATTTTGATTATTAATATGGTAAACTGACTATACTAAAATATATATTTGTCTATGTTTAATTTTATCCTTTGTTTAATTAACATTGTAACTGTTTATTAAATTTCATAGTTATTGAATAAATATGAATATGATTTTATGGTATTATACATATTGAAGTTAAATACTAATAGAAGTTAAGTACTAGTAGATATAGATATTTTTGTAATTTTAATTGAAATAATATTTAAGCTAATTTTGACCAATATATTTTTAATTTATATTAAAATTAAGTACATAGGATGGCGTAAAGGAGTATTTTTGACTAGATAGAGAAAAATTGATCCAGTTCTCAGAGCTCATTTTATTGTGCAAAGGATATGAAAGGCTTAATAGTTTTTAATAATATTCAAGTGTAGAAAATAGGACGAGAAAAAGTTTATTTTATTGAACTTCTATTCGAATCGAATTCGTATCGAAAAAATGTTCTCCAAAATGGACATCTTCAGTTCCATATGGCAAAATCCATATATTCAATTTTAATTTTTAATTTAATAGTTTTTTAATAAATATCTTTATTTTTTTCATTTAAGATATAAATTTTGAAAATATTCATAAAAATTTGATAGAATAACAGCTTCAATTATGTGTTATCTTTTGTTTAAGAATATATTTCGTTTTAATCAATATTTTAACAATATTTTCTTTTCACAATTTTGCTCTTATCACAATTTGGTATCGTGATTTAATATTTTTCAACGGGTTTATTTAAAATGTAACTCAATTTTTTTTTTATTATATTCAGACGTAGAAAATAGGACGAGAAAAAGTTAATTACATTGAACTTCTTCTATTCGAATCGAATTCGAATCGTTTAAAAAATGATCTCCAAGATGACCTCTTCAGTTCCATATGGCAAAATCCATATATTCAATTTTAAATTTTAATTTAATAGTTTTTTAATAAATATTTTAAATATTTTCATTTAAGACATAATTTTTGAAAATATTCATAAAAATTTGATAGAATAACAGCTTCTAAATTATGTGTTATCTTTTGTTTAGGAATATATTTCTTTTTAATCAATTTTTTGACAATATTTTCTTTTAACAAATTTTGCTCTTATCACAATTTAGTATCGTGATTTAATATTTTTCAACGGGTTTATTTAAAATGTAATTCAATTTTTTTTATTATATTTAGGCGTAGAAAATAGGACGAGAAAAAGTTTATTATGTTGAAGTTCTATTCGAATCGAATTCGAATGGTTTAAAAAATGATCCCCAAAGATGATCTCTTCAGTTCCATATGGCAAAATCCATATATTTAATTTTAATTTTTAATTTAATAGTTTTTAATGAATATTTTAATTTCTTTCATTTAAGACATAAATTTTGAAAATATTCATAAAAATTTGATAGAATAACAGCTTCTAAATTATTTATTATCTTTTGTTTATGAATATATTTCTTTTTAATCAATTTTTTGACAATATTTTCTTTTCACAATTTTGCTCTTATCACAATTTAGTATCGTGATTTAATATTTTTCAACGGGTTTATTTAAAATGTAACTCAATTTTTTTATTAAATTGAGGCGTAGAAAATAGGACGAGAAAAAGTTTATTATATTGAACTTCTTCTATTCGAATCGTTTAAAAAATGTTCTCCAAAAATGACATCTTCAGTTCCATATGGCAAAATCCATATATTCATTTTTAATTTATAATTTACCAGTTTTTTAATAAATATTTTAAATTTTTTCATTTAAGACATAAATTTTGAAAATATTCATAAAAATTTGATAGAATAACAACTTCTAATTTATGTATTATCTTTTGTTTAGGAATATATTTCGTTTTAATCAATTTTTTAACAATATTTTCTTTTCACAATTTTACTCTTATCACAATTTAGTATCGTGATTTAATATTTTTCAACGGGTTTATTTAAAATGTAACTCAATTTTTTAAATTATATTCAGGCGTAGAAAATAGGACGAGAAAAAGTTTATTATATTGAACTTCTTCTATTCGAATCGAATTCGAATCATTTAAAAAATGATCTGCAAAGATGACCTCTTCAGTTTCATATGGCAAAATCCATATATTCAATTTTAATTTTTAATTTAATAGTTTTTTAATAAATATTTTAATTTTTTTCATTTAAGACATAAATTTTGAAAATATTCATAAAAATTTGATTGAATAACAGCTTCTAAATTATGTGTTATCTTTTGTTTAGGAATACATTTCGTTTTAATCAATTTTTTAACAATATTTTCTTTTCACAATTTTGCTCTTATCACAATTTAGTATCGTGATTTAATATTTTTCAACGGGTTTATTTAGAGTGTAACTCAATTTTTTTTCACAAAATTTTTAATTGTCTGAGAAATTTGAGAATAGAGTTTCAAATGTTTTGTGATTCATTTTTCTGATTCCTTTTATATATTTACATTGCATATACAGGGTATTTCACAACTGTCCGAAATTTTTTAACCGGATATGCACGTTTAAATAATAAGTCGATTTCTTAAAAAAAAACAAGAAAGTACAGAAAACCCGAAAAAATAATGTTATAGTTTGTAACAATCCTTACTCTAGAAAAGCTGTTTAATGTTTTCTCCATTGACTTGCAAGCAAACTTGGACCCGCCTTATCCAATTTCCTCGCACTAGTTCCAACTTTCCGCTTTGCTACTGTTCCTGGAGACGCAGTGCATATCTGGTTAAAAATTTTCAGATAAGTTATGAAACACCCTGTATATATTGAAATTTAAATGTGAGGGGCTATATTTTCTTCAAGAGAAATAAATTTAATAATACTTTCCGATTGAAATAAATGGTTTGCAGATAATATATTGAAATTATAATTAGATACACTTTATTGAGTATTAATTAAAAAATATCAATTTTAATTCCAAATTATCGTATTAATTTTCAATTAAATTATTTTGAAATTGAAAAACTCCTTCATGGTTGGTCTAACCACACATTGAGAATAAATCGTTGGGCGACCCACTTGAAAACCGCAGGTTGACCACTTTATGCACCACATCAACCAGCTTCAATACGACCCGAACAGGTGTGTTTACGGCATCGAATTAAACGTCGCCGCATTTCGAACTTGCATTATAATTCACCGAGAGCACGTGACTTTCGTTCATTACGACCGGGAAAACTCCATTTAAGTTTCATCGCCAACTTTCAATTAACTTATAAACAGCCACCTTTCCAACGTCAGCTTAATCATAACTCTCGTCCGGAATACTTTCGCAGGGGTGTCGTGGTTGCCTCGCGAAAATTAGGTGAATTTTTAATTAATTAATTGTGCGGTTCGCGTAATTTCGTTAAATTTAAAGACGTTAATCCCAAACGAAACAAACTAATCAAGATCAGTCTGGTGTAAATTGCTTTAGGCGTCGCGCATTGTAGTTGTTGGGGATGAACTAAAGTGGTATCTACATGTAGATTACTAATGTCAATTAGGCTCTGTTTGCGTTACATTAATTAAGTTTCGACGGTTTTCACATGAGTCGTGTCGTCGATACGAATTCACGAAACTAAAATTACTAGTTAATTACGGTAAGCGGGTTTCGCCACGTCGATGTTTAATATTAAATGGACGTGTGCGGTTTGCGTCCCGTTCAACTTATTGAGCTGCGAATTAAAAATAATTGCTGACGAAGATTAATTCGGAACTTTGTAATGCGCGTTCTTTGTGTGCATTTTTTATTCGAATTTTTCAATGTCGGAGCTCAATGGGATAATTTGAATCCCTTGATAAATGGCTGGGCCAGATTAATTGCAGGGTTTAATCCCGTTTTTGTAAAGAAAGTGTTTAAAATTATTGAAAATGTTACACAGTTTGATGAAGAATTATAAAAGTTTAAAAGTGAATTTAAAATATTAAAATTTAAAAATAATGTTCCTGTTAGAAATTTGATGAAAAATGAATTCAATTCAATGCATTATTATATTTAGAAATAAGAATAAGAGAATTTTTAAAACAAAATTTAAAAATATTCAGAGAACATTCAATAAATTAATTTTAACATGAAAATATATAATTTATAAAAATACTACAACTTAAAATTAACAATTACTTGAAATTCTGGAAAATGAATATAAATTAGATTAAGGTATTTAGAAAGTATTATAAAACAAAGATTCTAAAAATAAACTTAAAAAAATTGAAAGAAAGAATTTATTAGAATTAAAAAAATTGTATGAATATTTTTAAAATTGTATGAATAATGTTGAAAATTAATTTTAAAAATAAAAAATTCAAAATTGAAAAATAATCAAATTACTTCTACAATTATTATAATTAAAATAATTAAAATTAATGAAAATATTAAAATAAAAAAAGAATATTATTTCTGCAAATTTTTATTTACAAATTTATGTTTAAAACAATTGGCCAAATTGGAAAAAAATTCTTTAATTTTTAATTATAATAATTAATAATTTTTTTATAAATTTTGAAAAATATAATTTAGAAATACTAATTTTAAATTAAATATTCAAATAATTATAAAATATTTTTAAAATATCTGAAAGTAACAAAGAAATTGTTAAAAATGTCACTTATGTGGTGAAATAGTCAAATAATGGTGAATGCACATATTTGTAACATGATAAATTAGTAAAATGTCTTAAAAACATTGTATTAAGCATATTCAAGGAATAAAATTAATCTGAAATTGTAACTCCAATGACACAAAAATGTAAAATTTGATAAAAATCTTACTAAAAAAGTTATGTTTAATAATGGTGAATGCGCAATATATACATTTTCAAACTTAAAAAATATTTGGATTTTTTGTAATAATTCATAGGGACATTTATGAATTTTTTTTCGTTCGTCCTGGTACAAATTCGCTGGGATTTGTGTAAAATTCTTTTAAATCGCTTTTTACCGGTGTGTTGTATGAATTATGGCGATCGAAAACACAAAAAGGGGATCGTCGTCTGAGTTTAATGTATTCATAAAGTAAAACAGCCGTAAAAATCGCTGAAAATAGGATTCGACGAACATTTGATGGCCATTTGTTATTTGTGTCGATTCAAACACATAAAACACGGATAGATTTCAGCAAAAAAAAATTGGTTTCACCTTCCACCTAACCGAAAAAGTTCTAATGTAAAGGTACTTTACAAATGTAAAAACTAATCCAAGTTCGCAGACCACGTTTACTGTTATCACCTCGTATCTGGAAACAATTCCAATATCTGAATCTAGATTACAATGGTAACTCTTGGTGTGCCCGTCATTTCACTTAATTTATCACCGAATTTCTATGTTTTTGTCTGGCTTTAGGGGCGTCTTAATATCGATTCGACATGAAACGATCAATAAACCGTTTAATTACACTATGAACACCCAACAGACTCTTTATTACAGTGATAACACTAAGGTTTTACCTGGTTTAAACTAATTTAAAACGGAACTTTGTAACGCAATTTATTTTCGCACCGGCATCACAATAAAACTATTTTATGGGAATTGATTCCATAAATATCGCTTAATGAAGGGTGGACTGGAATTATTTTCTGGTGCATTAGCAGCATAAATTCCAGTCATTATTCAGCTTAGATTCGGGAAGGAAATTCCGTTTTAACGTACCCCACACCAAAATAAATCTTCCCGGCAAAGTCTAGTCCCATAAACATAAACCAAGTCGGTCTTAACTAGAGAATTTTCTACTATTTTGTGACTTTTTTATATAACGCAATAATAATAAAGTTTCTCGGTAAATAATGCTTTTGTTGGCACTTTAATTTACTGCTTATTAACTTGAAAAATTAATTATAATTACTTACAATGAATGGTTGTATGTATGCTAATTTTAAATTAAAGATGTTAAGTTGTGATAATAATGTGGGTGAAGTTGAATATACGTACTACTGTTTAATGAACTTTCAGATTTATTGTAGAAGTTATTATTGTAGTTTTTTGTTTGTTGTATGTTAAAAACTACGTTAAAAAACTTCATGTTAGTCTTGGTCTTGGGAGTTCGCGTGTGTCATTTAATTTACTTCTTTATTTCTGAAAGTTTAACTACTTTAAGTAAAAGTACTTTTTAACAGTATGAATTCTAATTTATGGTTGCAATTATGTATTTTAAAACTCTTAAACAAAAATAAAATTTTTACATTATACTTTTAATTAGATTTATAGCTCTTCTACTTTATCTTATTGTGAATTAAAAGCTCTATTTGAGACGTAAAAAACCAGGCGCACTTTATGAAACTGTCAAGGGTATCAGCTTCATCCTGAAAAACATCTCGTACACCGCACTGAAGCACCACTTAACTATATTAAATAAATGCAAACTAGTTTGTAGTCTGTATAAATATGCACAACTTCTGGATGTAAATTACCTCTGTTATTACTACTGAAATGGCTAATAAACATTAATTTTGATTGCGCCGTAAGCAAATTATGTAGACATAATAAACCAGGCTTATTTAAAACTTAAATAGCTATTTGTATTGTTGCCAAATAATTAACAATTTTATTAATTTTTAGCGATGAGGCTAGAGGATTAGGATTCACAGTATTGGTTGATATGAGGGGAGCAACTTGGTCTACAGTCAAACCCATACTGAAGGCCTTACACGAACACTTTCCACCTGGAGCGGTCCACCAAGCGCTCATTGTCAAACCGGATAACTTTTGGCAGAAACAAAGAACGTCCTTAGGATCACACAAGTACAAATTCGAGGTAGGTTACTCCAACCCCCGCACTGTCATTATTATATATATGCGGGCGTGTATGCTTTAAAACTGCACCCAGACACGACACTGCGTTTTATGGAGGCCGGGAAAAAATATTTTACTGTTTTTAATCGTCCGTCATGTAAATGCAAATTAATGCAAATGTCCCACCAGAAATGGCACATTGCAATAAAAATGCATAGGTAATACTTTAATTAAACATTTATTTAAATCCCCATTTGCTCCATTGTTATTAATTCAATTTGTTTAATTTTTCAGACAAATATGATAAGTATAGAAGCCTTGTCCAAAATAATTGACAGTTCCCAACTGACTTCGGACCTGGACGGTTCCCTGTCATATGATCACGCGACGTGGCTCGAAACACGGTTGGCTGTGGAGGAATTCGCCTGGCAAGCTGCCGACCTCCTGGACAGACTCGACGATCTCCAAGAGGACCTAGCACGTAACGACTTCGCCGACGACGTCAGCGGTGCCAAGCACAAAATTGATCTCCACAACGAGATGAAGAAGAAGATCATGAAGGCCCCCGTCGAAGATATTAACATGCAAGGTAAAGGAGCCAAAGTGTCGGTTTGACTAAGTCGAACGAGAAACGATAATGGACCCACTTCGTATTTATTTCGAACGTTATCCCTTTTTTCCCGGGGCGTCGTGTCGATAAATTGATTGCTGAACGTTTTCGAGGAGATAGCCGTCGAGTTGATAAAGTCAATTGGTTCTGAAAAGTTCGCCCGAAAAATGATTAGAAAGTTGGAGAGAAATTCGAAATTTATGAAGCTGTTTACGGACTGAAAAAGTTTTTAAGTGTCGCGGCATTGGAGCCGAAACAATTGGGAGATTTGGGGGGCGAGATACTCGGGGCTTCTAATGCGAAAGTTTTCTGTCGCGATCTGTTTAGGAAATGGCTCGAAGCTGAACTTAAATGCTTTGGATGGGCATTATGAGGTTCTCGGTCCGAAGTAATTTGCAAGGGATAATTAAATATGAAAATAAGATAATTGTCTCTTAATTACAAAAGCCAGTTCTTTCATTCGAAATTTATGTACCTTGAAATTTTAATATTTGTTATTTATTGTATTAATGTTTTGTTTTAATGAACAGGTCAGAGATTGTTGCAAAAGGTCTGTGGTCACGACACAGGTCTGGGAGGCGGAGGCGGCGGGGGCGGCAACAAGGAGCAGGAAACGTCAAGTCAGATCGGTCCCGACGCGGCCGACATCAAGATGCTAGTTCTGCAAAACCTTGAGGCGGTGCACGCACAGCAACAACACCTGCTGCAGCTCTGGCATCACAAGAAGCTCAAGCTCGATCAGTGCTTTCAGTTAAGACTCTTTGAACAAGATTGTGAGAAGGTATAAAACTGTAACAATAAAAAATAATCCCAGAATTATAATTGATTCTTCCTTTTAGATGTTTGATTGGATATGCCACAATCGCGACGTGTTCCTTCTGAACTACGTGGAGATTGGTAACACGTACCAACTGGCCAAGCAGTTTCAGGAAGAGCACCAGCGTTTCACAGTAAACTGCATGAACGTGTACGTGAACATCAATCGGATTTTGAGTGTGGCCAGTCGTCTGATAGAGGGCGGTCATTACGCCGCTCCGCATATTCGCTCCTTTGCCGGCCGTTTGGACCGTACATGGAAGGACTTTGCCGCCGGTCTAGACGAGAGGACTGCCGTCTTAGCCTTAAGTGTGATATTCCATCATAAAGCCGAGCAGTATGTGGATAACGTACCAGCGTGGAAGGGTGCGTGCGAGAATGCCAGCATCCCTTCCGAGATAATGCTGCTGGAGAACTCGATTCATCAGCATCAGAATCTGTACGAATCGATGTGCCAGGCCTATACTGAGGTATAAGAACAATAGAGACATGTGTTGAATGGCAACTATACAAATGTTACTAATTTTAGAGTATATTTCAATGTACATGAGAATAAAAGCTTTCAGACAAGTCGTTTAAATATACCAGAAATGCAGTGCACTAAACAAATACTTAAAAATGATGACAGCTGTTTATTTACGCCATACCAATAAATATGTTATACTTTCACGAATTATATCACCACTAACAATAGCTATTGTGATACAATTTAAAAAAAAATAGATGATCATTGGTTGAGTTTACACGTTTCATATTTCAATTTCTCCTTTCATAGACAAACAATAAATTGGTTTCCATTAATTACATACATTATTTTCATCAAAGCTGTTTTCATTGATATTATACCTTTTGTTATAATTATAATAATTATCATAATTGAAGCAATTATTGCAAATATAAAGCTACAAATTACCAATTAGGTCCATGCTTTTGTAATTGGAAACGGAAAATCAATTACATGATACTTATCAACTACAAAACTATTTTAATTACATAAATTCTTCATTTTTACTCTGTAATACAAAAAACTTAAAGCTAGGAAATTTTGAATGATGTTTTCAGGATTGTAATTTTATTGACAGGTTTATAATTCTTACCAATCGTTGTTGAATGGATTGGATGTGATGTTACAAGTGTGCCATAATGTACCTACCGCCCTGGAACCGGATAAAGACACCAAAAAAATAAATGTATGCTTTGTCCTTTTCGACAGGTCGATGGTACTCTACTCTGGTGTGGCTTTACTTCTGGTTGTGATCAATGGACTACACCCACTAATTTATGATTGTTTGTCCTTGCAGAATCTTATTTATGACATATCATGCATTTATATAAATAAGGTTTTGCTAGGTCATTTTTATATTAATATGCTCGTAGTTTGTACCTATTTACTTATACTTTGGTGTTGGTTGGTGACAGGTGCATAGTACAAGTAAGAAACTTCTCTATCAGTTAGACCACTTGGTACAAGTATGCAACCAACCTGGAACAGACAAGAAACATGTAAATATAACTTTCCTTTTGTACTAATTTACTTTTCTATATTTTAATCAGGGTTGATTGAAATCAAATTATTTATTCTGTATTATTATTGAAAATTGTTTTCAATTAACCCCTTTAAAACGTGTAGTTTGTTCTCTGCTTCACCAGGATTATATGCCATTATATTTTTGATTTAAATATTTCAGTTTAATTTAGTTTTAACAATAAAACTTTACAATAACATTATAAAATAACTCATGACTGAATTATTTAATTAGTAATTAATATTAATGAGATTTGAGAATTTGATATTGATCCTGCAGCTCATTGAAGTAAAAATCCTTTAAATTTTCAATTATCTTATTAAATATTCAAGTCAAATATGATTTTTAGCTTTTAAAAATTTTACTTCAGTCATTTGTCTAAAATTTACGATAGGTAATTTTCATTAGATTATGAGTCTATGAGGACAAGTTACACGTTTTAACAAGAGATTAGAACTTTCTCCAAGAGATGTACAGTAGATTGATAGTTCAAATAAAGCACAGTCGGATTCTAACAATGGTTATTCAAATACATCATCTCTTTGGGAAATGTAGCATTAAATATTCTTCTTTTTAACAAAATTTTCTGGTAATGCAGACTTGAGTGTTGTAATTAATTTTAATAAATCTCATTTTTGCATTGCAAGGAAGTTAATATCAAGTACTATAGTCGTGAGATATTTTGTAGGGCGACGGTACGAACTACGAGAACCGACCGGGCGGAAATCCAGCCGCCGACTATAGTGAAGGTGCTAGTCATGTTTTAGCTGTAATACACCAAATATTAAATCACCACAGAGCCTTGGAACAGAAATGGCATGCCAAGAAGATCAAGCTCCACCAACGACTTGCTCTTAGATTATTTCAGGAGGATGTCAAACAAGTAAGAACGAAAATCTAAGAACCACTTAGTACTATATTGAGACTGGTTTACTTTTTCTAGGTGTTGGATTGGTTGGCAAATCATGGTGAAGTGTTCATCAGGAAGAACACCGGGATTGGAAGGAATCTGCAGAAAGCTAGGGTTTACCAAAAGAGTCACGAGCATTTCGAGAATGTTGCTCAGGTAAGTTTTTCCCACAATTTATGACTAGTCCTGATATATTTCATTTAAATATAGTCTCAATAATTATTCAAAATGAATTAAGTCTACTTAGTACTGACTTCAAGTATGCGGTGCAACTGCAAAAACACGTCTGCCTTTATTTTTATTCAACTATGTCAGTTAATTACGCATCCAATTAAAACCGTATCCAAAATAAATGCACTAATACCTCGGGACATTAAAAAAAGGTGGAACTGCACATAAATTGATTTGTCTCCGGATAAACGCGTCGCATATTTAATGCGCCCGAGGCGCATATTAACATGATGCTCATATCTCAATTTACCTCCCCAGCATCCGTAATGGAGTCCGTATTTAGCTGGAAAATGAGAATTTTAATAAAAAAATCCTTATCTGCGCTCCTCAGGCGATTCGTCGTCGCGTTACTTTTGCTGCATAAACAAGTAAAATAAAAAATCGAAACGAGGGGTTGTGCATTGTGCATCCCGAGCAGGATTACCCGGTTCCCCGCCCGTCTGCGAACATCGGAGGGTGGTATCGACACTCAAAGGAATCCATAATATCCGATTTGATTGTGGGGTATTGTTGCGCTAAATGGTATGCAAATTGATTTTCGAGGGACGGACCTGACGCGTCCGAAGAAAAAATTATCTGTGCGACGAAACTAATAGATTGTGGGGGAGGATAAAACTGACAACTCATCCAAGTATATAAAAAACATATTAGGTATAACATTTTATTCCCCTTTTTAATTTGATAATCCAAAAATAAGAGTTTGATTTAAATTCTTATTTTTTTATGAGATTTTTAATAATGAATTTCAAATAATATATTTTAATATTATATAATAATATTCAATGACCCACTATTCACCAAATTCATTTACTTGCATTAACTTATAGATAAAATTAATTTATTTTTTTTTTTAATTTCTATATTACATTATGCAGTCCAATTTTAACAAACTTTTCTGTCAATTAAGAAATTTTGAAAATATGTACGTGTAGACAAAATCGCGTTTCTGGACCCAAAACCCAAAATTGCAGGTGAATTTTTGAGCAACAAAAATTGAAAAAATCCTCATTCTAGCAAATTTATTATAAAAAATTATAAAAATTTCAGAAAAATATTATGCATATTCATAAATCTGTGAACATTTTAAAAATCATATTCTTTCATTGAATTTATTGTATCAAGTAGTCCATGGAATACAACATATCTTATTTTTCAAGAATATTGAAATATTATACTTATAGAAATTGAATATTGAAATATTTACTTATAGAAATACTCTTAATACCAAAATTTTATTTACTTCCATCAATCGACCACTCAATTTAATGCATTTATTGTATTTTAAAATCGTGGTTATTTTTTTTTACTTGTTGTTTAAGGATATTAGTATACAGTAGGAAAAACATTTGATCCGTCTGAATTTAGAGAGAGACATAATGCTTGATAGAGACGGTAGAAATCTGTCCCATAGTGAGAGATTTACTGTCTCTATTGTACATAATATCTCTTTCGCGATTCAGATGGATCAAACTCTTTTCGTACTGTATAATGTAATTAATTAAAAAATTGTCAATCCGATTATCTAAATATAAATACGATACATTTTTTAAAATTTGTATAAGATTATGAATTGGTTCATTTGAAAGCGGGACACCTTTATAAAATTTGTATTTTTGTTTCGTTTTTTCAATGGTAAAGCATGAAAATATTTCTCGTTTTTTGGTTAAAAACCATAACCTATTGAATAATTATATATACATTTGGTATAATTCCAAATTTTATAAAAAAAATATGTATAATCATAATTCTGTGGAAAAATTAATAATCATGTTTTTCGTATGAATTTATTTTTTTAATAGCAATTCTAATAATATTTTATATACAGTATGAAAACAGTTTGATCCATCTGAATACGGGGAAGACTTCTACTGTCTCTGTCATACATGATGTCTCTCTCTGAAATCAGACGGCTCAAACGCTTTTTCTACTGTATTCATTAATAATATCAGTGGGTTTCAAAATGAAATTAGTTCTTTCTTATAAACGGTGGTATTAATAAAACATTTTGATAAACTTCTGTGTATCCACGTGAAAAAAATGCAAATCAGTTAAAAGAAACGTAAAACATCCTCCGACGTATTTACACAATAAACACGATACAAAAATTAGTGAAAACTTTCGAAACTTGTTATAAACGCATTTAGTTAACGCCATCTAATAAGAATGCAGGTTATTACGGTGAGACTTGGAAACAATACCCAATACCCCTATGACAAATGACATACCCAACTATAAAAATGTTATTTGATAAAGTCACCAAAATAAAAAAAAATTGAAAATTGTCGAAAAATTGAAAGCAACAACGGGCATACATTTTTTTTTAAATCGTTAAAACTGCAATAACTTATGTTTTAGATACCCTGTTAATAAATCAAATAAATTTTTACTTTTTTAGTGACCGCCATAACAAATTCATAGCCAACTATCAAAATGTGTGGTTAATAATTTGTTTAAAATAGTATTATTTTTTGTCAATTTGGAAATTCGGTTTTAAGAATAGAAATATAAGTGTTATTTAATACAACAATAATATATAGATGTGTTTCAAAGCGACATTAATTCCCAAACTAACCTAATAAATATTCCAAATGAAATATACCTAAAATTGTGATACATCTTTGTAAACCCGCATTAAAATCACACAAATCAGTCAAAGGAAACATAAAACACTACGTGTCACATTTACATTACAAAACGCAACAGAAAAATCAGCGAAACCCGGCAAAAAATCGTAGACACTTCGAAATTGTTAAAAACGCATATGGTCAACGCCAACCAACCGGAATGCAGCTCTTTGCGGTAAGACTTAGAAGCAATACTCGGTACCCCTCTTATGTTATCTATAAACATCTTGTGTTGATTATCACACAATCCAATTAAACTTATAAACTCATGCAAATTGTCGAAAATGCGAATTAAAATAATGAACTCGTCCTCTTCTATTCGAAATCTGTTAAAAATGAACTTGGTAACCGTCCGTAATGATTCCTGGAAACGATGCGTACAGGCTTCACCTATTTATTTTATTTACATTTAATTTCAACTATATTAATAAAAACTGTGTTTTAAAATTGTAAAATTGCATTCGTGTACGTTATTTTAAATTTCTTTATAAATATTTTTATAATTGGCATGGTTTTTGAACGACAAAATTATTTTCTTCACAACTAATTAGCTGCTAATTAAAAGTAAATTTTCCACCTAATTTCGTTTTGATTTACGGCAAATGAATTTCATGTAGATTATAACGTTTCATTCCCTTCTTTAATTAATTATTCCTAAAAATAAGTTTCATTTGAATTTTGTATTTAATGCGTTTCTTTTACTATTAATAAGTTATTTGATTATGTGATGTTTTACAAGTGACACAAAACCATTTAATACAAGTCTAGTTTTTCCCCGATTTAAAATTAAACTTTGTTTATTATTACAATTGTGCAGTTAATAAATAATTCGCAATGATGTCCAACTGTAAATACTATTATTAATATATGAATTGGTAATTAAACGAGCGGCCCATTGTGTGTTAATAGACTTTTAATGTCTCATTACGGACACAATTGAAATTCGAGCACGTGATTTAAATAAATATGGACTTGACATAATTGATTGCCGTTTTAGGCATGTGACCGCGTACGAAACGAAAAATAAACAAGAAGAGTTTTCAAAAGTGTTTGCCAATAACACTGTCAATTCGATTGTGTGTACTTTTTGGGTGGATGAAATATCATCAATTGTTTTTTGTATTAATTATTTTGTGTGGTCGTTAATACAACAATTGTTGAAAGTTTTTAGTGAAATTTTATTAATGTACAGGGTGTCCGAAAATGGTTTTAAGTTTTTATCTGTCATCTTTTATATTTAATTTTATATTTAATTTTAATCTATTTATCTCAACTAAATTTTGGGACTATATATGCTCTTATTTCTTAATTGAATTGGCCTTTAAAATTTCGAAAAAAATAAATTTATCAGAAAATAAAATTTATGAATATTAAATTATTTTATGTTTTATGTCTCAAACTGTTTTTGAAATATTTACTAAAACTGACAATATAAATCTAACCTAACCTAAAAAACTGATGTTTGTCAGATTCCTAAAAAATAATATCTTTTTTATATATTTATCTATTTATCTGAAAATTTTTCCAGAGACAATCTTAGGTAATCACTTTTTATGCCTGTTTTTGTAATATCTACTAAAACTGATTATAGAAACCTAACCTAACCTAAATAAAACTGATGTAATATGACAAATATTTTAAAAAAATGTAATAACTTTTTCATTTATTATGTATTTTTTTGAAAGTTTCTTCACAGACTAATTATCCAAAAATCAAATTTGTGATTAATTAAGTTGTCTTGAGACAGTTTTTTAAATGTGTACTAAAACTGACTATAGAAACCTAACCTTACCCAAAAAACTGACAGAAAAAGAAAAATTATAACTTTTTTATAACTTTTTTTACGAAATTTTATATTTTAAAATTTTTTGAAATAAAATGTGTACCTTTTTATTTGTTAATTAAATTTTCCTTTAAAATTTCGAAAAAAATCAAAATATCCAAAATGAAAATTTATGGTTATTTAATTATTAGTCGTATGCTTATTTATATTTCTAATAATTTATTTATTATTTTCGACTATATATATGGAAAATAGTATTTTTCATAGGTTAGGTTAATTAAAAATATATTTATATATCTTATCCATTGATTAATCAGATAATTTTTTTCATTTTTTTATTTATTATCAAAATATTAATTTTCGTAAATATTTCAGAAAAATTTAGAGGCGTCAAAATGGGGTTCCAGGTAATCAACATTTTAAAAAAGATTATCTCTCAAGTTACTTTTTGTAGAAATCTTACACATGTAATACAACATTACTTCGGGATTTATCAGGAATAAAACTAATCCGGATATTAATGTTTCGGAAATAGAATTCCATTGCCCACAACAAAATTGTTGTGTCACATCGTCCAAGGAAAACCCTTATCACACAAACTCGGTCTTAAAATGGGACATTTTCTTAAACAGGCGAAACGCGTATAATTCACGCAGATTGTCATCAATGGTAATACGGCGCGTAATGGAACACGCCATCTAAATTATTATCACCGCTAATATTAGTGTTTGCGAGTGTGTGTGCGGGGGGCAAAATAATGCTGTAACAGATGGCACTCATACATTACGGGACGGAAAGGAGCAACGCAATCACGAGGTCCGGGGATAACAAAGAAAGTTGCCGTTTTGCGTGCGGCAGGATTAACCGCTTTATCAAATTCACATGCAAAAACAAATGTCTTTTTGTGCTCCAGTTTTTCTAGATAATCTCCACCTTCAACTTCATTTAACGTTGTGCGACGTTGGTGTCTAATCACGGCGCATAAATTGTTCGGGTTCTGTGTGGGGTACTACCATGCCAAATCAAATTGTGTTTTAAACCTGAATTTGGCTGAAATTTCTGGGTGGTAATTCCCTTTTAATCTATATCATTTTTCTCTAACGTTATACAAACTAATTCTTGACATAAGAAAGAAAGTACCAGTATCATGGAACCACAGAAAAAATGAACTTCAATAATCGTCACGTGGAGGAATATCTAAGCTACAAGGTATAGTTTCATTTTTGACATACAGTAAGAAAACTGTTTGACCCGTCTGAATTTAGAGAGAGATATCACGCTTGACAGAGACAGTAGAAGTCTGCCCATAGTGGGAAACTTACTCTATTGTTCATGTTGTCTCTTTCAGGATTCATATGGATCAAACTCTTTTCGTATTGTTTTTTTTTTCGTATATATTCTACATGTAAAAATTAAAAAATTTTGATACATTGATTGTCTATACAAAATGTCTGTGAAGTCACCAGTTTTGATGCTGGAAAGTTCATTTAATGTAATTAACTAAACCCAATTGTTTTTGAGCAATTATTTTCTTTTTTTTTTTTCAATAATTTTGACACTTTGATGGTCTATCTAGAATGTCTGTGAAATTACAAATTTTGATGCTACAAAGTACACACATTAACTAAAGGCAATCCTATAAAAAGCAATTATTAGTACTCCCACATTTTATAAAGGGTGTTTGTTATTTGCATGTAATTTTGTGCATCTTAAAACATCAATAAAATACCATGTATGCTTTGGCATAATTACGCTGAATATTATTCATTTTTTTTAAAGAAATTTGTTGTATATCACACACACGTATTTCAAAATTTAAGGCGTTTATGACACATATTCAAACATTTTAACTTAGTTTTGAAACACCCACTATATATATTTAATTTCAAAAATTAACAGTTTAAACATTTCCTCAATTTTTGACATACAATCAATTAATAAAGATTCAGCATGGAATACGCCATACGCATAATCATTGATCGTTACTAATCTACCGGTCGATGTAAAATTAGTTTGTGCGTCTGTGATTGTACAGCATCAATCAGAACTTATCACGGTCCGTCACATCGGATTAAACGGCTACCAATGGTTGTTATTTCATTATAAATGGCCTCAATCTGGATCAATACATTATTAATGAGGACCCGCATCAAATTTTGGGCAACTACTAAATAAATAATAAGCCCTCATCCGTCATTTGAATTAGTTGTTTTTTTTAATGACTCCTTATAATTAGATGTATTTAAATGTTTTAAAAGTTTTTCGTGGCCGTAATACTAAACTGCGTTATTTGAATCGTTGTTTGAAAGTCGGGAAGTGAAAATTAATTCACAGCTCGTTAATATTCGCGGCGTAGATTTATTAATTATTAAAATTGATTTTCCTTTAGTTGCACAATGGGTATGCCAATGCAATCAAGAAATATAAAAATTAAACATTGTATATGTGAGATTGTTGTTGATTAAAACTCTCTCGTCGAGTTGTGGCGAGGCAACAACACAACAGGAAAAGTTTGCCGAGATTTTAATGGCGTTTCCTCAGACATAAACTAATGCGGTTTTATATTGGATCTTAATTTTGTTGGGGTTTTCCAGACGTTCTTTAACTTACTAATCTGTAATAGAAATCAAAGTCAATGGCCAGACGGTGGAAAAGAGTAGGAAGTTAATCTCATGATCCCAAATAATTGTTCAATGTCTCTTGGTTGGATAACATTTTTATTTACTTTTTATTATAGTTGTTATAAATCGTCGTATTGAAGAATTAGTTGTGTCTGGGACGTTTTGGTCTCGCGAACTAAAACAAGGTGAACATATATTAAAACAGTTCTGTCACAGTTTTTAATGCCTTCAATAAGATTCAACGCCACCATTAAGGTTAATTTTTGCATGGAGGAATCCAGTTTTACAGTCAGCTCGTCCACAAAAGGCGAAAGAAGGTTGAAGTGTTACATTAAAGGTACCCGAGTACATCCAAATTGTTTTAACCAAATCGTATTGTTCCCATTGTTAACAGTCTCCAGTGCCAAATCTGACTCATCAATGACAAAATTTAAAAAATAAAAAAACACCCAAATCACACAAAGTTGAGTTGAAAGTGGCGGTGTCACTTGACATACCTTGAGTGTTAGTCACTAATGCCTGCCATCGACGTTCCGTCCGCAATATCTCAAATATCAGCTGGTAGATTCGAGTGTCCATTATGGTTCAATTAATTCCCCGCATTATCGCCCATACACATTAATCATTCGGTACGAAAACGAATTGCTAAATAAGTGGAGAAACGGCAAAACAATAAATAATAGGTTCGGCGTTGGGAACCGTGTTTTATTGAGTAATAATTTTGCCGGCAATAAAACTGCAAGATGCAATGAACATTTCCAATAAACTTAAATGATGATATTATGAATGGATATGTTTACGACGTTGATTGGTCCCAAACGAAAATGCTAATTGGACTCATAGGTTCACATCGCATTAAATTGACACAGTACGCCACACAGTTTTCACAGTCAATTAACTTGGAAAAACCCAACACGCCCGTTCTACTTCTCCACTCGCTTTCAAACCACCGTGCCGATAATTTTTTTTTTAGAAATGTGAAATAATTGAGCTAATTACGGAAAACCATTGTATTTTGCTGAATTGTTGAATTGATAAGTGCTTTTCACGTTGACAGGTTGTGTTTAAAAATAACAACCGTAACGACTTTTACAAGAGACTTGTGAAATTTGTTACATTGTCTTGTAAGTATGTATTGAGGACTTTGATTTTTGTGAGATTCACCGTTTATAACGTATTGGAAAATGAATAATGGGTATAATTAGCATATCTTTGTCGGAAAATTATAAAAAGAGTTTTCTTAATCACAACAAATAAACTGTCAGTATTCAGTCACCCATATATAGATTGACACCGATTTACTTGTTCAATACTCTCAATAAATTCAAGGCTGGCACATTCGAATAGATTTTATTTACAACACAGACCTTCATCACTAACTAACCTAGTTAACTAAAATGTGGCTGGGACAAACAGCATTACAAAAATTAATCAATTCTGACCTACACCAACACAAATCTTATAACAACGGATTGAACAAACAAAAGAATTTCTTAAATCCCCAGAAAATTGTTAAATAATGTAATAATTATATATTATGCATTAATTTTAATATCTAGAATGTAGCTGAGATAAAGAGAATTTCAAAAATTATCTCATATAATTTCATAACTAGAAAACTTGTACGATTTGACTGAAAACATAATGTGAAGACTTCTAAACACAGTATCAGTTCAATTAGTTAAATAATGGAATAATTATCCAGATATATAAGCTGCAATAATTTTATTACACTACAATGTAGCTGGGACAAGCAGCATTTCAAAAATTATCATCGTTGGCTTACATCAACACAAATTGTACAATAAATTAAACAAACACAATATTTCTTAAATAGAACACTTGTATTTAACTGAAAACATAATGTAAAGACGTCTAATATATGTCACTTTAATTAACCAAATAATGGAATAATTATCAATATATAGAACGCTGCATTAATTTTAATAACCAGAATGTAGCTGGGATAAACAGCATTTTAAAAATCATCACCTTTAACCTATACCATCACAAATCATACAATAGATTATATATATTATTATATATTATTATTAATTGTTAAATAATTCCATAATTATATATTATGCATTAATTTTAATATCTAGAATGTAGCTGGAATAAAGAGAAATTCAAAAATTATCTCCAAAATAAATCATACAATAAATTAAAGAAACAAAATAATTTCTTAATTAGAAAACTTGTAGGATTTGACTGAAAACATAATGTGAAGTCTTCTAAACATAGTATTAGTTCATTTAGTTAAATAATGGAATAATTATCTAGATATATAAGCTGCAATAATTTTAATACATTACAATGTAACTGCGATAAGCAGCATTTCAAAAATTATTACCGTTGACTTACATCAACACAAATTGTACAATAAATTAAACAAACAAAATATTTCTTAAATAGAATACTAATTGGATTTAACTGAAAACATAATGTGAAGACGTCTAATATATAGTGTCACTTTAATTAACCAAATAATGGAATAATTATCAAGATATAGAAAGCTGCAACAATTTTAATAACCAGAATGCAGCTGGGACAAACAGCATTTTAAAAATGATCACTTTTAACCTACACCAACACAAATTATGCAATAGATTAAACAAACAAAAGTATTTCTTAAATCCCATGTAAATTGTTAAATAATTCAATAATTATATATTATGCATTAATTTTAATATCTAGAATGTAGCTGGGATAAAGAGAATTTCAAAAATTATCTCAAAAATAAATCATACAATAGATTAAAGAAACAAAATTATTTCATAACTTGAAAACTTGTAGGATTTGACTGAAAACATAATGTGAACTCTTCTAAACACAGTATTAGTTCATTTAGCTAAATAATGGAATAATTATCTAGATTATAAGCTGCAATAATTTTAATACATTATAATGTAGCTGAGACAAGCAGCATTTCAAAAATTATTACCGTTGACTTACATCAACACAAATTGTACAATAAATTAAACAAACAAAATATTTCTTAAATAGAATACTAATTGGATTTAACTGAAAACATAATGTGAAGACGTCTAATATATAGTGTCACTTTAATTAACCAAATAATGGAATAATTATCAAGATATAGAAAGCTGCAACAGTGTTAATAACCAGAATGTAGCTGGGACAAACAGCATTTTAAAAATGATCACCTTTAACCTACACCAACACAAATCATACAATAGATTAAACAAACAAAAGTATTTCTTAACTAGAATTTCGATGATGGTGTGGCCAAACTTAAAATGACCCGTTTACTTCAAGGAGTGTTGTATAAAAAGGAAACTACTCAAAAGATTACGCCCCTAAAGGATGCAATAAAAACTTCCGCAAAACTTTTTTCACATACTTGTGCCCGCCCGTGAATCCGATAGGATCGTCGGGAGTGCGCCCTTGGAGCAACAAAAGCCATGTAATGTGACCAGGTAAAACAGGCGATATCTTATCTCGGCTACTGGCTGCGAACATCACAACAAACTATCGGCCGGCTGTGCGCACGAACTGTCCCGTAATTGCCTTTTTAGTTCGAAATTAATACAGGGATAAAATCTCTTCGGCGGGATGTTTATGTCGCCGTACGTGTTTTCACTTACGCCACCATCTGCATTTATCTACGCTCATCGGTTCGGGTCTTCACACTCAGCAAGTCCTAAGACAAAAACCAATTAGGTGTCCCAGTCAAAACCATCGACACTTTATGGAGCGTGGCAGCGATGAAGCCGTCTGCGTAGATCACGGACTATTTAACCTGGTGCCACCCTCCGCCGTCCCGTCCGATTTAAATGGGACGTAACGCCGTTTCTTCGTTCGTAATTAAACCGTTCGTCTGCTGCGCCCACGTAACGAACGTACAAGGAAGACGATTGATGCGCTGATTTATGACCGGTTAATAAATCGAAACTAACTGTACCGGTCACGTGGTGAATTGCAAATTGAGTTTCCGACTACGTTTTCGAAATTGGCTTCGGAGTGGCGCTTATTGGCCGTGCTCTTGTATCGGTAACGTCCATTGTAAGTAACATCACAATGGACAATGTGCAATCAAACGCAGTGTCTGGTGCGTTGCATTGAATCTAATTTCTTCGCCGTGCGGTTCATGGACAATGGACAAAGAGACGTTGCGACGACGACTTCTGGTCGGTGTCCATCCGAGCCTGGCTCACCAGACACATGGATACAACGGATTGCGCGCGCAAAAGCTTCTTCGGCGGACCAGAAGGTCTAACTAAGAGCTCTAACGGCCGTCGAGGAGGAGCACGAGATGTAAATCCAAAAATTGGACGGCTCAAGGTTAGGAAGTGTGTGGTGGATTTATAAATGTGTACGTGCACACGAAGAAGAAACAATTTAAATCGTCGATTGTTTGATCAAATACTCTTAGTTCCATCATGATAAAGAAAGCTGGACCGTTTCAAATGCTTCAAGCGACTTGACGAGACTATTAAAATCAAATTTATGTGATTTAGCCACACACCTAAAATGTTGGCACAAAGATTTATTTTTCAAACACTTGAGTAACAAAATTATTATGGCATTGAAAACTCATCACTTTCGCTTTAATACATTTCTAACTAGACAATGTATGGCAGCAAATTGTATTTAATCCTTATCCTTAATGGTTTGTTTGTCGAATCTTCCAAGTTGTCATTTCTTTGTTCCAAGTGAGTTTGTAAACAATTCAATTCCGGTACGATATGATTTATGTACGACACTACAATGGTCGCATCTCGCACATACTTAAACCTATAATCTTTTCAACTACAAAGCACGCAATTATGTTGATTGAAGATTATTTTAAAATTAAATTCTTCGGTGTAACTGAAAACGGGGAACTGGGTGTGGGAACTGCACCAATTAAAATAAAATCAATCAAACTGGATAAGCTTGCAACAATTTTGTTTTATCATAATTTTATAGGAAGTAGTTATAAAGTAATTATGTTAAAATAATGTATATTTAAATAAATGTCTCTTAAAAACTGTAATTAACTTTTTTAATCTTTGATAAGTTTTAAAAATTAGGTACTGTAGAAAGTAATTTACGTTTTTAACGTTTAATTTTAAAGTAACATAAAAACTTTCTTTAAAATTCAACAAAATAATCACCATTATATTATAATCAACAATTTTTTGCCAACAATTTACAACTAAATTTATGTCACGAGAAAATAATAAGGAAAGATCAACCTACTCTTCAGTATTAAATCGTTTATTTTGAAAAATGTTTACTGTCTATTGCCTGTCTTTGGGTAACTTTTTCATGAATTTGATCAAGTAGAAAGTGACACTGATGCTTTTACGTCTGGGTAGTTACTCAATATGTAGTCCATTTTAAAGTCATCAAACTCTTTCTTGGATTAAGACTTTTTTAAGTACTGTTCCATTCAGGTTTACCAGTATCAACCCGTCGTCCAGACTGATTTGATTTATCGTCACAACAATTAATAGGTTAAGGGTCATTTGCTTTGAGTGCAAAGACAGAATTGGCACTTATCGAAGGCATAATTTTGTCATTTTTACTGAATTTATATGGAATCAATTTGTCCAATTTTTTGATGAAATTCGTTGCAAGAAATAGGTTGACTCTTTCTAATGGTTGATTAATTGCAATATAAAAACACTTATTTCCAAACATGTTGCACGAGGTTTCTGTACTACATATTGCTTAATTTCTTCAGTGGTACAGATATCAGAATGTCCTCACATATTTTTTTTTTGTAGCGTTAAACTGATGAAATAAATTTAACCGAAATATAGTACTTTAACAGACAATTTTTAATCCATGATTATGATCCATATGATTATAATATAAAAAAAAAAACGTTTCAGATTTAGATTTTGCATTTTATATTCGTATGTTGAACAGTTATTCTTAAATTATTGTGGAGAAAATGATATATAAAAGTATTTATTTAAATTAAAGTACATTTTTTATTTGTCTTTTCATTATTTCTGTTTTAAATAATATTTTAAACGTATTTTTTTATTTTAATTTTCAAATTTATAATTAATAAATATTTTGACATATCATTCTTAAATCATTTTAGAAAAAATTACTCAAAAAAATATAGTTTTTTAATAAATTAGTGACATAATTTTTACGACAATAAAAATAATTAAAGACTTTTTATGATTGGATTTGAATTTTATATTTTATTAAATTATTAAATTATTATTATATACTTTTTTTTATTGATTAAATTTTAATTTTCGTTTATAATTTTGGTATATTTATATTATTTTAGAAAAAATATTAATAATTTAATATATCTGAAATAGATTAATAATATATGTATGTATGATTTATAATTTTTCTGGTAATAATAATAATTAAATAATATTTGTAAGTCATATGAATTTTTTGTTTTATTAAATGAGTTATACATTTAATTGATTTTTCACTGTAAATAATGTCATATATAATATTTAAAAATTTTTTATTTTTTATAGAGGTTGATTCAAAATTAAATTATAATTTCTATTTTATTTTTTATTGTTTCTATTGGTTGAATTTTAATCTACATATTTTTATTTTGTCATTTTTATATTAAATTAATAAAGTATAAATATCTAATGCATCTACATAAAAAAATATATCTTTTCAATAACTTCAATAGTTTAGATTTATAATTTTTTGACTATAATATTAATTAAATAATTTTTGTAACATCACATGAATTTTTTCTTCTTTTATTAAATAAATTATATATTTAATTTATTTTTCATTGTTAATAATGTCACTTTTTTTTAATTTTTTATAGAGGTTATTCTAAATTATTATATAAAACTCACTTTTGCAAAAAAATATAATTTATTGTGTTTATTTTGAAATTTAGCCCTCACATATATTTTTCGTATGTCATTTTTATATTGTTTAAAAATTGTTAATATCTAATGGATCAAAAATAATTTTTGAATAAATTAGTGTAGTGTGTTCATATGAATTTCTTTATCTTTCATATATTCTGTTGATGTCACTTTTAAATTATTTTATTTATCATATTATATATTTAATGTATTTTTTATTATTATATAAATAAAGCTACATTTAATTGATATAAATTAATATTTTTTTTTTTTCAAAATGTAATTCTTTTTATTAAATCTTTTAGTCATAATTAAAATTGACACTCACTTTTTCACATTTGTAATTTTATTTTACTAGAAAAAAAAAACAGGTAATAAAAAAACTGTGAAAAAAGTCGAATGTAACCAATTTTTTATTATTAAGCAAGGTTGTAATTAGAAAAATGACATTATTAAAATACCGTCCGTTGCGCAATTATCTGACCGGGTGTCGAAAGCGGTCCAACGAAATTTTTCGGAGTGCGTGAACCCCGCCGCGGCGGGCGGCTTTGGCGCGCGCTCCTCCCCGGCGTCGCTCTAGCCAGCTCTTTGGCGCTGCCGTACAACACGCCGCAACCGACCTCACCAACAAACAGTTGATGCCCGATCTCCTGCGGAACGAGTAGGCGGACCGGCAAAGTCCTGCCGCCAAAACACACTTCACTTACTTACTCACCGGTTGTGTGAGTGAAGAGGAGTCGATCAGTCGTCAGGTGTTTTTCGTGCGTATTGTCACTATACGTTGTGGTTTTCGTGATTGGATTGTTTGGGTGACTGGTGGTTTCGAAAGAGATTGTTTGGTGGTGACCGGCGTTTTGGTGCTGCAAAGCCGGTGAGTTTTGTGGGTGTTGCGAGTTGAGGAGGAAACTCTTCGTAGTGGCCGTAGCAGGTGTTGATAAAGGGACCTTAGGTCTCGACTAATTGTTTGAGAAGTATACTTCATTTTGTTTCAAATTTTTTACCCAAATGACATTTGAAAATATTCAAGAAATTCAATTTTTTTTTAATTAATTGTGTAAATACTTTTTTTGTGTCATATTTTTGACAAAATTTTAATTATTATTGCATATTGACAATTTTTTATATATTTTATATTTTTATAAATTGTAGCCATCTTAAATTATTTTAATCTCTTAATCGGATTGGAAATAATGAACAAAATTCTTTATATCGAAACAATTATAATTTTTTAATGAAATTTATACAATTTTGGAATTGACTGAAATATTTTATTTAATAAAATCTAAAATTTTTGTTTGACACAAAAATAATATAAAAATATATTTATTTATTCATTTATTTATTTGATATTAGTCAATTTTGCTTATTTTTATATGTATAATATTAACAAAGTTTCAATCAATTGCTTTTTTTATCAATTGTGAAAATATTAAATACTATTTTCTGTGCCACCACCATTTTTGGTATAAATTTTAATTGATTTTATTGTATATTAATTAATCTTCATATTTTTCCTAGATTTTATTTTAATTTGGATTTATTTGATTGGTCCAAATATTTTGAAATGTCTTTTTTTTTGTTGAATGTGTAGAGAAAAATATTTTTTATTTAAACAATTAATTTTACGAATATAAAATGAATACTGCAGAAACTCATTTTTTAATATTATTTAAGTTTAAAAATAAAAATGGAAATCGATTATAATATACAGTGTCGTCCATTTAAAAGCGAGACACCCCCATAAAATTTATATTTTTGTCCGGTTTTGACAAACTTTTCTTTTAATTGTAAAGCAAGTCAAAATGTCACGTTTTTTGGCCCAAAATTAAAACCTACAGAGTGATTATTAGGCATAAAAACTGAAGAAATCATACTAGCAATTTTTTATAGATAATCTAACTATACCACTAGATTAAGCACCTCCTGGGTATATATAAATTGCTTAGAAAAGTTAAAAATCACATACTTTTTATAAATTTATTTTTTTAATCAACTAGTACACCGAATAAACTGTCAAAAACACATATTTTGAATGTTACATTAATAATTAGATTTGCTAATATGATTTCTTTAATTTTCATGTCTAAAAAATTTTCCAGTAGGTTTTGATCTTGGGTCAAAAAAAGTGTAATTTTGTTTAAAAGTACATATTTTCATGCACTACAATTGCAAACAATAATCTAACAAAAAAAAAAACAAATTTTGAGGGTATCCTGTTATCAAATGGGCCACTCTGTATATTATTATAAAAATAATAAAAAAAATATGAATATATATTTATAATTAACATTATCTCAAATAAAAAAACTTATAAACATTATATTAATTACAATATGTCTGAAAATAATTTTAATTTTTTCATTAATTTAAAAAATTTTTAAATGTGTTTCATTTTTATCTAAACAGTTTCAACAAAAATAAAATATGTAATAATAATTATTTTAGTAAATTCTTTTGAGGTAATTATATGTAATAATTTTAATTAAAATTGTCTAATATCAAATTAACATACTTTTAAATTTATATTATGTTAATTAAAATAAAGCTGAAAATAATTTTAATTTGTTTATTTTCCTATTCTTTCATTTATTTTAAAAATATTTAATAATTTAAGTAGTTTTACTTACAAATATTACAAACATCATGTTTTCTTGTTAAATTAAAATTGTAATATTTGTTACATTTATGATCTAAACAAAAAGAAATTTACATTTTCGTAGATTTTAATATTAGAAATAGGAACAGAAATTATTAAAAATTTATATAAATAAGAAAATAAATTATTTAAACAACTGTTATTACAAATTAAACATTAAGTTTTAAATAGGGTACTAATATTTATTAAATAAAAGTTTATAATTTTATTTTATCATTATAAAAATTTACCATTTTTAGAATGAACGGTCCAAATGAGAAATATACTAAAATGATTTTGAATTTTAAAAATATGTAGATAATGAATGATTGTATGTCACTCTATTGTTTATGTATCTAAATATAACATAAAACTAAAAATAAAAAATTGCCACTTTATTAAAATGTTTTCAAAAGATCAAAAATCCAATATTTTCCCCTTCTACTCTTCAAAACCAGAATTCTAGAAAAAACAATTAAACCACCAATAGTTAAAATATACACAGCTTGCTTAGACGGTACAAGTCTTTCGTTCTTCTCTAACTGTAATGAACGTGAATATCTTTCTCTTTCACTCTTACAGGTACAAACGCAAAATGTTAATTTTGAATCGAATAAAGAATATTTTCGCATATTTTCGATTTATTTATAAAATTGTCGTTAAAAACAATTGTTCACGAACAAACACCCGTCACAGATATATATAAATTTTTACAAATAAAGTTAACTTTATTAATAATGTAAGTCAAATGTTATTATGTTAAGTGTAAAAAATACGCAAATTTTTAAATGACTGTAAATTGTCAAAAATTACACAAAATTTGAACAGTAACTCAATTATTTGTTTTACTACAGAAATGATTAGGTGGGATGTATAATTTACTCACCTTTATAACGGATATATTATTAATCATCGTGACTGTTTGTTGTGGACGCCGTTTTAAGTAAAATGACAAATACAAACGACCATTATAAAATTCATAGCTTACTTAGACGGTATAATTCTTTCGTCTTTATCTAACTCATATAAACATCTATGTCTTTCCTTGTTACTCTTGCGGAGACAAATGCAAAATGCGAATTTTGAATCGAATAGAGAGAATTTTAGGTTTAGTTACAAAATTCTCGTTAAAAACGATCACGAAAAATCGCCGAAAGTTGTCATAAATGCAAATTTAAAAATTAAAATATTTTCATTAAAATTTCTAATATAAAAAATATATCATAGTGTTAAATATTTTCATTAAAATTTCTAATATAAAAAATATAATATAGTGTTAATTATAATTTTTTTTCAATTATTTTAAAAATTTATATTTATAGTATAATATAGTATAATTATCCAAAATTAAAAAAATAAGTTATTTAAATTTAACTTTTAAAATTTGTCACATTAATGTTTAATGTGTTATAATAGTTATTTTGATATATTCTGTAGAGGTAATTAAGTATATACCATATTGTAATTTATTTCTATTCTTATTTCTAAAATTAATATACAGTATTAAAAAATCTTTGACTATAAAAATGTTTTAAATAGTAAAATGTGGTAAAAAAAACATTATTGTTACTAAAAAATGAATATGTTATGTTATTTCTGTATTTTGTACATTTTTCTGTAAACTGGTTTAATCCACAGATTTGAAGGAAATTGAATAATATTATAAATAAATGTACGAACTACTTGAGCATAACTCGGAAACTAAAAATGAATAATAATGCTTCTCACTACAAACCTTATCGAAATGTTTCTCTAACACTAATATCTTATATTTAGTCCCTCTTTTCTCTACTAAAATTCCAGAAAAGAAAATAAATTAAAATACATTTTTATATATATTTAATAGTCTTTAGGTAGGTAAATTTTAATTTTAAATCTAACTCTAGAACATATTGTTTTGGAAAAAGTAAATAAATAATAATATGCTATAAGGTGTCTTACATAGTACAACAACATATGTTCACATGTCATTATAATGATTATAATAAATGTATGTAGCTTGATTTTCTGGTGTTCTCAAAATTTAAGAATTAAAACAAAAACTCTACTTTGAGTTTAAATCCTTTTCCCCAAAAAATAACATTGTAAATATTTACATTCAAAATTTTTGTGGTTGCTGAAATTATGTTACCCTTATTTTATATTGTCACACACATAAATAAACAGTCGCATTTAGAAATAATTGCCCGGCTATAATTATTTTGTTCAATTTCCTGACCGCAACAGGCTCATCGTAGGGCGCAACCCCAATTTTTGCCGGGACTTCTCGACCTACCTCGGGTTTAATAACCAACAGACGCGGCCACAGGTGCCGCCGCCATCTCCGAAACACCTGGTGCAACGATACGTTACAGAACACACCAATTTAGAAAACGAAAGCTTCCGGAATACCGTTGTTTGGCCACTGGTCATGTTTCCCAGCTCCTAATGAACCTAATAATTCCAGTTCCCACATGTGCATTTTTTTTGGTACGCGTTGTTAAAATTCTGTTAGCGTTTTCTTGAACTGTTAGATGAAAATAGGAATATATTGTTACATATTAAGGGAACAGCTCGTGATGAATTCCGAACGACTTCTATAATAAAATGGCATTCGTACAAAACTAGAATCATAAATGGTGTAATTAGATTAATCCTGACCGATGCACTTACATAATAGTCGTTTTAATTTACCCCGGTTTAATAAAGTGTGTAACTCGTTTTGAAGACCACTTCTTGCTTGCCGGGTTCATTAAGGTGACTTGTCTACTTTTGCCGAGTTTTTAGTGTAATTACCTTACGTACACCACTTTAATACGGCCACCATTTTAATATTAAAGCCAACGTCCATTATCTACATTCCCATTTTCAATCTTTTTATGGTAAATTAAGTGCCGGTGTTATTTCAGCGGGGTTTTTAATTAAATGCAAGGATTAATAACATTTTTAGACGTGAACAGACTGGCAATTATCATTATGCGTATGTATATTAATTAATAAGTTCAGCAGAGCAAAAATAATGATGATAATTCAAACAAGCCACAATACGTGTTCAAACAACAATGGAGTTGAAGTTACATACAACATAGTTGTGTGTTTTCGTTTTTGGTGTAGCACGGTTTACTGACTCCAATCGACAAATTTAATTTAAAAAATTAATTGCTTTGGTGAAAAAAAATCTGGTACGCATAAAAAAAGTTTAACAATGGAGATTCATTCCAAAATACACTTCGAAAAGTCCATATTTTGGTGTGGATGTCGTTCAACCTGGAGGTTCACGCTCGACCATTAAATTACGGCTAAGAAAAAATGCGGCAATTGTATTATCACTGTAGTGACGTGAAAAAAATTGTCAGAATAACAAATCTCAGTCTGGCACGAATTTTGCCACCATCACGCAACTCGACCACAATCTAAAGGCACGTGCAAATGAAAAAGTTGGTTTTTTGACGTCCTAAGAAAAATGCATGCTCAAATACATTCACATTGGTGCCGAAGTTGGAACCGGATTTGAATCCGGTATCTGATGGATCCGGACTAGAACCCCTAAAGCGTTTTTATCTTTTACCAAATAGAGAATAATTGAGTTAAAAGGAATTAGTACCTCTTAAATTGGATTTTAAAATTTTCAGAGTAGCTCAAATCTAAATCACAGTGTTCTATGTTATATGGAAAATTCATTTACAAATACTTTGCGATTTTTTTATTAAAAATACATCTTTGTTCCAAAAGATAAATGTATTTTCATCTCTTTTTAGAAAAGTCTGTTTTAAATATAATTCCATCTTCAGAAGAACCCATACATTCCCTAGAAGGTTCAGTATGAACTCTCGTCGTTGCTCTTTTAGCCGAACCAAAATGGATAGTGATACTTCGTCAGAATTGTTACAAACTCTTCAAAATTCTGTCAACCTAAATGCTAGTCTGTTCTTTAAAATACACGAATTTACTACCGTCAGGGAATTACCAATATAGAACAAGCATACACTGGGAACAGTCTATAAAAATATAATAAACAACACTCACGTAAAAACCATAGAGGTGTAAATAATCAAGTAATTGGCCAAGGACTTCATTTGTTCCATAAGTCAAATGGATTTTCATCTCGTATTAGAAGATTCTGTTTTAAATATAATTCCATCTTCAGAGGAATCCATACATTCCTTAGAAGGTTCATAGTGAACTTACATCGTTGCTCTTTTAGCAGAAGCATCTCCTAAACCAAAGTGGAAGGTGATACTTTGTCAGAATTATTATTATTAGTTTTACAAACTTCTTGAAATTCGGCCAACCAGATTATTAGTCTGTTCTTCAAAATACATGAATTTACTACCGTCGGGGAATTACCGATATGGAACAAGCGTGGCACATACATATACACTGAGAACGGTCTATAAAAATATAATAAACGACACTCACGTAATAACCATAGAGGTGTAAATAATCAAATAATTGGCCAAGGTCTTCATTTGTTCCATAAGTCAAATGGATTTTCATCTCGTATTAGAATATTCTGTTTTAAATATAATTCCATCTTCAGAGGAATCCGTACATTCCCTAGAAGGTTCAGAATGGACTTACATCATTGTTCTTTTAGCAGAAGCATCTTCTAAACCAAAGTGGATGGTGATACTTTGTCTGAATTATTATTATTAGTGTTACAAACTTTTTGAAATTCAGCCAACCAGAGTATTAGTCTGTTCTTCAAAATACACGAATTTATTACCGTCGGGGAATTACCAATATAGAACAAGCGTGGCACATTCATATACACTGAGAACGGTCTATAAAAATTTAATAAACGACACACCCGTAAAAACCATAGAGGTGTAAATAACCAAGTAATTGGCCAAAGTCTTCATTTGTTCCATAAATCAAATACATTCCCTAAAGGGTTCATAATGAACTTACATTGTTGCTCTTTTAGCAGAAGCATCTTCTAAACCAAAGTGGGTGGTGATACTTAGTCAGAATTATTATTATTAGTGTTACAAACTTCTTGAAATTCTGCCAACCAGAGTATTAGTCTGTTTTTCAAAATACACGAATTTACTACCGTCGGGGAATTATCGATATAGAATAAGCCTGGCACATTCATATACACTGAGAACGGTCGATAAAAATATAAGAAACGACACTCACGTAATAACCATAGAGATGTAAATAATCAAGTAATTGGCCAAGGTCTTCATTTGTTCCATAAGTCAAATGGATTTTCATCTGGTATTAGAAGATTCTGTTTTAAATACAATTCCACCTTCAGAGGACTCCATACATTCCCTAGAAGGTTCAGAATGAACTTACATCGTTGCTTTTTTAGCAGAAGCATCTTCTAAACCAAAGTGGAAGGTGATACTTTGTCAGAATTATTATTATTAGTGTTACAAACTTCTTGAAATTCTGCCAACCAGATTATTAGTCTGTTCTTCAAAATACATGAATTTACTACCGTCGGGGAATTACCGATATGGAACAAGCGTGGCACATACATATACACTGAGAACGGTCTATAAAAATATGATAAACGACACTCACGTAATAACCATAGAGGTGTAAATAATCAAATAATTGGCCAAAGTCTTCATTTGTTCCATAAATCAAATACATTCCCTAAAGGGTTCATAATGAACTTACATTGTTGCTCTTTTAGCAGAAGCATCTTCTAAACCAAAGTGGGTGGTGATACTTAGTCAGAATTATTATTATTAGTGTTACAAACTTCTTGAAATTCTGCCAACCAGAGTATTAGTCTGTTTTTCAAAATACACGAATTTACTACCGTCGGGGAATTATCGATATAGAATAAGCCTGGCACATTCATATACACTGAGAACGGTCGATAAAAATATAAGGAACGACACTCACGTAATAATCATAGAGATGTAAATAATCAAGTAATTGGCCAAGGTCTTCATTTGTTCCATAAGTCAAATGGATTTTCATCTGGTATTAGAAGATTCTGTTTTAAATACAATTCCATCTTCAGAGGACTCCATACATTCCCTAGAAGGTTCAGAATAAACTTACATCGTTGCTTTTTTAGCAGAAGCATCTTCTAAACCAAAGTGGAAGGTGATACTTTGTCAGAAATATTATTATTAGTATTACAAACTTCTTGAAATTTAGCCAACCAGAGTATTAGTCTGTTTTTCAAAATACATGAATTTACTACCGTCGGGGAATTATCGATATAGAATAAGCGTGGCACATTCATATACACTGAGAACGGTCTATAAAAATATAATAAACGACACTCACGTAATAACCTTAGAGGTGTAAATAATCAAGTAATTGGCCAAGGACTTCATTTGTTCCATAAGCCAAATGGATTTTCATCTGGTATTAGAAGATTCTGTTTTAAATACAATTCCACCTTCAGAGGACTCCATACATTCCCTAGAAGGTTCAGAATGAACTTACATCGTTGCTTTTTTAGCAGAAGCATCTTCTAAACCAAAGTGGAAGGTGATACTTTGTCAGAATTATTATTATTAGTGTTACAAACTTCTTGAAATTCTGCCAACCAGATTATTAGTCTGTTCTTCAAAATACATGAATTTACTACCGTCGGGGAATTACCGATATGGAACAAGCGTGGCACATACATATACACTGAGAACGGTCTATAAAAATATGATAAACGACACTTACGTAATAACCATAGAGGTGTAAATAATCAAATAATTGGCCAAAGTCTTCATTTGTTCCATAAATCAAATACATTCCCTAAAGGGTTCATAATGAACTTACATTGTTGCTCTTTTAGCAGAAGCATCTTCTAAACCAAAGTGGAAGGTGATACTTTGTCAGAATTATTATTATTAGTGTTACAAACTTCTTGAAATTCTGCCAACCAGATTATTAGTCTGTTCTTCAAAATACATGAATTTACTACCGTCGGGGAATTACCGATATGGAACAAGCGTGGCACATACATATACACTGAGAACGGTCTATAAAAATATGATAAACGACACTCACGTAATAACCATAGAGGTGTAAATAATCAAATAATTCACCAAGGTCTTCATTTGTTCCATAAGTCAAATGGATTTTCATCTCGTATTAGAAGATTCTGTTTTAAATATAATTCCATCTTCAGAGGAATCCATACATTCCCTAGAAGGTTCATAATGAATTTACATCGTTGCTTTTTTAGCAGAAGCATCTTCTAAACCAAAGTGGAAGGTGATACTTTGTCAGAATTATTATTATTAGTGTTACAAACTTTTTGAAATTCTGCCAACCAGATTATTAGTCTGTTCTTCAAAATACATGAATTTACTACCGTCGGGGAATTACCGATATGGAACAAGCGTGGCACATACATATACACTGAGAACGGTCTATAAAAATATGATAAACGACACTCACGTAATAACCATAGAGGTGTAAATAATCAAATAATTGGCCAAGGACTTCATTTGTTCCATAAGTCAAATGGATTTTCATCACGTATTAGAAGATTCTGTTTTAAATATAATTCCATTTTCAGAGGAATCCATACATTCCCTAGAAGGTTCATAATGAACTTACATCGTTGCCCTTTTAGCAGAAGCATCTTCTAAACCAAAGTGGAAGGTGATACTTTATCAGAATTATTATTATTAGTGTTACAAACTTCTTGAAATTCTGCCAACCAGATTATTAGTCTGTTCTTCAAAATACATGAATTTATTACTAAATTTTAAAATTTAGTATTTAAATTTTTAAAATTTTAATAAAGTTTTAATAATTAAATTTTTAAAATTTAGTTTTAAATTTTTAAAATTTTAAATTTAAAGTTTTAAAAATTAAATTTTTAAAATTTATTATTTAAATTTTTAAAACTTTAAATTTAAAGTTTTAATAATTAAATATTTAAAATTTAGTATTTAAATTTTTAAATTTTAAAATTACCGATATAGAACAAGCTTCACACACTCATACACCGAGAACCGTCAATAAAAATATTATAAATGACACCCACGTAACAATCATACAGGTGTAAATAATCAATAATTGCCCATATATATATTTATTATTTTACTCGTCAGGATCCGGTTCGGAACCCAGCCTCACCAAGAAATGGATTCAGCGACTTCGCCAGTATAAACGTCTCCACTGTTAAAACAAACGCCTCATCACTTGATCGATCTAAAACAATTATTCACTCTTGAAATTGTACTGTCATTGTTGTGACACAATTGATGGTTCCATTAAATCAGATCTCACCGTTCCATCAAATTGAACGCATTCCCAACCGAGGTGACGGCGCATTTCTCACCTTCCAAAGCACATTATCGTCGCTCCCCCGTCGTCGAAATCCGCACACCCAAAGACAAACGTCTACACGCGAACATCTCTGAAAAAAGGGTCCGTCGGCGGTTTGTGCACGTGCGTATGCCATGCGAACGTCTTGGGGAACACGTGGGGGACATATCCGTCCCACCGACAGCTCAATCCACCGTGGCATTGCCATGATGGCTATACACTCGGCAAATCGCACGCAGCTGTTGTTTTCTGCTCCGTACCATTTATACCGGACGAAAAGAACACAATAACTAAACGTGGATGTCGATTGTCGACCCCCCGGGGAACGTATGTACGAAATGTGTCTTTGCACTGTGCAGAACAGGATTTTTTCTGTCTACAATCTATGATCTGACCGACCGGTAACCTCGGGCGTGAATCGGCTCAATTACACATCATTACTTTGTAAAAGTGGCTGAGTAGTAAGTAGGATAATTATTAAATCTGAATAATATGAATACAAATTACCATATTTAGCACTTGTCGACGATAAATATGAGGGGAAAAAACCTGACTGGGCTAAATCCTGAAACGCCAAGATGCTATCTACTATCTGAAGCCATCTCGTAGTTGGCTGGATCTATCAATTTATTGGCACGTATAAAAAGTACGTGACGATACGAATCGCGTTCTCCAATCCACTAATCCAATTAAAGCGTTAATGTATTATTCATAATCAACCGGAACGAAAACTGATCTGTAACAAGTGCGTCTTTGTCTCGCCAAGGGTGAATTTATGTGCGAAACGCGTGTCGACATCGTTATTTTTTTTCGTCGCCAATCGTCACCCCACACTTCTTACAAGTTGGGGTCGCACTCCAATAATCTAATCTTTCAATAATACTGCAATAAAAGGGGCCCCTGGATTATTCGATTATTGCTTGATTTCCAGCGTGCCGTTCACATATGACGGGTTTCGATGGCAAAAATGAAATTCGATTACCGATGTCGGGACGCGATGTCCTCTACTTGTGATTAAGTTTGTCGGGTAATCGTTGCTGCAGTGTGGAGGGTTTCTCTTACAAATTTTATTTCATACACTCTGCTAGATTGATGATTTACGGCCAATTATCATTTGGTGGAATATAAAATACATTAGAATTAAGAGTAATATGCAAAAATCATTCTATTTTTTTCTAGTTTACAAATTACACATTTTTAAGAACTTTTTTTATTTTATTTCCTAAAGCTCTTCAGGTTTTTTTAAATTTTTTAAATATTAAAATAATTATATAAATTATTACAATTTTCTAATAATAATACTTTAGTTTGGATATAAAAATATTTATTTTATTTTTTTATAGTATTACAGTTATCAGAAAATAAAGACTTCAGAATTAAAATTTATTATTATAATATGTATCCATTTTAAGAATTTGCTAATATTTTTATATTTTTGACTAAATCTTTGAATATAAAATAGAAAACTTTATAATTATAATAAATCTATTTGATAATATAGTCTTTAAATTTTAAATAAATTATTGTATAATTTATTGTAATATTTTAAAAATATTTTTGATTATTTTAGTATTAATTTCGACATTTGCATTTTTTATAATTTAATTTTTTTTTATCTTTTAAGGGATAATATAATATAAATTATTGAAACTATGTAAAAAAAATAGTGTGGGTATAAAAGGGACATTTGGTTTCTTAATGTTTTAATTATTAATTATGTCATAAAAATTTTGGATATTAATATTTTGTTTTATTTAATCCCAAAATTTATTATATAGCGAAACAAATTTTTATACTGTTGTAATCTTTTAAAAACTTTTTTGAGTATTTTAGAGTGGGTATAAAAAGAATTGACCATACTTTTTTATATTTTAAAGTATATTTTTATTATAATTATAATTTTTTAAAAACTTGAATATTTTAATATTCAGTTAATTATTAATTAATTTAAAAGTTTTTGATATCTTTTTTTTATTTTAAACTTTTTTAAGTATCATGGGTATAATAAAAGTAGACATTACTTTTTTATATTTTAAAAGAAATTTTTATAATTATTATACTTTTTAAAAAACTTTTGAATGTTTTTAATTTTTTAATGTTTTATTAATAATTATGTCAAGTTTTTAATAATATATCTTGTTTTTTAATCCTAAAATTTGTTAATGAAACAAATTTTTATAGAAAATAGAAATTGTTCTAATCTTTCAAAAATTTTTTTGAATATCTTAGTGGGGATATAAAAAAACGACATGACTTTCTTATATTTTAAATATTTTTTAACAATTAATACATTTTTTTTTAAACTTTCTGGAATATTTTTTATTTTTTAATATTTAATTACTTTTTAATTATGTCATAAAAGTTTTAGATAATACTTTTTTACTTAATCCTAAAATTTATATATACTGAAACAAATATTTAATAAATTGTTGTAATATTAAAAAAAAATTTCAAGTATCAAGTGTGGGAATAAAAAAAAATAAATCGACATAATTTTTTTATATTTTTAAAGAAATCTTTGTAATAATTATTATAATTTTTTAAAATCTCTTTTGAATATTTTTAATTTTGAATAATTAATTAATTATTATGTCATAAAAGTTTTGGATAATAATTTCTTGTTTAATTTATTATATACTGAAATACTTTTTATATAAATTGATGTAATATTTAAGAAATATTTTTATTTTAGGGTGGGTATAATAAAATCGACATTACTTATTTATATTTATGTATAAAATAAATTTTGTATTTTTGCAGCAACTGTAATTGAAAATACATGATTAAATAATATTCAGTTACTAAATCCTTTTATACAAATTTAAGTCAAATATTTTTAATTTATTAATTTTTTTTTTTTATTCATAAATCATGATTTAAAATATTGATAAAACCTAAAAACCATTTTCCTCTAAATTAACAAATATATTTAAGATTAACATGATACTTAATCATAATTTATTATTATTTAAATTTTAGAAATTTAGATAAAATCATATTCTAATCAAACTGTTTTTATGTATATTGATAAATCAAAAAAAAAAAAAAAATCAGAATAACAATATTTCCCTATTTAGGTTTTAAATATATATCAGGTCAAACCATAAACTCCAGAAATGACATAATTACCATAATTTAACCCGAAACGTTTATAATCTCTAAACGAAAACGGCTGTGGCCCAACCCCATAACAATATTTCACAACCTAGTCCCAAACTCGCGTCGAGATAAATTCGAGGACCGAATAAAAAAAACTAAGTCGAGCTTTGTGCACCACAAACAGAGCCCCGTCTATTATCCACCGGTCCCTGTTAAAATCGTATAAAGCAAACGTTTCGCCCCGCAGTTCCTAATTTAAGTGACTGCGTTCCCCCGGTTTCGTTTTTACGCGTTGCATTCACCTCGAGATGTGTCACTTCGTTCCGCCTGTTTGCGAATTGTTTTCTCTGGCCTTTCATCTCCCGCAGCTGCACATCCAGCGTCTCCATTACTATTTAGTTTGCTCCGTTTGAAACTTTACGTGTCTATTTTAAAGACGTTATTTATCGTCTTCTAATGGAAAAAAAGACAATCGGAAACCATAATTAACTGCAATAATGCACAATCGGTAAATTACAAGCCAATTGATCTGGAGATGAAGATTTACCGATCACGGTCTCCCAGTTATGATTTATTGTTGCCATTGTTCCGCTTGATTTTCTAGTTACCGATCTTATTGTGTTTTGTGCCTCGTAACCAAATGCTGATATGGTGATTTTGAGGTGCACTTGTGCACACGTACGCGGCGAAAGCTTCGCCCATCTTTGGCGACAGTCGAAGACGTAATAAATAAAAATCCGCCGATGCACATAAATCTGTAAAACACGTAAGAAATCGTGTGGCGGCCGATTAAATAATCCCGGATAATGTTAATTACCGTTGGACGCAGTTAATCTGTTACGTGGGGCATTAATTAAACGCAAAACGGCGCACTGGGAGAGAATTCGTTTTCCGAGTCGTGTTCAATGGCTAATTGAATCTGTCAATTGCCCGATATCGGACCCACCCGGGAGAATATTAATTCGCACCGCCTCGTTCTTTGTTTCCTTCCGTGCTTGACTTTGAGGTAAACATGCGGAGATGCCAACATTCATAAGCCTCGTCGTTATGATGAGGCGGCGTTTAATGTGGTGAAGTCGCGAAGCGGGAATTGAAGATGGGACCTTTCTTCAATTGCATAAGGCGGCATGGAAACGTGCCTGGGTTCTATTACTGGTGATGGTATCTGTTCAACAAACGAGGCGTGCGATAAACTGTAAGAATACCCATAGTTAGCATCCCGTAACACGTTTATAATGTCGCAGCGAGTCGATAAAATCTCTTGTAATTGTTCGAATAATACTGGGAATTTTTATCATTTGTCTGGGTAAGGAAGCCCCTTCAAATGTCGTCCTTGCGACATGGGAAATAATCACATTTGGTGATGTTTTAAAATGTTCTCTTACTTTTTGGTAGACGATTATGAAAGTGTACACCATAATGGTTTTAATTGCGATGGACCCTCGCTAAAATCGAGAAGCTTTTACCTTCGGCGATGGCTGAAACATGTTTATGTATAATAAAACTTTACGTTGCCTTTATTAACTGAGACTGTCAGAATTTTATAGTCGATTAGACGAAATGCTAGCGCTCTACAGTGACATTATGAAAGGCGGTTATGAGACCATAACAGAAACCTTTTATTTTTATCAATAAAACCGCACGTTCATTTCACCAGATAATAGAGTGAAAATATAAACTCCATTCATCACACAAACAGCAATAAATGCATTTCATTACTAAGTAGAAGATTTGGTAAATGTGTTTTAAGTGGATATATTTTCAGTTTCGTAACATACACCTAAAGTGTTTCAAAGAGGAGCACAATAATGGATTAAGTAAATGTTTCAATTAAAATATAGTAACCAAATTGTCAGTGATTGTAAATATCATGGATACTTAATCATAAATATCTTAATATTAATATCTAACTAATATAATCTTGTCAAAATACTTAAAATTTTAATAACATTTCAATTTAATAAAATAGTTATGCCTAACATGTTTAAAATAACTCAATAAGTTTGATATTTATTTTAATATAAATATTAAGATAAATAACTCAATATATAACACCAATTGCGATCACATTTATTTCTATATAAATATCACTATATGTATTATATAAACCACTTTAATGTTACGAACTCGATGTATATGTATGTGATATTTCGCAACTTTTCTTATTTATTTTGATATAAATATTAATGTATATATTTCTGTAATTTAATAAAAGAACTACCAACCCCATTTTTCTTGATTATTTGTTTATTTTGATGTAAATATTAATGTATAAACTTCTGTTACCAATTTAATAAAACATGTATGAAAATTTTGCTAATCCCATAAAAACTGATAAGTATATCAAGTTATCAGTTTTTAATATATTTTTATTTTTATATAAATATCACTGTGTACGTTTTTGTATTGATTTTTAATGTTTATTTGAGGTATTGAATAGAAAAAAAATAAATAATATTTTTATTTTATTTTTTTTCTCTTAAAAAGTTTTTCATGGCCAATTTGTTTATAAATATTTATCTGCTTAATTAGTAATCATTAAGAAAATATTTTTCCTCTATTAGTTTATTTATTTAAAATAATTTTGTTGAATGAACATTCCATAGCAACAAATACGTAACTATAGTAATAAATATTGATGTTAGTGTTGTTTGAGTAGTAATGAATAAATGAGTTTAACCAAACTGTTAGTAATTATTTGCTACCGCCAAGCATAGATATCTTAACAAATTTTTTGTTGTTATTTTTTTATTACTGAATAATAATGAAATTTTTTTACAAATATAAATATCTAATTATATGAAGAATATTTGCTAAAAAAATTAATAATTATAAATTGTAGAAAAGAAATCTCCAAATCTGAATTAAACAATCATAAAAATTATCGAATAGTTAAAAGTCCAAATCAATCAATAATGATGATGTAAAAACATTTAATACATATATTATTTTTAAAGAAATATACCGAATTTCATGAATTGTTATGTTTACTTGGAGTATTGAATAGAAAAAAATAAATATTTTTATCTCTATTTTCTACTTTTTAAAAGTATTTCAGTCCAATTTGATTATAAATTTTTATCTCCTTAATTATTAATCATTTCAGAAGATATTTGTCCTTTATTAGTTATTTAAAACTATTTTTTGTTGTTATATTTTATTTTATACTAAAAAATAATGTAATTTTACAGATATAAATATCTAATAATATGAAGAATATTTGCCAAAAATAATAATAATCATAAATTGTAGAAAAGAAATCTTCAAATCGAAACGGGACAATCATATAAATTGTCAAATAGATAAAAGTTCAAATCAATCAATAATGATAATGTAAAGAAAGACATTTAATACATATATATTTTTAAGAACGTAGAGAAAAAAAGAAAATATTTTAATATAACAAATTTTATGATTTTTTTGTTTACTTGGAGTATTTAATAGAATAAAAGTTGTTGGATGGACTAAAGTTACGAAAATCAATAATACATACATATTTTTTAAAATGTTGAAAAAAGAATCTTTTTAATTTAAAATATATATCGAAATTGGATCATTTTTTGTTTAGTTAGTTTTTGAAAACGGAAAACAAAATAATTGAAAATTATTATTTTTTTAAATTAAAATACACTAAATTGAATCTTTTAATTTTAAAAGAAATATACTATATTTCATGAATTGTTATATTTAGTTGGAGTATTGAATAGAAAAAAATAAAAATTTATATCTTTGTTTTCAATCCAATTCAGTCCAATTTGAGGATCTCGATGTATATGTACGTAATATTTCACGACTTTTTATATTTATTTTGATATAAATATTAATGTATATATTTCTGTAAGTAATTTAATAAAACAACTAACAACCCCATTAAAGTTGATAATTTGATGTATATGAACTATAATGATTTTTGTTTATTGTTTTTTTGATTATTTGTTTATTTTGATGAAAATATTAATGTATAAACTTTTGTTACCAATTTAATAAAACAAGTATGAAAATTTTGCTAATTCCATAAAAACTGATAACTTGATATATATCATATTTTAATATATTTATTTTTATATAAATATCACAATTTTTGTTTCGGATTTAATATAATAACAAATAGAATTCTGGAAAAGCCCTAACTCGGTGTATAAAAATTAATGTATACATTTCTGTAAGTATATTTCTGTTATTAATTTAATAAAACAGATATGAACTTTTTGCTGATTCCCTTTAAAGTGGATAACTTCATAGATACTTATTTTTATATAAATATCACGAAGTTAATTTCTGTTTCTAATTTAATATTATAGAAACTAGTACCTTTGGTAAACCCTTTTAAAATTGATAACATGACATATATCTCGAATTTTTGTATTTATTTCCATATATGTATATCAAATCCCGTAAATTTTTAGAAATTTTTTGTTTATTTGAATATTAATAGCGTATTTTCTTTTGCAGGTAAGCTTTTGTATTTCTCTTTCATTCTGTCGGTAAGTTTTTCACGTACACAGATAATTCCAGCTTTATTAAAAAAAACCTCTTTTGAACGGTATTTTCCATTTATAAACCAACAAAAAAATGTATGTGTTAGCACACACACATAAACAGACACAATAGTGACGTCGCCTTTTAATTCCCCGCTCTCGAAAATCCGACATCGGAACATGTTTATTTTGTAAACTTCCCCCATAAACCGTACGCCCGTTGTGCCATTTTCGGATTCCGCGCGTATGCAACCGATCCCGAAGATAAAAGTTTCGCCCGGTCGTGTGTTATTAAAAGAGCTTAGTTGACTGCAACCGACCAGAAAGGCCCGCGATTAGTTCCGTACGGCCCTCCGGAGTGAATGCCGAACTTCGCTGGTGCAGTCTGGCCTCATATTTTACTTACTTATTTTAGGGGGTATTAGTTACTGACAACGCTAATCCGCCGGGATATTATTTAAGTAGCCGTGTGTAGAAGTATTGCAGAGGTTCGGTCTGGAATTGGTTTCGTTCGAATTAACCATCACCGTCGACCTTAAAAACAACCGTTCCCAGGAACGCAGTCGATCGAACAGATGACTCGAAAAACCAATTTAGGAATACTGTTAATTAATTCGTTGTGCACGCTTTCCGGTTGACGTTGTTGGATTGACGCTAAATTGATTTGTCAAGTGTACCGACGAATTACCAAGTGCCTACTTTCGACGGCGGCGCCGTCAAAACGACGACGACAGGACGGACGCCCCCTTAATTATACAATCCCGATCGCTAATTGCCCAATACGGTTTCGCACTAATCAATAGACTAAATAGATTAGGACATGGCCAAATTGCTTTGGATTTGATTCCGGAACGTTCAAACGATGCCATAGAAACGTACGCAACATATAATTGGTGGTTCGAATGAAACGTTCCACGTCAAATCGGTTTTGGAATATTGTAATTGAACATTTATGTGTCTTGTATCTGCCTGGAAATTTTTGATATCACTTTAATATGACTTTAATTTATATTTCACCATAAATTTAAAGGGAATACAAGGTACCTAACAATATGAAGAATATTTGCCAAAATTAATTATCAATTGAGAATAAATCTCTAAATCTGATCAAATCAATTATATAAATTGTTGAATTAATAAAAATTAAGAAAATCAGTCGAAACTGATAAAGTAAAACGAAACGTTGAAAAAAATCAAAATATTTGAAAAATTCGATCATTTAATTTAATTGGAATATACTAAAATTGATGATCTTTTTGTTCACGTGCAGTAAATAAAAATAAATATTTTTATCTTTCATTTCTACTCTTTAAAAATTTTTCAAGTTCAGTCAGATTATAAAGGTTTATCTCATTAGATATTAAACATTAAGAAAATATGAACTTAACAATCATAAAAAATGTTGAATAGATAAAAATTAAAGAAATCAATTAATAATAATAAAGTAAAAACATTTAAAACATAATATAGTTTTGAAAACATTGTAACAAATTTGAAATACATTTTTTAATTAAAACAAATATATGTGTACCAAATAGGATCATTTAATTTTATAAGAAATGTTTTAATGTTTATTTGAGGTATTGAATAGAAAAATAATTATATATCTTAATTGCTTACCTCTTAAAAATTTTTCATGTCCAGTTTGATTATAAATATTTATATCCTTTATTATTAATCATTAAGAAACTATTTGTCCTCTATTAGTCTATTTATTTATGAAAAATAATGTGTTTTTTTTACAAATATCTAATCTAATAATATGAAGAATATTTGCTAAAAATAATTAATACTTATAAATTATAGAAAAAAAATCTCCAAATCTGAACGAAACTGTCATAAAAATTATCGAATAGTTAAAAGTTCAAAACAATCTACAATGATAATGTAAAAATATTTAATACATATATATTTTTTTTTGAAAACATTAAAAGATAAACAAAATTATTGAAAATTATTATTTTTTTAAATTAAAATATTACACTAAATTGGATCTTTGAATTTTAAAAGAAATATACCAAATTTCATGAATTGTTATGTTTACTTGAAGTATTGAATAGTAAAAAATAAATATTTTTGTCTTTATTTTCTACCCTTTAAAAGTCCAATTTGATTATAAATATTTATCTCTTTAATTATTAATCATTAAGAAAATATTTTTCCTTTATGAGTTATTTAAAACTATTTTTTTTGTTAATTTTTAATGCTAATACATATTTTTTACAAATATAAATATCTAGTAATATGAAGAATATTTGCTAAAATAATAATAATCATAAATTGTAGAATAGAAATCTTCAAATCGAAACGAAACAATCATAAAAATTCAAATCAATCAATAATGATAATGTAAAGAAAGACATTTAATATATATATATATATATATATATATATATATAACTTTAAAAACGTTGAAAAAATATTCTTTTTAAGTTAAAATATATAACTAAATTGCATAATTTTTTTGTTTAGATTAAAATAATTTATAAACCATTAGATTACAAAAATTAATAAAATAAATTTTCATTCCAGACTGAAGCTGGCTTTTATTTTTTACAAGTGCAGACTAATTACAAATATTTATTTATTTTCCTATTTTTTTTTTTAATTTAAAAATTAATTTAGTTTAAATTAATTGAAAAATTACTATGTCAAAACAAATAGCAAAGTAATTTTGCATTTCAGGCTGAAATTGGCATTTATTTTTTTCACACTTATAAAAATACTAATTAAATACGCAATTTTTTCTTAAAATGTGTATATCAATAGGATAAAAGATTGTTGGAAATATTAATAGATGATTGAACGTTAATATTAAGACACTTCTGTCACTCATCAGACTCATTTTATTTTCTATTTATACATTTCTATAGATACAATATTAATTACATGTATACAGAGTGCACGAATTGTCTCCATTCCTCACAAAGATATCCATTTTGGATAGAAAATTTAAAGTTTATCATATTTTTTTAAAAATATTTCAGAACTGAAAAACATATTTTTAGGAACACTTGATTTTTTTTAATTACCGTCTTTTTCAAGGTACAGAAAATAATAGAAATTTGAAAATATATTAATTTTAATATAATAAAATGTAATATAATATTAATAATATTTCTCATTTACCATTTTTAATTAAAAATTGTCCAGTGTATCGTAAACTTTAATCCTCTTTAATATTTAAACATATCCTGTTTAAATTATATTCACTCAACAATAATTCACTAAATTCCAACGTTTATTAAAAAATTTAGCTTCAAAAAATTCACATGTCGCATTACATCGTGAAAAATTTAAATTTAAATTGAGTGAAATATATAATCCGGGGCTTAGTAAAATGAAACTTTACTACATGTTTATAAATGTGACTCCTGATAATGGACAGCTGTCACGAACACCCATATTCCGGTTATCGCATAGATGCACATTGCAATTGGCAACTCTAAACAATTTAGCGTCGGTTTGCCTTTGAATCATAAACTAAAAAGTCGCTTTATATAAGTTTCTTTATACCGGCCGTAAAATTTTATAGTTGAAAGCGTCCCCGACCATTTATTATTTAGCACGTTCAGGAAATAAGAGACACATCTATAACTTAACCGAGTCCATAATGTAACACTTAATATAAATAGTACAACATTGTTCCTGCTGCACAATGCTCCACAATAAGCTTGTTGAATATTGTGTTTATGTGTGTTGCAGGCACCGTAAGAATTGAATGGGGGCTTATATGTATTTATATCGAACAATGCATCGCAAAATACACCATCCACAATCGTACATACAGTGGTAGCCAGAGAAATATTAACATCCTAATGTTAATTCGATGCAATCAAAATATATAAAATAATTACACTAAATTTTTACTACCATTGTCCATTTTGTACCTAACATTGTATGTAATTTCTACTTAATCTAAATGTTAAAGAAAATAAATGAGAAATATGGCTGCCCACAGAAATAGCGCACATTTATAAAATTTATATTTGTTAAATAAACGTATATTTGTTATGTAAACGATGTGACAAAGATTTAATGAAATATCGGCAATAGTAGTCTGAAATTAAATTTTACGACTCTTCAATTAGTAACCAGTTATCGTTGGCAAATGGTTCCATTACCTCTCTTCATGGTTTCTATATACAAAACGGTCCATCTTACTAATAATTTTTCCATGGCATGGAAAGGAACCCTAAATCAAAACTCTTCTTTATCGCGTTTCTGTTTTTATAGTGTTTCTGGGAATACAATCAGATCCTAATTAATCTCTTAAATCTACATTAATTACTCCAAAATTCTAGAGGATAAATAATATATTTTTTTTATAAAATTTAGCCTAGTTCTAATATTCTTTTTTGATACCAATTGTTTCGTTACTGAAATATATCCTTTTAAGTCAAGTTTATTCAGTCGATGTCTGATTGTTCTACTATAGACACACTGATATTTTATAACTTAATTGTCAAGAAGACAAGAAAGAAGATTTCCTAACTTATCTGTCAATAAAAGAATATAATATTGAAGTATATTTTTTTATGTTGACATAACAGAATTTATAAGTCTTATAAATTTTATTAAATTAATATTGAAATATAATTTTTATTTCGACATTTTACAATTTATAAAATGTATAAAATACACAAAATTTCTCAACTATGTATATATTTCATATAAAGTAATATATGATATATATGAAATATATATATATATATATATATATATATATATATATATATTATATATAAGTATATAAAATATATGAACTACATGAAATATAGGAAATATGTGAAGTATATGAAATGTAAGAAATATATGAAATACATGAAATATAAGAAATATATGAAGTATATGAAATATATGAGATATATAAAATGAATGAAGTATATAAAATATATGAAGTATATGAAATATAAGAAATATATGAAGTATATAAAGTATATGAAATATATGAAGTATATGAAATATATGAAATATAAGAAATATAAGAAATATATGAAATATATGAGATGTGAAATATATGAAATATATGAAATATATGAAATATATGAAATATATGAAATATATGAAATATATGAAATATATGAAATATATGAAATATATGAAATATATGAAATATATGAAATATGTGAAATATATGAAATTATGAAATATATGAAATATATGAAATATATGAAATATATGAGATATATGAGATATATGAAATATATGAGATATATGAGATATATGAGATGTATGAGATGTATGAGATGTATGAAATATATGAGATATATGAAATATATGAAATATATGAAATATATGAAATATATGAAATATATGAAATATATGAAATATATGAAATATATGAAATATATGAAATATATGAAATATATGAAATATATGAAATATATGAAATATATGAAATATATGAAATATATGAAATATATGAAATATATGAAATATATGAAATATATGAAATATATGAAATATATGAAATATATGAAATATATGAAATATATGAAATATGTGAAATATATGAAATATGTGAAATATATGAGATATATGAGATATATGAAATATATGAGATATATGAGATATATGAGATGTATGAGATGTATGAGATGTATGAAATATATGAGATATATGAAATATATGAAATATATGAAATATATGAAATATGTGAAATATATGAAATTATGAAATATATGAAATATATGAAATATATGAGATATATGAGATATATGAGATGTATGAGATGTATGAGATGTATGAAATATATGAGATATATGAAATATATGAAATATATGAAATATATGAAATATATGAAATATATGAAATATATGAAATATATGAAATATATTAAATATATTAAATATATTAAATATATGAAATATATGAAATATATGAAATATATGAAATATATGAAATATATGAAATATATGAAATATATGAAATATATGAAATATAAGAAATATATGAAAAATATGTAAAAAATATACAAAACATTTATGACATATAGTATATTGAAATATGATTATTCAGCGGATAAAATTTGAATCTATCCTATGAAATATCTTACAAATGCTTAATTTTAAATTTTGCAGTATACTAGATACATAAAATATATAAAATCTATAAAAAACATGACAAAATATATTTTATAAAATATATAAAATTTATCTATACATATAAATAATATTGGAGTGTCTGTTTGTAATATTGAAATAACCGTTTTTTTACTACATGCATATGAATAAAAATACGGTACATACACCAAAATAACATTTTTTACAATTTTTGTCTCTGTCTGTCTGTCTGTACAGCTGGTTAATCATAAAATTAATTTAAATTAAAAAGTATTGTTCTTTTAATAAAATGATTATGTCTTTTAGTTATTTATTACGTTTTTAGTAATTTTTTGGGAATCCAGGAAGAATTAGAATTATTTATTTTTACTTTTTTATTGATTTTTCAGAAAATTAGTATTAGTAAAAAAATAAAAATCCATAAAGTTATTAAAGTGAAACCATGTAATTTAATCAGTATGAATTTAATCGTATGGATTTTATCCTATAGATTTTAATTGTATGGAAAATGATCGTATGGATTTTGATCATATGGAAAATGATCGTATGGATTTTAATCGTATGGGAAATGATCGTATGGATTTTGATCATATGGAATTAGGTCACTTTATGTTTTTAGTAATTTCTCATGTTTTTAATGAATTTTTGAGATTTTAGTAGTTTTTTACGTTTTCGGTAAATTTCGAGAGGATCAAAATTTCTCCCACAAAAAATTTATTTCAGAATAATATAATATAAAAAACATTAAATTTATAAAATGTATATTATTATTATTATTAAAATTTATCAACAATACGAAATTTATGAAATATATAGGAAATGTATAATGAATTTCACCGGCCACCACTGTACATATTTCTGCTCCTGATATTGCGGCCGATACAAATCGCAGTTTTATATTCGATCATCCAGATACGCCGTTTTAATATTCCCCGGCCGTAAACTTCGTTTGTATTTCGCATGTGGTGTACAAACAATGGCGCGGACGTCAACGGATCCGATTCGACGCGAATAAGGGCAAAGGAATGCGAACCGGTGATCACGTTTTCGTATTTGAAAGCTCCCAAATTCTGTCCGTCCACTTTCGTCAAGGACACCCCGACCATAATTCCAGGGAGCCGTTCTTAAAATTCGTCTCGTTCTTCGATTCGACCGGCCGAGGCTTATTAATTGGATTAATTAAAAACATTTTCCGTTTCCCACAATCGTAAATTAGCTGTACATGTACGCGGTTCTTAGAAAGCAGCGGAGGACAAGAGTAATGTGCATGTACGTGTGTAAACATTTCCATGGCGTTGTGTTTACCTAAAAATTTAATAAACGCTCGATCAACCTCGGGAGGTAAAAGTGTGTTTCTCGGCCAAATCATTTCAAACATGATTATGTGCGGTCTTTTGTCCGATTAAGTGCGTATGGATGTGTAATATCTGTATTGCTTTGGAACGTATGGCTTCATTGGAATTCTCAACATCGTTTTTAACTGGATTTTATAAGTGAAAATCTTAATTTAAACGAAATTGTTATTAACCATTTTGCTGCAGAAAATGGAACAACAAAATGTAAAATAAAAAATATATATAATATAAAATATACAAAAAAACATATAAAATATATAGTGTATAAAAAAAATATTTAAAATTATATAAAATATGAAATATGAAATGTGAAATAGGAGATATGAAAATGTATAATATGTGTAAAATATATACATACAAAAATTAAAAAATGTGTAAATATAAAAGATGCAAAATTTATGAATGTATAAAATATGTAATATGTATGATATGAAAAATTTGAAATATGAAAATGTATCGAATGCGAAAAATATATAAAATATGAAATAATATCAAATATGAAAATGTATAAAATTTATAAATTGTTTAAAATATGTAAAACATAAAATATGAAATATGAAATATGAAATATGAAATATGAAATATGAAATATGAAATATGAAATATGAAATATGAAATATGAAATATGAAATATGAAATATGAAATATGAAATATGAAATATGAAATATGAAATATGAAATATGAAATATGAAATATGAAATATGAAATATGAAATATGAAATATGAAATATGAAATATGAAATAAATATGAAATATGAAATATGAAATATGAAATATGAAATATGAAATATGAAATATGAAATATGAAATATGAAATATGAAATATGAAATACGAAAAATATGAAATACGAAAAATATGAAATACGAAAAATATGAAATATGAAAAATATGAAATATGAAAAATATGAAATATAAAAAATATGAAAATGAAAAATATGAAATATGAAAAATATGAAATATGAAAAATATAAAAAATATAAAATATGAAAAATATGAAGTATGAAAAATATGAGATATAAAAAATATGAAATATGAAAAATATGAAATATCAAAAATATGAAATATGAAAAATGTGAAATATGAAAAATATAAAAAATGAAAAATATGAAATTTGAAATAGGAAAATATGATAGGTGAAAAATATGAAATATGAAAAATATGAAATATGAAAACTATGAAATATTAAAAATATGAAATATGAGAAATGTGAAATATGAAAAAAATAAAAAATGAAAAATATAAAATATGAAAAAGATGAAATATGAAAAATCTGAAATATGAAAAATATCAAATATGAAAAATATGAAAGATGAAAAAATATGAAATATGGAAACTATGAAATAATAATATGAAATATGAAAAATGTGAAATATGAAAAATATGAAATATGAAAAATATGAAATATGAAAACTATGAAATATTAAAAATATGAAATATGAGAAATGTGAAATATGAAAAATATAAAAAATGAAAAATATGAAATATGAAAAAGATGTAATATGAAAAATCTGAAATATGAAAAATATCAAATATGAAAAATATGAAAGATGAAAAAATATGAAATATGGAAACTACGAAATATCAATAATATGAAATATGAAAAATGTGAAATATGAAAAATATGAAAGATGAAAAATATGAAATATGGAAACTATGAAATAACAAAAATATGAAATATGAAATAAAATGAAACTCATAAAATTATGTTTAAGAGGTTACTCACAGATCAACAATATATCATGGTTCCACAGGTTTCTATTCTAAGGCCCCTACTCATCCTGATTTGGGTTAATCATCAATTGGGCACTGGCTGCTCAAACTCCATTTGTCCACATAATACAAAATTCTGTTTTATTAAGGAAACTCCTTATCACTTAAAATTCGGGTTTCAGGTTTCTAATTATGAAAGTTACAGAAAAGAGCAATTACAATTCTGTCTGATATTTCGTACAGATAATCTTCCAGGCTATTCTGACGCAGTGTTGGATTCCCATCGACTAAAAACCCCTCTCCGGGCACCGATGCGAAGATTATGACCAAATTTCAGACATACATGAAAACTCATGTAGGGATGACAAAGAGCCATACATGGGTTTACTGAACCAGAAGACGCAAGGCAGGCAAAGATGCCAGCCCTCTGTCAACTGGGTTCGGAAAGAACAAGGCCAATAGAGAAAGATCGGAAATCTTCCTGGAAATGGATTAGACTTGTGGTTGTACCCGTTAGCTTCTCACTGCCATTGGTTTGGGAATGGTACTGACCCTCAGGACCACGACAAGGTGGATCCATCCTGGGGAGAAAGTCAACATCATCTTAGTAGTTTTATTTATAATACAATACACGTTACCCAACATTGGTAACAATTATTTATTATTTTCTCTATTTGTACTATGCACACTATTTGTTTTCTGAATAAAGCTATCTATCCATTTATCTGGTTAAGTGTTCCCGTGATCTTGTTGGAGCGAAACTTTCGAATGAAACTGAGTGTTTAGATGATGCAGTACCGTAAAATTTGCTTGTAATTTAAACAAACAAACTAGATAATTTATTCATCAGCTAACAAACAAAATTTGCATTTGTGTGCACAATATGAATAAATAATATATAGTGATATATATGGGACGAGAAACTGACTCAGTGGGTTATAAGATTGTGGTCTCGAGAAGAACAGACCAGAACAGAGGGCCTTTATCTTTGCGGTTTTTAAAAGTTTATATATATGTATATATTGTGCCACACAAAAATTAATTTACAGATCCCGTTCGATTGTTCCACAAATGGTAAACAAGATTCATTTTGTGTGTTTTGTAAGTGTCCCCGGGCTGTAGAAACGACAATAATCAACTCGAAGAACTCCCAAAACATCTTTCGTTCCCGGCATTGTTCACTATTCGGTATACAATGGATAAAAAACGACAGGAAAATAATCCCTCAAGTGTCGCAGCGAAACAACATTACGAGCCCGTGTCATTATTGTACGGTTCAGCGCAGCGACATCCAGATATTCGAGGTCTGGGCTTCGGGAAAATGAAATGTCAACGACAAACATAACATTTAGAGATTGTTTCCCCCCAGTAATCCGTCTCGCAATTTTTACGGTCTTTGGCGCAGCGCGGCAAATTCAACATTGACATAAATCGAAACTTTATGTTTATATTTAATTAAACCGTCTAGAACATTTTAAAGTATCCGGGCACCAATCGGCAACGCCGTAATACCACATTGTCTTGCGTAAGCCCTTTCAGAAACTCCGGCTGCCACCCTGACCTTATCCATATTCATACGTCGGGGGTGGTCCACGCACACAGACACCGTGGACGAGAGGAAATCGTCACGTCGGATCCGCTTTAATGTCTCCACATTCGGTCCACAAAAGACGCGGTAATTAGAGGGTGGACATGTCACAATCACTCCATTGTTGTACCGCTGCCGGATCGCAGCAGCAGGATTATTTATTGTGAGTTGCTTCGCTTGTGAGGCAATGGGGGAGTTGGTTTCAACGATACCTAATAAAAGTGCACGGATGCCACTCGACTGACAAAGGTGCATGTTGGAACTCAGACTCCCCATTACGTTCTGCCGTAACTACCACGTCCAAGTGGAAGAGATAATTACAGATACTCGGATGAGTTCCATGAAAAACCGGGGCTTTTCTGCAAACTGGAAAAAGTGTATGTCTGGAATGATGTAATTTCATAATTAAAACTCCGGGAACGTCTTTGATGTTTTCGGAACCGTTCATGATGAGGCTCGAGGATTATTATTAATTAGTTTCGGACTGTAAAATGAGAATCGTCTAATCTCGTTGATGTGAAATTGAAAAAAAAAACGGTTGTCTGAAGCTGTATAAAGGAACTACAAACTTTTGTTCGGTTAAATTAAAAACAGACGATCCTTCGTCGTTGTCAGTCCAATCAATAGGTAATATACGTTTAATAGGTTCTTTCCCAAGCCTTATTCAGCGGTTAGTACACAACAAAACTGCCAGTAATAGATAGATATTGTTATTAATATTTGTATTTTGTTACATAAAATGGAACATAAAACATAAAATGTAAAAAATATAAAAAATAATATGAAATATATGAAATAAATAAAATATAAAAAATAAATAAAATGAATGAAATATTTAAAATAAAATAATATGTACAATAAGTAAAATATACAAAATAAATAAATTATTTAAAGTATATATAGAATATATAAAATATACAAAATATATGAAATATATAAAAAATGAAAGTAAAATATGTATAAAGTACATAAGATATGAAAAATATATAGTAAATATATAAGTAAATAAAATATCATAAACTTAGCTAACATATTTGATATAAAAGAAACTAAATAAAATATACTAAATATATAAAACTTATAAAAAATATGAAATATGAAAAATATACAAAGTAAATAAAATATAATAAATATATAAAACATATCGAAAATATCAAATTTTTCAAGTATATAAAATAATTAAAATCTATAAAATATGGAAATATATGGTATAAAGTAAATAAAATATGTCAATATCAAATATATCAAATATATTATTAAATAAACCATATGGAATACATAAAATGTATAAAATATAATAAATACATAAAATATGTAAAATAGGTAAAATAAGTAGAATATACAAAATAAAATATTTAAAGTATTTAAAATTAATATAACATATAAAATATTTCTAAATTATCAATTTTAACCAATATGTAAAATATTTATAACATAAAATAAATGAAATATATGAAATTATAAATTATTTAAAAAATATATAAAGTAAATAAAATATAATAAATATATAAAACATATCGAAAATATAAAATTTTTCAAATATATGAAACATTTAAAAAACAAAATATATAAAATATATAATATATATGAAATATATTAAAAATATGTAAAATATGGAAAATGTATAAATTAAATAAAATATGTCAAAAATATCAAATATATAATTAAACCATATAAAATGTGAAATATTTAAAAAATATATTATTAAATAAACTATATAGAATATATAAAATTTAATAAATATATGAAATATTTCAAAAATATTAAATTTATATAAATATTTAAACTATATAAAATATATAAATAATATAAAATATGTAAAATAGGCAAAATAAGTAAAATATTTAAAGTATATAAAATTTATAAAACGTTAAATAAATGAAATATATAATTAAACCATATAGAATATATAAAGTTTAATAAATATATAAAATATATAAATAATATAAAATATGTAAAATAGGCAAAATAAGTAGAATATACAAAATAAATAAAATATTTAAAGTATATAAAATTTATAAAACATATAAAAAATTAAAATATAGAAAATATAAATATATAAAATATTTAAAGTATATAAAATACACAAAATATATAAAATTTATAAAATAAATATATTTAAAAAATATGATATATAATAAAAAAAATGTTCCCAAGTCTTATTCAACGGTTGGAAGGCCAGAAAACTGCCAGTAATAATGTGTTGCCACCATTTATAACCGGAAAAAATCCAGCCTCTCTAAAGACGCATAAACGCCACTATAACTCCAACCCGGACTTCTCTCGGGACTCCGGAATTATTAAAAACCTATTCAATTTTAATAATCGCCACTCCACCGTCGAAAAGTCGCGGCCAGAAACGCACCCCCTCGGCCCCATTAACGCAGATTTATCGTCCGCATCGCAAACCGCCCAGTTGTGCAAATTGCGCAACATTAACTTAATTAATTGCATTTTTAATTCGGTTTTTGCGTCGTGCTCGACACAAAAAGCCGGGGAACGCGTGATTAGTCTGTGACCGCGAAATTGGACCCGGACGCTTTAAAACAGTTAAAAATGCATAAAAGGCGTTGAATTTGTTATTTATGCGGGTGCGGGAACAATCACGGAATAATGTTAAATAAACAGGTGGTGGAATGAAAGGGGATTTTGAATTTTTGGGGAAACAATCCTCCCCAGGACATTGTTTTTATAGTTACACGCAGCAGTTGGAAACAGTTTGAATGGTATAGTTGTTAGAACCTGACGGATAAGTCTTTATGACATACCTTCCTCTATTTATTACACTATACTTTATTCGCACCTCGTGTGAATTCACTGTAGTTTACAAATTGGGAAAAAAAGAATCAAATTATGCATTAATATTAATTTGACCACATTCTCTCAGAAAAATAATATTTTTTGAGTTATTCTCATAAATTTATCTTGGACCCCTCCAAAACACAATCGACATTCGAAATGACCCAACTCCAAACCGCATGTGAATTTCAATGGCAGCCGCAACGTCTCCGGAATTAATTCCCCTACGAAATGGTTGCCGTTAATCCGCCAAAGACTCGAGTTAAACGTCCGAGAAAATAACGAAACATTGCTCGTCGCTCCCGATGGTTTTCCAATAAGCAATCAAAAGGAGAATGGTACGAACTCTGCCTCCCCCAATAACATTAACTAGGCGAAATAATCGAAATAATCGCCGAGGAAATGCGACTTTTGTCCCTCCTCCAGGACATTAAGTCGGTTGACGGCCTGCCCGGCGGGCACGGGAAAAAGGAAGTAAATGAAGCATTGTCTAATCCCGCTAAGGAGGGTGCGAGAGCTGCGTTCGTTCGGCCTGGAAGCACCAAACCGAATTATGTGTTCATAAATTGAATTAAGAGAACTTCCGCCAACGGGGAAATTTGCATGTTTTTAAATTAATCCGAGGTGAATTCCGCTCGCAATGTTTATGGTTCGGTACTATAATTATGTTTATCTGATGCAAATCTTTTGGAAAGCAACAACGGGACTCCGTAATAATTACTGAAGGGCAAACGTTATTTTGCAGCGAAATCCACAATAATCTTTGGAAAGGCTCGATTAATCTTGATTACGGTGACATCGCGGTGATGGATTATCAATATTGTAAATGGTGAGACAAAAGGATGAAAGAAAGTGGAGATAAACGAGAAAAATTCACCTGCCGGAATAACTGATTTACCGTTACAACGCAGGAAATAAATATCCGTCAGCTTGCAATATGATAATTAATTAAGATCACTTTTTTCGCTGAAACGTCTGCAAATTAAATTTTATAAAACTGTCTTCTAAAATTTGATGCCTAACAATGACATTAGAAGAAACTTTTCCCTACGAAAAAACATTATATAAACTGTACTTTTGCACTGTTTTCAAGTTACTAAATAAGGGATTGTTTCTCCAAAAATACAAAATCCCCATTTTTCTCCATTCATCCGTTTACATCTGTTACACTGTATAATATATTTTTAAATATAAATTTAATTGAAGACAATTTAAATATATGAAAAAATAAAAATGATAATTAAAATTAATAACAATCAAAATATTGAGTTAGAATATTAATAAAATATTTACGTGGAAGTCAACAATAATAAAGAAAATATTAAACAGTTAAAAAATTAAGTGATGCAAAAAATACATATAAAGAGGCATAAAATAGTTATAAGAAAGTTAATTTTTTTAATATTTTGAGTTACAGCAATTGTTGTTAATAAAGATTAAATTTTCAAAAAATATAATTAAATTAAATTATAATTTTTATAAAAAATACATGTAAAGAAGCATAAAATAATTATGTAAGTCAATTTTTAATATTTTGTGCCTTACTAATTGCTGTTGTATTATATATTAATAATAATAAAAAATACTTATGTAATTTTTAGTATTGTATATCTAAAGATTAGTTGCTGAGGTAAATATGATAATTAAAAATTTAATTTATAAGAAATATTTTTCAAAAGTTAATTAAATTAAAAAAAATTCATAAAATAACTATGTAAATTATAAATTCCACTATTTACAATTAAATTGAATGAAATGAAATAATAATAATATAACATTGAAAGTACATATAAATTTAATTGAATTTTAAAAATAATCTATTCAAAAATGAGTTCGAATGAAATTTTATATTTCACAAAAATACAATACATGTATTAAAAATATAAATTATTTATAGTTAATGTTTTTAAAATATACATGAATATTATATTGTAACAAATTAATTTATTTAAAATTTTTAAGTATTAATATTTAATACTATTCAAACATTAGAAATTTAATCGTTTATTGCAATATGTCGTTGATGGCAATAAATTAACAGTAAGTTATGATGTAGTATGACAAACATTAATTTATACAAATTGTGGTTAATACAAATTTTACATTAAATAATTCACTAATTAATACACGCAAGAATCCATGGCATAAATTCTAAATATTCCAGGCAATTATACCAATTTAGTATGACGCTTGTCAACTCATAGTCTCATGTCAATTAACCATTTCAGTTTACATTTACCCAAGACCTTCTCAACATATCGACTTCCGTTCATAATTTATTGCTCTTTTTACACATGTTTAACTGATTAATTATTTCCAACTGTCATTAACTTCTGCACTGATAATCGAAGATAAATGGATCTGAGTTCCAGCAATATCAACAATAACAAATACAACATAGTGAATTAATTACAGCAATAACTGATGGTGGTGCATTTTGGACGTGCAGCATCACCATCTATACAAAAGCGTGACGGGTCATTTATCACGTATTATCAGAACGTGGCTGGTCCTGAATTCATCAAAATTATCACGCAAGACTTGCCGTATCAAAATCATTAATTCTCCACAATCTGAGCCAATTTTAATTCGTACAGAACTCTAATGACTTGTACGAGTTTTTAAGTCCGGAACAAATTCGAAGAAACTTTTTTAATCACGACGCCCAATTTACTTCAACAACCGTACTTTTATGTTAAATGTAAAACGGTATAAAATTTACCGTCATTATTTGTGCGCCTCGGGGTTCGGCGTGTACTTGCCTCCCTGTCCACGGGGAGTTCGCTTTATTCGGGGTGCATCAAGACTTTGTTTCCAGGTCAAGACCCTTTTTTCCACCTTAATGATTAAACATCTCGAATATTTTCCGCGGCAATAAAAACAAATCTCCGGGAACAGGCCCCCCAGTTTTTCCGTGCAATATAGAAATTCCTAAATGAACGAATATTATATGGCTCGGCGTCCGACGTTGGAAAAATATATGGAAATGAGGCATTTTTCCCCGGAAGGTGCACGAGCTGTATTTTAATCTAATGAATTTGATTGCGAGCAGAGTTCCTTGCCACCGTCGTTTCCTCGGACTTTTCGACTATTAATTATGTCCGGGTCGCAGTTCACCATCAACGTCTTCGTGTGTGATTCGGAGCGTTTTAAATCTCATCTGGTCGTCTAATGAAGGCTTTAATGAAAGCGCCGGTTTGTCTTACATATTGCAGAACGACATCGAGCTGAAGTACAGCTGCAGATCGTTAGTGAAGACAAATTGCTTTCACGGCTCTTAAGGTTAAGTCAAGTAAATTTCAGGAAGGTGCTTTAAAACTTCAATTTGTATCTAACACATGAAATTTTTTGTTAAATGAATGAAGCATTTACATTTTTAGTTGAACTTTGAAATATATGAAGGGACGAAATTAATTCAAAATTTGACTTTGATGTAACCTGGAACAAAATAAATGTGTCTTTGCTAAAATATTTAAATATATCGCACACATTAAAGTCTTCAAAATTTGAATAAGACATCCAAAAAGGATAGTCGAGGCCAAACTATGTAATTGTTTGGAAATAGATCATTCCTTTTGTCTTTACACCTTTTAAGAAATATAAATCGAGTAGATTTTAGGAAGGAGTTTTAAAAATCCAATCGTGTCTGGTACATGATATATTTTATTATAAAAAAGAAGCTTTCGCAAAGTAAATGTTTTTGAGTGAAGTATAAGAATCACTTTGACTTTGGTACAATAGTCTGGAACAAATATTAGAATCATCAATTTGAATAGGACATTCAAGAAGATTGACTGATGAAAAAAAGCATTCACAAAGTAAATGTTTTTGAATGAAGTATAAAAATCAATTTGATATTGGAATACTAATTTGAAAAAAAAATAAATCTGGGTTCGATAAATATTTAGATGTATCGCCTACATATTAGTCATTAAAATTTGAATACCACATCTATGCCTTTACAGCTCTTAATTACACATTGAGTATATTTTAAGCAGAAGTTTTAAAAGTTCAATTTGTGACTAGCACAAGAACAATTTTGTTATATAAAAAAAGCATTTACAAGATAAATGTTTTTCAGTGAAGTATGAAAGTCACGAAAAGTTCAAATTGCTTCAAAACTTCGATGATTGGAAACACGACATTGAGCCGAAAAACTAACCTTGAACAAAATAAATGTGCGTTCGACAAAGAGCTAAACGTATCAGACATCAGAGACATCAAAGTTTGAGTCGAACATCCGAAGAGGGTGCGTGACGCCAAACTCCATAATTGAAAACAGATAATCCCTTCTCTGATACCAAAAAAAAAGACTAGCATCCTCCCTCGCAAATCACGGACGAGAAGGGCACGTCGCCGTTGACCTTGGACAACGGGTTCCGTCCTGTTCCCGGATCTCCCGGGGGAGAAATTCCATCTCTCCGTCTCTCTCGACGTGGGGGAACAATCGATAACGTTGCCCGGCGTTCGCATGGCGAGACGGAAGAGGTGCGTCGCTCCGTCCTGCTCCGGAGGCCCGGCTTGTTTCGTCTGCGGGGCCAATGGCAAGGTTACGGGACGGCTGCGGGGGTGGTGGCGCTTATACCGGGAGAATGTGCCGGAATTATTGGCGTCGTTAGCGGCGAATCTGGGTGATACGTCCTTGGATGGGGTCGTTTTTCAACGGGACGCACCGTCGGGATGGCTGAGCCGGCGAAGGAGGTCCCATATGTGACTTTTGATTTTAACGGCGACAATAAAACATCCGGAACATGGACTGGAACTCATAAAACACTCCGCGTGAGCGGAGGTACAATTTGGAAGATTACTTACTAACAACGGTGACATAAATTTGCCGTTGGAGATGCTATCGAAACACTAAAACAAAAAGTTCGACGTTTTCCTCATACGACAGCAAGTGAAGTTCCAACGAACTGACGTGCCGGATTATATGGGTTCCTCTGCAGACTCATATCTCGCGACGGATGCATTTCATATCGCGGCACCTCTGCTCCCGGGGGCCGTGAGTTATGGAGCGTCTGTGACAGTCGCAAATATTGATATTCGTTGGCAGGGACTTTATTCCAGCTCGCGACTTTCGACATTAATCACTTGTTGAAACAATAAACGCCCCCCGGGATTGGTGGGATTGTGCGTCGCTTCTCTCCAAGCCTTAGCCGGGAGACCGTGGATAATTGAAAAAGTTTCTAGGGCGAAAATTAGATTCGTTCGAATTTGCTTTAATTATTCACATCGATCGGCCATTAAATTCGCATTAGGCCAGCCTTTGTGAGTAGCGAGATTATCAACCTAGCTACGAAATTAATGTACTGGTTCCTAAAACTGATTAAAAGGTCACGTTTGCTGGAACGAGTTGAAATACAGCTTCTTCGTATTTACCCGGACAACTTAAACAATAATCTCGAGTTGCTTCCGAGGGTTATCCAAGCTTGGTTCGGTCCACGTCCATATATCATAAACAGACCACCTCGCCTTAGGAGGATCGAAACACCGCTAATCCCCAACGTGGACAAGGGGTTGTTATTTTTGTGTGTGGTGAACTTTAATAAAATTCCAGTGTAGCGTCAAAAATTTAATCCCCGTCCAGTTAGTACAAAGTTGGAATTACGAGATGGGAACGATATATCAAACGGTGGGGGCTTGCACGTCAAATCACTGACAAAAGGGCAATTTTTTGCAATCAGACGCCTCTTTTTTCCCATCCTGTATTCGGGTTAAATGTACCGAGGAATCCGATGTTCTTTTGCCTTCAGCAGATGATTAATACGAAACTGGAAAGAACATGTCCATCTTCCAAGATAAAATACTGATATGGATCAGTACTTATCAAAAGTAAAAATCAATAAAAAAGAGGAAAAAAGATTTTGTACCATAATATTTACAACAACAAATGCTTCTATAATATTTCAAAACTTCTTCATTGGTAATTAATCATAAACATTGGGCTCATCATTGAAGATAAAATACTGTTATCAATGTTGTAAATCATTTTACCTTTAAAGTAAAGGAAATCAATTCTCGTGGCTATTTTAGCCTCAACCTTCTGCCCTTACTTATTTTCCTTCAACAGTTGGTCCATCTTTCAATTCCTCCAAAATCTTTTAGAGGTCTTTAAAAATTTAGGATCTCTTACTCAAAAGTGAACCTTAATTAATTCCACCCCCAAATTTATTACACTGTATTAATGAAAATGCTGTTTAAGATTAATTAAAAGCTTTAATAAAACCAGTACATAAAAGGGGGTGTTTATTTTAAGCTAACGAATTTCAATTTAAAAAAAGGATAAACAATGAAGGGGAGTAATTCGATAGGGTGGCTTTAATGACATATAAAAAAAAAGATCAAAAACAGTTTACCCTTATGTAAACATAAAACCCAGATAAATCCATCATCAAACTGGTATCGCAGGCTAAATAAAAATGCAAATACGACTTGACCAGCGAAGTGTTCCCATCGTTGCAATTAAAATTCGCCGTGGCATCTCCCGTAAACATGTTATAATCGAAATAAACGTCGTTGCCAACAAATTGTTTCCGAAATGAATTAAATCACGACGCCGTATGTACGCGTCTGAATGCTAATGCCATTATCTGATAGACGAGAATTCCCATGGGCGCAGCACCACTAATCGCATGTCTGACGACTTGCGTTACACTCGGCGGATTTCATAATATTTGCGGAATAATGACTGCTGGTGTCGACGAGCTTTCCGGGAATATATGCGGCGACAATTGGTTTAGCAAGCGAAATCTTGCAGTTGCGCCCGACATAGTCGGCGGTTTTTCTTTTGCACCACGTCCCACCTGCCACACAATACGACCGAAGACAAAATTAATTACGGAAGTTTCATGCACGGACCACCCGGTTTTGTGCCGTTGCAATTCCTTTATTAACCGGGAAATTCGCCACCCTAAATCAACAGAAACGACCCTCGGCTTTGGTACAGACGTTTCGGTAAATATTTGCAAAAATGTGTACAACCACATCCGAAGTATTGATGTTTACCATCGTCAATGAATGTTTCGAGTTTGATTGTCAATGTAGAGGTTTTGAATGATCAGTTTAGAATATTTTGTTACCAATGTTACAATCCAAATTGTTTGGTTTCGATTTATTGAAATTTATTTGTTACTGATTAAAAATACTTAGTTTTACATTTGTATATCCATTCACAACACTGGAAGATAAAAATAAATTGAGAGAGGTTACGGGTTTGATGTCTAAGAAAATGAGGTTGAAACAAGGAAAATGAAGCTAGAAGTGATTCAAGCAACTAGCTTGTAACTAGAGTATCCATGAGAATTGGTTTATCTTTGCTTTAAAGTTTAATAAATAATAATAATTATAAAACATTTACATTTTCGAAAAAAAGTAAAGAAAATAAAATGTAAAAAGTTTTGGTTCATTATATTTTTTTTTTGTTTTTATAAATATTACTTAATATTTTTCAACAATTTAACATTTTTTCGATATAATATAATTTACATATATTTATAAATTTCAACGTTATGTTATAAAAATTTTACTTTCTACATTACATTTATTTATTTATTTTATTTACTGATTATTAAGTGTTAAATAAACTTTGTATTTTAATGATTAATAATAAATATAAATACATTCTTGAAAAAAAAATAATAATAAATAAAGAAAATCAAATAGAAAAAGTCATAAATATATTTTTTTATTATATTTTTAGTATTTATTTTTTAATTTGTTAATTAGAAATTCTTTTTTATCATTTTAAATATTATTTAATATTTTTTATTCTAGAAAATATTTAATGTTTTCAATAATTTTAGATTTCTTAAAATTTTTTTCAATTTAAGCATTATGTAAAACTCTATCGGTTTAAGTTTAATAAAATATTTTTTAACAATTTAACATTTTTTCGATATAATATTCTATACATTTATGTAAAATCTTTAACGTTATATTATAAAAATTTTACTTTATACATTATATTTATTCTTTTATTTTATTTATTGATTATTAAGAGTTAAATAAACGTTATATTTTAATGATTAATAATAAATATAAATACATTTTTGAAAAAAATAATAATAATAAATAAATAAAATAAAATAGAAAAAGTCATATATATATTTTTTTATTATATTTTTAGTATTTATTTTTTAATTTGTTAATTAGAAATACTTTTTTATCGTTTTAAATATTATTTAATATCTTTTATTTTAGAAAATATTTAATGTTTTCAATAATTTCAACATTTTTATCAATTTAAACATTCTGTTTTTATTAATGTTTGCTTTAAACATTATATAAAACTCTTCATCGTTTTAAGGTTAATAAAATATTGTTTAACAATTTAACATTTTTTCGACATAATATTCCATACATTTATTTATAATCTCTTCAACGTTATGTTATAAAAATTTTACTTTATACATTATATTTATTCTTTTATTTTATTTATTGTTAAATAAACTTTATATTTTAATATAAATACATTTTTGAAAAAAAAAAATAATAATAATAAATAAGGAACATAAAATAGAAAAAATCAAAAATATATTTTTTTATTATATTTTTAGTATTTATTTTTTAACTTGTTATTTAGAAATACTTTTTTATATATTTTATTTTATATATTATTTAATATTTTTTATTCTATAAATATTTAATGTTTTCAGTAATTTCAGATTTCTTAAACATTTTGTTTTTATTAATGTTTGCTTTAAACATTATATAAAACTCTTCGTCGTTTTAAGGTTAATCAATGTAATTTATTTTTATCTCTTTTAACGACGTTAAAAATCTTTTAAAAGGTTTTTCAATTATCATATGTTTATAAATTAATTAACTTATAAGACTGCAAATATTTTTTATATATATATTTTTTAAACAGTTTTTATTCTTTAGATAATTATTGTTTATAAATAAAACAATAAAATTTGAAAAATTATTTAAAATTGATTTGATTTTTTTGAGTCTTGTTTTAAATGACAAGATAAAAAAACGAACTCTGCTGCTCTGCTTCACTATTGGTTTTTTTTTCACTCCCAAAGCGGCTTTATGAAATTTTGGTTTACAACGTTACTGCCACGAATTGAATTAGTAATTCAGCAATCTGACGGACGGATTACCGTAATTTACACGGGCAACTCTTCAGAATATAAATTTCGTATTTTAATTTTTTTATGTAGCGTAGAACTGGAGATTCTGTTGCAGATAATTATTTCTAGCTGAAAACAACTCAATGTAGGTAAAATTTATTTGAATCAACAAAGGAAACAGCAATTGAATCGTATCATCTGCATCGATCTGACCATTGAAAAACGCCCGATAGAAATCGCTTTCAGTAAGCGTACAATGTGTGGCCGTGCCTCCGGAGAGAATCGCCGAGCCGCCGTAACGAGATCGTATTTTTTAAAAAACTCCGGGGCCCGTCAAATCCACCCCCCATAAATCCGACTCGGTCCGGACCATCTGCGCCGTCCCCAAAGATATACTGGGGCTCTCATCGCGGCGACTGGCTCAAATTGTGGGGTGATCCGACGTTTATTTGCTCCGACTGGAGGAACACGGATTTAATAAATCGTGTTGTTTGTATAGATTCGTGATTGACGGGCGATCGACACGTGTGATGGCCGTCATACGTGAGACGGAACTGATGCACAGATACACGAGTCATCCGACGATGGCAGCTGGAGACTTCATGAGGCATCAAAGGAGAAAATAAAGTGACTTTTGATTAATATTCCGTTACATTCTTTTTATTATTTCCGAGGTCGTAAAACAAATGATGTTTTCACGCTCCGGGTTCTCGGGACGAGCACTTTTTCAAATATTAACCGTCCTTTGTCGATCGATGGGAGCGAAAAGATAGCTTTTTAAAAGCATCTCATTACGTCGAGCATCCCTCGAGACGGTCTCGCCGTGGATACAAGCCACTGAAAGCGTCTTTACAAGTCTAATAACTCCTTTTATTTCCCTGCGTGCTTCAGCATCAAAAAACCATTATCCGGTAGAATTTTAATCCGGTTTGCCAAACTTAACGTCATCCGCAGATCGGCCAATAAAAGATAACGCGTCGTTTCATTTCGAAAATTACACTTTCGCAACTACAGATCCGGAAGGAAGTGTTTGATGTTGGCAAGAAATGTAGATGCAAATGTGACACCGGGAGATTAATTGGCTAGCGCCGAATTAAACTGCACGACTGTAAACAGTTTAATTTATTTCGGTTGGAAATTTCTCAGGACGATGAAACATCTGGACGAATGTGGCGGAATGTCGCGCCAAGTCGGTGGTGCAATTAGTCGTCAGATAGATTCGCCGACGATTTGTCAGCGTTTCACAGGGGAAAATTGGTTGTCTCTTTCAATTTATACCGCCACTTCTTGTTGCTCGTCCCTTTTAAAACTGCTGTAATTCCCGCTATTGTTGGGAATTGGGGTGCAACGTTGTGATGCACGGTTGTACTTTGCTGAAAAATGGGTGGGAGGGGATTAAGAGGAGAAGTCATTGGGGACTTGAAATTACTTGAATTTGAAGTTTTGTTGGAACCTCGAAGGTTACAAATTCACATCATTGTATAAAAATTTACAAATTTGTTCAATTATTATAAAATATTTTTATCGAAAAAAGAAATTTAATAGTAATTCCTTTATTTTATAAATAAAAAGTATCTTAAATGTTACACCAATATATAATCTGCCATTATGCCAAATTTTATCAAAATCCGATAGGTGGTATCTTCATGATACGCTAACTGAGAGAAAAAGTGGTCAAATTTCTATATGTACGCGTATCACGCAGAAACTACTTTGCAGATAATGTTGTAATTTGGTAAACTGACAGCAAATATATTAAATTATCATTTAGAGTACACTTTTTTCTTGCAATTTTAAAATATGAGTTTATTGGTAAATATTAACATAAAAATAAATGAAAAAACTAAATTTGCACATTATTTTGATGGTGGGAAATCAGTTAATATTCGAATCCATGAAACCATAAAAAGTTTCTAAATTATTCGCTACTAAACCACGAAATTACACAATGACTTAAATACTTAATAAGTATTCACTTAGTAAAAGACAATAAAATCCATGAAGCAATTTTAAAATTAATCTACATAATCGCATGTGGTAAACCTAAATAGTTCTTTTTAATTATATTGCTCTATTCTTTTGCTTGAAACACAGTGTTACAGTATTCAGACGATGTCACGTTCTAGATTTTATTCACAGCAATGTATGCTCCACATTTGATTGACACTGATGCTGTGATATCTGTTGGATCAATAATTTATTTAGAGATATCCTCCAGAACAAGTTCCGATACGCACAATTGCTTTCAATTGCGAATCCATTTACATTTTACACAGTCTCATTAGCTAATTAGAAAATGCTCAAAACAACAAAAAAACTGGTAATGTTTATCAATAACCACGAACGTTTCTAATTTATTAATAAAAATTCATATTTCAAATATAAATGCACTATTTATGGACGTGACTGAAACAGGGACAGGCGCGGCACATAAACCATTTCATAACTGCATGAAAGTGTACGATTCTAATTAAATAAGTAGGCAATTGATGCATTGAATTCAGCTACGCAGACTGTGTAATAAAAATTGACATTTGCATTGCACAATAGTTCATCAGTTATTGGGATTTTTCCAGTCGCCCACTGTCGATAAAATGTTACCAAACAATTAAACCTGTTATTTGTTCAGCGTGTCTTCGGCTGTTATGAGCACTCACAAACCAGTCAAAGAAAAATGGACTGAAGGGTTTAGAACTCATTTTTTTTTTAAACTTTGGTTACCTTAAACCAAGTTTTGATATTTCTGAAATATTCACAAAAATTGACTTTTGACACATTTCGAAATGGTGTAATAACTTTTACTTAATATAAGCTAAAATTTCAAGAAACATAATAAAAAAATAAAATTATTTTTTCAATAAAAATTATCTTAAATGTTACTCCTGAATATAATCCATCATTATTTCAAGTTTTATCAAATTCTGTTTCGTACTCTTCTCATGATATGCGAACACAGAAAAAAGAATAGAAAAATTTCTACATGTACGCGTATCATGCAAAAAATAGTTTACAGATTTTGTTTAAATTTGATACACTAATGGTATATATCTTAGGCTAACATTTAGGATAATTTGATGATACTCGAAATCTCAACAATTGAAAATTTATTTTGAAATTAGGAATTATATTATAAATTTTGTACGAGAATGTGTGAATATAAAATTTACTTTAAAAATATAAATAAAATAAATTATCAGTTAGACTGTCATTGTTTCGCAGACGACAGTATCAAATGTCTGGAAATTTATCAGTATGGCTGTACTTCGTGATTCATCTAACTTATTCATGAAAAGTTTATAGAGAATGGAAAAATGTATTTGATTTGAAGTTCTTACAGCAATTATAATTTGAATTTAAACACTTTTCAAATATATTTTGAATAAAGTTTCATTTCCGGTATCACCGAAAGTGACAACTTTGATATTTTCAGTGAAAGACCTCTAATTACAAATAAAATACTGTATTTTTTTCCAAAATTTTTGGTAGATTGATGGTCTAACTAAAATGTCAATAAAGTAACCATGATGCTGAAAAGTACATTTTTGGCTATAAAAAATTATTAATAGTACTATTCAATTAATAACTGAATTAATTATTAAAAAAATCTCTTGATTGGTATTCCTTATTATAAAATATTAACAGAGATTTCACCAAAAATGTAAAAATTCTACCAAGTAAGTCAGATGAATAACTCTGTATATTAGCTAGAAATAATTTAAAATATCACAAATTATATATCAGAGGAGGCTCTTTAAAAGATTATTTATTTGTGGCTATCGATAAATGTAACCGAGTGCCCTTTTTATTCCAGAATATTAATTAAGAGAATTGAAATAAATGTATTTATAATATATAATATATGTTTTCAATAAATATAATTACTATAAACAATTTTTTAATAATTTTTTTACATACTTTCATGGAGCTTGGCCACCCTGTTATATATTATTGAAAAGTAAAATATATATTTATTGAATTGAAAAATATATATTCATTTATAGAAAGCCTTTATCGTTTAATAAATAAATAAATAAAAAATTATTACGCTTTTTAAAATATTTGATAAAAGTCAGTTTTCTTAGATATTTTATGCCAGACAACTGCGGTTTGTGGTAAAAATTAAACTCAAGAACACCTAGGTCAGTTTTCCCCCATGTGTTCCAGAAACACCCGAAGACAACAAAATTTGGGACAACCTGTACAAATGAAAATACGTTTCTATCCTGTGCTCATGCAAAACTTTCCTAACACGATTACGCGAATACTCCATTATCCACTTGTGAACTGTAATCTTATTCGGAGCGCTTCGGAACAACGGAAGCGACGTGAAATTTTCGATGTAGGAAAATTGAAAAGTGTAATTTACTTTCCATATAAATCATGCCCCGGTCATTTACCCAACTTTCCGAACAATTTTGGGGGTAACTTGTGACATGTTTCCACTCGAGCAGAACCAGATTTCGGATCCGTTTAAAGGGATCAGGTAAACTTGTACCGTTTCACTTTTATAAATGGCCGTTTAACATGCCATATATCAAAGCGAACGACCGAAAACGACGTGTGGGTCACATCGATGTGATTTCATCAATTTCATTTTTCCGGTTGTCCCGAACGACCACATCGTTTCTTTGAGTTACACCCAATTAACGGGGCCTCGGTGCAAAACTACCGCAATTATTGTCACCGTCTGGCATTAATATTCACCCCCCTGGAACCGAGCAATGGGTTTAGGCCGGCCGGGAATGCAGTCCGTCTCAATTAAAAGTAACCAGAAGCGTCGACCGGCTCGATGCAAATGTTCAATTACGCACGTTATTAATCAACTTATTGTTGGGCGCTCTTAATAAATTAGTTCTGCCGTTGGTGAGTGGTGTTTTCCGGTTTCCAAGTCCCGCTAGTAAATTGTATGAATTGCGTTTCGGTCGAGACGAGGCGGACCTCCCGGGTGGCGGCGATGCACTTTTGTATCTCGACTATGGGATATCGTGTCCGTTGTTCCGCGGACGTTGAATGCGAATGTCTACGGGAATTTTCATTCCGGATTCCAGACAATTGTTGCGCTCCGGAAATTCAACGGTTTCAACGTTTAAAATATTTATTAAAATTGTACCGTGCGCATTTGTACGAATCAGTTATTCGATGTGGCATGTCGGAAATTTGTTTTCTCGTGCCATAAAATTGGCTGGAATTAAAGTCTCCGATGGCAAGTGCGTGGGAAATGTTGGCAGGAAAATTTTATATACGTACGATTGTAAATACCTCTTGAAAACTACAATAAACTTTTATAGCAAGCTATTATTATAAATAATGTCCGGACGGTTTGATTATGACTTACAGTCAGTACATGTCTTATTGTTCCAATAAGTACATATGGGGAGTGATCACGCAAAACGTCACCATTTTTTATGCAAATAGTGAATATTTTTACTAGATACTTAATTGCCTTGTTAACAGTCGTTAATATTGTGCTATGAGGTGCATTCATATATAATACAAAAAAATTAAAAATTTTATGAGTTTGAAACAGTTAATTCATTAGTAACAAAAATATTATTAATAAAAGTTGCCCTGGAAAGACACCAGGAAAATGTATTTTATTGTAAAATTGAGATATGAATTATTTAAGTCATTTAATTATTTATCTTGAGGATTCGTTTTTGATGTAACCATAGTCGACAAACTTAACGTTTTCTTTGATCTATCTTCCATATGTTACAAAATTTTTCTAGTTGTACATCATTTGATAAATTACTAATTTAAGTACCTATGAACCATAATTTTTTTCAAAGAATTCAAAATAGTTGATGGTGATGATCTAAATGTCATTTTTATTACCAGAACTGTACATAAAAATATAACAAACTGACAGAATATAAATTAAATAAATGTATTATTCTACACAAATTTCTATTTTTAAATCTTTTGTTACTGAAAACATTCTTAACAATATTTCATGACCAAAATTATTTTAATTTTGAAACGGTTACTTGATTAGTTAAAAAAAGTATTATTAATAAAAGTTGCTATAGAGAGAAGCATGAAAAATATTTTACATTTTACATTTTACATTTTACATTTTACATTTTACATTTTACATTTTACATTTTACATTTTACTTTTACATTTTACATTTTACATTTTACATTTTACATTTTACATTTTATATTTTACATTTTACATACAAGCTGTTTATTACACTTCTATAACCAAACAATTTTTAATTATAAAAATTTCATGTGAAAATTATTGTGAAATAAATTTCTTGTGAAAGCAAAATTGGAAGAAATTTCTGTCCTCTCGAACAATTTAGTTTCGAAGAAGTAATAAAAATGTACTAAAAACGTAAAATGACCTAATTCCATACGATCAATTTCCATACAATCATTTTCCATACGATTAAAATCCGTACGATCATTTTCCATACAATGAAAATCCGTACGATCATTTTCCATACGATAAAATCCGTACGATCATTTTCCATACGATCAAAATCCATACGGTTAAAATCCATACGATTAAAATCCATATGATCATTTTCCATATGATCAAAATCCATACGATTAAAATCCATACGACACTCCAATTTTATTTATATGTATAGATTATATATTACAATTTATATTTTAATTTGTCAATTTGATATATAATTGATTTGAATTATTTAAGATATTCAATTATTTATTTTAGGAATATTTGCTATTCTTTATAAAAAATAATGCTGGCAATTATGTGCAAGATAAAACACGAAAACTGCAGTTTGGTTTAACCAATGTCAAAATTATAATAAAAAATTTTTTATCTATATTCCACATTTTAGAAAAATTGTCCATTACTGTATAAAATAATGATGCGAATTTTTAAATATTGGTGAATAAATCACAAAATATCTTAAAGAAATTGATATCTTTTATATTACCATCGATGCAAACAAAAATATCATGTGAATGTGAATAAATGCAACAATTTTATCATTGTTAAGTTGAATTATATTGATTTTAATGTTTTTCTAGATAATTTCATTAATGTATTCATTTTATAATTGTTTCAGAACACGTACACGAACGCGGACAAGTTACTGGCCGCCGCCGAGGAGCTCGCCCACACGGGCGAATGCGACCCGGACGAGATCTACTCGGTGGCGCACGAGCTGGAGGCGCACGTCACGTCGTTCGCCGCCCGCGTCGAGCAGCGTCGCCGTCGTCTCGATCTCGCCGTGCTCTTCTACACGCACGAGAAGGAACTCAACAATTGGGTGGACGAACTGCGACAGGACCTGCAGGCGGACGAGAGCGTGGCCGAGGGCTTGGAACAGACTGAACGGCTGTTGGAGCAGACGGCGCAACACCGCGACCAGAGTCTGGACGCGTGCTCCTCCACCATCGTGCAGGGGGAGGCGCTGCTTCAAGAACTGAGGTAAACGTCTCGTGAATTAGTAATTAAAATCGATCGTGCCAATCGACCAATTCTTCGGTTTATAATTGGTTTATTAAGAGCTGTTGTCTGGCTTTATCGTAACAATGTGGGCAAGCAACTATTTTTCCACACGGCCTCATTAAAAAACAAATCTCGTTAAATCCCATTGTTCTCCCGGCTTGCATATCGTGGACCCTCCGCAGCTCGGCCGATCTCCGTTTAATTCGACGCAATCTCGTGAAGAGTGGAAATTTTATCGCTCACTATTTAAACACCGCCAACACTTATTGCCCAGAATGGAATTCCGTAATTATTATAAACGATCGAGATAAAGCTGCATTGTAGAGTCCCGTAATTATTAATGATTCTAGCTCCGCCAGATGATTTAATTGATTCGAGTGCCGCATCGGATATCAAATACACCATTGTCTGTTGCTAATACAAAAGTTTCGAGGACAAAGATTGTCACGGACTCATTAATTAGAGAGAAAATTAAAATCTGTGCTGCCAATTAAAGAATTATTTAGGATATATAATTATTTATCTTGGAAACATTTGCTAATTATTCTTTTTAATGAAAGCTGAGGATAATGAGTTAAACAATGACGAAGATAACACTCGAAAACTCCAATTGTGGAGTCGACATACTTAGTGTCAAAAGAAATAGTTTTCTTTGATCTATATTCAGCTGATAGATAATAATAATAATTTAACCATTGTATAAAATATGATCTTTTTCAAAATTTTCTAAAAAAATGACATATTTTTTATAGTGGTAAATAAAAATCAAAGAACTTGGCGGTGAAGATCTTGATGTCTTATTTATTTCCAGAAATGTAAATAAAAAAACATAACAAACTGATAAAACATAAATAAAACAAATTTATTATTTTAAACAAATTTATATTTTTAAGTTTTCCGTCATGAAAAATATTCTTAACCATTAGTTATATTAGTGATAATTTATTTTAATTAAACAATAACTAAAACAATAATTTGTGAGGTGTATTTATTGTCAAAAAATATATTTTTATACTAAAACTACGTTATTCATGTGAGTATTATTATTAATAGTATTTATAAAGTTGCTCTGGGAAAACACGTGGATGTTACATTGATGTCAAAAGAAAGGTCTTTTTTAATCTATATTCCCTATTTTACAAAAAAATTTAAGGTAGTTGTAGTGACGTTATAAAATATTTATCTTTTTCAAAAATTTTAATGGCGTATATTTTTTATACAGAGAAACAAATCAAAGAAGTTGGTGGTGAATATCTGGATGGTTATTTTTATCATTTATTTTAGTGAAATAAATAATTAATATTTAAATTTTTTCTGTCGGTTACTAATATGTTATTTAACCCAATTGTTTATGCGGATCGAAGAAAGTGACTGCGCCCATATTAATTTCCTAATCACCACACTAACACGGCGTTACGAATGCGTAATTTTGCAAATTAGATCGGCGCTGTCTTCATTAATTACGATTAGATTTAATTGAGCACCGTTCGGCCGATCTATTTTAATTTATTTGATTAGCGTGTCGATCACGATAGTAGCGCGGTACGGCTTTTATTGAATCCGTATGGAACGCCACGTTTCGAATAAGAAAAAAACGTAAGTACGGACTTTATTAATAACTGTTTGCTGAGCGGAGAACGCCTTCGGGCTTAAACAATTTCACGGGCCAATTATCCAGCGTTCGGAGATAAGGGGCTTTTGTATTTTCGAATTATGAACTTTGCCGGATCCTACCCTCGGCTGCGGCTCGATGACCCCTAATTCCTGTATCCTGTTTCCTTTTATAAATTACACGGAGCTAATAGGTGATCTTCGATACCAACGAAACACTCGATTACATGCATTCAACTAATCCCGTTGGTAACGACGGACGAATCGAGAAATAAAACACAAAAGTGACGAATAACTTTCACGTTACGTGTCTGGAATGCGCCGATATAAAACGGATATACCTGAAGAGCTCCAAATACGATTTTGCATTCGACGCTGGAGCATCAATCAATTCGTTGTTGTCGGGGAATTTGAGCAGCTCTCGAATGTGCCTCATCGTTTGCCGGAATATTGGCGGCCCCCTCAAACAGCAAACTCGAGGAAATCAGTTATCGATGTTCCGCTCCCATCCCCGGAGTTTCATTTCATATTAAATTTTTAATAATCAACCTTAAACCGACTTTCTCCCATTCAACTGGCAATAAATATTTAGAAACTCATTAAACAGAAACACAGAAAAACACCTCGCAATGCAACAAATCACATTAAACGCCAATACTACCTACATTTTGAGACCGGAGCCATAAAATACCTGGACTCGAAGGCTGAAAACATCTGGTATAAAAACACCCTAAACGGAGCAGACTAACATATCTTCTCGATTTCGATCTTGTTGCTTTTATTTTTCACTCGTAGACATCGGTCCGGTTTTACTTGAGTGATTCACTCAGTCATTTTGAGTTCTTGGAACCTCACAACACTCGAATTTCTTTGTCTGCTGTTCAGCCGTTCGAGGAAGCGGACGTATCGCAGATAAAGCAGTGTTAAAAACGCAACGATATGCAACAAAACATGTAATTTAATATTTATTCTACGTATTCACATTAATTAAAATGATTATTAAATGTTTTCACAACGTAAAAAGATAAAATGAAAAGCCTCTTGTATATAATATTAATGGTGTGACGGATTTATTGACAAATAGAGGCTCATTATTTATTATATTAGGTAATTATGTACTGAAAACACATTAAAAGCAAAAATTAACAAAACAAACTTGTTATTTATACCAGTTATTTTCAAGTTTGTTGCACCACAAATGGTTTCAGGTATCTCGAAATTTGCTGTTTAACATAATATTGGCCTGATAAAGCTGTAAATGTAATTCTTCTATTATTTCGTAAGTCCATACGAATTTTTCACATAAAATCAATCATTCACATTGTTACACATGAATGACTTGACACACGAGACGGGATCCATGAGGTAATCCGACTGATAAAATCGCACACTGCACTTAGACTCAGCGAGTTCATCGTGATTGCACCGAGAAGTCGTTTTGTATAAAACCGCTGAAATCCCCGTCATAAATAATGTATTTCAGCGGGCGACAGCCCTGAACGATTTACCGTCTACCCGGATGAACGAAATTTATACAAAAAAATCCTCACACTTCTGTTGAATAAAGATGTCGTTATATTTAAAATCTCCGTCGTCGATTGATGATTTACATAATAAAAAGAATACCCCGGGATGTTTGCGTCGTTCCATCAAATGCATGTTTCGGTTTGCTTTTCCCATTTTCGTAGACGCCCGACAAATAACCGTTTAAAATCGTATGTGACGACGCACATAGTGCCGGATTTGTCACTGTCACAGGCACATCTTTGTTTGAAAAGCATGCATACATATTACTCTTTTATCCGTCAGTTTACATAAAACGTCGACACCAAAACATAAACTGTCACTAAAATCCTTGTTTTCTTTTGTAGATCTATAGCTGATATGGACTCAACTGGTTCGATCTCAGCAGTCGAATCAGCCCTGGACCGTCTGGCAAAACAAAGAAACGACCTGGAGGAGCTCTGGGCGGCGCGCAAACTACGCCTGGACCTCTGCCTGCGGCTGCGTCTCTTCGAACGCGACGCCCTGGAAGTATCCTCCCAGTTGGAGATGTGGTCGGAGGAGCTGCAACACAGCGAACTGACCCGCGACATCGCCAAGGCCGAGCAGTTCCTGCGACTGCACAACGAGAGCGTCAGTCAGATGCAAAACACCACCTACCAAGTGTTACAGCAGGGTCAGGATCTGGTGCAGGTGTTCGAGAACTCCGGTATCTGCGTGATGGCGGACGCACAGTACAACGCCCAGACCAGGGTGCAAGTTTTGTTGGAGTTTTTGCACGACAGGGAAATGGACCTGGAGGATTTGGCCGAGTGCAAGAGGATCAAGTTGGAACAGTGCATCCAGCTGGGACAGTTCCAGAACGATGCCAACCAAGTTATCAGTTGGATTCGTAACGGGGAGTCGATGTTAATGGCTAGTTTTACCATTCCGAATAGTTTGGCGGACGCTGAGTTGCTCAAAAAGGAGCACGAGCAATTTCAGGTGGCGATAGAGAAGACGCACACCTCGGCGGTGCAAGTTAAGTACAGGGCGGACGCTTTGGTCAACGCCAACCACTACGATCCACAGAGCATTAAAGATATTTCAGAAGAAGTGACAAAGAGATGGCAACAACTGGTCACCTGCGCAGAAGAACGTCACAAATTAGTGACAGCCAGTTTGAATTTTTACAAAACCGCAGAGCAAGTTTGTTCTGTGCTGGACAGTCTGGAGAGGGAATACCGCAGAGACGAGGACTGGTGTGCCACCGGCCAACCGAACGTGGACAAAGCCACTGCCATTTCTCAACTAATCAATAAACACCAAGAACAAAAGGAGGCCTTTTTGAAAGCGTGTACTTTGGCTAGACGCACTGCCGAAACGTTTTTGAAGTACACCACGAGAAGCTTACAGTTCTATAACTATCCCAGCACGACCGGCAATCACGAAAGCCGAGTAAAAGGAATCCTAGAAAAGTTGCTTAGTCAAGAGAACAAAGTACTGGAGCACTGGACTCAGAGGAAGAAACGTTTGGACCAATGTCAGCAGTTCGTGCTGTTCGAAAGATCTGCAAAACAGGCCATTGAGTGGATCCACGATACCGGAGAATGTTACCTAACTACTCATGCAACGAATCTCGGCAACAATATTGAGGAGACTGAGAGTTTATTACGGGAGCACAACGAATTCAAAGGGACGGCGAAGGAAACCCGTGAAAGAGTCAAGCTACTAATTCAATTGGCTGATAGTCTTGTGGAAAAGGGGCATGCCCATGCTAGCTCTATTAAGCAGTGGGTAGCTGCGGTGGATAACAGATACAAAGACTTTAGCTCTCGCATGGAGCATTATCGTCAGCAATTGGAGGAGACTTTGGGTATACAGGAAGAGGAGGAAACTGAAAAGAAGGAACTGTCGATAGATAGAAATTCAGATCCGAGTTTGGAAGCTAAAATCAAGGAAGCCGCTAATAAGGATCTGAAAGAGTTGAACGAAGAGAAGAGACGATCTGCTCGAAGAAAAGAGTAAGTGATTTTGCCTTTTTAAAGAAGAAAACTAATATACTGTCAATGTAACCATGCATAATGAGTCAAATTGTTTGTCGAACTGTTTGTAACTATTTAGCAGTGCTATAATGTAGGTACTGATTCTTGTTTACATTTGTAATTCTAAGATTAAATTAAGAAATGACTAGTAACTAAATGACTAAAATTATAAAATCCACCAATTTATAAGTCAACAACTGCTTATGTTTACACTCAGATACCTAAATTGCCATAAACGATTAAATTGGATTTGCTGTTTCCGTGCTTAAATAATTCAATTCTACCTCGCCAGTCCTCAATTATAAAAGTTAATACGTTCCGGCCAAGACCAAATACATTGTACTCGATCCGTCCGTCGCTATTTAAATGTAACGACCCGCCTCCGTCCTCTTATTTCCTCTGTCGTTTCTTTATATTTACTTAAACTATTAAACTTACATTACAATACAATTGTCTGTTTGGTGGAAAGCGTATGCACTGATTCATCGCAGTGCCGGCTTAATTGCTCGCCAGTGTCGTTTCGTAATTTGCAAACGGGTTCATCCGAGGTCGTTAAGTTGATGTTTTCGAGTAGGTAAAGCCATATTACCTTAGTGCAATGATGAAGGGCTCGGTTTGAGGAATAAAAGTTATCGCACGGTGATCCGGTCATGTGTAGTGCTTGTGACACAGTTTTGGGATGCGTAAAAAACAAGAGGTATGCCTGAGTGTGTTTTTTATACTGGACTAAGTTCTACATGAAAGTCAGCCTTAAATATTAGATTTATTATTACGATTTTGACATGTTTTAGTTGTTCAATAAAGGATTGATGATGCACGTTAAAATTTTATTAAAATATTTATTTTTAATATCGGTCCTTAATATATTTTAGTGGTTCGATAAACAATTGGTGATTACTCTTCGCACATTTATCAGTTTATTTGGTTTATCACAACATTACACATTATTATCAATGCACTAACAGCTGCATTCGTGTACATATTAAATTACAAATGAGATAAGTGAAATTTGTGGTAAATTTTAAATCATTTCTTAATATAACCATATTTATTTATTCACTTTTCAGATTTATCATGGCTGAACTGTTGCAAACGGAACGCACTTACGTGAAAGACCTCGAGACCTGCATCAAATGTTTCCTTCACGAAATGAAGAACAGCAACAACGTTCCACCGGCACTACAAGGAAAGGAGGACATCGTTTTCGGTAACATCGAGGAAATTTACAACTTCCACAACTCCATATTCCTCAAGGAACTAGAAAAGTATGAAACGATGCCCGAGGATGTGGGCCATTGTTTCGTCACGTGGGCCCAGAAGTTCGATATGTACGTGCATTATTGCAAGAACAAGCCGGAGTCCAACAGTATGTTGGTGCAGCACGGTGGCGGCTATTACGAAGAGTTGCAGAAGAAGCACAAGGTTGAACATCCGATTGCGGCGTACTTGATTAAACCCGTGCAAAGAATTACCAAGTACCAGTTGCTGCTCAAGGATTTGCAGAGTTGCTGTGAGGAAGGGCAAGGAGAAATCAAGGTAACGACCCCAAAATATATTGCATATTTGGATACTGATTTAATTTTGTTTTAGGATGGTTTGGAGGTGATGTTGAACGTGCCGAAGAAGGCGAATGACGCGATGCACCTGTCGTTATTGGAGGGCTGTGATGTATCTTCGGATAAACTGGGCGAGGTTGTGTTGCAGGATGCGTTCAGCGTCTGGGATCCCAAACAATTGATCAGGAAAGGTCGTGAACGGCACATTTTCTTGTTTGAATTGTATTTACTCTTCACCAAAGAAGTCAAAGATTCCACTGGGAAGGTTAAATACATCTACAAGAATAAATTGATGGTAAGAATTTCAATTAAAGAAATATTAAATTAAAATTTAAATACAAAAAGGTGTTCATTCGTTAATAATTGTTTTATCTTATTTTCATCAACACATCTAAACTCTATACACGATAAAATGCATTTTAACGAGAATTTGACTTTATGTCTGTGGACCTAATCAATATCCAATTTGAACGCGGACGAAAACAAGCCCACACGAAATTGAAAAACTTACTAAAACTAATTTAAAAACTGCTGTTCATCCAGACTTCCGATACGAAACACCCCAGCAACATCTATGTGAATATTATAAGACATTAACAATAACAATAAAAATGTTACAAATATTAAACGTGTTAAACATTTAATTAAATTGTGTCATTTTGTTCTAGACATCGGAATTAGGCGTAACCGAGCACATGGAGGGTGACGAGTGCAAATTCGCTGTGTGGACGGGCCGTGCCCCAATTTCGGATTACAGAATCGTCCTCAGGGCGTCGTCGCTGGACACCAAACAGCTGTGGGTCAAGAAACTGCGGGAGGTCATTCAGGAGACTTACTTCAGTGGCGCCTTGCCCCTAAGTCTGCCGAAAAGTCCCGCCAAGTTAAAGCCTCCCAGTCAGAGATCGAGTCGGTGAGTATTCCTGTATAATTACCTGGGATTGTTGCCTTGGTAATGTTATTGTCATAAAATGTAAATTATGTTGTTGCTGTACAACTAATTTTAAACACACCCTGTGTAATAATAGGATGATGTGTTTTGAATTACGAATTAAATCCTTTAGGGAGTTTGTGATCATTGCATATGAATATGTCAAGAATTTTTGCGTAGGGTGGTCTACTCACAAATTCATTTAAGTAATTAATAATAATAACACACTTAATTTTTCTATTGCAATAAGTTCAAATTCAAAAGCCAATATATTGGACATGATAAATATACTATAACATTGATTATAATGTTTTTTAATAAAATTAAACATTTACAGGGACATGGAGGAGTGCAATTCATTAGATGAAAGTGTTGAAAATCTAGATCGCAATTCTCTAGCTTCATTTGGATCTGGCAATACTACAGACTCAGATAAGGTAAGTTAAAAAATACAATAAATGATGTGAGTTAGTCGCATCAGCCCTTATTCGTTTAAAATAGAGCGCATCGATTCAGCATACGAACTTGGCTACCCTCCGGTAGATGGCGCTGAGAGTTTAATATCCAAATACTGTTGCCTGAAAGAATTGGACCATTTCAGCCTTTCATTTTCAGAGAACACAAATGATAAAATAGCACTAGAATGCTCATTTAGTATTTAATTTATGTATAATTTGAATTTTATTTCCCATAAAGCAATTCAAAATAATTAGCTAATTTTTTTCACATTTTCTCCTCTTTAACCTGATCAAATATTAATAGAATAGAAATAGCCGGTTATCCGTTGAATTTTTTACGTCAGCCAATATAGATAAACTGTGTGCCATCGGAGCGTGCGGATGTGCCGGCCGAGGAGCGGCGCGTCCGGATCGATTTCCCGTTTAGAAATAATTCAGCCCATAATTTACGGCCGTAAAAAATAAAGAGAATGTGTTGGCACTGTAAATATTTACAGTGACTTCCCACGAGCCTCTACTAATAATGAAATGCCAACCACACGTTCACTTTTCTTCACTCCTCCGTTCAGTTTTTTGATTAATACAATTTTTCATCGCTGCTAATTTACTTCTGTCGATGTTGTGTGTATTCATGTATGTGTAGTGGTTGCCAACAATGGAATATGAAAAGTCGGGGGATTTATCTAGTTACGAAAGCTTTTAAAACTATATTGATTCACTACACCGCTACTTTATTGTTCTATAAATGTTTTATTTTACCTCGACCAGTTTTATTAATACTGTGTGGCCTATTAACTTCGAAGTTTATGCTTTTAGTTCTGTTTGTTTCTGGTTTATTTTCTAAATAATATATTTAGATTGCTCGTTGTTATTTGGGTGGCGTTTTTACTACTCGGTCCGTCCTAATTTCTCCCCCGATTCACGGATCATCCTGACCATCCGTTCGTAAATCGTTGCCGTTTCGTGTGGAAGCCGTAGGTGCGGGGCGCGATGAAATTGATCAATCATGGGGCTCGTTCTCCGTCTCTCTTTCTGGCTCGAGAAGCGTGAGGGGGCGTCGATGGACCGCCGCCCGGAGGAGCCGCGGTTTTAATGTCACTAGTTCGTGACCCGTCGCCGGCACTGGGTCGAACGCAATGCCTGGTATATATGTTAAATTCAATAATTGATGACATGTTCAAACTGACCGACTGGCACGAATCTGGAAATCCGGGACGGACTGTTGCGACGGAATCATTCATCCCGGCCCGTTATGAATGAACGGCCGCCGCAACAATAAGAAGCGAAACAATCGGATTGACCGTTTTCTGGCCCCCCATAAATAAGACACGCCGTTAATAACACAAAACTCGCCACCGTTTTCGTGGGAGGCCCACGAAATCGGACGTGGAATCGATTGGTGGATGCTGCAACTGTCGGTCGCCTTTCAATATTTACGTTTAATTTGCCGTCCTCGTTTCGTCGACGGCGATCCCGCACATTTGACGTGTGAATATTGAATGACGATGATCGGATTTCTGATATGCAGACGGCAGTAATGAATCAATTAGTGCACGCTTCTGTGTTCATGTTTCCTCGATTTGTTCTCGACTTTGAACGAACGCGGTTATCAGATAATTAGTTGTTACAAAAATAGCTAACGTTTTGTGTGTGCCGACATAAATTCGAAGCAACGTTCTGACTTCCCTGTCGCATTCAATATTTACATCCGATTCCGCACTTGTCATCGGTGATCGATAAACTCGGCCAATGAATAATATATGCGGCGTGGAAATTCCGTGCCTACTAGCGTAATTTAGCGACAGAAGCGGTTTGTGCCGGGCGTCGTTTAGCCGACAGGCCGGACCGATACAGACCCAATATACGGGAATTAGAAATTACAATCGGGGTATGACTGGAACTGCGACGATTGTCTATCGTCGTACGATCGTCGGCTATTGTTTATCGGAACGGCGTCGATTCCGAGCTTATTTTTTATTCATTGAAAGTTTGGACTGTTCCGTTGCGGTGTAACAAAGGCGTAATGACTGTTGTGAATACGCTTTGTGCGTTTGTCGCGTCGGGAAAAGAAAACACTTTTTATATCGATTTGTGTTTTAACATGGGGTCCAAGTCTTCGATATTTAATATTAAAATTATAGTTTTCTCAACTGACTGATTAAATTTATAATTCACATATGTTTTCCATACATATCTATTATTATTTCGTATAAATGAAAATACTAAATGTTCATGTAATGAAAAATTGAAACTATTATAACAATTTTTATGTACATATCAATAAAATCATATCTAATAATTGTCTTTTTTGTTATTTTCTTTCTTTTTTCTATACATCCATTCTATCCATTAATATTGTAATCAAATTTCGTTTTACCAATTAAAATATGGATTTTCCAATATACTTATAAATTGATTTTTATTTCCTGCTAGCACTTTTAAATAGTCTGTTATTGAAACTATACAACATTTTTGAAAAGGAATTACTCTATTTCGCATTCAATTATTCAGAAAACTACAATTTATTCTATTTTATTTAATTATTGATTTTAGAATAGTTTTAGTTCAATTTAATTTTCAATCAATCTGAAGGAAAAAAAAATATATTAATTTTTATTCGAATTTTAGATTTTTTTAATATTTTTTTATTTATTAAATATTTGTAAAAATAGAAGTGAGTAAAAATAAAATTAATTTGTCTAAATTAAATACATAAATCAATTTTTTTAAAATTCAGCAAAATTAAAAAGTGATAATTGTATTTGTGTGAAAATTTAAAGTTTATTTTTGTTTATTTGTTTTGTGTATTTATAAAAATAGAGGATCATTAAATGAATAGATTGATACTATTAAAAAAGTTAAAAATATATATACAAAATTATGGCAAAAAGAAAATTATTCTTTATTTTGTAAAAGAAATATTATTGAAGTATAATACAGATTTTCAATTAATTCACTCTTTAGTTATAACTACTATACTTTAATTGTGTCTACTATTGAGAAATTCAACAAAAGTAGAAAGTTACTTATTCAAAATCCTTAAAACTGTTCATTTTGTTCATTTAGTGGATTAATGTTGTTAATTGATATAAAAACGATTAATTCGTGTAAAAAGAAAATTTTACATGTAAACAATATTAAAAAAATTCTTGTTACAGTTCATTTAATACTTTATTTATTGTTTGCACATTTTAATTCATTAAATGTATTATAAAAAATAAATTATACTTTGAACATAAAAATCACAGAATATTGAAAGTCGTGTTAAATCATCATATAATTTTTCATATTTATAAAAATAGAAGATAATTTTATCTACTATTGAAAAATTCACAAATTTTAAAAAATATATATTGAAAATTTTTTGTAAAAATTTTGAAAAAATGTATACAAAAATAAATTTAAATGATTTAAAAAAAAATTGGAAATAAAAATGAATTATTTGAAAATATTTATTTGAATTCATACAACTAAATCTTATTTTTATTAAAATCTTGTATTCCTATCTTATAAACAAGCAAAATTAATAGGTCATAATAAATTTATATAATATTATGGATTGTGAATAAAATTCTATTTTATTTCTATAAATTTGCAAATTTAATAAACAAAATTAAATTTAAATTCTTTACTTAAATACAGCACAAATTTGATTTAACACGATTTTCAATATTCTATGATTGTATATTCAAAGTATAATCTATTTTTTATAATATATTTAATGAATTAAAATATGCAAGCACTAAATAAATTATTAAATGAGCTGTAACAAGAATTTTTTTAATATTGTTTACTTCTAAAATTAATTGAAAATATCAGTATTATACTGCAATATTATTTCTTTCACAAAATAAAGCATAATTTTCTTTTTGCCATAATTTTGAATATATATTTTTAATTTTTTTAATAGTATCAATCTATTCATTTAATTATTTTCTATTTTTATTAATACGCAAAATTAATAAAAAAAATAAATTTACAATTATCACTTAGAATTTAATTTTTCTGAATAATAAAAAATTTTGTATATGTATATAAATAGAAGATAATTTTATCTTCTATTGAAAATTTCACAAATTTTAAAAAATATATAATTAAAATCGTCAATTGTTAAATATTTATCCTAAAGTTGTATTTAAATAAAAATTCAAAATTTATCTTTTTTATTAATTTCGTTTCGTAAGTTTAATAATAATAATTCATTATTGTTCTTGAATTTTGTCTACTATTGAAAAATTTATCATTTAAAATTTTAAACATTTATTCTCATCTATTAATTTTGCATGATTAGAGATAGAAATATTAGATTTTGATAAAAATAAGATTTAGATTAAATAATTCATTTTTAGTTACAAGTTTCAACAATTGAATTCAGTTTAAGATATTTTTTTTAAATATTTAAAAATTTTCCATTTTCTTTATTAAGTAAATTAATATTTATTTAATTGTTAACTGTTAATACTAAACTTATCTTAGTGAAAACTTAAATTATCTTTTGTGCATAAATTTTGTATTTTGAATAAGAGAAGTTGTCTAGTATTGAAAAATTCTGCAAAAATAAGAAAATACGTTCTCAAAATGTTTGAGTATATATAAAAAAATAGTAAAGTTAGTAAAAACCAAATATATATAATTTAGGCGCATTCACCATTTTAAATACTAATTCTTAAAAATGGCGAATGCACAATTTTTAATTTCAACCTAATTTTATCTAATTAGAATAATTAATTGAGTTAGAAGTAATTATAATATAAATAAATTATTATTTTGTCAAAACTATTTCTATTTTTAATATAATTAATATATTAAAATAATCTTAAAATTTTAATCAAAAATTATATAATATGATGTTTAAGAACATAATTATACAAAAAGATGTTTTTAGCTAAAACTAAAAAACTCCGATAAAAGTAAAAAATATAAATATCAAATTATACAAATGAATTGCGAAGTGATCTTTAAAATAAAAATAATAAATTCAAATAAACATTTCGGAAAGAAATTGTTCCATAATTTTTTATATTTGACGAATTCTGTAATTTGAACTACGAATGTATGTGTAATAAAAAACTTAAGATGTGGAATATACGTTTTAAGGTTGAAAATAAAACACTTTTATATTTTACGAATTTCCTGTTAGCGGATTATATTCCACATATTTTACAACCGATGCAAAGATGTAGTAAAACTAAAGGGGCTAGGTTAACCGTCGCACGGTTGAGCGAAGGACGGATGAACGACGATGAAATCCGGTGTGAAAATGTGCGACTAGATAGGCCGGCGTGTGTGTGTGTTTATGTGCGGAATGGCGGCACACATACACACACAGAACCAACGAGAGCGAGAGGAACGTAGGCAACGGGCGAACGGCAACGGCAGACACCGTTGGCAGAGAGAAAGATAATCGGCGGGGTCCGCTCGGCAGTGGCTGTGCAACGGCATTAGTCCGGACAGGCGCTCCTCGTGCCCGGGCCACCGGAGCTCATCTGGCCGAGAGAGAGTCAGTAGAGTGTCGGGTGGCTCCCCGAGCTCACACACTTGCGACTACACACGTGCACGCACACCGACCCACGCCGACGACGCCGCCGCCGCCGCCGTCCCAACACGCTCGCAGGCCGCGTCCGCAAAAACCGGTGGAGAGGCACGTCGACGACGACGCCGCGCCGCAACCGTGCACCAGTCCCCGTGCGTCTTCCGCGGCATGCCGACGGTGACCGCGTGACGTGAGATGACCGCAACGCTCACCCTCCAACCTTATCGGCCCTGGCGGAAAAAAGCGATCGAACCGCATCCACACAACTCGCTTACATGTAAATTAACACCGCTAACTCTTCGCCGTTTCTCTCTTGCGTAAGCTCTGTGATCGAACCATCCCAGTTCGCTACTTTTTGGTGCTAGATTATAGGGATTCATCCGTTTACTAAATAAACAAAAAAAAAAACAAATCGTAGCTTAATTCTACCATTATCTTAACTTTACCACTTAACCGCTAACATTTAATAATATTTATCGCACGCCGTTCCGCGTACCGTAGCCAATTAACAGTCGGAAAGTAACCTTAATCGTCGCCAGTTCGCCGTCATGGTTGTGTTGAGTGCACGCGATGTCCCGCGACGCGACAGTGCCCATTGAACCGGTCCGGATTTTCAATTGACATCATGTCGGATAATCCGGGCGGATCGGCCGGTGGCGGCGGTATCAAGACCTTCGGCCAGAAGGCGAAGAGGAAGATCTCGTTGCCCTGGTTCAGACAGGGCTCCGTCTCCCAGCACCATCCCACGCTCACCAGACAGCACACCATCGATACACCCAGCTCCTTTCAGGCCCGACTTCTGCGGAGACAGCCCAGCCAAACTGCTCTGGTCAATATTATTTTAATTTATTTTTTTTTTCCTCTGTGTGTACTAGTTGAAAGGGGTGGTTGGTTGGGGGGTGAGAAATGGCCGGGTGTCCTTCTTCAAGGACGTAACAGGATGTTTTGTAGTTGCACACATTCTTTTATCTATGATAATTTTGTGGAGTTAATGAAATAATCGATAAACTTTATTATTTGCCATGTCGATAACAGTGTTTACAAACTGCTTCATTTATTTTGTACTTATCAAATGGAAGATGCCTTTGTTTCATTATTATATATATTTTTATCGTACCTCATAAAAAAGTTAATTATCGATTTCATTATTCTTATTTTCATTCAATTATAAAGTTAATTATTAAATTAATGAATTATACTTTAATAATTAAATACTCTAAACACATGACATGGTTAGAAAATAAGCATGTGAAAGAATCACCAGTTTAAACAAAAAAGTGTTTATGAATTACGTTGGTTTTTGTCATAAAATCTATAATTAGTGAAGTTAGTACAGCTGTTGGGTTTTCACTGTGACAGAAAATTTTCCCAATCTATAATTAAATTTGCATTTACCTATAAATATTAAATTAACTATTAAATTTAATAAGTAGTTTTTCAATAATATGCAGTACAGTTTTTTAAATCAAACACGACTTTACCATTACTTCGTTAATGTACTATTGTTTTTTATTGCATAAAATAGCTGTGATTGACATTTAATTGCAGTTTTGACCTTGGTATAAATTGAAGTTATGTAAAATATAATAATTAAAAGACTTTAATTGCTAATACAATTAATAAGTAACATCTATGCTTTTTAAAGCAAATGGTTTAACATGATGTTCTTTAGTTAAGTAATGTGTGTACTTTTCCATTGATGTAATTTTTTTTATATAAATTATAAGCTTAAATATGGCACAAATCTAGTATAAAATTAATATTAATATTATTATGGAAGTATGTTGTCCTGGATAATCAGAAAACTGGTAAATATAGAATTAAATTAATTGTTTTCAACCTTTTCTAGTCACATTTATAATTAAATCTTTTCATGCAACGTAGCTTCAATTTGAGTCACGTCTGACATTAAAAACCATTTCTAGTGCACTTCAAGTTTCTTTCTGTACATTTTATTATATTCATTTGATATTATTTCCTATTTTTAAAACAAGAACAGTGGCTACTAATAAAGAAATAAAAGGTTCTATATATAAAATATTAAATATAATTAGGTGGAATAAAACAATATAATAAATAAAAATAATAATGGCAATTATCTGATTGTGAGAATATTAATTTTAATACGTTCCTGAGTAGCTGATATTTAGAACAAACGACATCATTATGAAATTAAGTTGACATAACTATTAGGAAAATCCTCAAATATAAATAAATTTAATTATTTTCCACCATTTCTAGGTACATTTAATTTAATTAATATTTTTCATTCAAAATATTTTCAGTTTCAGTTATGTCTGACATTTAAATCCATTGTACTCCTTTCTATAGATTTTATAATATTCAATTCATATTATTTTTTATTTTTAAAACAAGAATAATAGAAATAAATGGTGCCTTTTTTGTAGATATTATGCTTAAAATATTAAACCAAATTTTTGTGAAATACAGTATAATAAATAAAAATAATAATGGCAATTATCTAATTGTGATATGATTTGTTTAGTTTTCACCAATTGTTTTTATATTTAGAACAAGCGACATCTTTTGATGCAGTATATTTTCAATTCATTCACGTTTGATATTAAAATCTCATTCTAGTGTTGTTCAAGTTTCTTTCTTTGCATTTTGTAGCATTCAGTTCATATTGTTTCCTATTTTTAAAACAAGGATAATGGACACTAAAATAGAAATAAAAGTTTTCCTTTTATTTATGGATATTAAGTCTAAAATATTGAAATAGAATTAATTTAATTGATATCAACTTTTTCTAGGTACTTTCATAATTAAATCATTTCATGTAATATATTTTCAATTTCATTCACGTTTGATTTTAACATTCTATACTAGTGTACTTCAAGTTTCATTTTGTAGCATTCTGTTCATATTTTTTCCTATTTTTAAAACAAGGAGAATGGACACTAAAATAGAAATAGAAGGTTTCCTTTTTTTATCGATATTAAATCTAAAATATTAAATATAATTTTGTGAAATACAATATAATAAATAAAAAGTATAATGATTGAATTTTCACTAATTGTTTATTATTTAAAACAATCGACTTCATTATGAAATTAAGTTGACAAAGAAATTCATAGAATTTTCAAATATAGAACTAATTTAAGGCTTTTTAGGTATAATTACATATCATATATATATCAAAAACATATCAATTTTTTTTCTCTAAACTTTATAAACACTTAAATGGGAATAAAAGGTTTCCTTTCATTTTTATACATAAAGTCTAAAATAAATGTGTGAAATGCAATATAATAAGTAAAAACAATAATAGCAATTATTTGATTATGAGGTACTATTAATCCTTTTAGTTTTCACTAATTGCTTGAGATTTAGAACAAGTGAAGTTACTATGAAACTGATTTGTCATGGGTATTCAGAAAACTTTTAAATATAGAATTAATTTAATTGTTTTCAGTTATTTCTAGGTACATTTATCATTAAATCTTTTCAGGTGATATATTTTCAATTTAAGTCACGTCTGACAAATCCATTTCTAATACATTTCAGGTTTCTTTCTGTACATTTTACATTGCAATATTATATCTTATTATTCCCTATTTAAAAAAAATTAAAACTAAAATAGAAATAAAAAGTTTCCTTTTGTAATAAGTAAAAATAATACCTATTATTTGATTGTGAGATTTGTTTGTTAATTTGTTTAGTTTTGACTAATTGTTTGACATTTAGAACAAGCGAAATTATTATGAAAGTAAGTTATCATAAATATTCAGAAAACTCCCAAATATTAAATAAATTTAATTATTTTCAGTTTTTTCTAGGTACATTTATTGTACAATTAAATCTTCATACATATTTTCAATTCCAGTCACGTCTGACATTAAAATCCATTTTTACGTACATCCAGTTTCACACTGAAGATTTTATAATATTCAATTCATATTATTTTCTATTTTTAAAACAAGGACAATGGCACTAAAATAGAAATAAAACACTTCTTATTGTTTATAGATTTTATAATTAAATTGTTAAAAGTAAATTTAGGAAATACAATATAATAAACAAAATTAATAATGGCAATTATCTGATTGTGGTACGTTAATTTATTTAGTTTCCACTAATTGTTTGTCATTTAGAATTGGTGAAATTATTATGAAAGTTGTTGTAGCTATTCAGAAAACTAGCAAATATAAAATTAATTTAATTATTTTCTGCCTTTTATATAGGTAAATTTCGGTACATATTATTTCCTTTTTTAAACAAGAACAATGGGCATTAAATGGAAATAAATTAATTTAATTGTTTTTAGCTATTTCTAGATATATTTATAATTAAATCTTTTCATGTAATTTTGTCGTAAATAATAATGAAAATTGTCTGATTGTAAGATAATCATTAATTTATTTAATTGGTTTTCACTAATTGTTTGACTTTCGATACAAGCGACATTTCATTTACTACAAACATTTGAATATTATTCGTAGAAACAATAGTCGACTTACGGCTCAATTATTTGCTGAATAAATAAAGGGTAATTCAACTATTTTCAGTCCGGCTATAAATAGGAGGAAACAGAAATCAACTTAATTATCCGGAGTGGTATTGATTAATAATTATTTACCTATTACCGAATCTATCAAATAAACAGAGTATAAAGGAAATATAAATTTAGCACAAAAACAATAGACCTTCGTTGTTTGAAATATTTATATAGTTTTCAAATACAGCATAAATATTTATCTCCAACGAATATATTAATAACACCGAATAAAAACTAACTTAACTAAAGGCGGTTTACCAAATTGCAAATATTAGTAATAGAGAGATATCAGCTATTTTAGTGCGCTGATTCACGTTCAGAACTTTTTAGTGGTTGATATTGTCCACAAACACATTGTCACATATTGATAACAAGTCTTTGTCACATAGTCGAATGTCATTGTAATCTATGTGTTCTGTTACAGGTAAGATAAAAACTCGTTGGAAACGGTAAATATGAACAAACTGGGTACGGGGTAAGTCACGACAACCAATTAATAAAACTGGCTCACGTTTGAAATGTTCAATTTCAATCCTGGTGCGGGAATGAACCTGCATCGATACTCATCAATTAAGTGCACAGAATGTGCACGGATTAATCCGCCGAAATCGGCACGAGTTATGTGGAATTTACGACACGGAAACAGCCATTGAAAAGTTTGATTTCGCGGTCACATCTGGCACGAAGGGGGGCTTCATTTTAAAAGTAAACGTTTTACGATCAATCGCACGTTTATATTGCATCCTGAACGGTCGGTTAATCGGAACGATCAATTAAAATAAAACCCGTCCGTTGTGCAGTTTATTAACGTTCGATTTAATCGCCCCGTTTCTCGGTTTTCTCCGCGGGAAATTAATATTGTTGTTAAAATTTATTTATAAAACGCAACCTATAATTATCGCGGCGCTAAAAACGGGAGTACGGCCATTTACGGCACGGAAAGATTGTTATCTTAATGGACACTTCATTGGAGTGTTGCTCTGTTCATTTTGAAGAACGGTTATTCTTGCTTTTGTCAGCCCTTTTCTCGAATCTACTCGTCGAGGACTTAAACGTTTCCTTATGACAGCATCCCGACGAAAACGCCATTGTGCAGTTATCCAATTAATGAAGTTTCATAATTAGTATCGCCATTGTTTTATTTTACAATTATACAAAGTTAAACAATAAGCTGCGGATCATAATTTTAATGGACTATTGTTTCTTAAAATAATAAATTTTATCTTCAACTATTGTAGTAACCTATCCAACAATGAATTAGTTTTAATTTAATAATATCTTTGTTGAAAATTGTGGTCTTTACTCAATCAATCTGTTTAATTTCACTTAAGCTTTGCCAACTGGTTTTAAATGTTTATAAGTTTTCAAAAACTATTTAAATAACAAAAGCTCAATTGGAAGAGTTAATTTATTGTTCTCAGTTATAAACTAAAGAATAATTTTCCTTTTTCCAGAAAATATAAGTTGTATGCTCATCCTCTACAAACCTTATAAAAATATATTAGATTTTGTTTGCCATTATAATCATAAAAATACTTATTCATCTTTTAAAAGTCTCCTGAAAATATATTTTATTATCACCTAATGAAAATACTCATCATTTATAAGTTATTAGATTAGATTTCGTTTTCAAGTATAAACTAAAGATTAATTCTTAGTTCTTGAAGAGTCTTCTTATAATATATTTTGTTTTCAATCATAAATTGAAGAGATATAATGAAAATACTTCTTCATTAATAAGTCTTATAAAATTGAATTTTATTCTCAATTTTAAACTGAAAAATAATTCTTCATCCTTTAGAAGTTATTTAAAAAAATAATTTTTAGCAATTAAAAACCGAAAAAAAAAAAATTAAAATACTTCTTAATTTTTTATAAATCGTTGTAAATTAGATTCTTTCTCAATTATAAACTGAAGAATATTTCTTCAGCCTTTAAAAGTCTCCTAAAATGTTATTCATAAAACATAAACTGAAAGGAAATAAAGGAATTTCATCATTAAGTCTTAAATGTTTCCAAAATTAACATAGATTATGCCCTCAATTATATACTGAATAATAATTTTTAATCCTTTAAATTTTCTAATATTATATTTTGTTTTCAATAGAAAACAGAAAAAAATGAAAATACTTTATCATCATTTATAAGTTTTTAAATTTTAGATTTCATTCTTAAAATTTGATTTTATCTACAATTACATACTGAAGAATATTTTTTTTCTTTAATCTTAGAAATATAGTTCTCAATTAAAAATTGAATATTAATATAATAAATATTAATAAATATTCAAAACTTGGATATTGTTCTCTATTATAAACTGAAAATAAATCTTTACCTTTTAAAAGCCTTCTAAAAATATACTTCATTGTCAGTCATGGTTTGAACGGAAATAATAGAAATATTTCTTATTTATTATTGCAAAATTTAGAATTGATTTACAATTATAAACTTACAAATTTTTATTATTATTTTGTAAATATATTCAAAATTATAACCTTGAAGAGGTATGAAGAAATTTATATAGAAAACTATATTAATTGCATGAGTTCGTCTATTGTCGGAAAGATGGCAGTTCAGACGTATGCTAAAAATCTACTTTTATGGTGATGAAAGTTTTTCCACTCTTAGTGTGTTATAAAATCAAGCCATAACTTAAAAACATAAAAATTAAATTTAATTATTTTACCCGTATAGTTGTAGATAAAATATTAGTATTCAATCATGTATAATGGATAGACATTAGAAATCCTTATGCACAATTACTTTTTGAAGTGCTAATTAAATCCAACGACTCTCCTGACTCTTCAATACGACAACGTAAAGCACTACTAGTTTTCCTTCATGGATGTGTATGTGTGTGTCAACGACGGATAGTCAACAGATTAGCCGGGCAATAAAGCGTGATGCGACGGTAATTAGGATATAAAATTGATGGGGGCGGTGGCGCGTACGCCTCACCGAACGGTCGGGATCGGGGGATGGAGGCGGCGTGCCGCGTTTTCATCCACACACATACAACTCAACACATACACACACACACACACACGATATTTATAGAGGGGAATCGATGGCCCGTGAAACGTCCTCGCCCTCTCCCTCCTCAACTCAAAAACGCTCGCTTCCTGGTGGTTGCTCCAAAAATACAATTTCGTCATGCGGATTTTAATTAAAATCGTCGGAATATTCGACATTCCCCTATTTCTTGTGAATCGATATTTTTTTTGGGTGGAAAATAAAACTTAGTTTTTGATTTGGCGAAGCGTTAGACGGAAATAGGTCGGACGGAGCAGGTGGCGCATTCTTGTGACCCGTTTCCGGCCGTTTTTCCTATTAAATATTGATGCCGATGAAACCGGAATTGGCGGGACCCGTTTTGGTCGCGGGAGTAATGTCGTTTCCGAGATGGGTCGACACACGGAAAGTTTTCTGGAAAGAGTTTCCTCGTAACATGCACAAATGTCCATTAGACTTCAAATGGGATTTCCTCGCTCGGAGTTTTTATGGAGGCTGGGGGTGGGTTTGTTCACGAACTGACAACATTTCCTGCGACGTAGGGGAGTGTCCCACCTGTCAGTTTTAACATCTTTGTTTTGGTGGCGCAGTCGAACTACTGGCGAGGTCATCTTACAGTAATAGCTGATGTTAGAGCCAGTGCCGTGTCGATGAAATCTATTAAGATAGATACACTGCCTCTTCAAAAGAGGAGAATTTTTATTCTTATAATAGTACCTTAGAAAAATTAAGGTAGTAACATAATATATCCAAAAGTAAATAAAATTCTCCAGGAGGGATGATTGGCCAAATTTTGTGAGCAATAAATCAAACTACTTCTCTACCTCCTCAAATTGGTTGGTTTTTGGTATATCCAAACCAACTAGATCAAAGAAAACTGGCTTAATAAAGAGTATATTTTAGACATTAATCTATTTTTCCATTGAACTCGTCAAAAAGCACTAAAATCGTCTTGGGAAGTGTCCCATCTTTCAATTTTAACATCTTTGTTTAGGTGCTGGAGTCAAACTACTGATGAATTCATCCTTCAGTAAAAGTCAATGTTATAGTCAATATCAAATCTGTGAAATGTATTGGGAAAGTTAACCTGCCTCCTCAAAATATTTTTATTCGATGATAATTTTTGGAGAGAAAAGAGGAGAACTTTGATCCTTATTATGTGATAGTATCTTGGAAAAAGTTGGTTCAATATTTCTAAAGGTAAATAATATTCTCCGTAAAGATGATTGAACAAATTTTAAAATAAATTAAACTACTTCTCTACCTCCTCAAACTGGTAGTTTTTTTTTTTGAAGAAAACTAGCTTAATTGTATAAATCAATCCATTCTTCTCAAACTCGTCAGGAAATACCAAAAGTCAGTGTTAAAATCAATACCAAATCTGTGAAATTTATTGAAATAGCTACACAGCCTCTTTACAATATTTTTATTCATTTTAATGATTCTTTTGGGAAGAAAAGAGGAGAATGATGATCCTTAGTATACATGGAAAAAGTAAAGTAGTGATATAATATTTCTTAAGATAAATAATATCTTAATATTATTACTTTATACAGATCAGTCTGTTTTTCTCAAACTCGTCAGGAAATACAAAAATCGTCTTGAGAAGTGTCCCATCTTTCAATTTTAACATCTTTGTTTAGTTGTTTGCCACAGTTAAACTACTGGCAAGATCGTCTTGTCTCTTATTTTTATTCATATTATACAATAGTATCTTAGAAAAAGTAAGATAGTGATGTAATATTTCTAAGGGTAAATAAAATTATACAGAAGGATAATTGACCAAATTTTTCAGTAAATAACCAAACCACTCCCCTACCTCCTCAAATTGGTTTCTGAAATTTCCAAAGTAAGTAGATCGAAGAAAACTGGTTTAATAGGTTCTTTGAATACATTGATATATTTTTCTGTAACTCGTCGAGAACACGAAAATCGTCTTGTAGTTGATGATAAAAGAAAGATGGATTTACCAATGATTGATACAGAAGGAGCTAGATTAATTCCAACCTGAAAATTATTGAGCGTACAAATACTCCCATCGTCCTTTATTCAAATTTGTCCCGGCCCATTCTTCCCGTTCATTTCGTTCGACTGGGCTGTAAAGACACGACGGATAAAACGAGAGGGGATGTCGGAAGCGGACGCGCGTACACACACACGGAACGGGCTTGTAAGGGAATTAGAGAGCCAGCCAGATATTGAGGTCGACATGCCATTATACATTAATAACATACCGATGGTTCGACGGAGAAACGACATCGATATGCTTATTGGATGTATAGAGTTTCCAGGATGCCACGTAACGACGTCCCACACTCAATTTAATTAATTGACAGCCGTCGACGTACGACGTTGTCCTGAATTATCCCGTCCACTGTTAACACGTAATTACGGATTCCCGGGCTCCATAAAGAGAAAAACTTTCCGGTTCGGTTCAATTATTTTCCTCAATTTTCGCTCCCGAATTATGCGGGCCCATTCAGTCCGATTCCTCAATGGATTTCGCGTCGTCGTGCAAAAGTTTTGTCGCCCCTTTCGTAGATTGCAAGGCGGCGAACACCTGGCTCGCCTCGGAACCGCTTTATTTTTCTATTAAATATTAATATAGAGACGGGGAGGGTTGGGCGAACCGGCCGCCGCGATGCAAATTGTTTAGGGGCGAGATAGTGGCTCATCGACCGTGAATAACGACATTTTGTCAAGGAGTTTCCTCGCGACGAAAAGCGACACACAACAAATAAATTTGTTTGCTCGGCTGTTAGTATGCAATTCGCATTTAAAATTGGAAAACAAAAGGGAGACAACAACACCAATAATATTTCACTTAACGGGAAATTTAATAAAGTGAAACTGGAACAGTTTATAAATTTTATTTATATTCATTTTTTTACTATTCTGATATTCTTCATAGTGAAATCTAATTTTTACCTTTACGCCTCTCGTTTATTTTAAAATTGGAAAATAAGTGGGAAAAACTACATCAATAATATTTTATTTAACATTAAATTTAATAAAGTGAAACAGAAGCAGTTTATAAATTTTATTTATTTTCATTTTTTACTATGTTGATATTATTCATAGTACAATGCAACATTTAACATTCCTTTTGATCTTTTACACTCCCTTTTATTTATACAACTCTTTTATTTATACAAAAATATTTCACTTCACATAAAAATTATTAAAATTTATTATAATTATTAAATTTTATTCTTATTATTATTTTTTACTATTCTGATATTATCTATAGTAAAATAAAATTTTTAACATTTCTAGCTTTTTTAATTTACACTTTCATTTTTTCAAAAATTGGAAAATTAAAATAATATAATATTTCACTTTCACAATCTGAACAATATTATCAACTTTTGACAATTTTTTATGTATTAATGTTGTTCAAAATATTAAAACAATAATAACGTAATTTTTTTATATTTTTGACTATTTTTACATTTTTTAGTCTTAACTAATTTAATTTTTAAAAAATCATTTCAATCAATTGTGTCATTTATTATTTGATAATTTTTTTTACTTTACTTTTTTATAAGTTTCAGGATTATATTACAATTATTTTAATATTTTCAGCAATTTAGTAACAGGTTACTTTACTCTTTTATATATTTCAAGATTATACATATATATATACAATTTCAGTTTTCAGCAATTTTAATATATCATTCATTTTTTGTTGTTTAAATTAATCTAATTAATTTTACAACTTTACAAGAATTTATTCAGTTTATTAATTGTTATATTTACACAGTATTAAAATTTGACAGTCTCAATTGTTTTTTTTTTAATTTTTTGTTAATATTTTTCTGAATTTTCCAAAATCAGTTTTGTTATTGATTAATATTTGATGTTTTTTATTTACTTTACTTTTTTATCCTATTTCAGAATTATATTGCAAATATTTTAACAAATTCAACAATTTTAATATTATATTCAATTTTTTTCAATAAAATTAATTAATTTTACAGTATCAGGTTTTTCCGTTTTTTAATAATTTATTGAATTTTTAAATTTATGAAGCATTTAATTTATATTTATTTTATTTATCTAAATAATTTTAAATTGTGTTATCAATTTTAATATTTTCCAAGTTCTTTTTCATCTTATTTGATAAATTTACTGAGTATTTAGTAAATTTGTTTTTCAACCATTGAAACTTTTAAAATCTTTTGGCAAAACAGGGTTTTAAATATTAATATTTAATATACCTATATTTTTTCTTGTGAACGAAATGTGTCCGATTCACATAAACGTCATGGCGATATTTATAGCATCGTTTACGAAAACATTCATAAATTGACAATAAATATGCGCGCAGCTTTACGTATTGATCTTTTAATAGATGTGCCGCTATTGATATTAGTTTGAAAGAAATATTGGTTTTACGATTATGTCACCTTTCGATAAATCCATTGAATCCTGTTACGTAAACAACCTTTGCTTTTTTCAGGTAAGTATGCTAAAATACAGGAACCTATAAATATTTTGTTTCAAAGTCAGCACTAACAAGTTGATGTTAAACAAACGGGAATAATTTGATCTTATATTTCTATTTCGTTCAAATACCTATTCAATATTGTTCCCAAAGTACCACTCGTGATTTCTTTTTTGATAAGAAATTCCCTTCAAATTTTAAAATTTAAAACCACTCGCTTTATTCGTAAGCATGAACTGTGACATTTAGTAAGTCGTTTAAAAATTCTCCTCCGTGCTCGTTGTATATTTGTTGTAAGTTCCACGATAAACGCTTCCAATGTTATGAAGTTATTATATTGAGTATATGCCTGGAAGCTGAGATACCGTCGTTTTCTCTAGCAACAATAAATCCTTTAAACATAATCGTTCGCAATTACGCGAGGAATTTTAACGGGCACAAAATTTAAAATTACCCGTGGCAAAGTTTCTTTTGTGGCACTTTGACGAGGTGCGCAAAAAAAAGTTGGGTCGTGTGACAAATGCCTGACATCATCGGTGGAGAAATGGATAGTTGCCCTTAATCGTTGAAACTATAAATTATGATTGTAATAAATTAATTCTTAAATATAAATAATATTACTTATATTAATAATATAGTAATATATATATATATATATATATATATATATATATATATAACTATAAAATCTGTAAAATTTTTAAAATCTCTAAAATCGATAAAAACTATATAATCTTTAAAATCCATAAAACCTGTAAAATCTGTAAAATCTATAAAAGTTATAAAATCTATAAAACCTATATAAAATCTATAAAAACTATAAAATCTTTAAAATCTATAAATCTATAAAATCTTTAAAAACTATAAAATTTTTTGAAATCTCTAAAATCTGTAAAATCTATAAAAACTATAAAAACTGTAAAATATGTAAAATGTGTAAAATCTGCAAAATCTATAAAAACTCTAAATTCTATAAATCTGTAAAATCTATAAAATCTCTAAAATCTTTAAAAACTATATAATCTTTAAAATCCATAAAACCTGTAAAATCTGTAAAAACTATAAAATTTATAAAACCTATATAAAATCTATAAAAACTATTAAATCTTAAAAATCTATAAAATCTGTAAAATCTATAAAATCTTTAAAAACTATAAAATTTTTAAAATCTCTAAAATCTATAAAACCTGTAAAATATGTAAAATGTGTAAAATCTGAAAAATCTATAAAAACTCTAAATTCTATAATTCTGTAAAATCTATAAAATCTGTAAAATCTAAAAAATCTTTAAAAACTATGATATCTGTAAAATTTTTATTATAAAATATAAAAGCTATATAATCTTTAAAAGCCATAAAACCTTTAAAATCTCTAAAAACTATAAAAGTTATAAAATCTATAAAACCTATATAAATTCTATAAAAACTATAAAATCTTTAAAATCTATAAAATCTTTAAAAACTATAAAATCTTGATAATCTATAAAATCTGTAAAATTTTTAAAATCTCTAAAATCTATAAAAACTGTAAAATGTGTAAAATCTGCAAAATCTAAAAAATTTGTAAATTTTATAAATTCTATGAATGTTTTTTAAAATATTTGATAATGAACTTAAAACATAAAAAAATATAAAAGATTAAAATTGGAAAAAATAGGGATTCAAAAATGTGACGAAAAAAAGACATTAAAGTATATAGACATTATATAAACAAAAGAAAAAAGAATCAGTCAGAATTTAATATTTTAAATTATTATGTAATTATTATCATTATTATTATATTAAATTTCTATTATTCGTATATATATATATACCAAAAATTAAACGTCAAAAATACAAAAATTGTGTTAATTAAAAAGAATAAGTAACTAATTTTTAAACAAAGAATATTTAAAATCCTTGAAAAATTTTTAATATTGAAAATGCACCATCAAAATTTAATGTTTTTTTTTTAAATTATTAGTTAATTCAACCTTATCTATTTTAGCAAATATTAAGATAAAGAATTAAAATATTGAATGTTGGAAAATTCTATTTGATTAAAAATTACTCTTTTTTTGGCCAGTATAATAATATAAAATTGGGCATTTATAATTGTTAAGGTTTTTACAATTAGTACATATTTGGACGTAACTGATATTAATTTTTTATTTTCTCATAACAATATTAATTTTCATTATTTATTGACGATTTATTAAATATTGATATGATAATTCAATACATTTTGTCAAAAAAAAAAACAAATTCAATGATTTTCAATTTAATGATAAGGTCACTATTAAATTTAATGCGAATTCGCAATTAAATACCTGAAAACTGCTTTGCAAAAAGAGCATAATTAGCCATCATAGCTGCATATCAAAAAATGGGACAGCGCCATTTCATTCTATCCGCTATCGCAATTGACGTGTGGCACAGAAATTCCGATTCGGCAAAGAAACCAGGTCCGACCGGCGGCGCACGACAACCCAACCGGGGCTCATGTTTCATTAATTTCTATTAGACCGGGGCCCTCGATTCGTGAATCGCGCCTTTCAATTGGCCAATATTAAATTTAATTGATCGTATCGCTGCAGTTCATATAAGGCCATTAAGAGCCAACAGGTCCGGGGTTTGTCTTCTTGTTAGCTCGCGCCGCAAACTCGATTATGGCGACGCCGAAAATAATGGGGCCCAACGATTACGACGATGCAATTGTTCCGGCATTGACAAAGAACGGGCCAAACGACGACTGTGTTCTGTTTGTCGGACGACGAAACTTTTTTTTTATGATTTTAAACAATTATTGGAGACTTTCAGAAGAATATTTAAATATTGAATAAACGTATTTACCATTGTAATTTCTAAGAATTTTATATTTATAACAATTTAATTATCGTGAATTGTAAAAAATATATAAAAAAGAGTAAATTACTACAATATTTCCAAAAAAATTAGATGTTTTTCTAAAAAATTCAAAAATATTAAAATAAAATTAATGTAGAAAATAAAAATTATATTTGCCTAATGATGACATTTCTTTTTATAACCATAAAATTTTTTTAAAAATTTTAACACCATATTTAACTATTAAAAATTTATATTTTGTAATTTATATGTAATACGATTTAATTATTGGACGAATGTTACACTTTAATTATTAGTTTAAATATGTAAAAATGCAAAAAATATATAAAGTAATAAATTATTTTCATAAATATTAAAAAAATTAAGAATTTTCTAAAGAAATTAATCAAGAAACTTATACAATTTTAAAATGATTTGTAAAAATTATTAACATAAAATATACTAAATATGTTAAAAGAATTTTAAAAAATAAGTTGTGTACATCTTAAGTCAAAATTATTAAAGTAAAATTAATGTCGAAAATATAAATATTGTTTGTCGAGCTGTAAAATTTCATTTTTGCAAAATTTACCAACATTTTTAAACGTTTTTAATTTTTGACCATATTAAAATTTCAACAACATATTTAACTATTAAACGATTATATTTTTCATTCAATTTATAAAAATTCATTTAGTACAGTTTTGTTACTTTTAATATATATTTTTTCTACAAATTTTATTGTTTTAATTACAATTTTTGAGTTAATATTATAAAAATTAGTAAATTAAAAATTTATTTCCAAAAATGAAAAATAAAATCAAAAGTAAAAATGTTTAAAGTAAAATTAATGTCGAAAATAAAAATAAACGGTGAAATTTCATTTTTATGACTAAATTTTTAATCGATTTTAATTTTTGATGATTTTTATAATATTGAAAGCTTTTCAGAAGTTTTAAATTTTAACAATATATATGTATTAAAACAAAAATATATTATCATTATCGTTAGATATGATAATGATATATTTATTTAATTTTTATCATCCAGAACTGAAAAAATATATATTAGTAAATTAAATTAAAGTTATAAATACATCAAAATTCTAAATTATTAGAATAAAATTAATGTTGTAAATAAAAATATGTTTTCTGTCATATATATAAATAAGAATATGTCATAAAATTAATAACAAATATTGTAAATAAAAAGTACATGTGTATGTTATTAATATTTACATGATTTTTACCAGGTCAAAGTCCCGTTAACACGTGTTGCAGTCAACAATAATCATATTTGCCCTTACGTAAAACAATGCGATAGTTCGACATCAGATTAATATTAAACAAACTTCGCAAACAATTTACGACACTCGACCATATGGCACCGAAGAACTGGATAAACAAAAATTAATCAGTGATCGACGAAAAACTTCGGCCGCACTCTCTGGTACACAAATATTCCACATCCAACCCTCTTTTTTTGCGTAGGGCTCCTGAAACTCGTCCTGTTCATAATTTTCGTGCACACCAATTTATTCCGGAGCTTAATTGTACCGTATGTACGATGGGGCCTTTCAAAACACTGAAATTGAATCACGCCAATCGGACCGGTGCTTTTTTTTCCTCTCTTTGCGCTCAAATTGATTTTCTGATAACTCCGCTTTTATGTTGGTTATCTATCTGCAAATTTTAATTGGAACGTCACGGCACGCGGATCAATTCCAATTCTCACATTTTTTGATTTGTTTTTGACGATTTTCATATTTTCAGCTTGATTTACGATTTTCTGTTTTCATGGTTGGTTTTTTTAATAAATGGCGAATGCGCACTTTTTTAATGTTATTTATTAAGGTCGATCGTAAAAGATTGTAAATATTTTAAACCACTAACGAGTGATAGGAGTAATTTTACATAAAACTGACACGTTTAATTAGCTCATTTATTGATTGATGAACTATATTTATCACACGTTAGAACATAGATACTTTATAAAGTTAGTATAAATGTTTTGTGGTATTGGTTGAAAGCTTCTTAAATTAAGAATCATTTTTTGATGAATATAAGAGAGCACAAAAAAAATCAAATTTAATAAAAAAAATGTCGAAAATTTGTCAAATGCATCGTAAACCAAAAATGTAAATTATTATTCCTGTAACTATAATTTTAAATGACTAAATAGTCTTGTCTGCAAAAATTTTAATATCTCTATAAAACCTACATTTTAAACGCATACAAATGTATTTTTCGTTGGAATTTATACGTGTGGGTATTGCTGCAAGAATCAATTTGTAATTTTATGATGAAGTTTCAAAAGGTCAGAACAATTTAACATAGCTTTTCGTTGTAAACTCTTGTTTAATCGTTTCATAAATGTCAGTAAAACTTTTAATCATCATCAATCAGTTTTAAAACTTGTTTACGAAACAGTCTTTTGACTCCAAGTTTCGCAACTTGCACGTACCCATTATTATTTTATTTACAATAATCTCGAATAGACAATAATAAAATTGAATATTTAATGTTTGCTTCAGACGGGCGTACTGGAAATGACTTGGGTGGTGAGCGACTTCACAGCCAGCAGTTCTAACGAGCTGAGCGTCACCAAGGGTCAGCAGGTGGAGGTGGTGGAGGTGTGCTCTTCGAAGCCGGACTACTGTCTGGTGCGTATGCCGACAAGGGGCACCGACCACGACCAGAAGACAGACGTGCCAGAAGGTCTCGTGCCGTTGGCCGTGCTCAAGCAGCCGCCGGCGCCCAGGAGCTCGCCCTCCAGGCGTCCGCCCGCCGCCGAACACGATATAGGTAAGTGATTTTCAGGATAATTAAATTTGGAAAATACATTTTTTACTAATGTGTGTGTGTACTTCTTTTATATAAATATATTTATATAAATATAAATTTTGGAAATTAAATTAAAATGTTGGTTATACATTATTTTTTAAAAATTTAACACTTGGTTTTATTAAATTATTTATTTTTACACGCATATAAACAAAACTATGTATTTTGTCCACATTGAGAAAGAATTGGTACATATAAAACATAAATTTGTGCCAATAGTTCCTCGACGATTAATTGACCATTCTTAGTTAATTCAAAAGAAAAGTTAATACAGAATTCAATACAGAATATTGTCATTAAATTTCTGGAAGATAGAATATGTTCAGTTTTTCACCAATTTTCTGGTAACTTTTTTATTACATTTGATATTACAATATTTAAACAAAATTTATTTAAAAATGTTCACAGGTTATATATAGTCAACCTGATCTAAAACTAAGTATGTTGTCCACATTGACAAAAAATTGGTACATGTAACTTTATGCTAATAGTATGGACGATTAATTGGCCATTCTTAGTAAATTAAAAATAGAATTTAATTCTGAAATTACTGAATATATTGTCCAATGTTCAGTTAGTCATTAAGTTTCTGGAAGATAGAATATGTTCAGTTTTTTTTTCACCAATTTTCTGGTAACTCTTTAATTACGTTTGATATTATAATATGAAAATAAAATTAATTGACCATTCTTAGTTAATTAAAAAGAAAATTTAATCCAGAATATGGTCATTAAATTTCTGGAAGGTAGAATATGTTCAGTTTTTCACCAATTTTCTGGTAACTCTTTTATTACATTTGATATTACAATATATAAACAAAATTTATTTAAAAATGTATACAGGTTATATATAGTCAACCTAACCTAAAACTAAGCATGTTGTCCACATTGACAAAAAATTGGTACATGTAAAACATAAATTTATGCCAATAGTATGGACGATTAATTGGCCATTCTTAGTAAATTAAAAATAGAATTTAATTCTGAAATTGCTGAATATATTGTCCAATGTTCAGTTGGTCATTAAGTTTCTGGAAGATAGAATATGTTCAGTTTTTTTTCACCAATTTTCTGGAAACTCTTTAATTACATTTGATATTACAATATATAAACAAAATTTATTTAAAAATGTGCACAGGTTTATATATAGTCAACCTAACCTAAAACTAAGCATGTTGTCCACACTGACAAAGAATTGGTACATATAATACACAAATTTGTGTCAATAGTTTCGACGATTAATTGATCATTCTTAGTTAATTAAAAAGAAAATTTAATACAGAATTTAATACAGAATATGGTCATTAAATTTCTGGAAGATAGAATATGTTCAGTTTTTCATCAATTTTTTGGTAAATCTTTTATTACATTTGATATTACAATATATAAACAAAATTTATTTAAAAATGTACACAGGTTATATATAGTCAACCTGACCTAAAACTAAGCATGTTGACCACATTGACAAAAAAAATTGGTACATGTAAAACATAAATTTATGCCAATAATACTATTGGCATGGGCGATTAATTGACCATTCTTAGTAAATTAGAAAAAGAAATTAATTCTGAAATTGCTGAATATATTGTCTAATGTTCAGTTGGTCATTAAGTTTCTGGAAGATTGAATAAGTTCAGTTTTTCACCAATTTTTTGGTAACTCTTTTGTTATTTTTGATAGTACCAAGTATAAAATTTTTAATATAATTAAATATTTCGAAGAATACATTTTATTGACTTTTAGAATTGGTACTTACAATACACAAATTGTGACAATAAATTGGAGTATTATTTGACTAAAAAATTGTAAAATAAATTGGTTTGCTTAAAACAGTAATGAAGTTTTATTACAACAATATATAATAGATCTGTCAAAATTTGTTTTTTTTTAACTGCTATAAATATTAAAAGAAATTCTATGCTTATGATAACTAAAGAAAAGTAGGAAATAAATTAAAGTTTTTTGTACTCCCTCAAAATTTTATCTGAAAAATATTCAAAAAAAGAATAATTGCTTAATAGAATTTTGAAAGATGAAAATTATTATTATTCTATAAATTAAAAAATATATATTTGATACATATTCTGGACTTATATAAATTCTTAAAAATTTCTTTAATTTACATTCTAAATAGACAGGGGATAGAACGGGACGTTCCGCGGGCCGTATCCGTGTGCGGACAAGAGCCCGCGGGGCCGGCGGCCGCGCGTAGCTGGAGAGCACATCTCGCAGGTTGGCGGCGGTGGCGGTGTCGGCGGCGGCGGCGTCGGGATCAATAGATCGGTCGGCGGCGCGCTCGGGCCGTCGCGCCCGACCTTGACCCGACCTCCCGCAGCATCTCGGCGCGCGCGACGGCCCCGCCACCGCCGCAGAGCGTCGCGCCGCCGAAGACGCCCGTCGAGCGTTCGGCTGGCCGCGGTCGGTCGACGGTCGCGTGACCGGGTTACGTCAACGGAGCGCCGCGAAGAGCCACCCTCCGCTCGCGCGATCCTATGCGGAAACAAAAACGGATAAAAAACATGTCCAACGATTAACCAGTCGCTAAAGTTAATTAGTTTGAAAAGCTGATGGCTGTTTAATTTTATAATTAAATAATAATTTCAAACTCAAGGTTTTTTAGTCATAAATAAGTTCAATATTTAGTAGAATTTTAAATTTGTCCAAATATTTCAAAATACATTATTGGTTCTCATTTATTATTTTTAAAAGAATTTAAAAAATTATTATATATTCAAAAACTGTTGACTCGATTAAACATTGCAGATATAAAGCTCAATATATATTTTTCTTAATTCTTTAAAAATACCCAGAACCACAAAATAAAGGAAAATCTATAAAAATACTTCCAAAATTTAACTGGTTTCAATTTTATATTTAAATAATATCCTAATCACTGCAAATATAAATTTTTTAAATAAATTTAAAAATTCCTTAAAATATAACCAGTACCACAAAATAGAGGAAAATCTATAAAAATATTTTCAAAATTTAACCACTTGCCAAAATTCAGTATTTTCAAAAACTGGTGACTTTTTATTTTTATATTTAAACAATATTTTTAAACATGTATACTTAATCCTAACTACTGCAAATATACAATTTGTACCTCAAAATAGGTGTATATAAAAATTCTTTATAAATACCCAGTACCACAAAATAAAGGAAAATCTATAAAAATACTTCCAAAATTTAACTGGTTTCAATTTTATATTTAACTATTATAATATTTTTAAAGATATAAACTTAATCCTAATCACTTCAAATATAAACCCAATATTTAAAAATTCTTTAAAATATAACCAGTACCACAAAATAGAGGAAAATATATAAAAAATATTTCAAAAATTTAACCACTTGCTAAAATTCAGTATTTTCAAAAGCTGGTGACTTTTTATTTTTATATTTAAACAATATTTTTAAACATGTATACTTAATCCTAACCACTGCAAATATACAATTTGTACCTCAAAATAGAGGTATATAAAAATTCTTTAAAAATACCCAGTACCACAAAATAAAGGAATATCTATAAAAATACTTCTAAAATTTAACTGGTTTCAATTTTGTATTTAAATAATATTCTTAAAGATATAAACTTAATCCTAATCATTACAAATATAAAACCCAATATTTAAAATTTCTTTAAAATATAACCAGTACCACAAAATAGAGGATAATCTATAAAAATATTTCCAAAATTTAACCACTTGCCAAAATTCAGTATTTTCAAAAGCTGGTGACTTTTTATTTTTATATTTAAACAATATTTTTAAACATGTATACTTAATCCTAACCACTGCAAATATACAATTTGTACCTCAAAATAAAGGCATATAAAAATTCTTTAAAAATACTCAGTACCACAAAATAAAGGAAAATCTATAAAAATACTTCTAAAATTTAACTGGTTTCAATTTTGTATTTAAATAATATTCTTCCAGATATAAACTTAATCCTAATCATTACAAATATAAAACCCAATATTTAAAATTTCTTTAAAATATAACCAGTACCACAAAATAGAGGATAATCTATAAAAATATTTCCAAAATTTAACCACTTGCCAAAATTCAGTATTTTCAAAAACTGGTGACTTTTTATTTTTATATTTAAACAATATTTTTAAACATGTATACTTAATCCTAATTACTGTAAGTAAATATACAATTTGCACCTCAAAATAGAGGTATATAAAAATTCTTTAAAAAGACCCAATACCACAAAATAAAGGAAAATCTATAAATTTACTTCTAAAATTTAACTGGTTTCAATTTTATATTTAAATAATATTCTTAAAGATATAAACTTAATCCTAATCACTACAAATATAAAACCCAATATTTAAAAATTCTTTAAAATAAAACCAGTACCACAAAATAGAGGAAAATCTATAAAAATATTTCCAAAAATTAACCACTTACCAAAATTCCGTATTTTCAAAAACTGGTGACTTAATTTTTATATTTAAACAATATTTTTAAACAATTTAAACAATTCTTAAACAATTTGTACCTCAAAATAGAGGAAAATGAATAAAAATATTTTCATAATTAAACAAGTTTCAAAAATTCAGTATTTTCAAAAACTCGTGACTTTATTTATTTATTTATTATATATATATATATATATATATATATATATATATATATATATATATATATATATATATATATATATATATATATATATATATATATATATAAATATTTTCATAATTAAACTAGTTTCAAAAATTCAGTATTTTCAAAAACTCGTGACTTTATTTATATTCTTAAATATATATTTTTTTAAATTGCAAGTATAAAATTATTTAACAAATATATTTCCAAAAGAACTAGTCTCAAAAATTAAATATTTTCACTGATCTTTAAAATAAAATAAAATACAACAAAATATCCGATATAAGAGTTTAATACATTCATTTTGCCATATAACCCTCTTTCTGTATATATACTAGATACTCCTCTTATTTACACTGATTATTGAATATAATATAATCGAAAACAGATACAAAAATTACGACGGCAAAAAACCGATAAATAAAGATAAGATATCATCACCTTGTAACAATTCACTATGTTTTTACAATATTTCGATTTACAATAAGTGAATAAGTGTGGTGATGGCAGACGTGCTAAAGACGAAGAAAACTCGTAAGTAACTGTTTTAAAAAAAAATATTTGTTATCCGCAATCTTATCTGTAATTATAAAATGAACCGTGAAAGTGAAACGGACTCGCGCATAAAACTGCGACTGACAATCCTCACGTGGTTTTTTTTACGACCGTATTATCGTCACCATTATTGGCGAGCAATTGATTTGAAAAAAAAAACGGAACATAAGTTTTCTGCGCTGTCAACGCGGACGTTTTTGCACCGTGCACGATGTCGATTCGTCACGGAACACCCAAATCGACGGGAATGCGGCTACATAAATCATTGGCGGACGCCAACCGTGAAAATATAAATTTATCTTAATCAATTGGTAATGGAGAAAACAATGTTTTGGAGGGCACGTACCATATTCGTGAGAGATATCTTTAATGTTTGTATCAACTGCGCACTGAGCAATCAACGGTGGGAATTGTTTATTATAAAATGCTCGATATGATCATTTTGCATTTCATACGTGACATCAGGCATAATGAAAAATTGAATGATAATTTATTATCGATCTATTAGGAAATAGAAATGTATATTTATTTAAAAATTTATTTTTTGTTTATAATTATTACAAACAAATTAAAGTTGGCAGTTTTAACTTTTAGTATTAAAATTTGAAATTTCATAATGTTTGAATTAAATTTATCAACATCAATCTGGTTTTCACATCTATTGACACTCCGAGCAACAATTTTATACATGTTTATATGGTTTTTTATTATTTAAATATATTATGGGGTGTACAAGATCATGACAAAATATAAATACAATTCAACTGAAATAACAATTAATATACAATCATATTATTTACGGATAGTATTTGTATTTACTTAAATTTCAGTGTACTTGATTTTTAACATTATTTTAATTGTTTGCATCATTGTCATCATTAATTTCAACAATACTTAGACTTTTTGTACTTTCAATTATTTCATTTTGTTCTAAAAAAGACACAATAGGCTTATGGTAACTAAAGTAAGAAATGAAAATGTTTGATTCAAATTTATCTAAGTATCGAGTAAAAGCGGCATCTATTGTCGTTTTATGTTTTGGTGTACTGAGTTTTCGATCATTTGACATATTTAAATAAATTTTCCACTAAATCCATTCAATTTCACTTATAAGATATACACAGCACTATATGTCAACTGTATAGCTACTCATCCAAAAGCATAGCATAGCACACTGCGCGTGCGCCAGTCATGAGCATGTCAATGACGCGGCATCCAAAAAGTGCCCAACGCGGCTAAAGAAGTTTTCACTTCTAAAAATATATTAAATCTATTAATATTTGTTTGGAAATAAAAAACAAGTATGTATCTCAGATCCATTACTTTTCGGAATTGACTGCGTTGGTAACAGATGGTAAGAGAATTGACGCGAACCCATAAGATTTTCCCCTACCAAAAAGTTCGCAATGCAGCTAAAGAAGTTTTCACTTCAAAAATCTTAAAAAAAATTGTTTTTCTAAAAAAATAAAAATTAACAAAATTTGATTATTATAAAAAATAAAAAATTGAACTTAATATGCGTTATTTCCACCTCTACACGAATGACTGCCTCACACTTTCTGTTCATACTCAAAATCTGGGTTAGAATTTCATTTTAGTCCAAACTCTCCTTTATTTCGAGTAGAAGACCTCCCATATCTTCTAATTTATTCGGACGCTTATGTCCCAGATATGTACTATTAGGCTAAGGTTTGGAGTATGAGGCGGCCGTCAAAGATAAGACCTATGAAAGGGGCATAGGGCACGACATATTCTTTTATATGTCCAAAATGCAACACTCAGCAATAAGGCTCCCATTATTTATCATCATCATCATCATTTACGTTAAAGAAATACCTCTCCATACCATAATTGAGCACCCACCAAATAATGTGGTATTTACGAAGTTACATTGAGCATATCTCATCTGTAAACAGAATTAATATTTTTTTTTATTAATCGCATCAACCACTTAAGGGTTATTAGTGACTCTGGCACGTCACTTCTAATACTTAATTTTGTTGTAAATGTATTTAAAAATGTTTAGAATCTTCATATTAACGAAATTCCATCTTATACTTACTCTTTAATGGTACATTTGTCATCAACATTGTTATTTAATTTTTTGCTTTTAATTATCCACAAAACTGTGAGTGTTCATCGATAATTAAAGAATAATCGCCACGTGAGCAATAAATCTTGGTAAAAATTCATCGTCATTCCACAGATCCATCAGCATGATCCAGATAAAAATAACATCATTATCATTTTAAATAAATCCGTGGAGCATAAAGTAAGGCGACGCGACGTGCATACATGCATACAAACGATCTCCTTAATACTCCTCCGTTTCGAAACCACAGTTAGAAGAACCAGCTCGCCGGTGCACACAATACATTCACTCAGCCGCCGACTGAAACCGGTACGCGTCTCCGCCATTCGACTATGCAGATCGTTCCGTTCGTTGTTTTCTATTGCCGCAATTTCTCTGACGCAATCCGGGTGAGTGTAAATCTAATGGGCACGATTCGATCGAGGAAAACCGACGCCACATCGCTAATGGACGTGCGACTAATTTTTTAGTGCCAACCGTTCGATCAGCCTCCGGGTGTGGAACGGGAGACGATTCGATTTTGCCTCGGACGTGGGCTCAACTTAAACATCGTCGTCGGAAAGAGAAAATTCCAATTACCGCACATCTAATTACCTCGGGCCCGAGCTGAATTGCGTGGCCGGGTGCACTTTAATAAATTTAAACTTCTTCGGATGCGACGCACGGAAGGCATTTTTGCGCAATAAACCCGAGCCGGGAACATTGTTCTCGGAAACAATATAGCCGGGCAACTTCAATTTTGTGCAATTCCACAAAACCATCTCGTAAATGGCAATTGTCGGCTGTGGTATTTCATTCATCAAACACTCTTTTTCCACGGTGCCGTGCCTCGGCACACAATGGACGCTTGAAAATACCGCAGAGCGGTTAACAGTTGTTGCCAGATTCCACGGGTCGCAGCAGCCGCCCATAAAAAAATTGTTAGAGACAAGTTTGCATATATGGTCGGGACATTAACGACGAATGCATTGATGAATATAGTAAAATAAATCACATATGCAATACTGGTCGGCTAGAACGCCGCCGTTGAAAAAGAAAGTTCCATTTTCGTAGCTGGTGGGGTGGACATAACACTAGTTTACGGTCATTTTGCGACTGTGGTGCAAGAAGCTGTTTTTTTGTTAATGTTGGGTCGCTAAAACTGAAAATAATGAACACGTAGGATTGATTATGACTTAATAATTGAATAATTAAATTCAAATTATAACTCATTGAGCTAGTACTAAGGCTCCAGGATTTTCTAAGAATTACTGTTCTCTTTGTGAAATGGGAAAAACACTGTAAATTGTAAAGAAAAGTGACTCAACAAGGAATTAATGTCTTGAGATGCTTAAGCAAAAATAACTAGAGTACTGATAAACTAAGCCTACTACACATATATCATTATGCAGCAATTGCATATGCATCAGCCAAGAATTGCATCCTTCAAACAATACAAAATATACAGAATGAGGCTTTGAGGATAGTAACAGCAACTTTTTATACAAGTCCTATCGAGAGTATTCTTAATGAAGCCAACGAACCACCACTCAAATTAAGAATACAAATACAATCCCTTAAATATGTTGCTACAGTTACATCAGCGGAAGACCATCCAAATTCTACAACAGCAACTACCACAAGATTCCACAAAACTTTTGCCAACAAACCAAGACTTAGCCCCACCTTTGGAAAGAGAATATCTAAGTATAAAGATGAGCTAGATTTGAAAGAACTACTACAAAATTTTAAACAACCAACAAATATGCTGCCACCTTGGATAATGGGGTTCACTTCATGCGATACAAGTCTTACAAAATGGGACAAAAATAAAAACAATCATCGAAGAATAATAACGAGTTTAAGTCTATCACAGTCAAATACAGTAATTACACACATATATACACTGATGCATCAAAGACTACAGAAGGTGAGAGATTCTCAACATCTGTTTAAGCTCTCACCTGATGCCTCTATACCAAAATTGGGTACCCACCAAATAAAGTTGTATTTACGAAGTTACATTGAGCTCATCTGATGTCTCTATATACACCGCAAAGCTATACGCCATATTAAAGGCAATAAAATGGATAAATAACAATGAAACAATGAGCAAAGCATTAATAGTGACAGATTGACTAAGTTCAATTATGGGAATAAAACAACTGTATAGCAAAGATTCACTTCTACAAGAAATTAAAAACTGTTTGTATGAAATTCGAAAAAAAAAATAGTTTTTCATCTGGTAACGAAATAGCAGACAATGGAGCCAAAATGGCCATTATCTCAGAAGAAGCCCAACAAGAAAACAAATAACCCTAGTAGATACAAAAAACAAAATTGAAAATGCAGCTCTATGGCTAACAAATTGGGAAAACCTTTCAAGGAAATTGAATGAAATCAAACGCCACGTCCTAAAGAACCGATGACAAGAAAATAACAGATTATAGTAACACGTCTTAGAATCGGTCATACAAAACACACACATGGACACCTTCTAAGCGCCGAAGAACCACCGTTTTGCGAAATGTGCCATAGTCGACTAACTGTAAAACATATACTGACCGAATGTGAACAATTCCGAGAAGAAAGAACATACCCAACACTATCCAGGAAATCTTAGAGGACAAATTATCAGTCACTAACCTAATACAATACCTAAAAGATATTCAAATGTATAATAAGATATAATATAAAACTATATATACATATACATATTCGCTAATAACCCTTAAGTGGTTGATGGTTAACGTGAGTTTTGGATGGTTATCATGCTGGAAGGTCCACCTTAAACTCAAATTATCTTCAGCAAATGAAATATATGGTTCTCCAGAATGTCACGATAAATGTAGTGATCCATTATCCCGACTATTTTAATCGGCGGAAATGCCATCAGATTTGAATAATTGGAATTGACTTTCAACGGAAAACAAAATTGTTTTTCACTGCCCACTGATCACATGGTCTCTTGCAAAAAGTAGTCTCGCTGCTCTATTTTTTCCAGAAATAAAGGGCTTTTTTGCTGATTTTCTACCATAGATGTCAGCTTGTTGCTCTACACATGAGCGATAGAATATGTACTGTAACTAAAAATCTGTACATATTGGAAAGTTTTCGTAATTTACTTTAAACACCCCCGTAGACCTGTTACAACATCAGTCGCAATTTTTTCTTCGTGTTTGTCGAGTAATGTAATCAAGCAGATACGTTGGACAAATCAATGGGCTAATTAGCACCCGGTCATTCACAATAACGCTGAATTATCCATTGAAAAGGAGGCGGTTGTTTACGGTTGCAGATTTATCTCACCGTTACTTCCACATCGACAACGCCAAAACGTAAAAAAACGGAAAAAAAACATCCATTCATGACAATAATTGAGTATAACGAGTCCTTATGTCGGTCCGATTGAATTAGAACTGGGTTTCGGCGCTGTGTTCGTCGGTAATCTGCTTAAAGCTGCTTCATAACACTCAAATTGTAAGTTAATTGTGTTATAAAGGGATAACGCAATATGGGGCTTTGTAGCACAAGGAAATTATTGACCGGCAAAACTTCACACACGACGGGATTCACCAGCCCGATATCCCCATTGATAAGGGCTCCACGAGTTTAAATATTTGTTTGGAAAACTGGTTTTGGTACAACCGTAATTTTATCGTTCTATTCACGTTTTATTTATGTGATAAATTATGTGTTTTATCATTTTGGCACAATTTTAACAATGTTAAATAATATTTTTTTATATTTGTCTTCTGTAACACAAACCATCTTTAAAAATACTATATTATAAATATTCTGAATGATATATTTGTTGACCATATTTATAGCTTTTTTAAGACTTTCAACTTTATTTAGACTGTTAAATAATCTAGCCTTTTTTCAATTGATTTTTATGTAGTAATAGTATTCTAACTCAACTATTAATGAATAATAATATTGATTTTAATTATAGTATTGATGTTTATTGACTGAAAATAATTATTATAATTGTCTTAGATTAGATATTTTGAAATGTCTTCTCAGTGTCTTAAAGCGTTCAACTTTCATACATCATTTTTTATTTAGAGAGCAATATTCTCAATCTGTGTAAAAAATAATACTCCCTGGGAATAAATATTTATTTAGAAAAGTGTTTTTGATCAAACCTATTACATATATCTATTTGCATTATATTTATGTGTAGCTTTATTTACAGCGATTGGATAATCTAGTCTTTATTCATATAATTATTCTTCCAACACTATGTATAGTGGATAATGATCCCATTACTCAAATGTTTAATTTTTCATATATTTTAATAAAGTTAGGTCATTATATATAGTATGAAAAGTGTTTGATCTATCTGAATCTTGAGAGAGATATCATGAACGATAGAGACAGTCGGTCTCCCGGAGAGAGTTCTCCGGTCTCTGTCGTGCATGATATATCTCTTTCTACATTCAGCCGGATCAAACCCTTTTCCTACTGTATATTTAATAATCGAGTCTTTACTCAATTAACTTTGATTGAGTAATTATTATTCTTCTACCTCAAATATTGTGGATAATGAAGTAATTACTCAATTTATTAATAACAATGTCCAAGAATCAAATTCTCTTTTGATATGATACTATTTTTAACTTGTTTTGAGATCTTTTATCAGTGTCTTAAATATGTAGGAATTGTTTTTCGTTTATTAAACAAATAAATTAATTCAATTAATTAATTATTTTAAATCAAATTACTTAAAATTTTTTTATTTAAAATATTCTTACTTTCATTAATTCAACGACAATAAGCCTAGTTTAGTAATCAGTCAGTTAACTTTAATTTAGTACTCAAATATTGTGGATAGTGAAGTCGTTACTGAATTAAAAATGCCCAAGAGTCAATTTTAATTGGTATTTCATTTAATTATTTTAAATAAAATTCTTTAAAATATTCTATTCTGTACTCAAATAGTTTTGATTTAGTAACCATTCATCTAACTGAAATATGGATAATGAGGACATTACTCAATTTATTGATAACATTACCCAAAAGATAAATTCCCATCGGTATTTCAGTATTTGAGCAAAATACTATTTGTAACATTTTTTTTTTCAATGTTTTACGTGTGTAATATTTTTTTCCTTTCATTAAACAATTCAATTAATTTATTATTACAGATCAAATTCTTTAAAATATTTTGTCTCATTTTCGTATTGGTTTTTCAATACTTAAAAGCAAATACTAATATTGCAAAATTGAATTATTTATTCAAGACAGAATTTACCGAAACATATTGATAAGGGAATTTCGAGGAATAAATATTTATCTAAAAGAAAATCACAGATGTATTTGTATTCGAATTTGTGTTCATTTATGTAACCCAATAAACTATGAGAATATTTAACTGTACAATTGGTGATATTTACGTCAGTATTTTTCGAAATGTTTTCTTAGTGTCTTAAAATGTTCCACCATTCATATTTTTTTGAATAAACGCCCATCTTCTAAAACTAGATCGTTGACGTCCAATTCGCGGGGGTTGTAACATGACAATAAAAACATCCGTCATTAATGCCGTAGAAATTAATGCCCGTATTTCTGGCAACGTCGTCGGCCAAATAATACGTCGCCGGTTTGTGATTTTCACAATTCGTCGGAATAGGTGTCCAAGTGTTCTGTTTGCGTTCATTTTTGTTTTGTACACGACGATTTATTCATCCGGTCAGTTGCGGATGACAAAGGTGGTTGTAACTCGTGGCCGATATTTATAAAATCGGCTGACGTCTTCGGAATTAATTACGCATATCCCATTTACGACATGCCAAATTACATTTTGCATTATTTTCGTACCCGTTATGTAACATCCTGCGACAAAACGTTTCGGTGTGTTACTTATTGTTGGATTAGACAAAAATTGTCCCCGAACTATTCGTCAGGAACATCTGGTGACCTCAGCTTAATCAACGGATAGGCAAATTTACTTGTGTTAACGGTACCGCATCTCGCCTGCAACAGCATTGAGACCTAACCTTATGAATTCATTTCGCATATATTTATTTTAAACACAATTACCTTAACCTTGTCGCATTTATTTTTGCCAAATTACACACGGATAATCTCTCGTTAGGTAATGACGACTCGTAACCTCTGTGTTCGTCGGTATTTTTAGACGGTTTCAAGGCGTCAATCGAAGCTTTGTTCTAGAACGTACCTAATCAATGCAGATCGGAACGTTCCGTGTCTATGACCTACCTCATTGCAAGATAAGAAAGCGTATATGGCGAAACGATTGCCGGCCGGCAATTAAATTTGTTGCCGAAGAGTAATATTCCTAGACAAAAATGGGTATCAATTTAATAACACCATTAGCCGGAGGCGTCGCGTTTACGTATCCCATTTCACGCCGCACAACGATTGTACGCGGCCAATTAAACGAATTGGACTGTATTTATTAATGTATTATTCCGACACTAAAAGGTTAACATATTAGATTGTCAAGAAAGTTATTTCACTTTTTAATAATTTGGTTTCTTTGTGATGAATATTCAGCCTAATTTTTAATGTGTTAATGTGTGGTGGTCAACAGTTTTGAAGTAAGTGAAGTGAAGTTTCACTCTCCTTAAAAGTGTAAACTCGTTATTAATTTAAATCATTTGGCCATTTGTTCAGGGCTTTGAATAGTACAATTTTCTTGTTTCTCTTCAAGAAAGGTCAAAAAGTGACCAAATCTGCTCTCGATATCAACGCTTCATTTGGCCCAGGAACCGCTAACAAACGTACAACACGATTGTGGTTTCAACAATTCTGAGGCGAGGACGAGAGCCTTCAAGTTGATGAGTATAGCGGTCAGCCATCTAATGTTGACAACAACCAATTGAGAGCCTTAGATGAAACCAATTCGCACTCCACAGATCGAAAGCTTACTAATGAATTAGACGTAACGTAAACTACCATTTCCAGCCACCTAAAACAAATTGGAAAGACCAAAAAGCTCGACAAATGGGTGCCACAGTAATTGAACGAAAATCACAAAAACCACCATTATGAAGTGTCATCTGGTGTTCTTTTATGTAGATAGTCACAGGTGATAAAAAGTGGATATTATAAAACAATCGGCGATGTTCAGCACAATGATTGGACTGCAACCGGTTTCCCAAACACTTTCCGAAAACTAAATTGCACCAAAAGAAGCTTATGGTTATTGTTTGGTGGTCTGCCGCCGGTGTAATCCATTTCATCTTCTTGATTCCTGATGAAACAATTTCGACGGTGAAGTACTGTAAACAAATAGACGAAATACGTTAGAAATTGTAGAGTATCTGCTCAGCATATGTCGTACAATGGACATAACGGGGGTACTAAAGTCTGCCTCACCCGCCATACTCACAAAACTTTTCGCCAATTGATTATCACACATTTCAAACATCTTGACAAGTTCCTACATGAGAAATGCTTTAAAAATCAAAATGATGTACAAAATGCCTTCAGTTCTATTCCACCGGTATAAATAAGCTTATTTCTTGTTGGTAAAAATGGATCGATTTGATTACTACAATTTTATTTAAGCCGAGATTTGTCCATTTTATTTGTAAAGTTGAACGCAATAACTTTCTCGACAACCCAATAAATTACTTTCAATTATTAAGTACTTGTCGCCACGTGTTCAGACGATGTCGGCGCACATGAACGCCAATCTTCGGAAACTGCGTATCGCATCTGGTAACGAGCCCCGTCGAGGTTGTTTCTATTATTTTAAAAGGATATTGAGAAATTGCCAATTTCCCCCTTCGAAGTGCTCACGTTGATTTGCATGGGATTCTTAAGTGAACTGTTTATATTGCCGCGGAGCCGTCTTTACGGTACGGATGGAGGCGAACCCACTTTCGGAATTGATGGAGACGCAGGGGCCTCGGTTCTGAATTATTTGCGTTTTAAAGAAATGAATGGAACGGAGCATCTTTTATTAGATAAAGTCGAAAACTTTCCGCTGCGCCGCCGGCAATCTTTCGTCTTGGAAAAATTGTCTAGTGGATTGTGGATTTTGTATGAAATTTTTTTATTTAAAATGGTTCTGCATGCACCCACAACTGAATTTTTCGGATCAATTATTATTTTGTTTTTTAACAAATAATTAAGCTTCATTTTTAATAAATGTAGTAATTTAATCATTTATTTTTTAAATACGTAATATAATTTATAAAATGTGATTAATTAAAAAAATTTGTTCAATAATTATAATTAAAATTTTTAGAATATAAAGTTTTCTGATTTTTTGATATTTAAAAACGTTAATTTAATTTTACTTAATTGTTTCATATAGAAAATTAATACATTATTTTTATAAAAAAAAACCTAAAATATGAAATAAATAATATGAAATATGAAATATGAAATAATATGAAATGTGAAATATGAAATATGAAATATGAAATAATATGAAATGTGAAAAATAAAATACGAAATATGAAATGTGAAAAATAAAATACGAAATATGAAATATAAAATATGAAATATGAAATGTGAAATGTGAAATGCCAAATATGAAATATGAAATAATGTGAAATGTGAAATATAAAATATGAAATATGAAATATGAAATGTGAAATGTGAAATACGAAATGTGAAATGTGAAATGTGAAATGTGAAATATGAAATTTGAAATTTGAAATGTGAAATGTGAAATGTGAAATATGAAATACGAAATATGAATTATGAAATAAATATAAATATAAAATAAAATGTGATTAAAATTTAGAAGATATAACCATTTAAAATTATTTCATTAAAATAAAATTTATTTTTTAGTAGCATATGAAACACTTATTGCTAGTTATAATTTTTTCTGTATTCACTTATATATATGCTTTGATTATAATAAACAATCAATTTTTTAGTAAAAATCTATTTATTTAAATAAAATGCTTAATTTTAAGCAGTAAAATAACATTTATTTAATAAAATTTTTAATTTTCTGCATATAACCTATGATCTGTAAAAAATATCAAAAACTTTTTCGGAGATAAATTATAGGAACTTGAATTTTCTACAAAAAATGTCATATAAATTTTCCCTTAAAGTTGACGGTTGCGTCAGAAAATGAGAAAAACGTCAAAATTTTAAATCAATCCAACTTTAATGTTAAATAACTTTTGAAAAAATAAATATATCAAAAAACTGTAAGAGACATTTTTTGTAGAGCGGTTAAATTTTCTATAAAAATCTGTTTTGATCATTTTGAAATATTATCTCTAACAAGAGTTAAAAAATTTCAAAATCCAAGAGAACACCGTTTCCGTGTTATTTAAACGGAAAATAAAAATTTACGATGCGGCGCCTCTTAATATTAATATTAAGAGCTGTAACTAACCATTTCCAACAAGATTTTCGATATAAATAAGAAAAAAAAATTTGTCGATTTTTTTGAAACAGTCTAATGTGTATACAAATCTTTGTATTTTTTTTTTTTGTTTAATTTTTATATAAAAACGTAATTGTTCACAATCATTTTTTTCACATGAAATTTGTCTTTGATTATTTGTTCTCTATTAAATTACGTTATTTCCATTTTCAGTACTAGTAATAATTTTATAATTTAGTTGTATCAGAAATTTAACATTTATATTTTTTACACAAATTTTCATGATTATTTTTTCAAATAAAAATTGTGATTTGAAAAATATATATATATATATATATATATATATATATATAATTTTTAGAAATTTATTTTGTAGTTTATTACAAACAATTAATTTTTTATAGATTACATTATTTTAATTGATTAATTAAAAAATAAATTAATAAATATTATTTAAAAAAAGAGAGTGTAGTTAACTTTGCAAATAATTTCTCTGTAGAAAACATATAATTATGTATATTATAGTAAAAAATGTAAATACTTTTTTAAGTAATTAAAATTTTTACTTTTACGTACATTTTTTGCCGTCACAAAACATATAATTAGAGAAACCTTTTAATCATACCCATCTTACGTTCCGTACAAATTAATTTTTCAGAAGAAACGCATTAAATCCCGACCACCCCACAACCAAACCCGTCATGACATTACCGTCTAGTCTCTTCCGCATTTCTGACGTTCATGTTCGCGCTGTTTACCAACGTGCACGTGAAGGGCGTTCCGTTTACATTAATCCCCCGAACGCTTAGGTTTGCGTGCGTCCGAAGTCCCCCCTCGAACGAACGACGTCCGAAACGAAAAAATAATAATAAAACAAAACGAAAACTAAATTCGAAAATTGGCGTCACCGTAGGTGGGACGCAGTTGAGTCAGGGCAAGTGCGAGCGTTGTTTTTGCCGCACATTTTATTCGACGCGAGTTTCGGTCGGCGATTGGATCGTCGGAACGGCGGTGATTGTGTCCGTCGGTGCGTTAGAAAATTTTATAAATAAATAAAAGCAAAAAAATTGCGACGTGCTGCGATGGGAGGACAGACGTGGGCACGTTAGATTATCGGCCGGTGCAGTGTGACCGTGTGTCGGTGTCGTTTCGACCAGTGTCCTGCGAGTGTGAGACGTTTTCCTGATTTTGTTCACAACTGATATTTGATGGATGTGAAGCTGAGATTAGGCGATCCTTTGGAGACGGGCAAGCCCAGGAGGAAGTCGAGTTTCAGGCGGGTCTGCGATCGAGTCGTGAACTTGTATTTTCCCGATGGTACGTTGGGTTTCGATGGGAAGCTTTCGGCTGCGTTCCGGATCCGGTGGCGCGGACGTGTGCGGTCTGAAATTTTTAATTTGTGCGGGTTTATTTTTTCGTATTAATATCACGCGAACGTTACAGCGAGACGAGAATTAATTTATACGACGTTTCTGTATTTTTCACGCCTGGCAACCACCTTCGACGGATTTGCTTTTAACAAAATGACAACATGTCTCTGCTTATGGATAAAGTTTTTTATTATTAATTCTACCTACTCGCACCACTACTATAATTGGAAAATTTTATTACGTCAAACGTTGACTTTACAAATAAACAAATACATTAGTTTCATGATTGTCTCTTAATTCAGTTAATATAAATTTTGTATTTTACGATTCCATTTTTATTATTTAGTTGGCAATTTATTTTTTATTGTCGGTTTTATAAAATTTTATTAATTCTTGAATCAGTTTTATTGCTTTAATAAATGAAAGGTAATTTTACGTTATGCTAGTAAATAACTTATTTAAACCTTTTAAGCACATAGAAGGTTTACTACTTAATTAAATTTATTAAATAAATTAAAATTTAATGTTTTAGAAATCTTGTGTTTAAATGACCATTATAAAAATTTTAACCATTTTTATTGCTTAACTTAAATTTATTGTTTGAAACTGTACTTATTTTTAGTAATTTCGTTTACTGAGTTTATATTAAAGTGTCCTTTTATGATTAAATTTATGGTTAACATATTTTAATATATTTCGATTTAATGTACTAAACTATAATTTATAGCTTTGTGTTTCCTAAAATAATAAATTGGTAAATAAATTAATTCCGTAATTTTACAATCATATAATAATAATTATATTATTGTTATTGAAATTTAATAAAATCATTAACATTTTTTTATAAATTAAAACTTACTAACTCAATTTAAGATTCAAAAACATTCAGATACAAATTTTTGGGACTCCAAATTCATTATTTGAATATAATAGTAATTACATAAAATTTTATAAATATAAAAATTTATATTATAAACTAAACTCACTCAGTTAAATTTTAAACCATATAATATTATTATTAAAACTAGACAAAATTTTAATTTATTTTCTTATCATAAATATAAATATAAAATTCAAATTATTATATATTTTGAAATTGTTTTTAAAGCTACATACAATTTTAATAATTATTTATTGAAAATCTACAGAAATTTATTATTTTTTTTTGTTAAAAGTATTAAATTTACATATTCAATGTTGAAATTCAAGAGATTATAAATTTTGAAATAATAATAATAATTTAAATATAAATATAAAATTCGAATTATTAAGGATTTTAAAATTCAAATAATTATTAATTAACACGTTTATCGTTTATTATCATAAAATTCGTTTTTTATTAATAAAACAAAACATTTTGGTTTATTCACAATATTTATCCTTAATATTTTATCATAAATTAAAATTTAATAATATTAAATTTACAGATTCAGTATTAATATTCAAAAAAAAATTCGAATATTCAAATATTTGGATACTCGTAATATAAAAAATAAAATAAAAATAAATAAAATCACTTATTTTTTGTTTAAATTTTAAACCATTTAATTTTATTATTAAAACTAGATAAAATTTTAATTTGATTTCATATTATGACATAAATATAAATGTAAAATTCAAATTATTATAGATTTTGATACATAAAATTTTAATAATTTTTAATATAAATCTACAGAAATATGTTTTTTTTATTTTGGTAAAATTATTAAAATTACATATTCAACCTTGAAATTCAAGAATTAAATTAAATAATTAATAATAATAATTTAAATATAAAATTCGAATTATTAAGGATTTTAAAATTCAAATAATTATTAATTAATAAGTCTCTAATCTTTTATTATTATAAAATTTGTTAATTCATAAAATTAAAATTTATTAGGTTTATCTTAAGATATGTATGAATTTTTAGGACTTTGAAACCGTAAAATTAAAAATGTGAATTTTGTAATTAAAATCAATATTTAACCACATTTTATGGTTTCATTTTATAAATTTTAGTTTTTTCAGAATATTTATCATTAATATTTATTTATATACTAAAATGTATTAAATTTACTAACTCAATCTTAGATACAAAAAATTATAGTTTTTGAAATTCAATTTGTAATTTAAAATTTTTTGCGGTTTCCTATTATAAAATTTGCAAAAGTTGTTTTTCTTATTTATTTTCTATTTATCTAAAAATTATAATACATTAGATTCTTAAGATTAAGAAATTATAAATACAAATTTTTAGAATTTTTATAGACTCAACCTTCAGATTAAAAATATATAGATATCCATTTTTAGACCTTCAAATGTAATATAATATTCTAAATACAAATTTTACAAAAAAATATATTCGAATATTTTAATGTTAACGTTTAATCTAATGTTAAAAGTTTTTAAACTCTGCATTTAATACTTACATAAATTACAAGACAATCTTTTTTTATTCAAATAAATTATTATTATTGAATATTTTCATTGTATTATTTTTAATGAAACCGCCAACCAATTTTCTGGCAAAATATGTGAACAATAAATATTTTAAAACTGTCATTTGACTCCTACAATAAAACTCCGGCCTTATATCGATCCAACCTAGCTTTGATAAATGTGTGTTTCCAACATAATTGAAGTCTAATTTCCACTATTTTACATTTAGGTCGTCCGTTTTTAATGGACTCCTACCTGTTGGTTGATTTACACGTAAATTCGCATGTAAATTTTGATTGTGACGAGGTCGTTCCGTCCACTTTTCTCATAAATTATTCGACAAAAGATAACATTTTAGAGGTACACACACGAGCACGGCAATGACCCAGCTTTTTTATATATGCAAATTGCGGCTATGAGGGTGTTTAAATTTGTTGCCGTACGCAATTAACTGCGCCATTTTTTCTTTCTTTCTTACGAACCGTTTGTGAATTAACTTGCGTTTTTATTGTTCCAGGTAAGTGGATCACGATCAAAGAATATGTGCTTCCAAACTGTAAGTATTGAATTAACGAACCATTTTCTTCTCGCATCTAATCGAAATTTCCTCCGCAATGCGAAGCGGTCCGTCGGAGGAAGAGTGCGGTGCACGGTTGTAGGCGGAGAACCAAGCGAACGCACCATATGGTGTGACGGTTACCCCAGGTCAAGTTTTAGCCTACATACGCGGCCACGGCGGACTCGAAGGCGGCGGTTTTTCTCTCCGCTGCATGTAACGCAGATGCAATTGTTCGAGTTAATTGCGCATTCGCCGGCTCGCATTAACTCGATTAATTAATTGAACGTCTCATTATCCGCGAGTCGAGGGGGGAGTTTTGCGTACACGCCGGGCGTTTGGATGGCTGAAGCGTTCGATAAACGTTGAAAGTGCATAATTGCACAATGAAGTTTCGATTCGGGTGCACTGCGGACGGTTTAATAATAGACGACGCCGAGTGTTTTGTAAACATCCAACTGCACTAGTCCCCGGTAATTTTAGACGCCATAAAGTTGATGGCTGCTAATCATGTTCTGGCTCGTTATCCACTTAGGACTGTTTAGAAACGAATGTTTGCTTACAATATGTTAGGTAAGAAGGTGTACGGAAACATCCTCAATATAAATTATATTAGTCAATAAATACGAAGAAAAAAATTGAAAAATGTGACAGATCTACGGTGTTTAAAGTATCCTAGTTACAAATTTAAGTTCGTAAACTTTCCTCCTAGATTTTGAGTTTTAGAATACATCCGTTATTTTAATTTTCTTCTAAATTTTTTATACAATTTATGATTAAAATTCAAATCAAGAAATAAAATTCGGCTTTTGTAGACAACTTTTTTTGCAAATCCTGTACTCCTGATCGCTTTCTTTCATAAAAAATCTTTCTCCTTGCTCGTTACTACCGCACCCAAATTTTAGGAGAAAAAATTTTGGGAGTGCAAGAAGTGAATTTTGAGAGACATGTGACATTCTATTTTGCAATAATTCCCAAGTCATTCTTCTAGAAGTTTTCGTTGTTTTCCACCTTTTGTTTGCCAAAAACTCAGAAACAACTCTTAAAATACCTCCAGGCAGTCATTTCATGTGTTAAAAAGAAGAAGATTCTTGGTTTCAACGACCCAAAATTAATAAAAATTTAATTTATATATTTTTTTTTCACCAAAATACATTTGACACGTTTCTAGACAATAGTTCCCAAGTAATTCTTCTAGAAGATATTTGTAGTTTTCCACTTTTTTGTTTGCTAAAAACTCAGAAACAACTCTTTTAAAATACCTCCTGGCAGTCATTTCAATATTTGACAGTCCAATGAATTTTAATCTGAAAAATCGTTTGTGTTAAGAAGAAGATTTTTGGTTTTAGCGACCCAAAATTAATAAAAAACTAATTTATAATTTCTTTTTTTCACCAAAATATATTTAACACGTTTCTAGAGAATAGTTCCCAAATAATTCTTCTAGAGGATTTTCTTAGTTTTCCACTTTTTTGTTTGCTAAAAACTCAGAAACAACTCTTTTAAATTACTTCCAGGCAGTTATTTCAATATTTAACAGTCCAATGAATCTTAATCTTAAAAATCTTATGTGTTATGAAGAAGAAGATTTTTGGTTTTAGCGACCCAAAATTAATAAAAAATTAATTTATATTTTTTTTTCACCAAAATACATTTGACACGTTTCTATACAATAGTTCCCAAGTAATTCTTCTAGAAGATTTTCGCAGTTTTCCACTTTTTTGTTTGCTAAAAACTCAGAAACAACTCTTTTAAAATACCTCCAGACAGTCATTTCAATATTTAACAGTCCAATGAATCTTAATCTCAAAAATCTTATGTGTTAAGAAGAAGAGTTTTAGTTTTAGCGACCCAAAATTAATAAAAATTTAATTTATAATTTCTTTTTTCACCAAAATACATTTGACACATGTCTAGACAATAGTTCCCAAGTAATTCTTCTAGAAGATTTTCGTAGTTTTCCACTTTTTTGTTTGCTGAAAACTCAGAAACAACTCTTTTAAAATACCTCCAGGCAGCCATTTCAATATTTAACAGTCCAATGAATCTTAATCTCAAAAATCTTATGTGTTATGAAGAAGAAGATTTTTGGTTTTAACGGCCCAAAATTAATAAAAAATTAATATATAATTATTATTATATATATTATAAATTAATTATAATTTATTATTATTTTTTTTTTTTTTTCATCAAAATACATTTGTCATGTTTCTAGACAATAGACTGTACTTCATCATACTAAAGTGTATTCACATAAGGTGCAGAGTAAAGTAAACAATAGTCATCCTCTATTCACTCACTGTACACCTGATTGTCAGTATTAAAACTAAATATATTCATAGAATATTTTTAAACAAATATTTAAAAAGATATATTCTTTTGGACTCAATAATTTTGCCTGTAAAAATGAAAATTATGTATACCCTTCCAAATTTATTAATAAGAAGCCAGTTATCCATCACCTACCTGTGATTACATGTTTACCACAAAACTAAATATGTTTATGTTACTCCGTACGTAGTTTGAATGGAGTATAGCAAGAAATTCTTCCTCAGCTTCCATAATTTCTTGGCATCTAGCAAATTTTCTACTTAGATTGGATTAACAATGTGAAGGTCAGTGATGTGATTATAACATCTTCATGCAAAATCTTTTATTTGTCTTATGTGAAATACAAAATGTAGAAGCCTTATAGAAGGGGTGGACAACCTGTGTCTCGCACATGCGGCTCTTTGAAGGATTATTTGTAGCTCTCGATAAATGTACCCGAGCTCCCTTTTCATTTCCGAATTATCAAGAGAAATAAAATAAATGTGTTTAATTTTTAATATTTAAATTCAATACATATATTTTGTACTTTTCTTTATGTTTTCAATAAATATAATTTCTCTAAACAATTTTTAATACCTTTTATGCATTTCATTTAAATACGTATTTAATTGTGGCTTGCGAAACATTTCAAATTTTGAAAAATGGCTCGGACTATCAGAAGTTAATTAATATTAAAAGTCATTTTATTTATAGTTACTAAAAGTAACACACTTGCATTCTTTGGTGAAAAAACATCTTGACATTTTTGATCTTCAACATCATTTGCCACTGGACCAAATAAAAGCGTTCTGAAGCAACGACTCGGAGCCATCAAAATGACAAAAAAAGCGTTTCTTCTTTTTCCCGCTTTTGACACGACCACATAAAACCCGACAGCCGATTAATTTGTTCAAATCGGACCGTCCAAAAATGGCGAAATTAATTGATAGCACAAAAAACGTGTCGAAGTCGGATTTACGTTCGCCGCTTAATTGACGTGTGTGCATAATGAAAGCGAGTATTTTTGTAAAAATCCCTCGTTTGATTTATGGACGAATGCATTTATGAAACGCAAAATCGAGTCAATCAATCAACGCGGTATTGATGAAAATGTTTTTGCGGTGTTTGTTTTATTTTTAATTTGTTATTTTATGTTCTGTACTTGGTGCATGATTGTTAAGTAAATATTTGTTTATGTTGTTTTTCTATTTCTATCTGTCTAAACTAGAACACATGCAGTTCTAATATCCAATATATAATTTTCTGAAAATATAAAATTAAAAAAAAAAACGTTTACATATTTTTATTATTTCCCGTTAATCAGAAGTTATTTTTTAATAAATAGTATTTAATATAAAAATTTGATAAACTTAAACTCACTCAATTACAAAAATAGAAAAATGTCATGAAATTGATAATTAGTACTACAATTTTATTTTGATTCATCATTATTTAAAATTCTAGATAATTCCACTGGTAGATAAATTATACATATTAATATAAACAAAATAAATATATTTATCAATTTTACAAAATAAATTATTCCAAAAATATATTCTCTTTCAAATTAAGAAGAAATATTAAATAATATTATTGATATTTTTATTTATAAATAAATTATGTCGATATAAGTTGAGAAATACAGTTGAAACATATTTTTAAAAGGTATTAAAATATTTATTAATTAATAATTAATTTATTATATAGAATAAATATATTTATCTTCTTTATCTTTATAAAATTGTGGTATTTATTGATTAATATAATTATCTGTAATTGTTAATAATTAATGCATATTATATTTCCTAAATATTTATGTAAATATCTGATAATGAAAAAGTAATAAAAATTCGATAAAAATAATTCATAAATAAAGATATATTTTATCTAAAATTTTGTTTTTTGTAGAGAAAAATTTTTAAGAAGAATAAATATTTAATATAAATTTAACTATAAAATAAATAATAAAACTTTATAATTTTATATAATAAGTTAACATTATTCAAAATGATCATTTTAATTTATCAATTCTATATCACATTAATAAGACAAATTAATTAACATTATTTATATTTTAAATAAACTCATATTAAAATTAAATTAATATATTAACTTATCTTTCTCCCATTATTTACAAATATTTAAATTATCTTAATACATATTAGTGAAATCGAGACAAAACTTCCTGCTGTGGACTCCTAAGATAAATTATAAAATCAAATATAAAAGTATCATTAAAATAAATAATTAACATTAAAATTAAATTTTATTTTATTATTAAAATTTTAGGCTTCTTCGTTTAATAAAATTTAGATTTTTGTATAAACGAATATTTCAACAAGATAAACATATATTTTAATTTTATACAATAAATTAAAAAGGCAAGTAACTAAATATTTTTTAAAATAATCAATTTGTTTTCATTTTATTTATAGAATAAATATATAAAATTATTCACAAGTATAAATCATCAAATAAATAAAATAAATAAATACTATTGATATTTTAAATAAAATTCGAATAATTTTAAAATTACAAAAAAAAACTAATTTTATATTTATTATTACTAAATTATTTTTATCTGCCATTATATATAAATATTTAAATTATATCGATACATATTAGAGAAATAGAGACGAAACATCCTGCTGTGAACTAAAATAAATTGTAAAATCAAAAATAAATAAAAGAGAGAAGCTGTTATTTTTATCAAAATATCTAAATACTCTTCGAATTTAAATTATAAATTAATAGATATACAAAAGAAAACAAACAAAAATATGAATGAAAAATTAATATTATGTGAATAAATGAGAAAAAGTTAAACAAAAATAATTTTAAAAATTCAGTAAATATTTAAATATAAAGTAAAAAAGTATTGAAATACTTTTTACTTGTCTGTTGCATAGAATAAATATATTTCCCTGCTTTTATAATCATGTTTTATTGTAATTAATACAGATAATTTTTTACAAGTTTTATGTATATATCTGATTAAAATTATTCATCATATATTTTTCGTGGAAATTTCATTGAAAACAAATTCGTCATTTTATCATATATTTTTTTTTTCAATTTTTTTCCTATTTACAATATTCTAATTTTTTATATACTTACAGATAATGTATACTATTTATAAAGAATATTTAAAATCAAATAATATGCGTATAAAAAAGGTATACTCTTTTTATCTTATTTCATTGTGTTGTTTTTTGTTCCTTCTGAAGTATTTTATTAATTCAAACAATTATAAGCTATTCAACTTCATTAATGTTTTATATAATATTGTAAGTAAATACATTCGTAAGACAAAATAACTTTATTTATTTAACCTTTCAATTACATTTGATAAACGTTTAAATTATGTCGATACAGACGAGTGAAATAGAGTGAAAACTTCCTGCTGCGTGCACTCTTAAAATAAATTGTAACATCAAAAAAAAAATATTATTTAAAATCCGTAGTGTCTATTAAAGTGTCACAGTCAAGGTTAATTGGGGATGTTTAAAATAAAAGATCGGGCGCTCCGTCTAAAATAAAGTGCGAGCATTAAAAATATCCGTAGTCCGAATTTTTATTTCTAATTTTTTTTACGCGCAGTAAATGCCGATCCGCGATTCGTCCTTGATTTATTACATAATGTTAACAAGGTGGCTTTTCATATGTTCCTATTGTTGTTGTTTTTTTTTAAATTATAACCCTATATGTTGGTATGACGTGTACAATTATTACCATTATTTTTTGTTTATGAATTAATAATCGCGAGTTAATTAGTTAATCACAATAGTTAGTCACAATAGGTTTGTGCGGTGTTCAAGTTTATCAAGTGATCTCGACAACATGTAAAACAAGATACAATTATTAGATAATCAAGAGAGCTATTGCGTTTTTTGTTGTTTTTGGTTCTCTCTTTCAAATTTTTGATGTGTTACTGTGAGGTGAAGTGCAATTTTAAAGCACTATCTAAACATGTAAACTCGTTTTTGTTAGAAATAATTTATCCATTTATTCAGGGCTTTGAGTACATTAGTAAATCCAAAAGGCGACCGAATCTACTCACGACATCAACGAAGCGTTTGACCCAGGAACCACTAATAAATGTCCGCAACGAGGACTTCCTACACGAGATTTGTGCATGTCATTTTTGTAGTTAAATAACTCAATAACTTTCTCGATAATCTAATAGTTAGTCAATATTTTATTTTAGGGGGAATCACTTTCACCTAAACGAAATAAATGACCGCATACTTTGCACTGAAATGTGTCACTAGCATAAATATTACACATTTAATCCAGTGTCACAATTCTAAATCCCGTATTCAACAAGGCAGATTAATTGCAGATTTTAAATTAATTTATGTAAATATTGATAACGTTGCTAACGCGCTAATTGATCAATTAAGCGGACCGCTTTACTATAATTTATCGTCTATTTCACAGCACATTCTTCCCCACCCAGCGAATAATAATTACCCCGGCGAGAAGTTCACAAGTTCCTTTCGTATATCGCGATATCACACCAGTTCGTGATAGTTTTTCATAATGTGCTCTTTGACATGCAATCGTTAGCATTAAACGCTTTGACGTTCGGTAATTTTCTCTAATTTTTCCTGAGATTTATATTAATAATGCGCCATTTTTTTTTTCTTTTCGATGGCGTGTGATTAATGAAAGTGGGTGACAGCACGACAACACACTTCTTTTTCTGGGCGCCCGAAGTTTATTTTCGGTTCGGCGTTTCGAAAGAATGTGGAAACGATTAGCGATTTTGAAAGGGAACCGAATTTTTGTTTACTATTTTATATAATGCTGAAATAAAATTTTGGAAACTGTTGTAGTTTTCATTTTAAACTATATTTTAACGTTTTTATGTCCAGAGTGTAATTAACAAACCACTAATTTTGCAGTAAATTATTTAAAAATTAATAATATTTAAGATAATAATTATTGTCTGAGAGGTTTTTAATAAAAACATGTTTTTGTATGATGTCAACAGATGGGAAGAGAATTAATGTTTATTATTTTCTTAAATTTAGTTATTTTTATGACTTGAAGAATGAAACATTTAAAAAGCAAAAGTTATTGTGTCATAATTTTTTTCAAAAATAATCTTTTGCATATTACTTACATTATGTAAGAAAATGAGTGTCTTACTATTTTGTAATGTACATAAATTGTTCAAATTTGCGAAGATTTATGTTGATTTTCATACTTTCATCTTATTAATTTTTGTATATATTTTTCTGATATAAATAATTAAACAAATCACATAAAATATTTGAAAATTTTGGAACAATTTTATCGTCTGTAATTTAGCACTGCAAGGTTTAAAATAAAAATATAAATTGTACTGTAAATTATAAAAAATTAATATATAAAACCTTTAAAAGACAATATTTATTGTCTACTAATTTATTATATATTTTTCGAAAATATTTAATTAAACAAAATTAAAAATTAAATAAAAAATTTAAAATACAATACAATAATTTTTATGTCACATATTTTTTAGAAAACAATATTTTGTAGATTCGATAAGATACTATAAAATCCTTTTAAGAAAATGGGGTTTTTTTATTATTTCTTAAAAGTAATTAATAATTTTAGGATGCACAAAATTAAACATAAATAACGAACATCCTGTATAAAATTTTGAAGTATTAATAATGGCTCCTTATGGGGTGGTCCATGGTTAATGTGTTTACTGAAATAGACATTTAATTTTGTCAAAATTTTCCAAAAATTTATAAAAAATGTTAGATGAATCACCCTGTATAATTAAAAAAAATTCTCATAAAAAATTTAAAAATCAAGAATTTTTTTAATTTTCAAAATTGGACTTATAAATATTGTTTAAATATAAATTATTAACTATAAAAGTCCAATTTCTATGATTAAAAAGAAATAAAATAAAATAATAAAATTCATAAAATTTTCGATTTACTTTAAATTGTTTTATATTTTCTTTTATAATTTAAAATAGATTAAGTTAAATCAATTTTAATATTTTTATCTCAATTTTAATTTTATTTCTCTTTAATATAAAGTGAAAGTAATCTTGATTGACGGTACTCACTTATAAACTATATATTCTTCTCAGCAATAAAACCTTATTTTAAATCGAAACCTCAAATATTTACGTCACTTCCTGTACTTAACGCTTTATCATATCTGCTCCAATATTAGTTTTTTGTCAGAAATTTTAGACGCACTTTATATTTTTGTACAGATAATTTGAATTAAATATACAAGTTAAAAAAATTGGATATTTTTAAGTAACCTTTATTATTTCAACAAACAAACATACGTCACCGTGGGAATTAAACAAACCCAAAGTCCGATCCGAATAAAACAAATCCGCGAGATGTGAACAAACTCCATGAGTCACGGGCATAACCTCCGCATCTTTCAATATACACAGAGATTTTGTTGTTTCAAGTGGTCTTGCATCCGAATACGTACATCAACGCAAAAGTCGATCGGTCGCCGCTGCGACCTTCGCGCGTCGAGAAGAACCGGAGAACCCATCAGCGAGATCAGCGCGTCCGTTTGACCGAAACGAAGCGAGGGCGCCCCGTCGTCGTCGCCGTCGCCGTCGCCGTCTCGTGAGCCGCGTCTATCGCGCGCGGGTGTTATTTTCGTCCCGCCGCAGAAGCAGAAGAAATCTAACGCCCGACCGACGACTCTCCGTCACCGTCACCGATTCTCCGGCCACCATGAGAACCTGCTGTTATTGAGAAAACGCGGCGTTATTCAGTCGCTCGTACCCGGCCAGTGTGCGAGCGAAACCGTTCTCCGTGCGCCTTCGACATCCAGCCAGCCCAGCGTGAATATTGTTGTTTGGGTCGCGGCTCGTGTTACCCACCGTGGCCCGTGGGTATCGTGTTTTGTGACGGAATTGTGGCCTTTACGATTTTCCGGAGGTTTTTGCCGTTTTTTACTTATTTTTGTGCCTGACCTGGAAGTTTTATAGGATCTGTTGCAGGTAATATGGGTCAGGGATGATGATTGTTTTTCTGGCGTTTCCCATAGGACTAGTTTGAATTTTCCGTCTGATACACCACAATCGCCCAAACAACAATTGTACTTTTAAATTATGTTGATTTTAACTAAAATTTTTAGGTGTGTATTCAATTAACACGTTTAATTTACAGTTAAAACAAGAGAAGGCCAAAAGTCTTACGTTTTAAACACTCCGCAAATAATAGCTACGACTACATCTTAATTTAAATCATTTTCTTATATTTTATGACAAGTCATAAAATTAATTTTGTTCATAATTTTTTATAATAAAAATAAGTTTATTAAAATATTATTTTTTTAAGTAGCAATGTATACAATACAAACTTTTTAGAGCTGTTTTAAGGCAAAACGAAATCTATATTAGTTAATTTTTAAAACCTTATCAGGAACAATATTGTTGTATTTAAAAATATATATTCAAAATACTCATTTAAATATTGTAAAATTATATAAAAATTATTGATTATGATTTGTGAATAAATAATTTATTAATTGTATTACTAATTTATATGCTTAAAAATAGAAATAATGTAAAAAACAACAATTTTAATATGTTGAAAAATGAAAAAAAATATGGAAAATTTGCTCCAACTACACTAAAGACAAATTTAAAAATTTACTGATAAGAGTTTAACTTGTAACATTTGAATACTTATCTTAAAATTTTATAAAATTTGTGAATTTTTGGAACAATTCACAGCTTTTTTTATAACGTTGTTGTTATATTCAAAATAAACAATAAATTTATTATTTAAATTTAATGAAATGTATTATTGGACTTTTTTCTATTAAATTTTTTTATATTATTATTTACATAAAATTCACTTAAAGTTATTAATATTCTTTAGTATTAAAAAAATATTTTCTCCTGAATTTTATTATTTAAACAATTACATTAATAAAAATGGCCAAAACGTGAACAAGTTCACATTTCTTTACATAAGATAAGAATGTTTATGTTTGAATACTTGGCCTAAAGTTCAATAGAATTTCACAAATTCTTATAACAATGTATCATTAAAACGTACAGCTACATTGTAATTATAATTATAAAACTGGTAAATGTATATTTTGATTAAAAAATTGTTTAGTTTATAATGATTTATTAAAATTACGTTGTTGTGCATACGGGAAATATCAAATTTTGTTTTCAGCAAAAGTTATACTATGCATTTTAAAATAGACAAAATTTTAAATTTATAAAAATGAAAAGAAGAAGAAAATTGTACCTTCTTTAAAGAAACATATGATCTTTTTAACAATCCTTCAGAAAACCAATAGTTTAAACATATATTTAAACTTTTACATCTTCTATTTTAAGATATATAATTGACAACAATAAATTTTCAAAATATTTTGTTGAGTTTTTAAATTAATCACAAAATTTATCGATTAAAAAAAGGTGAATTTTTTTAAAGAAAAAAAAAATACGAAAGTTATTATATTGAAATATAAGATGAAAAATTAATAACAATAAATTAAAAAATATATATATTTTATAATAAAATTACATAATATGAAAATTATTAGATATTTTTTTAAAATATGTATATACAATATTTACAATATTTACAGAATTGAATGAATGAATATTTTAGTAAAGATGATTTTCTTAATAAAATCCTTAAAATTACGCAAATAAGGATACTAAAAACATGAAAGGTGATTATTTTAATAAAATTGTTACAAAACATGAAAATTATTATATTAAAAATATTTAAGTTTCTAAAATTTGTTTATATATTACAAATATTTACAATATTCACAGAATTGATTGATTGGTTTAAAAAAAGATTCTTTTATTAATATAATCCTTAAAAATTATGAAAATAGGAAATTAACAACATGAGAGATGATTTTTTTAATAAATACTCATCAAAATCAGGATTTTAAAAACATGATGAGGTATTTTCTTTTTTAAATTCTTAAATATGTTAATACATTAGAATATTTTAGAATATTTATTTATTTACAGTAAGTATTATTTAACTAATTAATTTAAATAAAATTCTTATATGAGAAAAGATGATTTTTTAAATAAAATCCATAAAAGTTTTTAAAATATTTGCATTATTGATTGACTTAAAAAAGTTGATTTCTATTAATAAAATCCTTACAAATTTTTAAAAAATATTGAAATTAAAAAGTGCAAATAGTACTTCTGCATCTTATATCTTAAATTAGTGAAATAATTAACAACAATAAATTTTTAGAATATCTTTCTTTATAATTTAAAATAATTACAGAATTGAGTGATTACTAAATTAAAAAAAAAAAAAAACATAGATTTTATAAAGTATTTCTTGTTTTTAAATTTGTACGTTTATTTTGTTTGTTATGTAATCAGAATAAATTTAATTAATTATTTAAAAGTCATCTAAATTGTCAAAAAAAAATGTAAGTGCAGTTTTAATTACCTTGTTTTAAAAGTTAAATCAACATATTAAATTTAAGCAACTGAAAGGAATTTAACCAATCATAACTGGATATACATACATATAATTCAAAGAATGTTTATTTAAAATTTCTATGCTTGCTATGTTTTATTTGTATGTTAAATCGATTATGTAACATGTTTTAACAAGTATTTTAAGTACGTAGACATCATTCAATAAAGCTGTTTTGAATATTTAAACTATGAATATTTAATACGTATTCACCGAATTATTAATAACGTAATTAAAGTATTCACTTAATAAAATTAATATGTTACATCAAAGTTAACCTTGACCATTAAAACCATCAATACACCTAAAAATATTAAATTAATCAATATCTCCATACAATATTCAGGTAAATTACAGACAATTTACGGTAATAGATCCATCGATATTTTAAAGTGAAGCGTGTTTCGCCATTTGTGCCGCCGAAACTATCGGCAAAACGTCCGTGCGCAAATTTAAATCGGCAGTTTAAAAATGCATTAATTCACTGCCGCGAGCCACGAAAAACCGCAACAGATTTCCAACAAATAAAACCATTAATTCCCCTTTCCACTAATGAATATTAAAATCCGTCGGATGGTAAAAACACAATCAAGCTAATTATCCAAGCCGCTCGGTTACGCCCGTGTAGTACAAGAGCCGGTCATGCTAGTTGCATAAATAAATGCGAAACAGATAGAAAACGTCGGGAAAATATGCGTTCGCGTTCGTGTTTACGTTCGCTATTTTAATAAGCCGTTTGAAATATGGTTTTCACTGTTTGAATGTAAAAATAGACGTTTCTGGACCGTGTCCCGGCGCCTTCGCCCCTCTATATAGACTAAAAGCACGTGGTGTCGCGAGGATACGGTAAACACTCTAGAACCACGTATCCATCACACTTGAGGATGGGTTACAATTAACAAAAATTCAAAATGGCCACTTGATCATCTCGAATGATAAAGAATCTTTGTTTTAAAAAAAACTGTCAATAAAAATTAATAATAAAGATGGAAAATAAGTGATCTGACTTACGTATATTTTTGGTATAGTCAGATGAACAAAAGGGTGAGACAGTAATAATTAAGGAAATATAATAATATTGACGTTAACATTTCAATATATTAATACATGTTTAAAAAAATACAATATAATCTTCATATAACATAATTCTTATTTTATACTTCTCCTAAAATTCAGAACAATTTTCATAAATTCTGTGATATTACAACATTAAATTACATTTTTAATATATTTATAAAAGAGATAAATATATGTATTAATTAAAAACTCCTTTAGTTCAAATTTATGTTATTTATCATACAGAAAATATCAAAAATTTATTTTCATTAAAATTTTACTTGGATATTTTAAAATTAACAACAATAGCAAAATTTACAATGATGAAAAATTATAAAAATGAAGTGATTATCTTCAAAAAGAAAGGAAAATTTAAAATTTATTATTATTATTTTTAAAATATCTTTGATTTGTCAAAATTTTCACAAAATTGTTTAAAAAAATAATAAAATCTTTAAAAACTTTAAAATTATTAATTCATTAATATAATAATAGTAATAATTAATAATTAATCTTTAGAAATAAATTTGGCTATTTTTAATTTTTACAGGATTAAGTCATTGAGGAGATTTTTTAAAATCCTTAAATATCCTTAAAAAAAAATGAATATTAATTAACAATTTTTACAGAATTAATTGATTAAACAATAAAAATTAAATAATATTTTTAAATATCCTTAAAAAAATATTATTTAATTAACAATTATTTTTCAAAATATCTTTGACTTTTTAAATTTTTAAAAATTAGTTGGTTAAAAATAATAAGAAAAAATACACATTTTTGATATATAAAATTCAAAAAATACATAGAATCAATTTTAGAAGAAAAAATATAGTAACTTAATCATAAACACCTAGAAAAACAACAATAATCACAAATACAATTATAAAATATGATTCATCATGTACGTATTTGTTCATCCTGTATGTAAATTTACTAACAAGGAATATGACTACAAATAGTGGCTTTTGTAATAATTATTTGTAATAACTAATCAAGATAAATAAAATTTAGTTCTGAAGATTCTCTAGCAAGAACACCAGAAGACAGTCTTATAATCAGTTTTTTGATAACAACACGATTATACAACACACATACAAATAAATATAAAACCACCCTCCAAGTAACAATCACTTGGAGACAATCCAACAAACATGTGTTAGCGGAGCGCCCTTGCGCCACCGTTCCGATTTAATCGGTTCTCGTTAAAACGTTTGCCTCAATCGGAACGCCTTAAGGATTCGTAATTTATGTGTAACATGTGGTTTTATCAAAAAAGGTTGCGACAATTTAATGAGTGATGATATTTTGCAATTAACATTCTTACCGCAGCCGGTGCGGGTACGAGAACGGGCACGGAGCAAAACCATAATTAGGGTAATTAAAAAATACTATATTAATTTCGTAAATGGACTTTTTGCGCACCATAAACGGTTTTTATTTTAATTGGTGCCAGATTTAAATTGTAAGGTTGTCGGTCGTTCGTGCAACAAATCACCGCCGACAAATTGAACAAGCGCCAATTTGTTTTTAATCATCTTACTTAATTTCTGTTTTTTTTTTCTTTTTTGTTAATTTGTGTGACACGTTTTATTTAGCGGAGATGTGTGTTATTACCGGCGATCATAAATAACACGATACTTATTGAAAATAACAAAATATTGGATATTTACGATATCCATATATCAATTATATAACTGTTGCTACGTATATCTCAAATTTTTAAAGTTATTGATGTATAAATACAATATATATATATATATATATATATATATATATATATATATATATATATTATATGTCACGAATTTTGATATATATTTTGATGGAAATATATCATTTATTAATTTAATATAAAAAATATTAAAATTCGTTGTATCCTTTACTTGGTAATTCGATGTATATCACGAATTTTAGAATCTCTGTAAATCCTCTTAAAATTGGTAACTCAATATAATAAATATTAAAATCTCGGTTGTCTCTTTTATTTGGCAACTCAATGTATATCACGAATTTTTATATTTATTTTAAAATAAATACCCATAAATTAATTTGTTAATAATTTAATATAAGAACTATTTTAGAATCTCTGTAAATCCTTTTAAAAATGGTAATTCGATATATATCACGAATTTTGATATATATTTTGATGTAAATTTCACTATTTGTGTTACTCTTATTAATTTGATATTAAAATATTAAAATATCGTTTGACTCTTTTTTCTTGGCGACTCGATGTATGTCACGAATTTTGTTATTTATTTTAATATAAATAACAATAGATGAATATTTTAATAATATAATATAACAACTATTAGAATCTCTATAAATCCTTTTAAAATTAGTAAATCGATATATATCACGAATTTTGATATTTATTTTGATTTAAATATCACTATTAGTATTATTGTGAATTTAATATAAAAAATATTAAAATCTCGGCTGTCTCTTTTATTTGATAACTCGATGTATATCACGAATTTTGATATTTATTTTAATATAAATAACAATAAAGGAATTAGTTAATAATTTAATATAAGAACTAGTAGAAAGAAAATTGGTAATTGGATATATATCACGAATTTTGATATATATTTTGATGTAAATTTCACTATTTGTGTTACTGTCATTAATTTGATATAAAAATATTAAAATATCGTTTGACTCTTTCTTTTTGGCGACTCGATGTATATCATGAATTTTGATATTTATTTTAATATAAATAACAATAAATAAATTTTTTAATAATATAATATAACAATTATTAGAATCTCTGTAAATCCTTTTAAAATTTGTACCTCGATATATATCACGAATCTTGATATTTATTTTGATTTAAATATCACTATTACGATTACTGTGAATTTAATATAAAAAATATTAAAATCTCGGTTGTCTATTTTTATTTGGCAACTCGTTCTATATTAATAATTTTTATATTTATTTTAAAATAAATACCCATAAATGAATTTGTTAATAATTTAGTATAAGAACTATTTTAGAATCTCTGTAAATCCTTTTAAAATTGGTAATTCGATATATATATATATATATATATATATATATATCACGAATTTTGATATTTATTTTGATTTAAGTATCACTATTAGTACTATTGTGAATTTAATATAAAAAAAATTAAAATCTCGGTTGTCTCTTTTATTTGACAACTCGATGTATATCACGAATTTTGATATTTATTTTAATATAAATAACAATAAAGGAATTTATTAATAATTTAATATAAGAACTATTAAAATCTCTGTAAATCTTTTTAAAATTGGTAATTGGATATATATCACGAATTTTGACATATATTTTGATGTAAATTTCATTATTTGTGTTACTATCATTAATTTGATATAAAAATATATATATATCGTTTGACTCTTTTTTTTTTTTTTTTGGCGACTCGATGTATATCATAAATTTTGATATTTATTTTAATATAAATAACAATAAATAATTTTTTTAATAATATAATATAACAACTATTAGAATCTCTGTAAATCCTTTTAAAATTGGTACCTCGATATATATCACAAATTTTGATATTTATTTTGATTTAAATATCACTATTACTGTTATTGTGAATTTAATATAAGAAATATAAAAATCTCGGTTGTCTCTTTTATTTGGCAACTCGATATATATCACGAATTTTTATATTTATTTTAAAATAAATACCCATAAATAAATTTGTTAGTAATTTAATATAAGAACTATTAGAATCTCTGTAAATCCTTTGGAAATTGGTAATTCGATATATATCGACTCGATGTATATCACGAATTTTGATATTTATTTTAATATAAATAACAATAAATAAATTTTTTAATAATATAATATAACAACTATTAGAATCTCTGTAAATCCTTTTAAAATTGGTACCTCGATATGTATTACGAATTTTGATATTTATTTTGATTAAATATCACTATTAGTATTATTGTGAATTTAATATAAAAAACATTAAAATCTCAGTTGTCTCTTTTATTTGATAACTCGATGTATATCACGAATTTTGATATTTATTTTAATATAAATAACAATAAAGGAATTAGTTAATAATTTAATATAAGAACTAGTAGAAAGAAAATTGGTAATTGGATATATATATCACGAATTTTGATATATATTTTGATGTAAATTTCAGTATTTGTGTTACTGTCATTAATTTGATATAAAAATATTAAAATATCGTTTGACTCTTTCTTTTTGGCGACTCGATGTATATCATGAATTTTGATATTTATTTTAATATAAATAACAATAAATAAATTTTTTAATAATATAATATAACAATTATTAGAATCTCTGTAAATCCTTTTAAAATTTGTACCTCGATATATATCACGAATCTTGATATTTATTTTGATTTAAATATCACTATTACGATTACTGTGAATTTAATAAAAAAAATATTAAAATCTCGGTTGTCTATTTTTATTTGGCAACTCGTTGTATATTAATAATTTTTATATTTATTTTAAAATAAATACCCATAAATGAATTTGTTAATAATTTAGTATAAGAACTATTTTAGAATCTCTGTAAATCCTTTTAAAATTGGTAATTCGATATATATATATCACGAATTTTGATATATATTTTGATGTAAATTTCACTATTTGTGTTACTGTTATTAATTTGATATTAAAATATTGTTTCACTCTTTTTTTTTTGGCGACTCGATGTATATCACGAATTTTGATATTTATTTTGATTTAAGTATCACTATTAGTATTATTGTGAATTTAATATAAAAAAAATTAAAATCTCGGTTGTCTCTTTTATTTGACAACTCGATGTATATCACGAATTTTGATATTTATTTTAATATAAATAACAATAAAGGAATTTATTAATAATTTAATATAAGAACTATTAAAATCTCTGTAAATCTTTTTAAAATTGGTAATTGGATATATATCACGAATTTTGACATATATTTTGATGTAAATTTCATTATTTGTGTTATTATCATTAATTTGATATAAAAATATATATATATCGTTTGACTCTTTTTTTTTTTGGCGACTCGATGTATATCATAAATTTTGATATTTATTTTAATATAAATAACAATAAATAAATTTTTTAATAATATAATATAACAACTATTAGAATCTCTGTAAATCCTTTTAAAATTGGTACCTCGATATATATCACAAATTTTGATATTTATTTTGATTTAAATATCACTACTACTGTTATTGTGAATTTAATATAAGAAATATAAAAATCTCGGTTGTCTCTTTTATTTGGCAACTCGATATATATCACGAATTTTTATATTTATTTTAAAATAAATACCCATAAATAAATTTGTTAGTAATTTAATATAAGAACTATTAGAATCTCTGTAAATCCTTTTGAAATTGGTAATTCAATATATATATCACGAATTTTGATATATATTTTGATATAAATTTCACTATTTGTGTTTCTGTTATTAATTTGATATAAAAATATTAAAATATCGTTTGTCTCTTTTTCTTGGTGACTCGATGTATATCACGAATGTCGATATTTATTTTGATGTAATACAAATTATATATCGTGAATGTTGATATTTGTTTTGATGTATCATCATCATGTGCATATATCTGCGAACTGTGTGTTACGCTATCGAATTTTACGTTGATTAAAGAACGCGCCCCATTACCGGAGGAAGATTCGCATGCCGGCCGGTTCTGATGCGTGTAAACGAAATTCCGCGCTAATTCCCGCCCGACGTTTTATTATTTCCGCCCGTCCCCGGGATATTTTGGCGCAGCGGCGTCGCCGTCGCCGACGAATCGAGATTAGGTCTAACTGTCCGAGAAACGTCTCAGCTGCCGTCCATAAACTTAATTTTACGATCGCGCCCGCAAAATATCAAAATAAACAGAACGATGGCGCGCGATCCACTTCGCGGGCCGCGGCCTCCGACACACAGTCCTACATCCACGTATTTCGAAATTTTGCCGACTGGCATGCGTTCGAAAAATTCGTGACGAACAAAGGGAACGTTTTCGTTTGTCGAAATCGCGTCAAAAATTTTGAGTTGTTCCTTTGGAGACGTTAATTGTTGTTTATTGTTTGCTGGCGGACTATCGTTAATGGAATTCCACAATTAACAATAATCTTCGGTCGTTTTCGAACAGTGAACTTTGTAATTGAACATGTAATCAAAATGTATCATAATTAATGTTTTCAACAGATTAAATTGAAAATTATTTTCGAAGATTGTAGGAAATTTTTAATGAAATAACGTGGATATTTGATTTGTTCTTTATTTAGATATTGAGATCTTATTAAAAACATTCATAAATCTTATAAGTTTATACATCCAGATTGTTTTCATTTCCTAAATAACTTTTATCGTACATAATAAACGAATCAGGTAAACACTGAAATATCTAGAGCTACATCTTTATTATTTACTAATTATATAGGTGGAATATATACATAAGGTGGAAGCACCCCTGTAAGTTTTTAATGTATCCATTTTAGTATTACATCAAAAAGCAGATAATATAAAAACTTTGCATATGTGAAATAGTTTGTGGAATTTGAAGCTTTATATAAATATTTTACAGTCAGAAAATAAAAAAAATAAACATTTTTCGAATTTAGAATATTTAAAATTAACAAAAACAAAAATTTCATAAAAAAATATCACATATTATGTATTAAGATTGATTAAATAACTAATTATGGAAAAAAGTGTATAAAACATCTGAGAATATTAGATACTAACTTTAGTTTTCATAATCAGATTTGGGCTTCTAAAAATATTTTATTGCAACTGAGAATTATGTTAATTATAGTAAGTTACTCTCATTAAATTTGGGATATTTTTTACATTTTATTTTATAGTAAACTTAATCAGAAGGAACAAAATAGTTAAACAGATATGCCAGTTTTACATTTTACGGTAAAAAATATTGATTATTAAGCATTTTTTATGAAGAAAATAAATACTGTTTTGAATTTAGATCTTTCAAAATTGATGAAAACTAAAATTTCATAAAAAATATTGCATATTTTGCTTAATTATGGAATAGAGTGTAAAAATATCTGAGAATATTAGATACTAACTTTGGTTTTTATATTCACATTAGTACTTTGTAACTAAAAATTAAATTAATTATGAGAACCAATGTGTTAAATAAATCTTAGACAATTTGAGATGTTTTGACATTTTATTCCACAATCAGAAAGAACAAATTCATTAAACAGTAAGACAGACTTTTTAATATGAAAAAAATATTTTGTGAAGTTTGGTATACACCCATTTTGAAGGTTTAATAAGTAGTCTACTTATTGACCATTTTAAAAAATAAGATCTCTTTTGAATTTTATAAATAATATTACATAAATACAAACAATAAATCACATTTTTCAGTGAAATTATGTTTCCTGAGCATTCAAATTAACTAAATATGGAATAAACTGTATAAAACAACTGAAAATATCAAATCCTAACTTAGTTTTCATAATAAAACTAATTTTTATTAAAATATCTTGTTGTTTAATTGTGAAAACTGATGAGTTAAGTCACTCAGAAAATTTAGGTTGTTTTTTATATTTACTCTATATAAATAGTTTTCAGTCATTTTTTTTATAAAAAATAAGTCCTTTTTGAATAATGGTGTTAATAAAAAAATTGTAGTTACAATAATAAATGAGCTACAAGCTTTTAAAATTGATCATTAGAAACATCATTGAGCAATGTACAGTGGAGTATAGTAAAGCTTTGTTTTCAAATGTTACGTTTTTTGTGGTAAGTGTTAACATATTTATCATCTATCAACAAGCAAGTTGACAAATGTGCATTCATCTCAAAAAAATTCAGTTTGCTTGCTGAACATTGTCCAAACACATATTCCTATTGATCAAACTTACCTGTCTCCAGCTCTTTCGCTATTGAAGCTGCATTTTTTTTAATTGTCTATCTTTAGAGATATATTCAATAAAATTTCCGGTGGTATTTCCATCTGAAATGGGCCACATCCTATTCATTCTTTCACATTATTCTTAAAACGTACTATCAAAATATCCTTAAGCAAGTATCAGTTTTTTTCAAACATCTGAAATAAGTGCCTAAATAAAGCCGCCGTTTATTTTCGATGCGGTCCAATAATAAATCCCCTTCTGCACCGACAATCCTGACTCATTAGCGTGTTACGTGGCCCAACGCAAATATTATTATTACAATGAGCGTGGTTAATGTTCATCCCCGACTTAATTTAACACAAGTCCACGGGTACTCGTTGCGTTGCGTTTAAATTTAAATCCAGATTATTGATGCAGATCAATTGAGTGCGGAACAATTCGTTACGGGCCGCGAGTCGATAAATATCCGACGATTGAAAGGATGCACATGTCGGTGGTTCTTGTGCGTGTCCGTTGACGGATGCGACGCCGTCCGTCAAACACCAACGTCTACACATTGCGGACGTGAAACGAGGACGCTTTTTCATCCTGTTTTGCGTTCGATATTTTCGCTTGCGGCAATCGTACACACACATGTGCAAGGTGAACGCAACGTTCGTGTTGATGGATGGTATAATTTGCTTAGATTACATATTATTTGAATATAATCCGCGTGTTTGGCTACTAAAAACCCCGTTTCTCGTTCCAGATACCACCGCTAACGACACATCAACCGTCAACACATCGTCGCCGGTTAACAAGAGGAGAGGATTCAGCGGGTGAGTACCACCAGCTTAATACAATCATCCGGCGGTAAGCCTAATAAGCGGGGGGATTGGTAGTAATCATTCCATTAGCGTCGGCTAATTTATCGGGGCGACGCGTTTTACCTGTGGCTCCGGCATCGTTTTATCGGCGCAAATGATCGTAATTCGTGTCCCGATATGCTAAGCAGAACGAAACGGGGACCGGCACGCCAACCGACGCTTCGCACGCAACCGCCGTTGACCTTTTGGACGGCGGAAACGGCGACGAAAACCGGACGGAAGTCGTCGACGGTGCCGAAAAGGAAAAATTGAATATTCTCATCCACTTTACAATTCGATTATCTAAAATATCTCGGGTTTTATTAATTAAATACTTTCTTAATTGATCATAATTCGATGGGATGGCTCACCCACACGTCATCACAATCTTATCTTATCGGTAAGACAGTATTTGTAAATCTCACCGTAATTAAAATATTGCTAATTTGTGCCAGTGTGTGTCAGGCAGTGGAAAAATGAACGGTTTGAAAAAACGGTGTTCCAGACTGTGCACCTGTTCCCATCCCAAAAAGACGAGGAAAAAGCAAAGCTCTTGGTAATACTTATCATAAAATACCCACACATCTTATGTAACCGGCTAAAATCAAACGGATCATTTATAAAATCTAATACAATAAATAAAACAAATACGTAAGTCTGTTCCCGAAGTTTCTTACTTCCGTTCCGACAACGTTTATCTGACAGACAAAAGGCTTCTTGTAAATGAATAGGCGTAGAGAGAGTTCGTCCCATATTTTTGTGCCCAACATCTCAAAATTCCTTCAGTTCATCGGTACTATCGGTTCGGGAAAGTGGCCTGTGTCGAAAATCCAGGTAGACAGTTTGGACTTTGTAACCGAAATAGTGTAATGACGTGGAAATTCAGAGTTTGTGGCTTTAAATGGAGGTAATTCATTTTGTTAGTTCAGTGCAACCTTAAAATGTTTTTTTAGTTTCTTCTGTTTTTAATGAGAAAATATAATTGTTATTTACATTATTCAAGGTGTCCCCCAGATAATGAGTCATTATTCAGTGCTGGTTTTCCCTTATTAAACTATGATATGTTGCAAGTGGTTAAATTTAAAATTAAAATTTCTATTTTATTAAACAATTTCTATTTAAATTTTTTTAATTACCATTCTTTAACTACCAGTGATAAATGCTATAACCGAAAGAATTATTAATTGATTTGAATGATTGATGAATTGATTAGTGAAAGTACATATTTGTTTGTGAATATCTTTAAACGTTAGAATTAGGTTACTTGCAAATAACCTTTTAAAACAAGCTTTTGTTAAATTTGTGGAAATAGAGTTTCTTGACATAAAAATAAGTGTTCGATTATTATTTTTCTATAAATCTAGGGTAAATTATTTCTTGAAATATTTTAATTTTAATATAAATACTCTTTGTCCAACCCTTTTTTGTAGAAAAAAAGTACATTTAATAAATATACATATTTGAAAGACTACTATTAATTTCTAAAGTGTTGAAGTTGTTCTAAACTATTTTTAATGATTACTCTGTAATATGTAATAATGTGGTTAAAGCGTAGAGGAAGCTTCTGTAATAAATTCAAGATTCGAACTGTCAGTGATAAATGCTATAAACGAAAGATATATTAAATAATTCGATAATAATTGGAATTTCACACAGGTTTAACACTTTTGTCAATGTATTTAAACATTAGAATACAAGTTAGTCTATAAATAAACAGTTAAAACAAGCTCTTGTTTTTTGTTACATTTAAAGAAATATAGCTTTTTAACTTCAAAATAAGTGTTTGGTACTTTTTGGTAAATTTTAATTTTTATATAAATATTTGTCCATTTTTTGTAGGAAAATGACACGTTTAAGTGACAACTATTAATTTCTAACAAATATTAATTAGCCTTGAAGTTGTTCGAAACTATTTTTAATTATTACTCTGTAATATAAATAATGTGGTTAAATCTTAAAGGAAGTTTCAATAATAAATTCCAGATTCGAGCCGTCTGTGATTAATACTATAAATGAAAGAAATATTAGATAATTCGATAATAATTGAAATTATATGCCTGTTTAATACTTTCGTCAACATATTTAAACATAATAAATAAAAGTTAATCCACAAATATACTGTTGTAATAAGCTTTTGGCAAATTTAAGGAAATGGAACTTTTTAATTTAAGAGTTTTTAATATTATTTATTTTTTTTATAGATTAAAGATATATATTAATTTTTTATATGAATATTGCTGGTCCAACATTTTTGTAGGAAACAAATTCACCTAATAATAATATTTCTGTAGTTTTAATTTTTGAAATTTTATATTTAAATTATTCTAACAACACATTTGCTATGTAATTATTAATTTCTAACCAGTTTCTGTATGTCTTTAAGATGTTCTAAACTATTTTGGTGGAAAGTCAATAATATAAATAAGAATGTGGTTAAAACTACATTAATAAATTCCAGATTAAAACTTAATAATTGAAATTACATACCTATTTAATATTTTTGTCGATATCTTTAAACATTAGAATGCAAATTAGTTATAAGTATACCATTAAAACAAGCTTTTGCTAAATTTTAAGGAATATAACTTTTTAATTTTGGAAATAAATTTTTGCATATTATGTTTTTTTGTCGATTAAGTGTACTTTACTTCTTGGTACGTCTATTTTTTATATAAATATTGTTTGTCCAATCCTTTTTGTAGAAAATAAATATCCTTAAATATATCTACGATCCTTATAACATATTTCCTTTCATTTTTTGATATTTAATTTACTCTACATTTGTTCTATACTATTTTTGGTGGTTACATATATGATAGGCAGGTTATGGAAACCTTCAATTAGAAATTCAAATTTACGAGCAATAAATGCTGCAACAGATAAATTATTAAGTAATTCAACATTAATTAATATTTCCTGATCAACATTTTTGTAGATGCCTTTAGAATTAATAAAAGTACACAATTAAAACAAGTTTTCGGTTACTAATTAACAACTGATTTCATGAAATTTTCCAACAACATATGCCAACATATTAGGTCATATCAAACTTTATTATGGTTTTTCTCGATTTATGTACATAATTATTTTTATAGTTATTTTACATATTAATCAAGTTTATCAAGTTAGGTGTCGTTAAAATTTATTACCAAAGGTTTTCACGCACTTTTTTGAATTTTATTATTTGACAACGATTAAAATTTTTACCTGAGTAACAGATTAAAAATTTGCTACCTCTGATTATTGTTGGTCACTTCTTTATTTTAATCCTAAACCGTCTCTTCAAACTACAATCGGGGTCGTTCATTTTATAACACAAGAACCACTCGGAGGTCTCATCCGATTTTGAATTAATGCAATGTTATCGTTGCCCTTTGAAATTTCCCGGCCAAACTTCATTCCTGTTGTCAAACCCATCCACGGAGGCCGACACCAGATAACCATCCCCCTGTATACGGCGACGGTGCATGCACATGCACCGTCCATTGATAATTGTCAAAGCGGCGATTCTCCGCTTTTGTATCAGTTGTTGGATTTTTTTAAAAACCTGCGACCGAGTATGTGACGGTTTTAACTGACAGTGCTCGTGTGTCTCCAGGCGGAAATGGTTGCCGCCGCCGCTCCGGAAGCTGTCACAGGGCAAAGTGGATAAGACCGCCGCCGCCCCGTTAGAGAGGTCACCACTCAAGAAGACTGGCTCCGATAAGAGAATCAAGGTGAGTGCCACTTATATTTTTGTTGTTTAACGTTTGGACTTAACGCAATTTTTCATTGGGGAAGTCCACGTTAAGTGTAATGGTGTTTGAAGTACTCGATTTTATCTTGGTGATTACATTTAACACACCTTGAGTCCATACGAACTATTTGTATTTATAGATATTTTTTGATTGCAAACGTCGATATTACTGAGAAAATGATTAATAATATATATAATATTTTCAACGAATAGCAAATAAAATTCACTTAATCCATCGTTATTTTAGGACAATCTCTGCCTCCTGGAAATATTGCAATTGCCATTTGCTGATTCCAATTTGCCAATTATTTCACTCTTTCATTTCCATCTTGTAAAGACAAAACAAATAACAGTTAAATTTCCTTTTAAGACTTGGAAAACTCGTTCCACTGTGTAAGTTATTCAACAAACTTCGGTACAATAACAAGATTTTAAATTTAGTTGTTTATTTCAAAACAAAGTCGCGGTCAACCTTCGTGTTACAGAATGAAATTTTAAAATAGATTTCTGCGTTTCAATCAGATCGTTGTTTCCTGTCGCTCACCTCAATAATGTTATGCCTTCAAACAAAAAGACTATATTTAGATTATAAATTGATCAAACTCATATTGCAAAAAATCCGTCTGTAAACATGAATAATTTTAAAACAAGGTCGTACTTTTCACGAAACTCACGTTCCATATTTAGCATTTTGCGACCATTTTGCCATGTTTCCTGTTTATGTTCAGTAGTTGCATACTAAGAAAATTATGATTGCATTATTAGTGTGTTTATATAAATGTGAACCACATTGGTAAAATATCATTTCCCGGAGAAAAAATTCGATTCACGAATTGTTTACCTTATGTATACAATGATAAAACAGTACATAAAATTCAAGTAAATAAACAAGGAATCTCACGGTCACATTTTTCCTCTAACCCATTTTATTAATAGAACACGACGCTCTTGTAATGTATTAGCCCGTTTGTGCATCTGTTATTAATTTAGCAAATCCGTTCTCTCTAATAGGATGGGGTTATCCCAGCTGTGATGTCCGCAGTTGCGATGACACTCCGTATCCGGTCAAAAAAGTACCTGTACCGATAAAAAACAATTCATATCGCTTCGAGCTTCCAGTTATTAGTTGCAACGCTTTCCGATTAAGTCAGACAATTTTTTGTCCTCTATCACATACAAATCTAAAACAAACGTGCCGTTATCTCTAGATATTTGTCCAATAATCCAAGTCTATATATCGACCCGCCCGTAAAAGCGTTTGCAGTCGAAGCATTCCCCATCGTCGTTCCACTGATTGATGTATTAATTATACACACATACACAAGTTTGTGTATGTGTCGGCCGGCTTCGTAATCATAATAGTTGTTGCTGGCGGGATTTTCAGTGGATTCTGAAATCGCGGCACCGACACTTTATCAGTTCGAAGTGTCCGTTCCACTGACTCATACGGGAGCGTTTTCGGTTGGGAAGTCGCAATTAACGTTCAGTGAAGTACTGGCTTCGTAATTAGATTGTGCGTGTGTGTAATAAATGTGCACGGTATGGCAAAAAGACACAAGTTTTTGAGGAGGCTCTCGTCCTTGCTGAAAAATGTGAGTAGCTTCAACACGAACCGGATGACCCAAATCAACATAAAGGGAGTTGTCAGGGTGATTTTTATGGGATAACTTCGAAAGCTTTCGGCACCGTTACTTGGCAACTTGCACAGAGGCAATTGCAGATCGTAAATTGTCAAGGAGGTGATGAGTAATTGTCCGGATGACCTTTCTCGCGACTTGCTAAATCAAAACAAGCTTTTATGGCCGTTGTGGTCCAACCTTTTATGGTATGAGGAATATTTGTCATAATGTGGCATTTTTTGAACTATTAATACATTTATTGTACTCTCAAGGTTTTTTGACTTCCATATACAATTATTATTAATAATTAACCAATTATTATTTTATCAATTATATTTCGTAATTTTCGTACTATTGACTACTTAGTAGTCAATTATAATGTTACTACTGCACACAATCGATATGAAAGTTGGGATGAGTGATAAAATTAATATTGGAATTTTTGAGAATATTTGCATTTTAATGCACATTATTGAAGCATTTAGATGCACCTTGAAAAATTCCAATGTCTGCATTTTATGAAAACTTCAATTAAAATTTTTAAGTATATTTGCATATTTCAATAACATTCATTACATTTTTCTCAAGTTATTTATGTGCTTAGAAATGGATTCAACACATTTATTGCACAATGTTATACGTACTTACTATTGTTTAAACAACTAATATCTGATATGATAAATTATTAAACTATTTAGTAGTTACAAAATTTGCCAACTATAATCCCTATTGCACCATCTTGTAAATGATGAGTTTACTGTTTAAATTTAAACAAAACTGTATGGGCATGTACCATTTACTGTTTTTGTACCAAAAAAATTAAAACGCAGCAAAAAGTGCAAGCAATTTCATTTTTATCACTAGTTTAATCAAAAAGAAGTATTTACTTCGGTAGACATATAAGAAGTTCAAAAATCTTTCTTCACGAGGAAGACTTATCACATAAGCAACTTGTTCAAAGATTGAACATTCATCACAGTACGATTATTAGGAGAATTCAATGCAGTGAAAGGGATTTCAAGGATTGTCCAAGGGTGACAAATGGCAACCAGTACATGGTCCAAATGGTTATGATAAATAAGCAGCCTTAGGAGTTATTATCAGGCTATATACCACCAATTCATTTCCAATGCAACCATCAGAAGGCGGATTGTTGCTAGTCGATTACAATCTAGAAGACCTTTAAAAGTGCTTAGGCTATTACTTGAATACAGAATATCAAGGTTGAAATGGGCCCTTGTTCAACATAATTAACTTTTGCCTCAGACGGAAATGTGATAATAATGGTGAGTGATGAAATGGAGTCTGGAGAGAAAGAGGTGCACAGCAACAACTCGTGGTGCCAGTGAAATGGTTCCATATGCCAGCTGAAATGTCATATATTGGTGTGGAATCAGTGAAATCTTAGAGAAGGCAAAATTGAAAGAAAGAAGTGGCCACCATTTTCCCCGGATGTGAACCCAATTTTGCGTGTATGAAATTACTTATCCAGATTAATTCTACGACGTTTAAATCCATGAGTATTCTAGACCTATTAGAGGCTGCAGTTGAAAAAAGGAATAATATAACATATGGTACCTCAAGAATTTATTGATAATTTAATAAAAGCCTAGCACTGAAGTGTAAATGCTTTATTACAAAGCAGGGCTTTTTTATAATAAAATTCGTTGATGATGAAAATATTCTGTCTATTTCTTTTTTACTTAATTATTACCTATTTGACAAATAATGGAACGCTTTAGAAATTCTTTGCAAATGTAAAGAAAGTCTTAAATAGGTATTCTATGTACAAAAGCAATAAATTTAGATTAAATTATATAGTTATGCAAGACTTTTGAAACCGAGTGTATATGTTTATCTTTAGATTATCTCTAAACCACTTATTTATTTAAACAAAAAATCACGATAAAGAAATGTGTAATATAGAATTTATTTTTCACCAATTAAATTTTCAGTTTGATTAAACTCTGCAATTTTCCATGGACCTCGTTTCACATATAAGTTAGTGTAAATAAGACTTCAGTATTAATAAACAACGTTTTATTTTTAGGTACCATCCGACATGGGCAACAAGCCGTCCGTCTCCGAGGGCGAGGACGAGGAGGAGCGACAGTCGGTGGCGCAGGGCCGTGCCGCCGCTCCTGAAATAACGAACGGCGGCGGTGAGGACGTCGACGAGGAGCTTGAGGTGCCGCCGCCCATGAAACCCATCCAGGAACCGATAGTGTTTCCGTCGCCGCCGCCCGGCGTTCCCGGCGTGCCCGAAATCGAGGGCAACACCTGCAAAGGCGTAAGTGTCGGTTCCGCCACGAAATCGGGTGGAGTTGCTGCGAATCTGCGATCCGAATATTTTTGTTTCGGGTTGGAGGAGGGGGGGATCGCTCAAGTAAATACGAGTGGCGTAAAATTAAGTTCTAAAAACAAATTGCCTGTGATTTTATGCGTGCATAATGAATAAACGGGCAGTTAAACTAGTTTATGGAGAGGCTCGGAACGTTTTACGACGAGGAATAAAATTAACTATTTATTTGGTGGATCGCATTTGTCTTATTTTAATACTTTCCCAGCTAATACTGGTAGTACGTACTGTAGTGCGATTCGCAAGAACTCCTGGGGACTAAATCTGTTTATAGAAGGATCGGAATGTGGAAGCAATATTTTCTCGCAATTTCATCAATTGATAAAACTTAAATAATATTTATGTCTGGAGAGGCCAATTAAATAAATCGCATTTACACAATCAACTCGTCTAAAATAAATACTTGTTGGCATACGGTATAATTAAAACTATATTTTACTCATGCCAAAATTTACTTATAATTTTTATTCAAATTGCATTCCTAAAATACGACTGACATCATTGTCCATTCCACCGTACCCCTTGAAAACAAAATTGTTTAATTTATTGTGAAACATTTTTATTTCAGCCAACACAAGTCTCAATATTGACAGTTCAAGACACCCAAAAGACGGTAATGCCGTTGGATCGCATATTCGGAGCCATGTTGGTACGAAATTTGCCCCAGACACCTCGTATAGACCCTTAAATCAGAAACAATCCCGTCAAGTAGCGTTGAAACATCAAAATCGCCTCCAGTACCCATCAAATTCTATAAACAAATTGCCCAAACTACCCGTTCATACCCAGTGTTTTTCTAATTCTATGTCTGTCATCACCGCAATCATCACATATTAACGTTACACATGTTCATTTCGTGTTTTCTCTCTTCATCTGCAGGTTTCTAGCTTAACACTAAAATCACTTGAGGGTGCCACGTCCGCTGATCTGGCTGAGATCGAGCAAATCGTCAAGGAGCGCATGGTGGGACTCTAATAGTCTTAAATCATTGTCATTACTATTTTGCATTCATTTTTATTTTTTGCATGACGTGTGTTCTAGTACTTTGAGTTTTTATTTTCGTGTAGACATGCTTTTACATTTATTTTATTGTACATAGCAGGAACTATCACAAGTGCATGATAATTTGAAACAATTACGGAATCTACATTTATTATTGTTTTTGGTGTTTAAGTACTTTAATTTAGTCGCGTTTTATGGTGTACACGCCAGACACTCCGACCCACGCACTAATTATTGCCCCCATTAAATAAAATGAAATTTTGTTTTGATTGGCATGGCTTTATTGGGTGATCGGTCGTATTTACAACCGTACTGACGTCCGTCAAACATTTCCAGGAACAGCACACGGAAAACCAGGAGCGCAACTCCCTGCTGCGGGACTCGAGGCCGCCGGAAGACGGTGTGGAGGGAAACACGCACCAGGAATTGTCGCCGAGAAATTCCATGAACGCGTTCGCCGGAAGCGGTGACGAAAGCGACAAACCGTCAGAGGAGAGTGCCGAAGAATTGCAGTACGCAAGAATTTCTCTGTTGTAATCAGATGTATGTTAAAGTGTCGTGTTTTAGGAAACGAATCGATGGTTGGCTGAGGAAGCGCGAATTCGTGCTGAAGGAGCTCGTGGACACGGAGGAGGCGTACGTGCAACACTTGAGGGAGCTTGTGGATGATTACATCAAAACCATGCGGGATCCTGAGAGTGACATCCCGATGCCGGACGATCTCCGGAATGGCAAAGACAAAATGGTGTTCGGCAACGTTGAAGCAATATATGAATGGCACCAAAAGTAATTTTGACACCATTTTATTAATCAATTGATTTAAACGTTGTTTTTTAGTGTTTTCCTAAAATCCTTAAAGACAGCAATAACCAACCCAGTAGAGCTAGGCCAGCTGTTTAAGCGCTATGAGCGCAAGTTGAACATGTACGTCGTCTACTGCAAAAATAAACCGGTATCCGAATACATAGTGTCCGAGCACATCGACACGTATTTCGAGGAGTTGCGCGTTAAATTCGGACACAAACTGCAGCTGTGCGACCTGCTCATCAAGCCGGTGCAGCGAATTATGAAGTACCAACTGCTGCTCAAAGACATACTGAAGTACACCGAGAGAGCAAAGCGGACTGACGAGATCGAGCCGTTGCGGGCCGCTTTTAACATCATGGTCGTGGTGCCCAAGATGGCTAACGACATGATGGACGTGGGAAGACTGCAAGGATTCGATGTACGTTACTTTCTAACTAAGTATTTCTATTAGTATAGGACGAATTGGATGTAAATTGTTGTAATTTCAGGGCAAGATAACTGCACAGGGCAACTTGCTGATGCACGGGTTTTTGAAATGTTCCGACTTGCCCGGCAGCACCAGTGCATTGGGCAAGAACAAGGAATTGCAAGTGTTTCTATTTGAACAGAGTATCATATTTTCGGAAGCGGTGGGTAAGAAGACGCAGTTCACCAGCCCTCAGTACATATACAAGGCTCACATCCAAGTAAGTTAAAAAACCCTATAAACATATAAACAGTTACTTAAACAAAAACTTTTAGGTGAACAAGATGAAATTGGAGCAATTCCCCGATTGCTTCCATCTAGAGTCGAGTGACCCTAACAAACCGCCTCAGGGCTTCGCGTGTTACGCCACCGCTGAAGAATCTCTCGAACAGTGGGTCTCCACGATTACAGACATACTCAAGACGCAGCACGATTTCCTGAAAGCGATCCAGAGCCCAATCGCCTATCAAAAGGAGCTGACGAAAGAGGCGTGAGTATTCGAGACTTGAGTTTCTGAGTTTGTTCTTGTTGCCGTTTGTCGGAAAGAGACTGTTTATTGCCAACTAACTAACCGGTTGTGATCTGGGCTGCGACGGGACGTTCACGGCCATTGCATTCTTTATCAGATGACATTATCTTAACATTCCACTTTTGATAATGCACGTGTGATAGTAATTTATGAATACTAAAGTAAAATGTACCGTAATTCTTAAGTTTCAGCTACACGAGCTACAGGAATCATAAATAAAACACATGCTTACATGATAAGATCATTATTACTTACACACGTGTTATCATGCTTTCATAACTCAAATATATGTTTGACTTTCATTGTTTTGTGCATGTTAGGGTCATATATTGAATAACCATTGATAAAAAATGGAAGGGCCGCATGCGTCGAATAATTTTTAATATGTGGGAAGCGCTTTCTTGCCTGTAAACTGAACAATGGTGATGGGACTAAAATGATTTCTTTCTTGTAATGACCCTGTAAAATTCTACTATCTTGTGCATATTTTCCCAAATTGAACGAAATGATTATGTTGATTCGTCTCCGTTACTCGTTTTAAAATTTTTGCGTTGATGTAGCGTTTCTTTCAATTTGCTAACGACTTATATGTAAACTGTATTTACTACACCTGTGAACCTTGCAAAATACGCGTAGGCACCTTGTACACATATTTATCCTCTGCTGAAGTGAACAAATGAAAATTTCATTTCTGTTTAGTTACACACGAAACCGCGCAACAGAAATGTGTCGATGATCTCAAACAAATTAATATTTTGAGAGGAAGTTTTTGTTTGTTCCCCTCAAATCCCCAGTAATGCTCTGCTCCGATTGGAAATATTGCAGAAAAGATTCAAAATCACTATAATCAAAAAGTTTGAGTACGGATTGCTCCATTATAATTATAATATGACAATAAAATCATGAAACAAATTAAAACACAGACATGACGTAAGTTTACATTTAAGTTGACTAAACATTTATTAAATTAAGATAAATCAAAAGCTCGTCATTTGTTTAAAATTTCTGCAATATTTCTTCCTATGTGTATTTCTTGCTCAATATATAAGATATACTGCTCATCAATAACCTTCATGTGAAATGTTTAGTTGTGTAATATTTTTATTGATGTTAATCAAAAGAATAAATATCTATATTTTTCTGTAACATTAAATGTAGTATGTAACCAATGAGCAGAAGCATTCAAATCCACTAGAAATATCTGTTAAATGATTTAGCATTGTAATTGTGTAGCTTATTACATGTTTTATTTTTCTGCGATAAATCAATTAACAGATATTTCAGTTTCCTCGTCACACCGGAATATCCACTAAATTGTAAACAAAAATGAAAATACTCTACGAGTTACACAGTGAGAGATACATGTTAAATTATATTTGATTGTATTACTTATAAGTTGATTGTGTACATAGAATGTATGTTTGTATATATAAAAATATTCATGATAAAAGGATACAAATTTTCAATAGAATAAAATATGAAATTATATGTTGATGGTTTTCATTTAATCCCTAGTGATATTAACACTGGATCCTTTTGAATGGTTTTCTTTTGTTTTATTTGGTTTCACCTTTTTATTTACTTGCACTTACTTATTATTTACTAACATGTTTTGGATTTGGATCACTAACATTTATTATTAACAAAGTACTGTTGTAAATTTAATTAAGTAATTAACTGAAATACATTTTATTTATTTATTTATTCATTTTCAATATACAGCACATTTTTACAAATAAAATACCATTTTTATTTTTATCAGATTTTTATAACAATGCCGAATTTACATATTTACACAACCGACACACTAACTCATTTCATCATTTGCTTTTGTTTTTATTTTTTTTTTTGTTTTATATTCATTTCTCCACGTTCTATTCCCCCAACAGTTCCGAATACACAAATCACCAACGAAGAACGGTTAATCTACCAATAGAAAGCATGGAATCATCCACGCAACCATCAAAACCTCACAGGAAAACCAACCAATACCTGCACAAGGCCAACACAATTGGCATACCGTCCGAGAGCGAATTGAGCGATTCCAGCTCAAACAAGCACAAACCCAGACTGAACTTCTTGGGCTTTAGGAACACCCTCAAGTCCAAAAACAAGTCCGAACCTGCCGTGTTAGACACGAGCAAGGATGACAAGAACGAGATGTGCAGGCGGTGGTCAGAGGCCAACAATGCTACTGTAAGTTTTGTAAGGGATATGATATAAGAGCTTAATAGGAGTGAAGTTTGCTTACAGCTATATATACTAACGACTGGGCAAATACAGGATGTTCCATGATACTTTTTAACTCATTAACAATGATTTATAATAATTACGTTTACAAATATGACAGTATGATTTTACAATATACTGATTTCAATAAAACTAAAAATGTAGTCCAATAGTATTAATAACAAACTAAGTTATTCATTTTAAATTAAATTAAGTTTAGACTTTTTTGGTGTGTGATTGAATATTAAAAAGCTGTTGACATTTCGCTTAGGAAAATATTATTCTAATCCTGTAAAAAACGCTGCAGCTTCATGCTTCAAAGCTTTAAATATATTAACAATAAGTTGTATCAATATAATCCAACAATAAATTATAATACATAGTTATTGTTGGAATCATTACTATAATATGCTAGCATGACTTATAAAATCGTCTATTCTTTCTCCTAGGTCTTGTAACATATCGAGTAAGCTTGAAAAAATGTCCTGTAAAACTAACCATAGATGAAGGCTGTGACAACAAATTGATTTTAGTCGTAATTAAGAGTATCCGACCGGAAGTAATTTATATGTAAAAAAAATTGTTAGACTGTAATTGTATGCGTTTTGAATTGAAATGGAAAATGTATTTGGGAATGCAGCTCTACAAGAATACTTAAAAATGGTGAGCATGTCATGACATACATCGTTCATCTTTTATCATCGCTACTTTCATAAAATATGCAACAAAACTTTCAATTTAAAGTTACCATTATTTAATTTACTTTTGTTGCATATTTATCACCAAATGACCACACTGCATTTTCATATAACACATCATTGTTTTATCACATAAGCATGCACTAGAAAGCTAGGGCAATTTATAATTCAAGCTTAGGGTTTATCCTGCATTTATTAACACGTCATTTATATATATCACCTTCCCGTTATTCACTAATAGACTAAACGGAGGCAACTAACAACATTGGATATTTCAGTGTGAAAACCATATTATGGCTCCTGGAACCCAAGCAAGATTGGTCTGTGAGTGGCCTGACGTAGCCTTAGGTGAAGTGGTCACCATAATAAGATACGACGCCTCTCAAGGCTACCTTGTGAGAACGAATACCCATTTGGAAGAAATGTGGGTCCCAGCCCACATTTTATCGAACTACAATCGAAAACCCTGGTCATTCCGCTTCCGCAAACCCACCAGACGCTCCATCGACAACAACGCACCCCCGGAATTGATTCCGGAAGGCAGCGCCCCGGAATTCAGGGATAAACTTAAGGACATAACTGTACAAAGCGGTACCAAGGTGGTGTTCAAATGTAGGGTGAAGAACTGCGGCCCGAATCACAAGCAAAGCTGGAAGAAACTGGAACCGAACATGTGCGTTTTGAGGAACGGAAGGTTTTTGTTAGGGGAGAACGACGAGGGTGTCGCGGTTTTGAATCTGGACAATGCTAAGCTGAGCGATTCTGGTACTTATTCGTTCAGCATAACTAACGATTTTGGAACCGCCACTTGTGTGGCTCTTCTGACTGTCACGAATAACTTTCCTCCCTTGCAAGAGCCTAAAATTCACGTAGTGTCTTGTTCAAGTGTGTATTTGGAATGGGAGAGTGCCGAGTACAATCAGTTTAACGTGGAACATTGCAAACTGGGTACCGGTGAATGGATCCAGGCCAACAACAATCATCTTGTTTGTGCTCATCACTACACCGTTGAGAATTTAACTCCGGGTGAAACCTACAGCTTTAGAATAATCGCAGCTTCGAACCTGGTGATTAGTTTGCCGAGTGTTGCTGTGACTTTGCCAGTGGCGGACAATTTGAGATGGCAACAGGAACAGTTCAAGAGAAGGTACATCGAACTGGAAGAAATCGACAGAGGACGTTTTTCCGTGGTTAGATTGGCCAAGGATAGGGGCACTGGAGTGGAAGTCGCTTTGAAACAGGTGACAAGGAGGAAACAACCGCATCACATCACTCAAGCTGAGTACACTCTTTTGGCCAGCATGCAACATCTGAACATTATCAGGTCGTTGGCGTTGTTCGATAATGCTCCTTTGCCCGGAATTGATACCATTGTTCTTGAACTGTAAGTAATTCTGTGGATTTCAAAGAGGGTGTAGAATTAATGTGGGTCTTTGTTTATAGCGTAAGAGGACCAATGCTTTTCACTTACATCTGTGAGAGAGGTGAATATACGGAAATGGAAGTGAGAAACTACGTGAGGCAATTAATGTCAGGTCTTGCATGGCTTCATAAAAAAGATTTAGCCCATCTGGATGTGAAGGTAGGTTTTTTGCACCTACGTTCTTAAAATAGGATTGTTATTTATAAACATATATATTTCTGAGGAACATAAATATTTATTAGCAGATTTCTTAGACTTTGATGACAAATGCATTTTTGCAGCCGGAAAACGTAATGATCGATTTGTCGTCTCCCACGCCGATCCTAAAACTCGTAGACTTCGGTGATTCAGTGAACACTTCCAAGAACGTGATTCTGCCGCCCGCCTGTTTGGAATTCGCCTCCCCCGAGCTAGTGCTTGGCCAGCCCGTGGGGAAACACACCGACTATTGGGCGGCCGGCGTTTTCCTCTATGTATTACTCAGCGGTGTTTCTCCCTTCTTGGATGACTCCATGGAGGAAACCACCGCCAACATACTGAAATGTGACTATTGCTTTCCCGAGGATTATTTCCGTGACGTGTCGAATGAGGCCAAGGAACTCATTGGGAGGCTGCTTGTTTTGGTGCCCTCTCAAAGGCTTAACATGGATGAATGTTTGCACAGTGCCTGGATGACAGATGTAAGTGTTTTATTACTTATCATCATGCATTGAATCACATTGAATCATTTATAATTTATTTTTTTTGATTTTAGGCACTTTTACCAGGAGTTATACCTTCAAACCGGCTTCGAACTTTTATGCATAGAAGACATCCCATGAATGTACAGACTTCTCCATCTAGTCCAATTTACTACAGTGAACATCTATTTTAGACGAAATCAGTTTATTTTTTAAAATGATTCTATATTTATATTAATGTGATATTATTTTTATTACTTTCATTTTTTAATGTTTCGTCAGCTCTAATACATATGTTTATTATTTCCATTAGCTAGGATCTTTATTATGAAATATATGTATGATTATTTATTTTTAAATCCATTTCAATTCAAGTGTTTATATTTGTAGTTGTAATTATATTATTAAATCGTGTTTCGACTGTTAACTTATTGATATATATTTGTAAATAATAAGAAATATACTATTTTACAAAACTTTTATTTGTTTTATTAAATTTGATACATTCAGTACATTGTGACTTTAAATAAATTCATTAATCTTCAAAGATACAAATATTATTTGAAGATAATGAACACAGTAACTCCTAGTTTTTAAATCAATATTGAGGCTACTTAAACATAAAATAGATTGCAATATAAATCTAATATTGACAATACTGCACAGAGAAACAAGTCGAAGTTACAGAATGCTTTGTGGTCAAATGCCGACGAACATTGCCTCAATAATTCCGCAATGTAAACCAATTTTGGCACATCTCGGGGCACTACGCGTCTGGAATGACGTCGTCACTCCAGCAACGCTCGCAACGCTACGGGCTCCGATATCCATCACGGTGTTATCAGCGGCTGTGCAGCTTCTAAATGCTCGCATCAGCGTCGCTGATGTTTGAAGCTGGAAACGTTATATCTACATGGAATTCAAGTCGCTCGTTATCTGGAGCACGACGTATTTCTAATGGTATGGGGGTTGAAATTAACAGGATGTCAAGTTTATGTAATACATTTAGTCCAGATATGCTATTACATTTACAAGATTATTTACATTGTCTAATGAACTCAGTTTCCACCTGCAAATCAACCGACCACATTAACTTAGTATGTATATCTTACGTAACACAAGAATTTTATGCAAAAATTATTGTTGTACGTCGAATAAAATTTTCAGGACTGTTTTACTCGTTTCCATCAATGTTCCCCCGTTTTATGATCAGTGTTTATGCTGCAAGGAACGGTAAACTAAATATTATTACCCGTTCCTTTGTTCTCCATCTTGATCTGTTTTATTTCCATCCAAGTACGGTCGGTGTAACGTCCCAATTCCGTTTTTGGAGCCGTGTAAAATGATTAAGGCTCATCCCTCCCCCTCACCGTTCCCCCATCCATCCGAGACCCCACAGTCTGCTGCCACCGATTCCGCTCGCCTCATTCCCCACGTCAACCCTCCGAGCTACCCCAATTGGGGAAATGGGACATTTTATTCACTCCAGTGGGGTACATAGACGTTGTGCGTTGGAAATTCCGATGAGATCCAAGTTTTATGGGGAGTGTCGCCAAGAATGTGAATGCTGAGCGTCTTGAAGGTTTAATGAGGGGAGGCCGTTCGAAATTAAGGTCGCAGATTAAAAGTCAACGCAAATAATAATTAGTAAAATTGTAGGCATTAATCTAACAGTGGTTTAGAAATGTGCAGGAATTATTGCGACATAACTCTTACAGTTTTCGACTTAGATTAAAGAGTTAAATATTTATTGTGTGTTATTTCAGTGATTTAGACCTCCGCTAATGCTTTTAAAATAGCAAACATGTCATATTTTTTTCCTCCGCCGTCTTGGCTCGGTTCCACTCGTTTCTGTGGCTAATCTAGCTTTATAATGATTGGTTTTCCTTCCTCTCCTTCGCTAATGTCTACACTATCGCTGCTACAAACATTGATATATTTACGCTTTGAAATGCCCTGCGAAATACGTGATATCATAATTTGAAACGGAGATAAGTTCTTTGATGAATTATGTATAAAAAAGGATTCGGGCAAAGTAAAATTTATATAAATGAACACGCCGTGACGGATAAAATTGCTTTTTAATCAAACGAACTAAATCCGAATTGCTTTAAGAGCTGCACAATTCGGGTTATTTAATTAAGCATCGCACCGTTTTGGCGTAAAACCGAAAACGGCAGCTCAAGGTCAAGCAAACGGGACGCGCGCTTCGGGGCGTCGTTTGGCGATCCGTCCCTGGATTTAACCCCAAGAGAAAGAAAAGCTAAAGTGGATCAATAGAGCCCGAAAATAGGCCGGGCTAACAGCGCCTGTTGCCAGGCAACCCATTTTACTGGCGTGACACACTGACACCCTGAATTATAATGCGATACGCGAACGAGGCGGGCGGCGGGCACGCGTCGAAAATTCGGAAAAGTCCGTTTTCCTTTGTTCGCGAAACCGATGCGAATTTTCCGGCTGGGGACGCCGGTCGAAGTTTTGGGGCGGCGATGAGATTGTTCTGCTCCTGTTTCCGGTACATAAGATACTTCACCGTCGAGGGCTCTGAAAATACCCGAGTTTGAGTATTATTTTTAAATGAGCACACTCATTCAGGTCGATAGAGAAACCATTTTAATAAATGATCTCGAATTGCTGCATATTATTTAACCCCATAATTTAATTAATTGATTCGTGACAGGCAAAGATTATATGTACAATTCATTTCAGCTGAATCACAAACAGTAATTCATCAATCTGAAAATTATCCTGGAAACACAAACACTTCAAATGCGACTGTAAACCGATGTTACCTTTTGTATGTGCATACAAGCAAATTGTTAACTGGAAAACTAGCATACCCAGACACATAAAAATGAATTATTGCTGCCTATACAGGGAGAAAATAAAGCTGTTGATTGCAGTGATTTATAACGGCGCAGCAAAACATAACACAAACTACATGGAAAATTATAAATATTCCTCGAGTCGAAAGTTTTGTTATTGGATGCGGCCAACCGAACGAAACGCAAACAAAATTATTTCCTTTGGTATTTATTAATTGACGCGTTCGTTTTGCTGTTGCATAATTCGCGTGATATTTGAGACCTCCCAGTAATTAGAGACAATGTCGGGGAATGTTGTTTACACAGGATGCTTGCCATTACGATTGATCGGTGGCCCATAAATCATCGATTTACCTAACATAAACCCCTGCTAATGGCCTTTTATTTGTTTTTGATGAGGAAATTAAACTATTTTCGTTGTACAAATTGTATTTGGGTTCAACAAGTTTTACACAATCCTCAATTTATTTCTTTCTTCTTTGTTCTGATCAAAATCAATAACCGTAATTTCAACAATAAATACATAGAAAAAAAGATAGCTGTAGGCTGATATTTACACATTACACATATTTTGATGCCCAAAAAATGGGTGTAATGGGTACTATTTTGAGGTACATAATTGACTTTTTAAAATGTCTGAACTCTACCATATTCTTATTCTTCCTCATTTCTTATAAATCAAATATGAGGATATTAGATAATACCCTAATAGTGAGTAAACATCAATTTTAAATACATACCATACCACTCAAGTTTATACGTTTTTTTTTGGTTTCCCCTTGTGTTGTTTAAAGTCTTGCACCACCCTGTAAATGATTTATTCAAATTTATTTCAGAGTATAGTTGCTTTTGTGTTAAACATTTTAAAACGCAGCAGCAAAATTTTCTATTTTATCACTGTTTAAATAAAAAAGAAGCATTTGATTGCGTATCACTAAATATTTAATTAATCGTTTATGAATAATCTTTCTTGACAAGGAAAGTTTATCATATAAACAAAGACTCTCTGCAAGCTCAAAGACTGAACATTCATCTCTGTACGGTCACGAGGAGTATGCAACGAAAGAAGAGGGTCCTCAAAAACTAGACCTCAAAGAGAACGTCCAAGGGTGACAAATGTAATCTAACACACCTAAATGGTTATGAGAAATAGATGAATAACTATTAGCAGTCGTAAAAGTCTTTATCAGACAACCCACTCATTTCAAATTCAACCATCATAAGACGGATTGTTGCTGGTTGATTATTATCTAAAAGACCTTTAAGAGTATCTAAGCTAACATATTACTTAGATACAGAACATCAAGGTTGGAATGGGCCTATGCTCATCGAAATTAGCTTTTGACCCAACGCTCAAATATTCTTCTTTCGGACGACGAGAGAATAAAATTGCTGTCAGTGATTCACAAATATACATAGATTTTATAATTTGATCTTTTATACATTCAATGCGATAGGAGGTGGGTCTCAATTTCGTATTTGTGACCTATAATGTTCGCCTACATCGAACCCAAGTTTTCCGGGAGAGAAGGTGAAAATGAGAGATTGGAGTGTCCTCCACTTTCCCCAGATATGAACACAATTGAACATGTTTGAAATTACTTATCCAAATTAATTAGAGTAAATCCTCCTATGAATATTTCAGAACTACTACAGGCTGTAGTTGAATAATGGAATAATATCCTTTAAGGATATATTGCTAATCTAATAAGAAGCATGCACTGGGGTGTAAATGGTTTATTACAAAGCAGGGGTAGAAATACCAGGCACTAAATTACATTGTTAATTTATATTTTTATCGTTTTTGATAATAAAATCTGTTGATTATGAAGATATTCTAGTACTACTTCATTTTAACTCAATTATTCCCTATTTGGTAAATATTAAAACACCTTAGGGGTTCGTCAAAAACAGGCATGTATTCATTTTTAGAAAAATATTTTAACAGAAAAATATTTTTGCCCTTATATTATTAAATATATGTAAAATTTTTACCACTTTTTACTAAATACCCAAAATTTTATTTATCAGATATATTGCCATCATTCTCTCTTAATTCCCTTAATAAATTGCTATAATGACCACAGAAAATGGCATTTTAAGGAGTCCATTTGGAAGCATTGGCGTAAAAAATGTAAATAAATTATGCAATATCCTGGAGTAACTCGGTTGTTTTTAAATGGATCGTAATTTTGGTCGTGACCTCATCGTTGAGTTTTATCATTCTTTTCGGCCACTTTCCCACGCAGATTAATGAAACTTCTTGAAACACAATCCCTCTTAACCGCCGAAAATTAAATTAACTTTTCATCTGAGGCGAAGGCGCCCGCTGCAAATCTTCGCGGGGGGGACGCTGAGCTTTGAGTGAGCACCTTTCAAATCGATCCTCGCAGAAATGAAAACAAAATAAAAAGGGTTTTCAGACGTTTCACGTAAAACTTTTATAAATTCACCGACGAAGCTGCCCGTAAAAAGAGTGTTGCGGGATGAAAGGCAAAGTAAAAGTTCGAGTAATTGGAACTTAAATTTTTCAGCAAACATAAATGATTTATCTATACGACTTTGTAATTCTATACGGGCGTAAATTATCTGCTTCTGGGCATAAATTGGCGATTGTTAAAGGTGGCTACTTTCAAAACCTGCATTTTTTTTCAAGCTCTGAGCGGTTCCGTAACGAATGTTGAACGGAACACGAGTAATTCGTACCCTAAAATATACAGATTGAGTATTGTTTCGAGCTTAAACATGGAAAAGTTGAAAGCGTGAGACACGCACCCCTTTTATTAACCCGTTTCCATGGTGCTCAGAAATATGGAAGTATTTTGTTTCAAACAAACTTTGTACCAAGCAACTTTCACCTAATTTCGGATGCCATCGAATATTAATAATTGGCGGGAAAGTTTTAATATGTTTCTTGTTGCCTGCTAAGAACTAATTACTGGTTTATGTAGTTATTTCTTAAGCATTTAGAGTGTTTTGGATTATTAAATTTTGACGTTAATCTGTGTTATCCGGGATAAGAGATCTTTAAAATATTACATATTTACTATACATAGTGATTCAACCAAACTTTTCTATTCATTAGAAGTTTATGGAGAACGGAAAAAGTGATAATATACTGTTTTATAGTAATTATAATTCGTCTTAAACTACTAATTTATTTTATTATTTTCAATAGAAAATCCGGTATATGTTTGGATTTTTAAATTCTATATATAATTTCAAATAAAATGACTCCACGATAGTATTTGAGTTATTAATTTTTTTCAAAAAATTTTGAGTGATAGTCTAATTAAAATGTATGTAAAGTCATCAATTTTCATGTTAGAATGTTTATTTTTGGTATGCACGTTAACTTAGGACCATATTATAAGGAGCCGTTATTATTACACTCAAATTTTATACAGAGTGTTCGTTATTACGTTTAATTTGATGTATCTTTAAACATCAGTAACTTTGTTATTTTCAATGGAACACCATGTATACAGCATAATTATATTGAAAATTAAGAAATCTCTCGATTATATAAAATTAATGTTTATATGTAGGTTTTTGAAAAAAAAAAATACTTTTCTAGAAATTGGAAATGTTAAAATTGTATGTGTAAACTGTGTCACAGATTTGAAAGACTATTACTTATTTACAAACAAATAAAAAAAACACAATGTTACACAAGATGTTCCAACAGTTCTCCACCCATTTCTAAGCAGGTATGGTGATATCTATTGTGCAAAAGTTTTTCGAACTCTTTCTAAAACTTTCTAATTGAGTTAATCTTCTTGGCATTTTTGCTTAATTTTTAGTTGCACCTTTTCAATGTCATTTATAATACAATAAACTACAGTCTTACAGGCTATATACAGGACATATCTTGAAATGTTTCATTTAAATGGTCTTCAATGACTGTCTTAAAGTGAGTTTGGAGCTTCACCATGATGGAATTAGATTTGTTGCCTTTAGTTCAAAGAAAATTAATCCATAAGATGACACATAGTTTTCGACATAATGTTTAGTACCTTGGAGTTTGTGCCTACAATACCCATCCATGTATTTACTAAAAACTGGTCCTAATGTCCAGGTTCTATTACAACATGAGTATTGTAAAGCTTAACATGCTTGATGATCAAGTGTATTTAAGACTACTTCTCGGCGGGCATGATACGAATAATGCTACAGTTGCTTGTGAGGGGTTCTCTAAATAAAAAATCACCAATTTCTACTCTTTTACTCTCAAGCTTCAACAGTATCAGAATTTCTTCTCTAGGAGAAGATACAGACCTTGGTCTTCCAGATAAAAAACACAATTTGTTTAATGAACCTGTGTCAGTAATCTTTGGAGAATTCTTCCAAAAATACGATGTGATAGAAACTGGCGACATGAATGTTTCACCTGAAAGATGACGTGCTTTCTTAGCAACTCCCATTAGTATCAAAATTTGCTCTTCTGCTCTAGGAAAAGATGCAAATCTTGGTGTTCCAAAGCACTGTTTGCTTAATGCACCTGTGTCAAGCAATGTTTGAAGAATTCTTTCAAAGGTACAATGTAATGGAAGCTAACCCTATGGATAAACTTCACCATGGAAACGTCGGGCTTTGATGGCAATCCCATTAGTATCAGAATTTGTTCTTTTGCTCTAAGAGAAGATAGAGACATTGGTCTTTCGGGATGTTTACATAATTAACTTGTGTCAATTTCACAATGAAATTGAAGGTAGCCCTATAGATATGCTTTATCATCAACTGAGACGTCGGAGAATAGTAGTAAAGTTGGTAACTTGATATATATCTTGTATTTTAATATTTATATATCAGCTAACCATGTCCAGGACATAAATTTGAGTGCACTAAACAATTAATTAATGATTAAATATGAATTTTTGGAGAAGCTAAGTCGAAATCAAATTCGGCGAGGGAGCGAGCGAAAAGCGGCATCACGGGAACGTCCTGCGAATTTAGAATCGGCCTGCACAACGTTACATAAAGAGACCATTCTATTTTTTGCAGGATGACCTTGCCGTGGAAGTCAGTTTTGTCCGTTTCGGTCAGTTAAACCGGAATGAAAAAATATATAACTTATTTGAACGAGTCCCACGTTACCCGCGGTTATGCAACATAAAACATACCGGGGAACGTAAAAATGCGCCCGTTGTTTGCCGAACGTGGGGGTTTCACGTGAGGCCGTCTCTGTCGCTTGCGGGGGGCATAAAACACCGCTCCCGTCCCGTTTTCGACTGCTTTAATTTCACATATTTGAAAAATGTAAGTTACGTGTAGGATTGCGTGCCCCCGACGTTTTCATATTCAGCATGCCCGGTGCCCGTAACTCCCTGCGGAATACTAATGCAGCCGGCAACGTCCGACCGAAATGGTGACGGAAAATAAAAAAAAACGACAGCACCGAACGACGTATTGTCGCCCTGGTAAAACGAAATTATCCCGTGAGCGTGTGCGAGTCCATCAGCGTCCCGGACGAACATACTCCATAATTTATAAACGCAACGTGTCGAAACGCGAAAATAGTAAAAATCGCCGCCCCGCAATACAAATTAGCATCGGATCAGGTGGGCAAAACAAAGAGACAAAAAAAAAATGGGAGGAAAAAGAAAAATGTAACGACGTCCGAATTAAACTGGACTTGTTAATTTAGCGGATGTTGTAAATATTCAGTGGATTTACTCCGCGAACATTTGGTTCGGCGTTCTCATTAAATGCAGTTGGCCACACATTAAAATAACTACTTATTCATGAGTCATGCAGCTGCAAATTTTGGCAGGCCCGCACTTTTTCGGTGGTTCCTGCCGGTTTCTGCCGCGTCCGTCACTTCCACCTGTCCGCCCGAACGTTTTTGTGGTTTGTATCGTCCAACGGATTTCTCGGGTTCTTTTGATTCTTAATTTATTCAAGCATATATTTTAATTTAATAACACTAAGTATAAATCAAAATTTTATTAATTTAATTTAATTTCTTTTTCTTTTATGTTAATATTATATTACCATATGTTATATTATTTTCTTGTTATATTATTAATTATATATGATGTAACAAAATTATTAAATATATAAATATTACAAATACATATTTTTAAAATATTTTGTCAATTTCTACATTTTTATTCTCGGATTAGATAATTTTCAAATTTTTAAATTATAATTAAGGTATAAGAATATATGTTATATTATTAATTATATATAAAAAAATATTGCAAATACATATTTTTAAAATATTTAGTCAAATTCTATATTTTTAATCTCCAATTAGATAATTGTCATATTTGTGTTTTATAATTAAGATGTAAGAATATATGTTATATTATTAAAAATATACATTTTTAAAATATTTAGTCAATTTCTAGATTTTTATTCTGCAATTAGATAATTTTCATATTTTTAAATTATAATTAAGATATAAGGATACATGTTATATTATTAATTATATATAACAAAAATATTAAAATAAAAAAATATTGCAAATACGTATTTTTAAAATATATAGTCAGTTTCTATATTTTTAACCTCCAATTAGATAATTTTCATATTTGTGATTTATAATTAAGATTTAAGAATATACGTTATATTATTAATTACATGTATATAACAAAAATATCAAATATACAAATATTAAAAATATACATTTTTAAAATATTTAGTCAATTTCTAGATTTTTATTCTCCAATTAGATAATTTGCATATTTTTAAATTATAATTAAGATATAAGGATATATGTTATATTATTAATTATATATAACAAAAATATTAAAATAAAAAAAAATATTGCAAATACATATTTTTAAAATATTTAGTCAGTTTCTATATTTTTAATCTATAATTTGTAATATTTGTGATTTATAATTAAGATGTAAGAATATACGTTATATTATTAATTATATATATATAACAACAATATCAAATATACAAAAATAAAAATATAGATTTTTAAAATATTTAGACAATTTCTACATTTTTATTTTCCAATTAGATAATTTTTGTATTTTTAAATTATAATTAAGATATAAGAATATATCTTATATTATTAATTATATATAACAAAAATATTACTACACTACTTTAATACATATTTTTAAAATATTTAGTCATATCTATAATTTTATTCTCTAGTTAGATAATTTTCATATTTTGTTAATTTATAAATAAAAATATAAAAATATTACAAACACATATTTAAAAAATTTAGATCATTTCTATGTTTTAATTCTCCACTTTTTCAAATAATACAATAATAAATGTTATATTATTAATTGTACATAATATTAAAAAAATATGTAAAAATATTATGAACATATAATCTTAAAAAATAAAAATATTAAAATATAAAAATATTACAAATACATTTTTTTAAATATTTAGATAATTTTTAAAATTTTTAATTCCTAATTAGGATGTAAGAACATATATTTACAAATATATTTTTAAAATATTTAAACCATTTCTATATTTTTATTCTTCATTTAATTTTCAAAAGTGAATTATCATTAATTATTATATATAATATTACAATTAATGTATATATTTTCGAGATAGACAATTTCTATATTTTTATTATTCAGCTAGATAGTTTTCAATTTTTTACTTTATATTTTTAAAATATTTACATATTTTTTAAAATTTTTAATCCATAATTAAGTTGTAAGAATATATATTTTATTGTTAATTATATGTAATATAACAAAAATATTAAAATATAAAAATATTATAAATATAAATTTTTAAAAATTATTATAAACTTCTTGTTTATCTTTAGTTATGTATAATTATTTTTAAAATGAAATTAACTTAACATTAGAACTCAGTGACTATTCAGTATATAAAATGTTTCTTTTTCTTGATAATTCAAACAAAATATTTGCCACTTAACAATTAGCGTCATAAAATTTACTCATTTTATAGAGTATAAAGATATGAAATTTAAGGAAGCATTTTATTTTAATAATTTTTTTTTTAAATATTTAACGTGCTACCAATATTTTAAAAGATACAGAAAATAGAATATTATAAAAAATATGCTGAATATTATCAAGTTAAATACTTCCTGATAGGTCTGTGCCCACTATACTATTTTTTATTTTTTTTACAATATTTTTTACACTATTATTAGAAGTTTTGGTCATTATTTGGCCATCCAATATATTAAAGGAATTGAAATAATTATATTATTAATATTTTAATAGATAATTCATGAAATTTAATCTATATATAAAAAAACAAAATACATGAGATATTTCATTTAAATAAGCAGTTATAAATTAAATATTTTAAATTTAGGAATCATTTAAATGATTTGACATTTTTAGACAAAATATTATTGTTCTAAAATCTTAATACACAATTATAATCAACAGACACACAAGTGTCTCTTTAAACCTACACTTAAGCAAATAATGTTGGTACTTAAAGATTCAATAATTACTGGGTAAGTTAAACAGAATGAATCTGCAAATTTTATAATTACATACAATGGCTGCAATATTATAAAAATAAAAAAATACTCATGTATTTATAAAAGTTACTTAAGTGATATTTGTCATTTTATTGAATAATTATGCAAAAATCTACCGAGCATATTTATAAAAGCAATTCTTCAAGTTGTAATAAAGTAAAATTTGTATCACACAAAACACGATAAAACTTAACATGTAAATTATAGCTTCCGGACAAACAGGAAGTTATATCTTACAAAACACGCATATTAGTACCTTCGAAATTATTTATCGATATAACATAAAAACGGTCAATTATGCCATTTAAAAAACAAACAATTTCGACTGGTGTAAGAAACGTTTAGCCCTAAAAGCGGCGATCCAACAACGCACACACGATTCTAGAATGACCGCCTACAAACCGGCAATGCCAATGATGTCATCCTCTAAATGACGTCACTAGCGCTAATTTCTGCAGGTTTTAATTTTAATCCGAACCCGGGAGGAAATTACCATTAGGAATGATATCACATCAAATTGTTGCAATTATTCATTTAACGACTTGATTAGTCCGGCCATTTTTGTGCAATTTCCCGCCAGGAAATATGAATAACCGTTCTGATTAGGTCGGTAATTAGCACTGTGTGCGTCGCCTCCATCAACCATTCTTTCTTTCTTTCTGGCGAAGTTTGCTTCTCGGAAGAAACGTCAGGTCGAACTGTACAAATTAAACGGCCGGCAGGATCGATACGGGGAAAGAAAAAAACCACGCACAAGTTCCATTGTTTGCCGATTGTGCGACTGGCGAGCACATTTTTCGCTCCAAGGATACCGTTCCGGCCATTTGCGACGTTTGCTCTATGCCACATTAAAGTATTAATTAGACACAATTAGTAAACACAGCTACACGGCATTAATTGACAATTATCGTTTCAATTAAATGCATAATTCGCAGTTGAAAAACGGCTCTGGTGCGCCACAAAAAACGCACACACAACCGTCATTATTGTATTGTGCGTCTCCAATAAACCGTCGAGCCACTAATTAATGTTGAGGCTTCGATTTTTTGCATAGAATTGCCCGGCGAAGATGCTGGCCATGTTGATGGGCGCGATTAAAATGGTGGCACCATCACGCCACTGGCCGTTACATAAGCGGTGGCACATTATCGCAAGATGAATTGATTCGTTAGGAAAACAAGTTATATGTGGCTTGTTTACTACAACGAGCGGAATAAATCTTTTGGTCGGCGGCAAGAAGAATGTGCGTCAGTGACTGGGACCAGGCCGATCGATCGATTGGCCAGCTTGGAGGACTATCAATACCTCGGGTCCGTTGATAAAAGCCGAGTGCCAAGAAAAACGGTTTGTGTACACGTAACATTTCGCGGAATCGAGACCTTGAAAATTGTTCCGGCTGCGGGGACCATTGTGTTCGCGCCAAAAACCCATCGCCTCATTGGTCGGCACGTCCCAGGCCTTGTATAAATATGCAAACAGATCTGATGTAACCGCGACCGGCAACAGGCAGAAATTTATCAGCGTTGCCGCACCTAGTTTCAATCTCTTTTATTCAGCGCTATCTTCCACATCACTTGGCGTCTTGCAACTCACTCTTGAAAGTTTCTCCTTTACTAATAAACATTGCGGCCTTTTTTCGATGGCCGGCTAGGTTTGATTTAAAGGCAACAACACCACAACCATCTAAATTCTCGTGACTTAAGATTTATCAAAACGCACAATACTGTCCGATTTCTTGATGATGACTTTCCAGTTCCAAGTCTTTACCCACACTCACCTTTGATACATCCTTCAAATCTGGCGTCTTCTTCTTTGTAAAGGCATATTTCTAGCTGATAACTTGGCAACAATGAGTGTGGAACGTTCGAGGGCGAAAGAGTGCTAAGAAAGCACACATCCGTTCCTGCTGATACACACCGAAATTGATTTAACGCTCCGCAAACAACCTGAATATCTTTGTACGATGCTGGCCCACGGGTCTCGTATAACCAATCTCTGGCTGATGCCTATCTTTGGAAATTTGCCACGGATTCGTTCCGTTTCCGATAGTGCTTTTGTCTAATCTTGCCTTTTTTATGGCAGGAAGGATGGTGTATTTGTTTTTGGATTATGTAAAGTTGATTCGTTGACTAGTTAATTATTCTGTTTTGCATGTTGATTGTGAAGTAATGCTTTGTTACCGGTTAGACATAGTTGAATGAAACAACAACGATTGCGTACAAGTTGATTAATTAGATTACCAATGAACTTTACGTCGAACCTAATACAGCTTGTTAAACAATTTTTAATGAAGTAATGTATGTAGGAGAAAGAAACGTGCGATGTTTGTTTAGTTAAAAATTATTAAAAAATTAAAACAAAACATAAATTTAAAAAAAAATATTGTAAATGACAAACATTACACTGGTTCACAGCCATTTTGCCTTTCATATCCCACTACGATTTTCATATAAATTTTGGCTCACTAGACATAAAAAACACACATACACACATGTTTTATGGAAACATTTTCAAACAATGATATTTTCAATTTTTGGAGTTGAACCGACATTTTGGACTTAATTGACCGATTTGGCTTAACAAGGATTAAAGATAAATGTACATTCTACCACTACATATAGTTTTGAGATTAGTCCAGTGGTTCCGATCAGTTGGCAAATCAAATCAAATTGGCAGTTATAGATTTCATAATTTTTGAATTTTATTTTCAATGTACTCGATTTTTAACATATTTTAATTGTTTGCGTCATTGTCATCATTAATTTCAACAATACTTCACTTATAAGATATACACAGCATTATACGTCAACTGTATAGCTACAGATATACTGCTATAAGCATGTCGGTGACGCGGACGCAGGAGATTTTACCCATCCAAAAAGTGTCTAAGGCGCACAGCACACTGCGCATGCGCCAGTCATAAGCATGTCAATGACGTGAACGCATAATATTTCCCTACCAAAAACTGCCCAACGCGCCTAAAGAAGTTTTCACTTCTAAAAATACATTAAACCTATTGTTATTTGTTAGGAAAGGCTAATTTTCAGTTTACACACTTTTGTTGACAGTATCAAAAATAAGTATGTTTTACTTTTGCTTAATAAGCATTGGGCGCGTTGGTAACAGATGGTAGCCGAACTTACCAGCCAAATCAACAACTTTTTTCTTTTGTTTGAATTTATTAAGGACGACCATGTCGGTGACGCAAACCCATAAGATTTTCGCCTACCAAAAAGTGCATAACGTTGAAGTTTTCACTTCAAAAATAATATACTGAAAATGAAAATCGAAAGATTATGAATTTTACAGTGGAATATCGAAACTTTTTGACGACGTTTACGTTTTGTCTCCCTTTTATTAAAACAATTGAATCTACCTTTGATATAATAAAATTGTACTATTAAAAATGTTGGCTCCTTTTTTATCTAATTTCTCCAAATATAATCTCCCATTACGGCTCTATTCCAAAAACTGTGTTACAGTTGTTTAATAGCTTCCAAATATAAATGGAGAAAATATACTTTCAAAGACATGTGCCAGAAAAAATTATTAAAATATATGACAATGAAGTAGAAAAAAGTGAGATATTAAATTCTTCAACAAATAGTCAACGATATCTTAATAATTTGGGTTTCTATGATTGCCAAGAAATTGTCAACAATTAGCTTAAACGAATCCCACGTTGCAGCTTCAAAAAATGTTTTTCATTTTTTACAATTTTTTTAATCTCAGGCCCTGCGAAGATACCTTATTTGATTTTTGTATTGATGTGTGAAAATTGATCTCAAATAAACAAACGCCTCACCCTCTTTATCTAGTTTTTTAACGAAGTTTTTGCTGAGTCACCACGTGGATATTTTCCTGACAATGTGGGTGTCGTGAGTGTCGAACATGGGGAATATTTTCACCAACAAATGAAAGCCTCAATGGGTTATAATACAATATACAGTTATTAAAATAGTCATGTAAAAAAATTCAAAGTGTACTAACTTTATGATTTGTACTACTGACTTTATTATAATCTGTAAAATGTTTTAGAAAGTGAACTTTAATATAATTTATAAATAATATTAATACTTAATATTATTTCATGTATACAAAAAAAAATTCAATTTAATTTTAATTTTAGTGGTGATCAAAATTAATGATATGCTACTTTATGGGAAAACAAAATAGTTTTGATTTTAAAAACTCATATAGATAGAACATTGTTAGACAAAATTAATGAAAAGCACAATCATCCAAAGAAAACGGGATATTTTTTTGTAAAATTTTTTAGGAAGTAAAATTTACTCATTATACATATGTTATACATATATTTTTTTCTTTAACCCAGTCAGAAGTTTAATTTATTTTTTTTTAGTGATGACAAAAATTAATTTATTTAATAGGATAACAAAATTGGTTTACAATTGAAATTTCATAAAAATACAAATAAATATAAAAGTATACTAAAAATTAATAAAAGGCAACAATCTCATTAAAAAATAATAATATATATATATATATATATATATATATATATATATATATATATATATATACTTTATGATTTCTACTACTGACTTATGTTATTAAAATCGCTGGAAACTGAACTACTGGACTAATCTCTAAACTTTATAAATGAAAATTGCGGAATGTTCATTCATCTCTAATTTGAATGCTTTAGTCAAATCAGTCAATTAGATTTCAAGTTATACTCCAAAATGTCGAAGCAACTTCAGAAACAACGAAAAAATTAATTGTTTGGAAATGCTTCTATAAAAAAAATTAATTGTGATTTTCATGTTTAGTTCTAGAAACTAATGTTATTGATCTATAAAATTATATATCAGCATTCATATTACCTTTGGATTATTGTCATACAAACATCTAAACTAACAATACGTCAAAACTGACCCACTTGGGGGTAACACATAACCAGTGCTCACGCAGAGAATATTGATTACACTTCCTGAAATATGTCCATAAACAAGTTATAATTTTGGGAGTGTTGTTTATCGAAAATCAATTTACATCCTTGAGGATATATTTGGAAGGGATCAACAACTGCGTTCCAGAATGTAATCAATACCATCGGCCATAATCGCCTGTTAAATTAAGTATTTAGATAAATTAGAATTCATCTTCTAATAGTTGCTACAGTTTGCCCCTCCGTATGTCTTAAGCAAAAAACAAATCTGATTTTCCATTAGCGCCCACAATGAAAGCATTCTTGTTGCACGCCAATGACCAAATGAACTTCAGCGCCGAGTTTCTTTTGCAGCTCTAACATAAAATTCTATTGTGGAAACTGGAAGCATTAACAACAATTTGAAGATCTCCCGGGACTGTCAACGAAACCAGTTTGCTTTTTGCATCGACGCTAAATTGCTTAGATTGTTATCTCGGGTTTCCTGCAGTGTGATGACATTTCTGCGGATAAGATATCCGGTACACCGTAAGCCACGGCGACGGATTAATTTCGCGTAAATCCGCCGCGGCGTATCCCCATCCCAGTAATGAATGTTGGTTACTGTACAGGAGTAATTGGATCGATACGATTTTAATACATGTGTAAAACATGAGAGCGATGTGAATCGAAAAAAAAGCTAAAGAGCAACATTCCACTTGACCGCATGATTCATGTGTGCTAGGCATGACTATTAGACAATAAGCCAGAATAAAATAATAGTACCTATTGCACGTTGTGTCATTTCAATGTAATGTTAAATTAGTTCATGTTTTGTGTGGTAATTTCCTGTCAATACGTGGATGTTCCAATAGATTCGCGAAGTCAGATTTTAAAATGGTACCTATTACTGAAATTTATGACCGATGATAAATTGCATTATTCACTTTAACCGCATATTCACTAGATAGATAATTATTTCCAAGGAAATTTGCTAGCCAATCGTTATTCAGCCAAAAGTGGTTTTACCCATTTCTGTCGGTTCAAAAGTCTCCGTTTAATGGACTACAACGTCACTAAATAAAGATTGCAGTAACTATTAATTACATTTATTTCGTTATTTTGTACACGGTTCACAAAGTAAGACATTTAATTTGTTTTTATTTTCACTGACGGCTAAATTTAATGGGACTATTACTGTATTTAATGAGAAAAATAACATTGACTTAATTTAATTAATATTTTAATGTTTATAAACATATCAACAAAACAAGGAAAAATCTGTAAAATATTGTAACAAGATCATATATAATGATATAATAATAATTTTAATTTAATACAATTACTTTATCCATAAAGAATCATTAAAGAAATACATTTAAAAATTCTTTTTTAATGGGACACATTATTAATGTAAGTTATAAAAAAATAATTAAAATAATAATAAGAAGAAAATTAGTAGAAAAAAGCAAAGAAAAAAGTATTAATTTGTAAAATATTTTCGAACTAAGTGAAAATTTAAAGAAAAATTTAAAAAACTCTAAAAATTAATGAAAATCAACAATTTTATACAATAAGAATATGATATTAATCTACATATTATTGTGTAAAATGAAATTTAATTATTACACATTATACAGTATGTGTATTCTATATATTTTGCATATAATATGAATGATTATATTTATTGTCCTATCAAAAATACAATTTAATTTTATTTTTAAAGATAAAAATTAATGATTTTTTAATAGGATACCAAATTAATTTATTAATGAAATTTCATAAAAATAAAAATAAATATAAAAAAATTACTAAAAATTAATAAAAAGCCACAATCTCATTAAAAAAATAATAATACATTAATCTGTAAAATATTTTAGAAAGTGAACTTAATTTATAAATAATATTAATACAAAAAATAATAATACTAAAAATATATTTTTATATATATATATATATATATAGACGTATAGGCGGTCATTGTGTAGCCCGTTCTAGCCCAGAACCGGGCTAAACAACGTTTTACGTGTATTTTGTCGCTAATCGATGAATAACGATACAAGATGCCCCCCCTCAAAATTTTTCGTGGGCTTAATATGGACATATATAGTACTGTTTTTATACAAATTAGTTTTTTAAAGTCACCAGTTGGTGGCGCGCTGTAGTAAGTGTATATAGATCGGATACTCTATGTATTTTACTGTTCTTGTGAAGCCCGATATTTGGCAACAGCTCAACCATAGTAATAACAAAGAGTAAGGAACTTGCTACATATTTACTGTCTTTTAACTTGCTACTTTCTTCTCAGGGGCGTAAATAAAATGGATCCAGAGTATTCAATAACAGAAGTCAAAGAAAGTGGCAGATTTTGAGATAATGGAAAAAATAGCTCGTTTCGCTTAAAGTACCATAATACGATATTTGTATTTATTAAAATATCATTTAATGCTTTTATAGAATTTATTTTTTTATCTAAGCTATACAAACAAATTTTTAAATTTACTTCGGCGAACATTTTTGCAAGCGCAGTTAACCAGGTACTGTTCTAAAATTCTACTGGAAGTGTCGAGAACTTCTAATTGGCTTACTCCGGACTCTGCAGGATATAATTTTCTAAATACTTTCGTACTTCTGTAATCAGTCTTGTAGACGTTACCTTCTCGTTTAAAACTCCCAATTCATTGATGAAGGTTTTTGCTTGCAATAAATTAAAAGAAGAACGAATTTTTTTATTAACGAAACAACATAATTAACTTTAAATAAATAAAAAACATTCAGTTAAATGTATAAATTTTACAATTTAATAAAAGTAATACATATTATAGTACTACTCAAGTACTACATTTGATCAAGTTTGATGTGCTTAATAAAAAATGGACACTAACTACAATTTTAACTGTTAAAATTCTTTATGTTTAAGATCTAGATTTACTTGAAGTTTTATTATTATACACTTTTGCTTTATTGTGAAAGTTTAAATTTTTAATTGAATGAAAATTATGAGCCTATTTAACACGTTTGCAGATTGATTCATTATTAACTACGCTACTGAAGGGAACTGCCTGTCTGCATTTACATATATAAAGAATCGGTTGTCAGTGTGAACTCCCAGTTAAGCGAATCAAAATTGAACGAAAAATGTGGTACATATTAACAGTTTTAATTTTGTTAGTCCATTCGGTATTAACAATTGATTTATTACTATGTACGGATGAAGTCAACCCAGCCGAGATGGCGTTGGCACGGCGATTGCTAGAACAATCTACACCACCTGGATATAGATTAATCAAAGTAGAACCTATTAGTCAAACATGTACTTATATTGTATTAATAATATTTACACATATTTTTTAATGTATATTTTTTTCATAAATGTACTTTAATTTATTCTAAGTTATTAAGTTAATTCTAGTGGTTGATAAAAATGAAATTTTATGAAAATTTGGATTTTCACAATATTTATAAAAATATAACTATTTCTAGCCTTATAATATTTAATAAAATCTTAGTTCGTTCTTGTTTTAATTTAATGCAGGCAGGAACCCTCATCGATGGATAGGGCATTTTGAACGTCTAGATGACGTTTACAATACTGATTGTCATTACCTGAGTGCAGCGCGATCGGCATTCAGACAATTGTGTCCCCTAGGATCTGAAATTAGCCAAATTGGAGTTTGCCGTGACCCCCAGAAAAGAGCCATATTAGTACAGTATCTAGTGAACTGCCCTTGCAGAAAGATTATCCGAAGAAGTACTAGATCAACAATTCAATATGTAAGAGAAAGATCCACATGTTCGGGAATATCAAATTATCATTCGTATAAATATTAAATAAATATTATTAAAATGAATATTATTAAAATAAATATTATTTATTTACTTACCTTATAGTTATATAATAATAGCTTTTAATAGACTTTTTGACAGGATAAAAAGGCAACAGATAAAATTAATAAAAGTATAAATTTCTGTATTACTCATTTATAACAGTTATAAACAAAAGCTTTTATTTTTACCCAATTTCTTTCATTAAAAAGTCCTTTATGTTTCTTTAAGAAATTCTCCGTTTCTTCTTTTTTAGGTGCAATTTTATTTTTAATATGATTTTTAAAATTATCTTTAATTAGAATTTTCTGGTCTTCTGTCCATCTTATCCTCATTATGCTCTTCTTCTTTCTCAACTGGTTAATATGATTTTTTCCTAAAATTAAAATATTTAAGAAAAAACTTTTAATTATATTAAAAACTTACTTTTATTATTAATCACGTTACAATCTGTTAGTGAAATTGATCCTTGTGTAACATCCTCTTGTGTAGAATTCTCTTCTTTATCTAAAGTTTCTTCTTCCGGATCTGAATCCATGTCTATATCTGACAAATTAATTTCGTCCAAATGTTTGCCCTTGTATAAGGAACCCTTGCCACTATTAATTGCAAGCAATAATTTTGAAACCTTGGCAGTTTGATAGATGTCTTGTGGGGGCCTTAAAAATATATATTAGGCAAGTATAATTAAAGTAAATATTTTGTAACCTAGAAAAATGTTGTATAATTATTCATGCATGCTTTATTTAAAATGTTTTAGTACTTCTTTTAAATAAATTTGGTCACCTGTAAAATGATTCATGTGTTTTACGTGTATGACCCATAAACCCTGCCAACTGTTCCATTTATTCTTCCTTCAAATTTAAAACTTGGACAATTGTGGCAATCTGTTTTCTTAATCTTGTGGATGTAAATAGGCTTGCGTTTTCAACATTTGATTCTTGGGCTAACTTTTTCAAAGTATGATAACCACTTAGCGATTTATTTGTTGTATTGGGATTGGCAAATAAATATTCATTTGACTCTTTTACACAAAACTGCCTTTGATTAATTAAAACCTCAATAAATTTTTGTAAGTCTATAGGAAATAAAATAGGGACGGGTTTACTGCCTTTGCCTTCAGTAATTACTCTTCTAAACTTCTTTAATAAAATTTTTTCTGTGTTTGAAAGTGAATCTAAAAATTCATCATGTTGGTTTTGAAAAACGGTCTCATTATATCGGTTAAGTTTTAAATATTCAATTTCTCCAATACGTTTTCGATTTAAAAGTAGTGTTAATGACAAAACGCATTCTGATAATCTTCTGTAAGAGACTTTTATTTGAAGGTTTGCCTGTAATGCTTTGCATGATTTTTGTGCTTCTTCACGTAAAAATGTTTGAAATTTCATAACATCTTGCGTCAAAGGTAATAATTTGGCTTTAATATGTCTGTTTTCATTTAGATTTTTCAAAGCCAAACTAGAAATTTCCCAGTTCCAATTAGTTTCAATAAGTTTTTTTAATTGTTTGATTTCTTTTAAAGTATCTTCTTGTTTAGAACAACTAAATAGAGAACTTTTTTTTATCACCATTTTTGTGGCTAAATCGCAAATTTGTTTAAGGGTAGTTCCCATGTGCAAAGGCAAACTACTTGTTTTAAAAGTGAAGGTTTCTGGATCATAGCCACTTATTACTTTGGTAGCAGCTATGAAATTGTCAAAAAATTGAGGTTTTAAAAAGTCAAATAATTTTTGAAGACCAGTCATATTTTTTAAACACAATAATAATCGGCCACATTCTCGCATTTTGTTAGATATTGAATTTCTAATTTGAGGGCGTTTATGTCTTCTTAACAAATTATCGGCATAACAGCAAATAAGTATGTCGTTCATTGCCAGTTTAGCAATTTCGTCGTTTCTCATTATTGGAAATACCTCATTTTTTAATCTTAAAGAGGAATAAAAATCATTATATGCCCCAGAGCACACAGAAAATAATTGAGCACTTGACAAGTGCTGTTCTCGATCCGACTCAGGATTCTGAACTGATCTCAATGAGCATCTCTTTCGATGGCGTCTTAAATAATTTCGTTTAAAGTAGCCTAAACAATCTTTGCATACGACATACTTTTCTTTTAAATTTTGCATGTTTTCATCATTTTCATCACCTGTTTTTGGTCTTCGTACGGGCCGAATACAATTCGATTTAGAATTTAAAACGAAGTTTCCTTGACGACGAATGGCATTTAAGAGTCCTTTTCGTTTTGGATTTTTTAAAGATAAAGCAAACAATTCTTTAACCGCGCCTGCTTGATTGTGGTTTCTCTTTAGGTGGCGTGGAAAGTGAGTTACCTCTTGGAAACAATATGGACATGCAGTTAGTTTTGTCCATGGTCTAGAATTGGAAAACTGTTCTATTTTCTCAGAAGATTTTTGGACAAACTTTCCAAAAGATATCACAACTCCATCGACATTACTTTCGGGTTGTAAATTGTTATTTGCTATAATATAAATGGAATAACGATTTATTTTTCTAACTTTAAAAATATAATATACCAGTCGAAGTTGAAGGAACATTTGATGGCCCAGACTTTGCATAATTAATACTCTGTTCTAATTCTTCTGTTTCATAAAAATCCTCTTGTTTTTCATATTCCTCAGATTCGCAATCAGTTGTATCTGGAATATACTCGCTTCCAGAAGAACATGGTTCTTCTAAATCACTTACATCATATTTTTTTTATCTTTATTATTATTTTGATTATCATCATCAAATTGTAACGAAGTTGAAGATAATGGTTCTTCAAAAACACGATTTGAAATATTATTGTGTGCTTCTTTCTGAAACAATTTCTTTTCAAATATTTGTACATCTTCTTCAACACATGGATCTATTTTTTCACTTTGTATAATGCATACATCATGAATTAAAATTTTATTATTGTTTAAAATTTTATCTCTATCTTCTACTGTTGTACCTTTGGTAGTTTCGTATTTCGGAAGGTCCAGTAAATTTTTGTCTTTGCTACATACCAAAGATAATATTCGTTGTGATCGTTTCATAATTTACACTAAAATTAAATTAAATTACCGTTACTCATGTACAAATAATAAAAGAGCTGAAGTTTTCCCTCTCAACTCCTACCACTCTTATTCTTTCATTATCTTGTCAATTAAAATTTAAAACTTTATTTTGTATCATTCAAATATTAATAATTTTTAATTTAATATTAAGTCACTGCATTATTTTTATTTATAATTTATCGATTCAATTATATAATAAACTTTACTTACCAGTTTTTGGCACATCTAAAGGGACACACAACGATCGTAAAACATAAACCAACACTAATATAAAATATAAAGAAAATCGCCAAACGTTTGTGGCGAGCTGCTTAACTTGAACGTGACTTTAACATAAACAATTGTCTTTACAAATTGGCAACACAGCGGGCTGAAGAAGATACGAAATATATATTTTAATATACGCTAGGGCTGCATAAAGTAGCGAATGTATATTGCGGGCCAAACAACGTCTGATAAATGTATAAATCATTTATAGAATCAATTATCTTACCCCTCTTAAGGTGCTCGAAATAAAATAATTTTTAGAATCAACTTAAAAGCAAATGTTTTTCTTTATACACACTTTAGATAATGGGTGGAATAACGCCCCAAAAGTATAGTGGGCTTAATAAAGTACTATTTATACGTATATATATATATATATATATATATATATATATATATTAATATTTTTTCATGTATCCAATAAAAAATTTAATTTAATTTTAATTTTAGTGGTAGCCAAAATTAATCACTTTATCACTTTATGGGAAAACAAAATAGTTTTGATATTAAAAACTCATATAGATAGAACAATTTTAGACAAAATTAATGAAAAGCACAAAGAAAACGGGATATTTTTTTGTAAAATTTTTTAGAAAGTGAAATTTACTTATTATTCATATCTTATACATATATTTTTTTAACCCAGTCAGAAGTTTAATTTAATTTTATTTTTAATAATGACAAAAGTTAATTTATTTAATAGGATAACAAAATTGGTTTACAATTGAAATTTCATAAAAATACAAATATTTATAAAAATATACTAAAAATTAATAAATGGCAACAATCTCATTTAAAAATAATAATAAATTAATCTGTAAAATATTTTAGAAAGTGACTTTATTTATATATAATAACTTTATTTTATATAATATTACTAATTTTTTTATTTATTCAATAAAAATTTCAATTTAATTTTATGGGAAAACGGAATATTATAATAATAAAAATCTCTAAAAAATAATGAAAAATAATAACGTTACTCAAAGAAAACAGAATATTAATATGTAAAATATTTTAGAAAGTGAAATTTTACATATAAATTTGTTTTATATATAATATATACTTTTTTCATTTGTCCTGTCACAAGTTATTTTTAGTGATTACAAAAACGATGATTTATTTAATGAACAATAAAATTTCTTTATAATTGAAAATTCATATTAAGTTAAATTAAAATCTAAAAATGTATGTAAAGCACCGGTTTCATTAAAAAATAGGACATTAATATGTAAAATATTTTAGAAAGTGAAATTTAATCATTTCATATATACATAAAATCAGTGTTACTTTATTTTTTGTGGTGACAAAAATTTATTTATAGGGAAAACAAAGTTTCTCTATTATTAAAAACCCATACAGAGAAAAAAATTTTAACAATTTAATCATTTTACAAATTCATATACATACTGTATATTTTTTACACATAATATTATTTTTTCATTAGCCCAGTCAGAAATTCAATTTAAATTTATTTTTAGTGATGACAAATTTTAATGATTTATTTAATGGTAAAGCTGCTTAAAATTTTTTTGAAAATAAATTCAAAAAAGATTCTGTAAAATATTTTTGAAAGTAAAACTTCATTGTACATTATTTTCATATTTTATTAAAGTTTTCGATTATTCTTATCGATAAAAATTAATGGTATACTACTATTTTAATAAGGACAATAAAATAAGATTACTAATAACATTTAATAGAAATAATATTTAAAAACATTTGAAAGAAAAATTATAATTTTCGAAACAAAAACGATCATAATAAGAAATAGCTATGTGTAATTTTTTAAAATATTGTATTGCGATATTGTGTTTGGAACGTTTCCAAATTGTTTTGGTTACATAAACGCGTGTCTGTTTAAATAAAACATTTTCATCATAGATCGACTGAAAAGATTAAAAGCAGTGAAAAGTGTGAAATTCTTCACTGATTTTTGTAATTTCCTGGCAACGATATTGCTTTCTCTGCGACTCGGGCTGTGTTAGAACGTCCTACGGTGTAGCCATCCTAAGTGGGTCATGTTGGATCAATATTACGTTAATATTTTAGAAAGATTACGTTTCGGCCAAAGGAAAGTTGATCTTATAATTGACGAATCTCGAATGGGATTAGGAAAAATTGTTATTTTATGGCGACAAGGGTTTTGCATTAGCTTTCCAATCGTTTATTTTCTTTGGGCTGAAATTAAATTTCAATTGTCTTTTGAAATATCGATTTTGCTTCGAATTTGAATGAAATACGTTTTATATCTCATTATGATTTTTTTTTTAATTTTGAACCTAAACCTAAAATTCACACTTAAAATTGTTGTTTATGAAAAGATTTTCGATCACTGGATTTTTTTTCAGTATATTTAGTTGCCCCGACATTTTTGAGCTCAACAAGCATTCAAAATATAGATAAATGAACATTGTACAACTTTCATTTAACATATATAACATAGTTTTGAAATTAGTACAAATGTCAGCTATTTTAATAAATTAATAAAGACGTTTTGCTGAAAATTCACATATCGTGGTGGGAGTAATATCAAAGTTCATCATAAAATTAAGCCCACTTTGATGTTTTTAGGCGAAGTAGACACTTATAAAAAAAATAAACTACTGAAAATAAAAATCGGATGACAAATTATGAAGTTTTTACAGTGGTAGACCAACATTCAGGTTTATTAAGATTTTTATATTTTTTCTCCCTTTTGTTGAAACAATTGAAATTTAATCTACTTTTGGTATATTAAAATTTTATTTTAGAAAATTCTAGCTCAATTTTTGTCTATTGTTGCTACAATAATCAGTTTCTCATATGAAAAACCAAACATAATCTCTCTTCATGGATGTATCTCAAAAGCTGTTGCACTGTCGTTCCAAGTCTTTCATTTGTTGATGAAAACGTTCCCCGTGTTCATATCTCACGTCACCCAAATTGACCGGAAAATATCTCAAAATTCGGTAAAAAATTTTGATTTTTGGCTAAAAAATCGGCTTTATCAAGTTATTAAAATCGCTGGCATCTGAAATACTGGACCAATCTCAAAACTATAATATATTATAAATGGAAGTTGTAGAATGTTCATTTATCTTATTAATAATAGCAAATCATGTTTAGTCAGATTTTGATAAAATGTTTTATCAAAATATTACCATAAAAAATATGTATAGGAAAATCATAATGGGAGGTAAAATGGCTGTAAATCAATGTAATTTTAGAACGTTTATGGTGAAATAATTAATAAGTAGTTTATACAAACACATGTTAAAAATAATTAAATTTTGTAATAACTATGGATTGACGTTGACACGAAAACCGACGTGGAACATGTGACAACGTTTTTTTAACATTCATATTCAACAACAACTCGACTGAGTCACTACTTAACATACACTGTTTAAACAGATAGTTTTTCAATTGAATTCGAAATGAAATAATAAATTATTTTTAGCTCCGGCTCCACGAATGACCAAACTTTTATTATCTCTTACATTCATAACTATCGGATTTTATTACGGTGCTCAATTCGTAGTTTATGCTCTAAAGGTGTTTGAAAATTTACGGCCGTATTATTTTAAGCCGCATAAAACCAGAAGACTTGCGACTTGCACGGGGTGTTTATTTATAATCTTTACGATTTGTTTGACAATGGCCCCGACAAATATCGTGTATCGATCAAGAAGCCGAATGAGTATCACGTCTCAGACGCAATTAAGACGAAAAAATGAGCTTCCCTCCCGTTCAATTGATGGAAAGTGTGGGAAGATGAGTTCGTGGAGGATATTACGTAACGATATTAATTTCGATGGCCGACAATAAAGCTCCGAATTAATTACACAACGCCGACAATCTACTGTTGTTAAAAGTTAATGATGACTTTGGAAACGTCACAATCCCGTGGTCATAATGGGGAGATGCAATTTCACATGTTTTGACGAAGTGTTTCGGTGGGACAATTGATTAATACGAGTACACTTATGTTAATGCGTACAATTAAGGCAGTACTCGATCGTTCAGCAACACCTTTACACCACAAGATTGATATCTGGGTATCGTTACGTCGGACACGTTGCGTAGCCACAGCTGTTACGCCTCTGACTCCCAGAGATAAATTATAAAATGCAAACACAAATGACCTTAACTCTATTACATTATAAATGGAATATACTTTCAAGGAGCTCTAATAATAATATCCTTCCTATTTACAGTGTTTTACACACGATAAATAAACTACGACTGGCAAGGCTACGGGGCCATTACGAAACACAATGTACGGCCAGCATCCCAATTCAATTTCAATGCAAATTGATTTTTGTCGTTTCGCGACGTGATCGAAATGATGAGTTCCGAAGCGAGCAGCGTTGAGTGGCTTTGGAAGTTTCGAATCGTGGTGACGAAAAAGTTTTTTCTAATGAGCCGACGAAACGGTAGATTTCCACGTTGTGTGATTGAATTTCGTACGTGATTTTTTTCGTTGTTGTTCCACACATGGTGTTGTTTATTGTGGTACCTTGTTTGCCAATATCGGCCGAGCGGTGGAATTGAAACAACAAACAGAAAACGGCCGATTGTTTACCCACACACTTACCAGCGTCATTTTCTTTAAAAACGATTAGTTAAGTCACATATTTACTGGTCACTAATGTCAAGTGATTAACGATGATTATTGTGTAATTGTTATATGACCCATTACAGCGTAAACAACATGATTGTGGTCTTCCTCGTGTGTGAAATTCCGTACGTCGCATTGCAGAACAGATGATGCAGTGTCCGACAATTCAATTCATTCGAACATGCCATACGGGCTTTGTTTTATCGCAGTTTACACAATCCGTCCTGTATTCATGGTTGCTAAGATGGTTGGAACTAATTCCTGTTAGGTCCAAAGTAAAACAACATCTGACAGATCGGTTATAAATGAACTGGTCTTAATATTGTTTGAATGCCAACTGTGCTGTTTATTGTTCAAAGATTTAAACTTTCAGATTCCTGATATAAATAAAGTTTCTTTTTTGTTTTCTCAAATACTGTTTATTTTTTGAGTACTATGTTAGTAGTAACAATTTGGTTGGTATTATGTTTAGTTTAAAAAACGACTAACTTAACTGTGTGTAACAATCAAATTGTTACACACATGAAAATTGTAATTGGTGGGAACAATTAACAACAAAATTTTATTGTTCTTACATTTTCATGTGGGAAGCATTTTGTAAAACAATCGAGAGGTTTATGAGAAAAATTGTACTTGTCAAAAACCTATGTAAAAAAAACTTTCTTTGCCTGATTTGTATAAATTTAAAGAATGGTTAGGTTAGGTATACAGTAACAAGTATATATATATATATATATATATATATATATATATATATAGCAGAATAACTAGATGCTAAAGTTGGTGATAGTGTTTAGGGCTAGTTTCAGGTTTGTCAGTATAAAGTTCCTACAATATGACTACACACAGTTTCAAGTCATTCACTAAGCTATAATATAATTTAAAAGTAAAAAAGAACATTTGTTGTTACATATATTATATTTTATATATAATATGTTAATGTTATATTATTATATGCCTATTATGATAGATCTTCACATCTATATAGAAAAATTTTAACATTTACTAAATAGGGAGGAATAATTAAGTAAAAAAGAAATAGTACCAGAAAACCTTCATCATCAACGAATTTTCCTCATATTTATGCCCATGATTTGTAATAAAGCATTTACACGCCTGTGCATGTCTCTTATTAGATGATCAATAAAGTCTTGAGTGATATTATTCCATTCTTCAACTAATTTAGAAGGTCTGAGGGACCTGAACATTATAGTCCATAAATACGAAATTGAGACCCTCTTCCTCTCGTATTGGTTGTACGACAGGCGGAATTATAAGATCTATGTATATTTGACTAGTCGTTATACAAGGAGCGAGAACCAAAGCAGTTCTTCTTTTATACATGATTCCACCCCAAAACATGACACATCTGTTCATATGGAACCACTTCTGTGGAAACAAAGAGTCGTTACTGTACTACTCCTTCTTTCCAGACTCTAATTCGACGGTCATCACTAGCTAATCTTTTCTTTTTTTCGTCTGGAAACCACTGAAGCAAAAGCCAATTTTGACCAAACTTAGTGTTCTGCGTCTAAGTTAGAGTCTAGGCATTCTTAAAGGTCTTCTCGATCGTAATCGACTAACAATAATTTGTCTTCTGATAGTTACATTCGATTCGAGAGCCTCATAATGACTCCTAAATCTGCTAATAGTTATTCACCTAATTTTCATAACCACTTGGACTATGTACCTGTCTTAAGTGACATTTGTCACCCTTGGACGTCCACTTCGAGTTTTAGCTTCTACAGAACACATTGAGTCATTGAATGGTCCTCACAACCCTACCGTGATGAATATACAATCTTTGCGTGTGTTACAAACCTTTCTCACGAAATTCATTAGTTAATGGCTATTCTGGCGTTTTTCGATTTTTGAAATTCATTAAATGTTTAGCTGTTCACAACTTTTTATTAAAATTTGCTTTTTGCAAACTTAATTTTTTTAGACAAAAACAAATAAATTGGCCATTTATAAGGTGACTTTTGAATCTGTGTGTATTAAATATTTGTCAATGACAAATATTTTTATTTTTTTTTTTTTCGAATTTTTAAATGGAATACTCTGTATATTTCATATTACACCTAAGTGGCCTGTGATGTCAGAAAATTACAATCGCAAAGATTCAATGATTCGTTTGACAGATAGGAATAAGATAAGTTGTCAAATTCACATCTTAACTATTTTTTTCTAATGGCTTTTTTTACTTTTCGTAGGTCATTTTGGTCAACACTAACAATTTATTTCCGATTGAATTAAAAATAACCTCACAAATTAAAATATTACTAAACCAAATACTGGATAATAAATGGATCTAAAAAATTGAGTGTAATTTCTTTTAATTTAAAAATATACAGGGTATTTCATTTAAAAATTCGAAACCGGAAGTGACCGACAAGTGAAAAATATTCGAAAGCTCTCCTCTCTATGTCATTTAACTATACCAGATCTTATTTTGATATACCGAGTGTCCTAGAAATTATGCCTTGTCTAATGGATTCGTTGATACCCGGTATAGACATCAAGAGAGATAGTTATAGTTATACCAGTTACATAGATTTTTATACACTACCAACACCAAAATGAAGTTGAGTCTTGTATAGCAAGATTGGACCACAGAGAAAAATCAGTAATCTGACTCCATGAGCAACAAATTTCCTAAAATTGTTATCTCTTGATCTATTTCTTTTAAAAATCAATTAAAATACCACCGTTTTTTCATTTCCCAAAATTACTTATTATTTACAAATATTTATCTCAAAGAGTATTTCGAGAAGGATCTGTCTTCTTCGGACGAAGATCGCCGTGAAGTTTTCCAGATAAAACACAATCTAATTATTTCTGAAACCTAGAAAACCCATTAAGATCGTCCTTAATTCCAGCATGTAGGTTATGTAAATACAGGCCATGTGTTTAAATAACCACGCATTGTTTGTGTTGCGTTACGCAACTTGACTTACTCGCATCGTATCGTGTATATTTTTCGATAGATAAAACGATGCTTGTTTAATGATAGTCCGTTACTTTACACCACGATCGAATTATGCCGCTTTTACACGCCTTCTGCAATTAAATGGGTTTTTTTGTGATTAATTAATAATTAATAATAGAATAAAATCGATATTCAGTGTTATGAATGATCGATGGTGTCCATGAAAATATAACTCAACATGCCGTTGATAGTGTGCAACAATATCCTAACACCCACATCATATGTGTTGCTCTGCGATTCGAAAAACATTATTCAAATGTATGCTAATGTCAGTAAATATCACAAACCTAATTTATTATTATGGTAATTTGGCCGTTGAATAATTTTATATGGACAATATAATTTATATTAGTTACCTAACGTGGATAATATAGAAAAGGGTAATTGCAATTGGTGTTCATATTTTAAGATTAAAGAAAATTGAGTCATAAATTGTGACTATTGAAATGTGCCATTTATTTATATGGCTAATGATGGAGTTGCCCTTTAGAACGATTAAAAATTAAATTGATCAATTACTGATCCAATTTATTGATAACTTTTATGACGTGACAAAAAAACACAAAGTACCATATACGAAATATATACTGATAAACCAAAAATATGAGTCAACATTCCAAATGTGTTACCAATAATAATAGTAATATTAATAGAAATAGAACGAGCTTCAATTAAAAAACAATAAATATATTAAAAATAGAAATCCGTGATGAAATATGAGCTAAAATCTCGTAAAACTAAAAATCAATTGTACCTATTTCATACATAAATTATAAAAAGTTATTAAAAAATATTAGTTTCATGATAAAGTGTAACTAGCTGTAGTAAAAATGGAAAGGTTTCAATTGAAAAACAATACATAAACAACTTTATTAAAAAATAGAAATAAAAAGTAACATATGAGAGAGCAACATATGGACGAACAGTTCACTATCTAGGACTAGAAAAGTCTAATAGGACTGTGATCTATAAATACAATCATGCTTCAATTACTTGAATTGGCTAAAAAAATAACTTCAAATTATAAAATAAACTACAAACTACGTACCAGGTGGTCACATCTCAGAAACTTCTAATTAATTAATGGAATTGGACCTGTAGAAAAGGTGGAATATATTTTTAAGATGGTGCTAGGAGGTCTAACAACAATGATTTATTAGAGAAACAGAAGTCGACAAACTTCATAGCATCAAAAGAACATTTTATTATTAATCTTTTAGGTTTGTACAAAACGTGGAACAAGTTTTAATATGTGCCAGTAGGTCTAACATCAATGATTTCTTAGATAAATCAATTTTTCTCACTTATTTACCAATTAAATATGCATTTAAGACATAATTATTTATCTTGAGAACATTTCCCATATTTTTTTATAATCTTCATGGCATCTCTAATAAAAAAGACAAAGTTTTAACTTTTATTTGGCTGAACAGAAGTCGATGAACTTCATAGCTTCAAAAGGAACACTTTTCATTTGTCTATCTTATACCTTTTTACCTTTTCTACATCAGTCATTAGAGAGACTAATATGACCAATTATATGATAGCAAATTTTTTATTGTCTTTCAAAGAAATTCTTTCTTCAAAACATCGGTTTTTTTAATTTATTGCCAAATTCTCACTCTTGACCTTCTTGTTAAAAACTTTCGTTTAAATTTGAGCTAAGATTTTGTAAAACAAAATATTAATTGAATCAATTTCACATAATATATGCTATTAAAATATATCTTATTATTTCTTTATAAAATAATCACCAATAATAAAAATAAAAGGATTTTCAATTAAAAATCTATTTATTTATTCAATAAAAAAATCTATAATAAAATATAAAGCCATGTCATATAAAATAAAAATCACTCAGTACCAAATGAAAAAAAGAAGTCACTTATTATTAATATATGTAGGCCTGTAGAAAACTTGGAACATATGTCAAAGTTTTACGATGATGCTAGGAGGTTTAACATCAATAATTTATCAGAAAAATCAATGTTTCTTCCTTATTTACCAATTAAATATGCATTTAAGACATTTAATTATTTATTTCCTATATTTTTATAATCCTCTTGCCATCTCTTAAAAGTGAGTGATAACACATTAAACATGAAAAAAGACAAAATTCTATTCTAATTTTTATTTGGTTAAACTAAAGTCGACAAAGCATAAAAAAACACTTTTCATTTATCTACCTTATACCTTTTTACCTTTTCTACATGAGTCGTTAGAGAGAATAATATTTTCTTTTCAAAGACTTTTTTGTTCACAGATACTTTTAAAAATATATTGACAATTCGATATTAGAGATGCTCTTCAAAACTTATTAATTTTTATGCAAGCTCTTAGCCTGCTTGTTATCTTAAATTTGAATGAAATGTTTTTCATGAGCTGAGATCTTCTAGATCAAAATGTTAATTGAGCCTATTTTTAATTAAAAAAGAGATAAAATATATGAATCTTTGATAAAATATAAAAGCAACATATTAACTAAAATAAAATCCATTCAATAACAAAAAAGTTTGAGAAAAATGTGTGCTAAGATCTCACAAATCCAAAAATCAGTTGTACTTAATACATATAAATACAGTAAACTAATAATATAATAATACTAATATAAAACATTAAAATCTTAATAACTTTCCTGTTTGCTCATCAACTTTTAGGTTACAGATTATCATATCAAGTTATATTGTGTATAAAATATTAAATATAGGAATATTTAATTATTGAAATTTAGAATGATTTTTTATCTTTATAGTACATTTTGACTATAAATTCATAAATGGGCAAATACCCTTTTTGCGAAAATGCTCCGATGGAAGTACTTCATTAAATTTTCAATTACATTAAAAGATTAACCGAGTCCTTTAATGCGAATTGATGAACATGCACAACATAACAATTTAGTTAAAACACGTCTCCTCAGATTGAACCCGCCTCGTTGTATGGTAAAGGTTGAGTGTGTGTTTATCGCAACAAGTGCAATTCCAACATCTCCCCCACGTTTCGAACTTCCTTATTCCATCTGAATGGCGTTCGCATCATGCCCTGTCTGCCATTATGTCCCATTCACACGTAGATAACATTCCGCGCGGCGCCATTCAATTGATTCAGTTCGGATGTCGTCCGGGCGCGCGTCATATTATGACAGCGACGCTTCAGTATCTACGTCTTTGGTTCGCAGGTTTCGCATTGTACGTTTGTCGTGGCGAGTTTTTGATCCGGTAAAAACGTGATACGAAATCACATGGCAGCCGTTAACGGTACACGACGACGGTGCAATGCGTAACACTACCTTCTTGCACCGGTACAGGGAGATTTTTTACAAGAGAATATAATTGATATCAGCGGTCTCGCTCCAAGAGCCCCGACGAGTTGCATAATTCCAACTGCGTACAGGTTCACGGTGTGCGCAACCACTTTTCGGTTTCCTAATAGTTTTTCTCGCAAAACTATCTGGTTTTAAATTTAGATATGAACAATGGTGCCGTAAATCAAGAACCGATAACCGGTTATCAACGTAAATACCCTAGTACGAAAACCGTTTACCATAACACATTGTTAATAAGCAATAAACTTTATTACCTCGTGTCATGTCATGGTAATTTGAATTGAAAATTGAAATTAAAATTAAGGTACTAATGAGTAATGTGGCTTAGCTAAGCGAAATTTGAAATAAAATAAGAATATCCAATTTAATCAGTTCATTTTAATAGCAATTAATCTTAATGTTTAATTATTATAAAGTGTGAAGGGAAAATGTCAGCAGAGAATCAATAACTTAACATGTATGTCTGAACAAAGAAACTGTGGTTTATTTCACATACACTCAAACCTCATTAGATCAAAAATTGACTATGAAGCAAAAGTATATGTGAAAGATAAAGACTACATCCTTTGAACAATTGACTCTAAACATAGTGCGGATTCGAGAATAATGACAGAGGCTTTTCACATTAGTTCACCTGAAATCATGTGTAGTGATGCTAATGAACCTCTTCTTAAATTAAGGAAACAAATACAATCCCTAAAATATGCTATAAAAGTTACATCAGTAAAAGTCTCAACAAGAAATTTGTATCTTAATTATGCCTGCACAAAAATAACTGAAGTACTGACAAAGAAAGCTTACCACACATATACCAAAGCCTCATTAGATCTGAAATTGACTATGAAGCAATGCATCAGATAAATACTACAACATCCTTTAAATAATTGACTCTATACATAATGCAGCACTACGAGTAATGACGCAGGCTTTTATACTGGTCAATCTGAAATAATCTCTGACAATGCCAATGAACCACTTCACAAGTTACGGAGACAAATACAATTCCCAAAATATGCTGCTACAAGAAATCAATATTTTAATAACTGAAGTACTGACAAAGAAAGTTTACTACCCGTATACTGAGCCTCATTAGATATAAAATTGACTTCGGAGAACCAAAGCATAGATTCTTCGAACTATTGACCACCTGAAATCATGATCAACCATTCAAGAGTTAAAAATTTTCAGAAAATTTCATCCAATCAACAAATGTGCAACCACAATGGATAGATAATTGGACGTCCTGAAAAAGGGGCCCAGAGTATAAAACCTCAAAACTCTCAATACCTTTTCTCACTCAACTCACATCTGACACGTCCCTGCTACAGCTACATTAGACCACCTTTAAGAAAAACAAATCAACAGAGAATCCTTGTCTTAAGATGTGTGTACAAAAACAACTGGAGTGCTGACCAAAAACTCTATGTATAATGCAGCACTACGAATAATGACGAAGTTTTTCATACTAGTCAATCTGAAATAATCTCTAAGAGTACCAATAAACCACTTCACAAGTTACGGAGACAAATACAATCCCCAAAATATGCTGCTACAAGAAATCAATATTTTAAGACGTCTGAATAAAAATAACTGAAGTACTGACAAAAAAAGTTTACTACCCATATACTGAGGCTCATTGGATATAAAATTGACTACGGAGAACCAAAGCCTAGATTATTCGAATTATTGATCACCTGAAATCATGATCAAACATTTAAAAGTTAAAAACTTTCAGAAAATTTCAGCCAAGCAACAAATTTGCAGCCACAGTGGATAATTGGACGTCCTAGAAAAGGGGCCCGGAATATAAAACGAATTCAATTCCATTACAACTAAATTCAATAAATATATCACCTCAAAACTCTCAATACCTTTTCTCACTCAACTCACATCTGACACGTCACTGCTACAGCTACATTAGACCACCTTTAAGAAAAACAAATCAACAGAGAATCCTTGTCTTAAGATGTGTGTACAAAAACAACTGGAGTGCTGACCAAAAACTCTATGTATAATGCAGCAATACGAATAATGACGAAGTTTTTTATACTAGTCAATCTGAAATAATCTCTAAGAGTACCAATAAACCACTTCACAAGTTATGGAGACAAATACAATCCCCAAAATATGCTGCTACAAGAAATCAATATTTTAAGACGTCTGAATAAAAATAACTGAAGTACTGACAAAGAAAGTTTACTACCCATATACTGAGCCTCATTGGATATAAAATTGACTACGAGAACCAAAGCCTAGATTCTTCGAACTATTGACCACCCGAAATCATGATCAAACATTTAAGAGTTAAAAACTTTCAGAAAATTTCAGCCAATCAATAAATTTGCAACCACAATTGGACGTCCTGAAAAAGGGGCCCAGAATATAAAACGAATTTTATTCCATTACAACTAAATTCAATAAATATATCTCCTCAAAACTCTCAATACCTTTTCTCACTCAACTCAAAAAATTTTACTACATATATACTAACTTTCAACAACATTGTTGGAACAATTGACTTTATACATAATGCAAGCTCAAGAATAATGACGAAGGTTTTCACACTAGTAAATCTGAAGTCATATATATCCATACACTTCTTCTCAAGATAAATTGGGAAATATACCCCATAAAATTGGCCACCAAACTTATTAATAGCAATATCCAAGAGACATGATAGTTTTATCAATAAATCATGACTTCGTCCTCCTTTTTATAAAGATAAAAATTCCAAAACAAACAAGAGTTAAACACGGGATACTTGGACAACAAAAAAAAATGGCCCCTGAATAAAAAAACGAATTCAATTCGATTATATTTACGCGGATACAACAAGTTTACAAAAAATAAAAAACATTAAAATGTAACATCAAAACAAAACTATTTATTTTATATAGTAGGAATAAAACAGAAAGAAATTAAAAATAATGTTCTTAATTTATAAAAGACTAATTGGAGCAAACAAAATCAAATGCCACATCCTGTGTTCCCCCAAAGAACAAAAGAAAATAAGAGAGTAACCTGAAATATCTAGTCTTATAATTGGATACACCAGGATCACGCATGGATAACTTTTGGATGCTGAGGACCTTCCAATTTACCAAAGTCGCCTAACAGTAAACAAGTTATTAAATGTGGACAATTCCGGGAAGCAAGAATCAATAACAACACACCCAACGCCATCCCTAAAAGATAAATTATCCGTACAAAACCTGACGCGATACCTAACGTGTATAAGAATGTAAAATTTCACTACATTCGCTAAAGACCCTTTCTATATGTTGACAACTAAATAATTAAATAACAAATTAAACATTCAACAACAACATCTCTTTTCTTTTTGACTGATGTTTCCTTGTTTTTCTATTGATTATCATAAAACAGTTTTTCATAACTGGAGTAATTAATTGCGTTTCCTAATTATAATTGTTAATGTTTTTTCTGTTTTAAACGAGGATATATGATGAAATGGAGTTCATTTTAGTAGAGCTGAAGTTACGTTGTTGAGTTAAAATTTCTCAGCGGCCTTGAAAAGACGAAAAGGGTAACACATTTGTTGGCGTTGATGAGGGTGATTTTGACCCGGCATTCACATTTCAAATACGATTTTCTTATAAACCGACAGGCCCCAATCCGGTGATCGACCGGTGCGCCACTGGAATTCGTTGTCTCTGCACTCGGCGACTCCAGAATGTCTGGAAAAAGTTTCACAAAAGCCCTTTAAGAAAACGGTCATCAGAATCATAAATTGCCGCGTACAAAAAACATTGCAAGAGCCTATTATTCTATCCGTATATGTGGGCAATAATTCCTTATAATTGTATTTTTCTCACAGTCGAATTCAATTTCGTGCTAAGCGTAAAGTGTCGCACGTTTCTGCCACTTTCTACCGTTATTTCATGGAAATTTTTCCGAACACACGTTTCTGAAGTGAACTGGAATTGGTAAATCACATGGAAATTGGGCCGTTGAATGAAAATCGTTTTAGTTGTGTTTTTACCCTTTTTTGTAACTTTTTTTCGAGTGAACCATAAAATTTACAAGCCTACGAAAATGTCCTACAATGATAAGAGCATAGCTAAAGTTAGAATGATTATCATTGTAAATGAATAAATTAAACAAATAGATAAAATAGTATTGAACAAATATAACGCACCAAAAGTGTAACTTTTAGCCTCACTGTTACGTTTATAAATAAATATTTAAACAAACATTTTATGATAAAATATCTTTAAAAAATTGGAAAACAAAATAAAATCAACTTTGTTTGCATCGAAGAACGATAAAGATTCAGTTACGGCCTTCAATGTCAATGTATATTTTAGGGGAAGATAAAAATTACATTTAAATTTAAAAAAAAAAAATCATTTTAATTGATACTTTTTTCCTTTTCTTTGTTATGTGAATGAAGTAATTTACAAAAATGACACATCAAGATATGAGTAAACTTAATTAGAATGCTTGTGAATGAATAAATTAAACAAATGGATAAAATTTAATTACACAAATTTAACACACAGTAAATTATTACAATTAACTTACACTGTTAAATATTTAAGTAAATGTTTGAATACTAGTCATACAAAATAACTCATAAAAATAAAACCTTATTTGTTAGTGTTTTAGCTTTTCCATTATTCTTTAAATAAATAAAGAAAATTAAAAAATCTCTGAACCAACAAAATGTTCCATTCTTTTAATTTCATTGGTAATTGATATGATGGATAATTTAAAATATCTTAAAAGAAATATAGCTGAATAAATATGCTCATTTGTTACATCAAAGAAAAACAAAGACTAAGCTACATCCTTCCTATTCCTATTAATAACATTTTCTATCATATTTCTTGCTCTTCCAATTCTTTAATATGTGAAAGAAGCAAAGTATAAAATATTTATATGAACAAAAAAAAATGTCTCATCTTTTTAACTTCATTGTAAATCTTAATTTGATACACTCAATAAATATTTTAATATAAATTGAATGTTATAAAATATCTTAAAAAATGCAGCTGAATAAAAAACCTCACTTATTACATCAAAGAAAAACGAAGACTAAGCTACATACTTTATATTAATAGGTCAGGAAGACAAAAATCACATAGAAATTTGATTAAAATCAAGTAATAATATTCTCTATGAATAAAGCAAATTATAAAATACCTAAATGGCCAAAAATGTCCCATTCTTTCAAGACACTGTTAATTTTATTTTGACACAATCAATATATATTGAACAATATAAAATAACTTAAAAGAAACATACCTAAATAAGAAACTCCCTTGTTATATCAAAGAAAAACAAAGACTAAGCTACATCCTTCCCATTAATAGAACAGGAAGATAAAAATCACACAGAAATTTGAAAAAAAAATCAGGTAACTATATTCTCTTTCATATTTCTTGCTGTTCCAATTCTTTTAAATGTGAATGAAGCAAATTATAAAATATCTCTCTAAATGGACAAAACTATCTCATTCTTTAACATTCACTCTTAATTTTACTTGGACAGATTCAATGAATGTTTAAATATAAATTGAATAATATAAAATACGTTAAAATAAACGTAGCTAAATTAAAAAGCTTCCTTGTTACATCAAAGAAAATCAAAGATTAAGCTACTTCCTTTTGATTAATAAGACATGAAGATAAAAATCAAAAATCTAAATAAAAAAAATGGAAAAAAGTATTTTCTTCCATATTTCTTTCTCTTCAATTTCTCTTACAATATCTAAAACAATGTCTTAAAAGAATGACAAAGAGCATCTTCACCAGGAAGATACGAATCTCATATAAATTGGGAGAAAATCGTATTAGTTGTACTTTTATTATTTTCCATTTATTTTTTATGTGCCTGTGAGCTATAAAATTTCTAAACCGATAAAGATACTCCTCTTCTAAATGGCAAAAATGTCCCATTTGTTTTATCTTCACTATTAAGTTTATTTTGGTGGAATCAAAAGTTCAAATAAAAATTTATTGATACAAATAAATATAATTAAATAAAATATAGCAAAATAAAAATAAGTATCTCGTTTCATGAAAGAAAAACAAAGACCCAATTGCAGCCTTCAATACTAATGTATTTTTAATAGGAAGACAATATTGTGGATTGAGACCTTGAAAACGTATTTATAACGGAGCTGTGCATTCGATAAAATCAAAATCACATGTAGCGGTTACACAATACATGTAGAAGAGTTGTCATGCTATAAAACCTGTTTTCTGTAGTAACGATTCCAACCAATAAAATATAATCACATGTCTTAATTGCGAGCTGTAATTTCAACGTTTAACGGAAACAATCCAAATATTATTTTGAACATTACGTTACGTCTCACGGACCAACGTACCGCACGCATAATTTATACATTCGATTATCGTTTAAAAGTTTAATATTTATTGATATGATAATTAGTCTCCTGCAGCCAATAATTCCTGAACCAGTTCATGTGGAACTCAGTTGGTCGTAAATAAATAAGACCCTTGAAAAGTGAGGTGTTTGAACATGGCTTCGATACTTTGACCTGATCAATATCTTTCGAGGTTAAAGTTACTAGGGGACCACGGTATCCTTCACAATCCTATTATTAGGCATAACGTGACACAAATTCCTGAGGCCTACAAAAATAAACGTGCCGTTTCGGGCAGACTTTATTAACACCGGCACAAACGAATTTTATATTTCAATTTCGCCTAAAAGTCCAAAGCGAGATGTGCAAAGTAAACGCGTACATTTTTAAATCAACATCATCCGTCGCACAGATCGGCGATCACGTCTTTTTTTAGCGGCGCCCACACACGTAAAACAAAACGACGCTGTTATTCAATGCGCCAAACGTGCGTATGACCTTTGCTCATTTTTATATGAAAAAAACACTACATTATTTACAATGGCGATCGTGAGTGTTCAGTTCCCATGACTAATAAAATAATCAGAGGCTCTGCTGAAAGCAGGTTACGTCGTGCCGTTCTAGAGTAGTGCAATTAACACAGGCAACGAAAACACATTTGAACGGCTTCGAGCTTATTTTCTATAAATACTCCTGACACCGCCGAGGCATAATATTATTAGGGGATAAAAGAATATATAAAATGAATGTTACATACTGGAACATAGTAAATAATGCTCGCCTTCCTCTTACGGATTGACATTTGGATCGTCTTCATAAAGGCACGAGACTCTTATGGTGCGGTGGTATTATCTTAATAAAATTTTAATGGATTGTAGTTTTAATTGTTTTCCTTTAGATTATTTTAATGAATGTGTCATCGATTAGATTTATTATTAAACGAATTCTAAATCAACACTGGTAATTGTTTAAAATCAATAAATTTAAACAATGGCTTTAAACAATGATTAACAATAATTTTTGATAAACTCATAATAGTATATTGCGCCTACTCATGTCTTAATCACTTCAAGATTTAATTAAGTACTGCACCGTACTTAGTTGTAATTTGTGACCACAGATCACTTTATCATATTTAAACCACTGACCACAAAAATATTTCTCATAAGAATTTTACCTGTATAAATATGCAGTAACATAATATAAAATGAATAACATACAATAAAATAGGATTTTAAAAATATTTTAAATTATAAATTGTACTTATATAAATTTAATTAATTATTAATGAAAATACATTAAATAAATTAAATAAACTGGGTTTAGATATATAATTGTGAAATTTATTTATATCTTTAATGGGTAATGTATGTAATAAAGTTTTAATGATATAAATTTAATGAAACCATTAAATAAAATCTAGTTAGACATTTATGTTAAAGAAAAGGTTGCTTCTGATTTTATTTAAATTTTTATAAAAAATGTACAGAAAAAATTAAGAATAATATATTTTATAAATTCTTTCAAACAAATCTTAGACATGGAAAATATGAAGTGAAATTTAAATTTTAAAAATATTTTGTTATATTAAATAAAATTTAAGTAGAAATTTAAGTTCAAAAATATCTAATTTTGAAATTTATTTAATAATTTTTAGAAGTTTAATTTAGACTTTTTTTCTATAAATTAATTGAAACTATTTTAGAAATGTTAAACGTTAAATGTTTAATGTTTAATATCTAATTTTTAATTTTATAAACATTTTTTATAAAACTATAGATAACTAAATTTTAATTAATTAACTGAAACAATAAGGATAAACGTGCATTTTATAAAAATATTAATCTAATAAAGTTTTAATAACAATAAATAAAATAAATTGAAAGAAAAATCTGTTAAAAAATCTGAGTTCAATATATAAAATTAAATAAATTAAATAAACCATTTTTGAAGAACAAATTAGGAATAAGATATATTTTTATAAAGGATATTATAAATATACTATAATATAAAATATATTTTTATAAATAAAGTTTTAATGATGTTAAAAAACTAAAATAAATTGAAAGGAATCTATTTATTTTTTTTTATATTTTTAAAAAATATCAACCATTTTAGAAATGTTTAATGTTAAATGTTAAAATATCTAATTTATAATTTTATTTAAACATTTTTATAAGATTATAGATATTAAATTTAATTAATTAATTGAAACAATTAGGAAAAACGTGCATTTTATAAAAATATTAATCTAATAATGTTTTAATAACAATAAATAAAATAAATTGAAATAAAAATCTGTTTAAAAATCTGAGTTCAATATATAAAATTAAATAAATTAAATAAACCATTTTTGAGGAACAAATTAAGAAGAAGATATATTTTTATAAAGGATATTAAAAAATAAAATAAATTGAAAGGAATCTATTTAATGTTTAATGTTTAATATCTAATTTATGATTTTATTTAAACATTTTTTATAAGATATATTATATAGATATTAAATTTAATGAATTAAATGAAACAATTAGGAAAAACGTGATTTTTTAAAAAATATTAATGTAATACAATTTTAATAACAATAAATAAAATAAATTGAAAGAAAAATCTGTTTAAAAATCTGAGTTCAACATATAAAATTAAATAAATTAATTAAATAAACCATATATGAGGAATAAATTAGGAAGAAGATATATTTTTATAAAGAATTTTATATATATATATATATATATATATATATATATATTATAATATAAGATATATTTTTATAAATTTATTAAGTTTTAAACTAAAATAAATTGAAAGGAATCTATTTAATTTTTATTTAAAAAATATCAACTTAATAAAATTTCAAATATTTCAAATTTCAAATCAAATATTTATCTGTTAAAAATAAATATATGTGTACTTATTGATGTTTCTTTATTTTACTCTTCGATTTTCTCTTATTACATCAAAATCCCAATGCAAACGCGGAAAACTCGACGGCAACGGGATTTAAGCCATGAAAGAAAATGAAAACATGAAAATTTCAGAAACGTAATGCATAAAAATAAACAACAAAGAGATCCATTCCTCTTTGAAAGCCGAATTCCGAGTTTGAAGCGCTCCGCAGCACCATATTAGTAGTTGCATTTCAACAGAGACCATTCACCCGCCACTGGTAGAGAAACTAGCGAGTGATTGAGTGCAATGACCGATTTTTAGATTATATTTTAAATTAGACACTCACTCTCTGTACATTTTTAAATTATGATCGTTGCATTCGGCTGTTTGTAACCTTTTTACGGCCATTGAGCGCCTCTTCCGTCCCCACATATTTCTCCCGTTTCGATTATTGGAGGATCTGGTTGTTGGACAAGAGGCACATGGAATTGTGATTGTGGTGTTAATTGTTGTAGGCCAAAGATGTTGTTCCAAGAGGTTCAGTTTGTTGATGTTTTCATTCTACTGGCATATTTCATTGAACAGCTGTCTGGCAGTTAATTAAACCTTAACTCAGCTTTAAATTATCAATTGCTGGTCCAAAACGAAGATTTAACAAAACTCAAAAGCCAAAAAGCCACATTTCGTGAATTTATAGAGTTTCAGCCGTTATCTTATCACCAAATTAAGTGGCGCATAAATTGAACACTTAGAAAACAAAATTACCAGCAACATTTTTATCAGTTAATTTACAATACAAACCGCACGAAACGACGCGATAACCTTTTCAGTTGAAACAGGATCCGCTAATAGGTCCCATTCGACTAAGCGAAAATTATTCAGGAAACGTTAGAAACCGCGTTACTTCCCATAACGGAGATATTGCCCTCCGGGCTCCTCCAACTTAACAGGCTCGCACATTTCAAGAACACTTTTAAAAACTACGGTTCGAAGCTTTCAGCAACTTCTCCCCCGGAACAATGGTGCGCTTTCAGAAAAACTATTCGGCTTCGAAGGATCGATTGTCGGATAAAAAAAATTCCAGAGTGATGTAATCTATCCAATTTGCAGGTTCCTAACTATATGCGTCGCTCACGTTTTCGCACCTTCCCCAATTATACGTGTTCACACGAGCCAACTCCAGTGCCGTTCTTCGGGCTGGAGCTGAGCAACAATGTGCCTTTGTCAATAAATAATGAGAGCCTTTGAAAGGGCGGAGATTGGATGTTGCATAATCTAGGAATGTGTGCCGATTTAACCTTTAGTGCCTGTTTACACGATCTGTTATTATAGTGTTTTAGTCATGGCCAAATATAATTGATAGCTTTGGTACGGTGATTAGAGAATGCATTGCCTTCAGATTATCATCCATCCGTTGTGTCCGATGATTTTCATTTGTGATCGAGCACAATGTAATGTAGATTCAATTGTTTCAGCCTAGTGCAAGAACATTACATTACAATTTTGCTAAACAATGAATGTTTGACCAGTTCTTCGATTGGTTTATTACAAATCAAAAGGCCAGTTAAAATCCGCTGTTAGATTCCAATAAGTTTTAGCTCACTTAAACACGAAAATCGGAATTAAAATTTTGCTTATGCATTTTCGAAAAATGAATTTTTCAATTGTCGAAGTTGCACATTTTTGAGTATAACTCGAGAATTAATCGACCGATTTAGCTAAACAAGCATTCATATTAAAGATAAATGAACATTCCACAACTTTTATAACTTTCATTTATATAGTTTTGTGATTGGTACAGTATTAGTAAGTCAGTTTTTCGGTTAAAAATGGGTGTTGAGCATTCATATATAGGGCTGAAAGTAATAAAAATCACAAATTATATCCACTTTGATTTTTTTTACGTGAAGATGACACTTTTAAGAAAAAAATAAACAACTAGACATGAAAATCGAAAGACAAATTATGAATTTATGAATTTTACAGTGAAAGACCAAAGTTCAGCTTTTTGTCTATTTTGAATTTTTCTTCCTTTTATTGAAACAATTGAAATTAAGTCTATCTGGTAAAATAAAATTGTACTATAAAAAATATTGGTTTCTTTTTTGTCCATAAGAAACCAAATCATCATCGTTCCATACTCCATGGTTTTCATTCATCAGTCAGAAAAAAATAAAAATTATTGAAATCTATGTGAATTACTACATAATTCTTCAGTAAATCGTTAAAAAAATTATCTACAAGCAGCTTAAACGAGTTTCATACCGCAGCTTTAACAGGTGTTGTAAATTTTTCGTTTTTTAGCAATTTTATACCATCAGTCCTTGCGAAGCCCTGTTTTATCCTATTTATCCAGTTTTTTTTTGCATAATTTTTTAAGAGTCTGCATTTAGATTTTTTCAGTCTATTTGGCCGACATAATTGACAAACAAGGGGGAAAGACATGGAACGACGGTGTCAGTTTTTGGGATACAATCATAATGAAAAATTACATTTAGTTTATCATTCGAAGAACTGATTATTGGAGCAAAAATAGATCTGGACAAGAAACTAGAATTTCTTATAATACAATTTTATTATACCAAAGGTAGATTTAAATTCAATTGTTACAATAAAAATGAGAAAAAACGTAAGAATCATCAAATCTTGGCATACCACTGCAAAATTCCTGTACCTTATTGTTCGATTCCCATTTTCAGTAGCTTATTTTTTTCGCAGAAATATTCAAAATGTACTTAACTTTGTGATTTCGATTACATCCACCACGATATGTGAATTTTCAGCATCGATTTTTGGCGTCTGATCTACAGGACCAATCACAAAACTATGTAAATGAAAGTGGAATGTCCATTTATCTTTAATTTGAGTGCTTGTATAGCCAAATCAGTTTATTTTTAATTTTCGGAATTACACCGACATTTCGGATTATAACTCGAGATCTAATAAGCCTATTTGGCTAAACATGCATTCAAATTAAAGATAAATGAATATTTTACCACTTTTACTTATGGAGTTATGAGACTGGTTCAGAAGTTCAGATTCCAACGATTTTAATAACATGATAAAGTCGATTTTTCATGCAAATATCAACATTTTTTTACCGAATTTGCGTGACATGAGTGATGAACAAGGGGAAGGTTTTTACCAACAAATAAAAGACTTGGAACGACGGTACTACAGTTTTTGAGATACAGCCTTGATGGGAGATTACGTTTGGTTTCTCATACGAGAAACTGATTTCAGTAGCAATAATAGACGAATATTGAGCTAGAATTATAATTATATCAAAATAGAATTATATAACACAATTTTATTCTGCTAAAGATAGATTTAGTTTTAATTTTTTTTATAAAAGGAAAAATCTAAATATAGAGAAAAATCTTAATTTTGGTCTACCACGGTAAAATTCATAAATTTATGTCATTTGATTTTAATTTCTAGTAATTTATTTTTTTCGTAAAAGTGTCTACTTCACAAAAAATCAAAGTGAACAACTTTGTGATTTCTGTTATTTTCAGCACGCTATATGAATTCTTAGCACAATTTTTTTACTGAAAAACTGACTTTATTAAGTTATTAAAATTGCTGGCATTTGAACTACTGGACGAATCACAAAACTATATAAATAAAAGTTGTGGAATGTTCATTTATCTTTAATTTAAATGCTTGTTTAGCCAAATCGGATGATTAATTCTCGAGTTATATTCAAAAATGTCATAGCAATTCCGGGAACTGAAAAATAAAAAATTCATTGTTCAAAAATGCTTCCATAAAAAAAATCAGTGTAATTCTCTGGTTTGGTGCGTCAAAAATTTTGAAGGGACATAAAAGTCATAATTGATTTTCTAATTTGTAAACTGGTGTAACCAAACTAAATATCCACTTATGTGGAAGACACAACAAAAGATAATTTAACAGCGTCATTAATTCTAACAGCTTTCCTCTTGTAAAATCGGAAAAAGTCCAACCTACACACGCTGCGTGTCCTCAATTTATGATTGCACAATTTACTTATGACGCCGAATAAGCCCGCTTCGTTTCCCTTCAGGCGGACATTTAACGGTCTCAAGGCGATCTTCTGCCATAAAAAAAAATGTTTCCCCGCACTTCTAAGCCCATCCGTAGCCTACACCGTTCGGCAACAGTTACATCGGTAATTAATTTGGGACATTTTTTTCCAAAACCGTTGACGTTTCGACGGCACGCCACTGTTGACAATCTAACACTGGAGAGAACTACGAAATCGGATTCGTAGCCCGCTTGGCCTGAGCGGTAGTATTTTAGTTCCCAAAGTTGTGCAAGTGACCTCGTTTGTGACGCAGGAAATAGCAGCGAATGCCTGCAGCGACCGCAGCAAGGTTCTGTTCCGTCGTCTCCGGTGCCCCCCCGTGCCTTCGGCTCCCATTCGGTTTTTGCCTTTCTTTTGGACCGCGAAACAATATATCTGACGAAAAAAACATTAGGCGGAATGCGTTTCACAGAAATGCGAACGAAATGGATGGAGATTTATGGACAAAAGCGGTTTTTAAGGATTCGTCTTGACGGTGGGAAATCTACTTAAGTTATGGGCCGTTACGATGGGTGTTCTGCCATATCGGCCGCATCTATATGTGGGACTTTGCGAAGAGATAATGGTGGAAACTATGCGCCAGTTTTAGAAAGTCTCGTTAACTCTGAATAATTTCCCATATTCATATTTGGTTCTGGGATTGTATCACCGGCTCCTTTAAATTAAGAAGCTTTGGTGTCAGAATAATTAACGTTATTTCGTTTCATCAATTTGCACCTCTTTTCTTCAGAGGTGCCAACAGTACTTACTCTTCTCTTACTCCACAATCAGGCCGACACTTAAACGGTGTCTCGTAGTAAACAGTCACAAACTGGAAGATTAATAAGTTGCATAACGATCTCATTATTCAGCCACGTCAATTGATTTAATCCTGAAAGGTCAACAATGAAGATGATTGACTCTGAATTGTCTTGCAACCACTTGTAACGGTAATAGAAATTTAAACCCGGCAAAGTTCAACAACTCAATTCGCTATTAATCTAGGAGTAAAAGTCATTTCTACGGCACTGGCGATTAAAAATAAATACGCCGGTGGAATTTTCCAATGTGGAATTGATAATTATTGTCGAACAGGTGAAGCCAGCTGCACAACGGTCATTATGAAATCGAAAAATCAATCTTAGATTTCTTCATCACGACTTTAACAACTTATTAAATAACCGAAATGATCAGTACCATTTCGACACCGTTGCCTCATGAGCTCAAGAGAAATTCACAATGGAAATTATTTATCTAGGTTTTGGTTTGGCTGTAACTTTCATATTTTGCTTTTTGAAGATAAATTTCAATATGAACGGCAATTATTCACTTCCATTAAGCACCATTACAGCTTTTTACGGTACTTAAATTGTAATGGAACGAAGTAAACGAAAAGAAAGTGGGGCCGGTGAACGTGGTACCAAAAATAGTTGGATTTGTTCTGGGTTTGTGAGTTATTTATTATGACGAGTGCGTAGCGCAGTGGTGACAGGTCTGCTTGCTCGATGTTACGGGGTTACTGGCCTCCGAGCGACCTACAGTCATCAAACGACATTCGTTGGTTGTTCCTGTTATTCTCTTGATAAAAATTTTAAACATCCCATCCGAACTCGATGATAATGCCGCTGTTAATTAATTCTCAGTAACCGCATTAAGATTCCTTCCGAATTTTCTTCCTTGCACCATTCGGTACCACCTAAATTCCCAAGCATATTTTAAAATTAGCTATAGATACTATTTTTTATACGTTGGCAACTTCCTCTTTGTCGTTGCTGGGACGTGTGACTGACTGTTATTAAAAAACAAAGTGGTCATTAATAGTTTAAAAAGTAGTACCGAACACTAATCTACTAATTTACGTCACATTTAATTAGCATCGAATAGAACCTGAGCAATAAAACGGCGTTCCATCACCTCGTCTCGAATGTATTTTCATAAAAGCCTCAAGAGAATTAAAAGCCATCAGACACGTTGCGAAATTAAACCACGTAAATTGTATTCCATTCATCTACATTATCTGAAACTGTACGGACAACATTAGTTAATTGTTTGTTCTATTAAGATAAAATAATGGCTTGACACTATTATCTGGATACCTGTTGTTTACATTTGTATTAGAGTGATTTTTGTTATTGTATATTTTTATTGAAATGGAAAAATTTAAACAATTGCGTGCGTAAAAATTTTACTATCTGACCATTTTAAGAGGTGCTATAAAATATCTATTTGTTTTATTTAGTTATCTAGTTTGTAAAACAAAAAAGGTGTACAATAAAATTTTTATGTAACAATCTACAAAAATAAACATTTTTTAATTCAATGACAACATAAAACATAATTGTTTTAATTTTTTTTTACTCTGAACATTTTATTTAACAAATTAAAGAGTAAATTTCTATAAATGTTTATTATTAAAACTTTCTTATGTGTTTAGCTGAAATTTAATTCTTAGCTAATTCTGATAAAAATCAGCGAAATTTTAGCGAAAAAATTTTTACAAATTGTCATATGTTTCTGTAAATCAGTGACAATTATTTGTAATTTAAATAATCGTTTATAAACATAGAATTTGTACAACTTTACTACTTTGTCTTAAAATATCGTAATTTTGAACAATTTTTAAGAAAATTCAGTTAATGTTACTACAAAATCAGTTAATCAGTTTAGCTTAACTTTCATGGAACTTTAGTTAATTCTGACACAAATTTAAGTGTAAACTTAATAATTTTCACAAACTCTTTTGGTAAATCAATGATAATTGGCTGAAATCATCTATTCTTTTCTTAAAATTAAGAATTTGTGCAAAAATAACTATTTTACCTTAAAACACCGATGCTTTAAACATGATTCATAAAATTTAATTGTTGTTAATAAAAAGCCAGCTAATCAGTTTAGCTGAACTTTCATGGAAATTTAGCTGATTCTTATATTTCTTTAAATTTAACTAGACAATTCTTCATATTATTATTAAAAAATAAATTAAAATAAATAAAGATTTTTATAATAAAAAATTATAACAAAAATAAGTTTAAGAAATAAAAATTAAGAAACAGTTTAGTATTATTTAATAACATCCCAGTGTGATTAATATATTAAAATTACAACAGATGAGAATTAATTTAATTGAGTTTGTTTTACAGAAATATTAAGGTTTATGTTTTTATTTTGTCTATACGTTTTATAACAGTACTTATTTATATTGCCTGTTATTATTGTCAGTTGTACTTTGTTAATTATATATATTTATAGCTATTTTCCTGCGGTTATTAAATATATACATATTATAATTATATATCATAATAAAAATATTTATATGAATTTATATGCATAAGATGAAAGGACACTAATTTTATTTATGAATGTTATTTATCCATTTTTCGTTCTATTTTTTGGTATTGTTAATAATAATAAAAAGAATATTTTCATATTTTTTTAATTAAATGATTATTAATTATGAAATTATTTAATATTTTTTATTACATTTCATTAAGATATTTAAATTTTAGTTAATTTCATTTATAAATTATCTAATATCTTCTTAAAATTTAATATTAGTATAAATTTACTATTTACTCTTAAAACATCGATATTTTGAAAATCGACGGAGTAAGTTAAAGTTTCAGCTAATTGTCTTATTAATTTACTGATAAACATCATTATTTGTAAAAATTGTTAAGTGTTCATTAAAATTTGTTGATCTTGTATCACAATTAGCCAAATTTTCATGAAAATTCAGCTAATAATAGTGAGTCTGTGAAGAAATAAATTTAAAAAATAAGTTACGAATAACAGTTTTTAAAGAAATAGTCAAAATATTCCTGAAAATATAAATATCGGTGGGAAATTAACTGAATTTTATGTTAAAAAAAAACATACTAAGAAAAACAATTTTAATAAAAGAAAACTATATGTTAAAATGAAGAAGAGTGTTAAAACTAAAATTTAAACTTAACTTAATTCCAAAAATAACAAATTTTATTCGATTTTTAAAAAAATTGTGAAAAAAAAATTAGTAAGAAAATTTTTTAATTCTTTAAAATATCGATGTTTTAAGTGAAACGAGTAAATTTGTATAAAGGTTTAAGAAAAAATTATCATAATAATATTATTATATAATTATATATTTATAAATAAAAAATGTATAATTTTTTCTGAATATGTAAATATTCATGGTAAAATTGTGAACAAATGTAATCATATTTAAATTAGTTAACATTAAATTACACCAAAATATCATAATTTGTTAATTATATATATTTATAGCTATTTTCTTGCTGTTATTTTGTTAAATATATACATATTATAATTATATATCATAATAAAAATATTTATATGAATTTATATGCATAAGATGAAAGGACACTAATTTTATTTATGAATGTGATTTATCCATTTTTGGTTCCATTTTTTGCTATTGTTAATAATAATAAAAAGAATATGTTCATGTTTTTCTCATTAAATGGTTATTAATTATAAAATTATTTAATATTTTTTATTACATTTCATGTAATAAGATTTCAGATTTTTGAATTTTCAATTTAATTTCATTTATAAATTATCTAATATCTTTTTAAAATTTAATGTACAAATTTATTAATTACTCTTAAAACATCGATATTTTGAAAATTGACAGAGTCTGCCACTAGTGAGTAAACAGGAGAGATTTACTGTCTCTGTTCTGCATGACGTCTCTCTCAAGATTTAGTTGTAGTAAACGCTTTACTATCGTTATATCAACTTTTGCTTTTAGTGTGCTCTATCAAACTGGTGCATGTATATCCGAAAACTCTGTTTTCCTCGTTTCCTTTCATAAAATCATTCGTCCAAATGGACTTGGCGAACCACGTTCAATCATTGTGAATGCTTTGTTGATGACACAATGCGGTTTAATCGTGTTAACTTCGCACACGACTAATTGGCTTGCAAGAATCCAGAACTTTATGAACGATCACGACGTGGCGATTCTAGTTCGACTGTACGAATAGACCATTTTCTATGAGGTAAAACGTTACTTTTTGGGCAACCCGTAAACACGGTCGAGTGGGCCGTGTTCTCGAACATTTAAACGCTGTCTCGATGAAAGACGGTAAATAATTATTACGTAATTATCAACAGCGGTCATCCATCAACATCGAGTGTCGGAGTAGGATTTACATGAAATTTATGAGTTATGTACTATCGCGAGTTAAATGTATTAGTGTTTATATTAGTGTTTATGTTAGATATAGTTTTGTATATAGTTAGTTATCTTATCTCTTCGTGGTTTAGGCATGGGAATGTTTTCGCCCACTTATTAAGAGTATCCCTTAATGGGGTTAACGTAAACATTCCCTATTTTAAATAGGCCCATCCAAGGGGATGGATGGCAGTCTAGCAGAAATTATTGTACATAAAGCATCTATATTGAACAGTGTAAATTGTAGAAAATAAAGTTTTATCTAAACTGTTAGATATACTTATTTAACTGGCGCAGTCGTACGGTTCACTTCAGTGAAACTATCACGTCGATTTCAATCGTTTGGAAGTGAAAGAACCACATTCCGAAGAAGCATCCATTAAGGAAAATCTAAGGAACAAATACTACAATTAAACACAATCAGCCGAGGACCATCCATCGAGGAAATCCAGAGCAACACATAGATGCAACACAACAAGAAGAATCTACGAGAATCCAACTGAGTTAAGTCCATCGTGGAGAAACCAGTAAGAAGAGATTCAGGAAATCAAACAAGTGGAACTCCCAACTAGTTACGTCCATCGCGGAGAAACCAGAAGGAAACCACAAATTAAACCATCCCACACGCTGAACTACGTCCATCGAGGAGAAGTCCACGCAACGGGGATAAAATTATAAATTTTATGTAAGTAACTCATGTTTTCCCATTAACATTTTAAAGAATTGAAATTGAAGCAATTCAGAATTAGAGTACTAAAAACTGCTAGAACTCGATATTAATTTCAAAATTAAATTTATTAACTAGTAAAAACAAACAAGTAAATCAAAATGGCTCAAATTACAATTAAAGACATGATGGATACCATTCCTACCTTTGATGGTGATTCGTCCAAACTTCGATTTTTTATTGGGAGACTGGAAAAAGTAGTTAACAAATTTTATGATATTAAGGACCCCGAAAGTTTAATAAACGACTACATCACCGCTTCTATTACTAATAAACTACGAGGCCCAGCCCTCGCAGTTATTGAAAACTCAAACGCAACTTCGATTACACAAATTAGAACGGAATTGATTAGACACTTTGGTGATATTAGAAATGAGCATAGTTTGTTGTACGATCTTCACCAGTTACGGCAAAGCCGCAGCGAAACCGCTTCGGATTATTACAATAAAATTTACGAATTATGCAATATTTTTAATAATTATGTAACCCTAAATGAACCGAATCCAGAAATGCGACACATGAAATTAGAACATTTTAACCAAAGCGCCCTAACGGTATTCCAAGCAAATGTAAAACCAACTATATTAGCCTCAATGTTAAGGGTAAAAAGTCCAAGAAATATGTTAGAAGCTCTTGAATTCGTAAAAAGCGAAGAAAAATTCAATTACTATGCTTCTCAAGTTCAAACAAATTATAATAGACCACCCAATCAAAATTTTTCCCAAGGTTCCCAAAACCAAAGAAATTATAATAGACCACTCAATCAAAATTTTTCCCAAGGTTCCCAAAATCGCCAGCATGGTCAAGGCGTCCCCAACAGACAACAAAACTTTCCCCGTAACCCTGTAAATTTTCGAACTAAACAAAACAGAACCCAACACCCTACACCAATGAGTGGTGTATCCCACGTTAGAGCCAAAACAATCAATTCTCGTCAAAATCAGTCACCTAAATTTCAGTTTGAAGAGCTCTATAACTTAGAAAACAATAATCCAGTCGACACTAAAACCAATCAAAACGAGACTACTTACGAATTTAACGAAGAGAGTCCTTATTATGAAAATTTTCGGGACGACCAATATTCAAAACCGACAAAGTAATTGAATTCCACACAAATCCCAACGGAAAAAAACTTCCTTACATCCAAATAAAAAACCCTCAATTAAAATTACTTATCGACACAGGCTCTACAAAATCTTTTCTTAATCCTTTAATCGCTCATAAACATTACCCTCACAAAATAATCAAAGAACCATTTATTGTTACAACAGCATTTGCATCATCCAAACACGACGAGGTCATGCAAATAAAGGCATTTCCAGAATTTAATAGTAATGAGGTGATAACATTTCATTTATTTAAATTTCACGAAATTTTTGACGGTCTAATAGGAGTAGATAATATGCATATCCTACAAATAAAACTAGATATTCCTAATAACATTCTAAGCACCCCAAATTCAAATAATAAAATTCTCTATCTACAGACTAGTAATAACATATTAATTCAAAAATTTATTCCCGGTAACACCACAATAACATTACAAGTGCCTACAACAATCTCCGAAGGTAATATATTAATTCCAAAACAAACAATTCAAAATTGCAAAATTCCTGAAATATTAACGACAGCTAAAAATGGTAAAGCACTTATAGAAATTTCAAATGTATCAGATGACGAAATTAATTTTTCCTTACTTTACCCGCTAAAAGCCTACAAAGCAGACAATAATTTCGAGCTGTATAATTTTCATATAACAGCAAAAGAAACTAAATTAAGAAATATTTCCGAAGTTATTAGGACTGATCATCTAAATTCAGAAGAAAAAAAAGAAATTATCAAACTATGCAGAAAATATAAAGACGTCTTCTTTAAACCAGATGATAGTCTAACCTTCAGCAATCAAATTACACATAGGATTCGTACTACAGACGAAATACCTGTTTTTACTAAAACATACAGATATCCCTTCGTACATCGCGAGGAGGTAAAGAATCAAATTAACAATATGTTAGAACAGGGCATAATCCGTCCTAGCCACTCTCCTTGGTCCGCCCCTATTTGGGTAGTACCTAAAAAATCAGACGCTTCCGGAAAGAAAAAATGGCGAATAGTTGTGGATTATCGCAAATTAAATGAAAAAACAATAGACGATAAATATCCAATACCAAACATAACTGATGTCCTGGACAAACTAGGACGTTGTAATTATTTCTCCACTCTAGATTTAGCCAGCGGTTTCCATCAAATCGAAATGCACCCTGACGATGTACAAAAAACGGCTTTTAATGCCGAAAACGGCCATTACGAATACGTCCGCATGCCTTTCGGTCTAAAGAACGCCCCGGCGACTTTCCAACGAGTTATGGACAATATCCTGAGAGAATTGATTGGAAAAATCTGTCTTGTGTACCTAGACGATATTATCGTTTTCTCAAACTCCCTTCAAGAACACATTAACAATCTTGAACTCGTGTTCGGTAAGCTACGCAAGGCACACTTTCAAATTCAACTAGACAAATGCGAATTCTTAAAAAAAGAAACATCATTCTTAGGGCATATAATTACAAAAGAAGGTATTAAACCAAATCCAGACAAAATAATCGCAATAAAAAAATTTCCAATTCCCAAAACTAGTAAAGAAATAAAAAGCTTCCTTGGACTTTTAGGTTACTACAGGCGCTTCATTCCCAACTTCGCACATTTGACCAAACCAATGACCAAACTATTAAAGAAAAATGCAAAAATCACTTTAACACCGGAATACATAAATTGTTTTAATAATTGTAAAGAACTGTTAATGAACGACCCAATCCTTCAATATCCAGATTTCACAAAAACCTTCAATTTGACAACAGACGCGAGCAATTTCGCAATAGGCGCCGTTCTGTCACAAGGAGAGCCTGGCAAAGATAAACCCATTGCATATGCGTCCAGAACCCTTAACGAAGCTGAATGTAATTATAGCTCCATTGAGCGCGAATTGTTGGCAATAGTTTGGGCAACAAAGTACTTCCGCCCTTACCTGTATGGTCAAAAATTTAAAATTTTTTCGGATCATAAACCATTACATTGGTTATTTTCAGTCAAAGATCCTAATTCACGACTCACCCGTTGGCGTCTTAAATTGGATGAATATAATTACGAAATTATATACAAAAAAGGTTCATCGAACACTAATGCTGATGCACTCTCCAGAATAAAAATAACCGAATGTAATATGCACAATAACGAACTTGATCCAATGGCAGAACTAGAATCTATTCTGGCAAATGCCCCCGAAATGTCAGATGTCGAAGACCTAGACGAAATCCTAGAGACACTAGAAAATGCTCAACCAAAAGACAATTTAGAAATTAACGATAATGCAACCGTCCACACGAGCTTAGAGAATCCTATTTTAAATATCCCAATTTCAGAAAAGCCCTTAAATATGTTCAAAGATCAAATTATTATCAACGTAGTGTTACAAAACCCAAAGAAACCTGTCTTGAAAAAACTATTTGACAACAAAAATCGAACAACCATCGAAGTTACAAAAATAAATTTTGAGCAAGATATAATAAAAATATTTAAAGAATTTACGACCAGTAACAAAACCTTTGCAATTTTAATAAATCAAAAAGAGTACTTCAATCTATTAAATTGTACACTACAATCTAACTTCAGAAATTCTGCTCTTAAGTTAGTCATTTGTAACGAAATCTTACAAGACGTCGAAGATGATCATGAACAAACACACATTATTCAAAAATACCACGAAGGTAAAACAAACCATCGGGGTATCAATGAAACAACAATGCAACTGCGAAACCGGTATTATTGGCCTAATATGACTAATACAATTTCAATGTACATAAACAACTGTCAAATTTGTCAAACATTAAAATACGACCGAAACCCCCCTAAACAAATCCTCAATGTTTCACCTACGCCGTCTCACCCATTCGAAATTGTACATATCGATATATTTTCAGCAAACACAAAAAAATTTTTGACGATAGTAGACTCATTTTCAAAATATGCTCAAGCATACCCGGTAACTTCCCCAAACGGAATAAATATAATTAAAGCCCTTATTATTTTCATGAGCCATCATAATTCACCATCAATTATTATCTGCGATAATGGCACAGAATTTAAAAATACAGTTTTCAAAGAATTTACGGATCTTCATCAAATTAAAATACATTTCACAACCCCACACACACACACCTCAAATGGTCCTATCGAACGATTACACTCTAGTCTAATTGAACACCTACGAATATTAAAAACAAAAGAAAAAGACCAAAGCATCATAGACCTAATGCCATTAGCCATACTAGGTTATAATAACAGCATCCATTCAGCAACAAAACACAAACCGAGCGATCTAATTAACGGCCACCTTAAAACGAACTCACCTTTCGACATTGACATTAACAAAAAAATGATGAATAATTATATTCTCAAACATAAAGAATTAACTCAAGAAATATATAAAAACATCAAAGAAAAATTAATTACCGATAAAACAAAGAACATTACCAATATTAATAAAAATAGACACGAACCACTGGAGTATACACCTGGTACAATAGTCTATCACAAAACTGACCACAGGAACAAGCTTGCCAACAAGTTCAAACCCTATGTAGTAAATAAAAATTTAACACAAAAAATACAAACAGTCAATACAAATTATAACAAAAACAACCTAAGAAGACCACTGTCTAACCGATACCATTCTAATGCAAATCTCAAATATACCGAATAATTTAAAAATACTCTTCCCAGACTACCTAAAATTCATGTTAATCGAACAGTTAAAATATATATATATAAAAAAAAAACAAACACATAAATATTACAGTATAATACAGTATTTATTATATTCCTAGTAGATTTATACTACTCTAATTCAAGAATTGTATTCCCTGTTCCTTCGACCAATACATGAGTTCTAGGCAGCGCATAACAGTATAATTGTAATGTATTATGTATTATTAGTATATTATTGTATAGGTATTATTATGTATGTATTGTTGTAAATATTATTATGTACGGCCCTTAAAAAAAAAAAAAAATATATATATATATATTTATATATATATGTATGTATGTATATATGTTTAAATAAGATAATAATAATATTTTTTTTTCTTTCCTTCTAAGGCCCTCTCTAAGAAGGGAGGAGTTAAATGTATTAGTGTTTATATTAGTGTTTATGTTAGATATAGTTTTGTATATAGTTAGTTATCTTATCTCTTCGTGGTTTAGGCATGGGAATGTTTTCGCCCACTTATTAAGAGTATCCCTTAATGGGGTTAACGTAAACATTCCCTATTTTAAATAGGCCCATCCAAGGGGATGGATGGCAGTCTAGCAGAAATTATTGTACATAAAGCATCTATATTGAACAGTGTAAATTGTAGAAAATAAAGTTTTATCTAAACTGTTAGATATACTTATTTAACTCGCGTTCATAAGTGGTCTGCCACTTCAATGACGTCAGGCCGTAAACGGTCACATTCAGTATTACCGTGCACTGCCGACTCGATGTGGTGGGGAGTCGCCACTGCCGAGACGGCAGATACAGAATGTGACCGTTTACGGCCTGACGTCATTGAAGTGGCAGACCACTTATGAACGCGATAGTACGTACGAACGCGTGTAAATATACCGATGAAGTAGTCGTAGTTACATCATAGTGTTTTGCCAAACAAACCGTGACTCGAAATCGCCATTTTTCATGGTGCTTTACGACTTTGTAAAAATAAAAATGTGTAATTCGTTCCGAACGAAAATGCGGGAATCTAACGACGGCCGAATTACCGAAAACAACGTGGCTTAATGGCGAGTTCATAACGAGATGATTGAAATCTGTGCGTGGCCCGTTCTCCTACAAAAGAAAAGAAACTTTGGAATTACCGTAACCGAGCTACGGACCATGATTAAACTACACGAATGTATTTAGAATGCACAAATATTTCTGACTCCATTTTTACAGTTAGTTCGCCTCAAAAGGCTTTTCGTTGATGAACGAAAAATGAAAAATTAGCTTATAAATATTGGAAACGTGAAACTATGATTCGATTTTAATTTGTACACGGTAAACGCTTGCACTACACGTAGTAGTCCGGGAAAGGAATGCCTGTATGTTTTCTTCATGTGTGGCCCTAACTAACGAGACTATTAAATAACGATCACATGGTATAATTGTAGGGAATGCAACTGTTGCAACGTCAGTTTGAAGAATCATCAAACATTTGTAGAGAAAAGTAAAATTGAATAGTTTGACGACTTTTACACGTCGACTGATTTTACCACATGCTACCAGCATACTCAAAAGACATTCCCTACAGAATTGATTAAAATATAAATAATTGGGTTATGTTTTATGTTCGTTATCAAATAATTAATGGTTTAATCGTATAGTTGGTTAGTTTTTTTTTGCTAACACAAAGAAGTTTTTATAAAAATATAAATAATATGTATACAGTTGAATTTCAATAACTCGAACCATCACTTATCTCTGATGCTATGATATTAATTAAAACAAAAAATTTATATTAATAAAAGTGGCCCAGAAAGAAACAAGCAAAAATTTTTAAGTGTCTATGATGGTGCTGAAGGTCTAACATCAATAACTTATCAGAAAAATAAGTTTTTGTTTCTAATTTACAAAAAAATTTAAATGCAAATATATTTTTTATAATCTTATAATTGTATTTCTCAAAATAGTGCAACTTCAACTTGACTAAACTGAAATCGATAAACCACGACGTCAAAAGAAAGACCTTTCTTTGATCTGTCTTTTATACTTTATATACTCGTTACATATTATAGACTAATATAATCATTATAAAACTGGTAAAGTTTGTGATGTCAATTATCTTTGAAAGTACCATCAAAAGAATATTAACTGTCTTAAATTACCTTAAATTACCACTTAAATATACTCCTTGAACTCATACAATCATCGAAATTATGAATTTGTTTCTCCAAAAATTCGACTTACGGTATTTAGTTCCAAAAATGTTAAGAATATTTGAATTTCACCATGTACTAAATTATATAACAGGGTGATTTACCTAACTTATTCATTAGCAGTTTATGGAGAACGAAAATTTTGGAGAGAAAAGCTAAACTTTCAGCAAAATATCTTATTAATTTACCGAGGAACATCATTATTTGTAAAAATTGTTAAGTGAACACTAAAATTTGTTGATCTTATATCAACAATTAGCTAAATTTTCATGAAAGTTCAAGTGATAATAGTAATGAGTTCTTGCGAAAATAAATTTTGAAATTCAGCTACGAATAACAGTTTTTAAAGAAATAGTGAAATTTTCCTGAAAACGTAAATTCGGTGTGAAATTAACTGAATTTTGTATTAAAAAAAAAACAACTTTAATAAGAGAAAACTATATGTTAAAATGAAGAAGAGGTGTTAAAACTAAAATTTATTAACTTAATTCCAAAAATATCAATTTTAATCGATTTTTAAGAAAATTGTGAAAAAAAAATTAATAACAGAATTTTTGAAAATTCTTAAAAATATCCATGTTTTAAGTGAAAAGAGTAAATTTGTAGAAAGGTTTAAGAAAAAATTAGCGGATTTATAAATAAAAATAGCTAAATTGTCTTAAGTTTCAGATTATTATCATCCCAACACACAAATTTGTAATAATAAATTAGTTAAGTATAATTTTTTCTGAAAATGTAAATATTGGTATGAAGTTAACTGAAGAAAAAAAATTAAAATTGGTAGAAGTAAAAACTTAGAACTAGAATTTGAAATTTCATAATGTTTGAATTAAATTATCAACATCAATCTGGTTTTCACATCTACTGACACTCCGAGCAACAATTATATGCATGTTTATATGATTTTTATTATTTAAATATATTACGGGCTGTACAAAATCATGACAAAATATAAATACAATTTTCATTAATATATAATCATATTATTTATGGATAGTATTTGTATTTACTTAAATTTCAATGTTGTTGATTTTTAACATTATTTTAATTATTTGCATCATTGTCATCATTAATTTCAACAATACTTTCAATTATTTCATTTTGTTCTAAATAGATACAATAGGCTTATAGTAACTAAAGTAACAAATGGCCATTCAAATAATAATCAAACAAACACACTATATCAACAATGCGCAGTATATACACATTGAACTTTTCACTAAATCCATTCAATTTCACTTATAAGCACTATACGTCAGCTGTATAGTTACAGATATACTGCTATAAGCAAGTCGGTGACGCGAACCCACGAGATTTCATCCATCCAAAAAGTGTCTAAGACGCCCAGCACACTGCGCATGCGTCACTATCAACACGTCACTATCAACATGAACGGGCATGTCGGTGACGCGAACCCATAAGATTTTGCCCTTCCAAAAAGTGTCCAACGCGGCTAAAGAAGTTTTCTCTTAATATAAATTAGTAAGAGAATGTTGAATATTCTTTAAAATATCGATTTTTACAGTTAAAAGAGTAAATTTGTACCAAGGTTTAAGAAGAAATTAGCGGATTTATAAATAAAAATAGCTAAAATGTATAAAACCAACACAAGTTGGGAAATTTGTTTATACTAAAACTAGCTCATATTTTTCAGAATTATCTTTTGAGAAAATGATAATTTTAAAAAATGTGGTAATTGTAATAATAAATTAGTTAAGAATGTTTAATTTTTTCTGAAAATGTAAATATTGGCCTGAAATTAGCTGAATTTTGCATAAAAAAAATCTAAAAGGAGCAACTGTTATGAAAGAAATTATGGAAAAGATGTTTTTTGAATTTTTTTTATGAATCATTTCTGAAAAAGTGTAAAGAATCAGAATAATTAGTCAACAATAAATTACACCAAAATATCATAATATGTGGAAAAATATTAATATTTTATTAAAATTATGGTTGTTTACTAATGTGTCCTCCATGACGCCAATCAATTTCCAATAAATCGTCCCAAAGTAAAGTATAAAACATGCCTCTAGTTATCACAAATTAATGAGACAGTGTAAAACAGGGCAATCGAAGAAGAAAACCCATGAAATTGGATTGTATTTACCCGAAACGAGGATAATATCCAATATGCAGATTATTGGGGTGTGTAAAATAAGTTTGAGAAGTATTTACCAGCTTATTTTCTATCCACCCATAGTGAATTTATCTCAATGCCACCACCGCTAATAAAAATTATCGAACGACAACGGCCGACTTGTTTTCGTCGTGCGCAATTATGTCCCGTGTTTGGCCTAATTAAAATGGCATTGTCTAAATTGTTGGATAAACGTAGCCTAGGAACGAATAATTAAGAAATTGGCATGTGTTCAAAACACAATGCACGTTCGTGTTCTGCTGCAAAAATGTCTTTGGAACACGCATATTCGCCCGGCTTTTATTCCCGTTGCTAAACATGCACATATCAAACTCGAAAAACGCCGCAGTGATTTTTAATAGTTTCTAGTTTTTCGATGTGACGCTTTTGTGTGTAGTGTAGTTTTCACGCTCACATTGGCCCGATTAAATGTTATACGTCGTTCCGGGGGAGAAATTTATTCACGCCCCGTATCATATTTAACGCCGACCGAACAGAAATATCAATTTTAACGATGAATTATTTAAAGCTGCTGGAAACGTGTAATTTGTTTCATTAAATATTGAAATGTTCGGATGGATTAAACATTGGTTTGTGACAAGCAGATATTAATTCAGTTTTGAAATTTATTACAAGTTATGACAGATGGAAATTATGTTCAAGAAAAAGGAATACGAGATTATAACAAACTGCAGATTCTTTCAATTACATTAATTTTATTTCAAAACTATTATTAGTTAAGTTAATTAATTTCAAAGTTTTCTAATATAATTTAAGAATTAAATTCTTGAATATTCTTGAGTATTTTTGTATAACATTAACGAAAATGGATATTAATTAAAATATATCTAAATGTAAATATAAACTACAACAATTAAAATTTTTAATAAACACTGTAATCATATAAAACTATAAAGAAAATTAAAACTTGTAAAAGTGCACATTTTAATTAATATTTTGATAATTTGTAATTTTAATGTTCAAATTCTTATTTTAAATTCAGAGGTAAAGTGATTTTCTGGCGTTGAATATTTAAATGTTAATATATATTTTACAATTCCAGAAATTAATAAATCATCCTCCAATATTTTACTTAACTTGGTTTATAAAATTACGACAGAATTTATAATTTTTCTAATTTTATCTGGCATTTAAATTTTAAACACCCACAACACTGTATGATTTATTGATATTGTCTGAGTAAATTTACTGATATTATATTTAATAATTCTCGACTTTTACTGTACATCGATTGCATAACTAAACCTAATCGTCATTTATTCTAATTCGGTGAAACAATTGGTTTTTTTAAATTTAAAATATTGTCTAATTTAAAATTATATGGTTATAAATGTTTGAGTGTAATATACCTTATGTAATTTAACATATCTTTACAATTATAAAATTAATTAACTGCAGAATTTATTCCTTCTAAATTTATTTAATAATTAAAATTTTAAATATCTAATTTTTGATGCATTATATGTTTTCTCATTTACAGTTAAACGATAAATCTTGTTTTATATTAATAATAATGAAAAAATAGTCTTAACAACAAAATTAACTATGTTATTTAGATTTTCTAATAATAATTAAATTTTTGATTGTTTAATTTACATGTTACCTAATTAGGTATTCATTTTGCTTTTAATTAATTGTAATATAATTTATCATTACAGTTTTTAGGTCAGGTAAAAGTAAATATAAGAGTATTAAGAGTTATATATGATTATCATATTATAAATTTTATGATATTTTAAATTTAAAAGTTCATTAGATTTCTAACATTAAACAGTGAAAGAATTTAAATATAATTTTTAATAATTGAAATTTAATTTGAAAAACATAAACATCATTATTTTAATTATTTTTTATCTAATTTACTGAATTTACATTTAAATTATTAAAGATTTTATTTTTTCTGATACATGTTTAAATATAAAGGTACAGGGTTAATAGCATGAAAGGCTGCAGAAATATTTATATATATATATATATATATATATATATATATATATATATATATAATAACTCAAATTTAATTTGAAAAAAAGTCTCGGTTAATTAATTAACACTTAAATAATAATTAGGTAATTAATTATTATATCTATTTACTTAATTTACATATAAATTATTAAATATTCTAAACTTCCTAATACATATTGTAAATCTAAAGATATATGATTAAAAGTATAAAAGAGAGAAGGCATAATTATTTCTTTTATTCTATTTTTTAATAATTCAAATTTAAATTTAATTTGAAAATTATAAAGAAGAATTTTTGAAGTAATTAAATGTTAAAATTATAATATTTATATGTTTATTTAATTATTTTATATTTTATAAACTTAAAATATATAATATTAAGAATACTACGTATTTTAAATATTTTAAAAAACAGTTCATCAATGAAGAAATGTTATTTTTTATATAATATATTAATAATTACTTATAATTTAACAATTATAAATAAAGATTTTTGATGTAGTACTTATATATTAAATATACAATATTTTGTAGGTATATTTAATAATTATTTTTATAAAATTAAATAACTATAAATTTTCTTATACATACATACATATTTTAAATTTAAAGGTCTATGAAAGGAAGAGTGAAAAACCATTAGTGACCATTATTAATACATATTTTTAAAGTAGTAACTTATTTAATTATCATTATTTAATTAATTAAAATAAAATTAGTTTATTTAATATTAAAATTATGTTAAATTAAGTTTATTTAATTATCTATAAAATTAACTTAATATTAAAATGATTATGTATTTTAAATTTCCTCATATATATTTAAATTTCCAGGTCCATGAATGTGCAACAGTGACCATTACAAATATAAAGTTTTAAAGTAGTACTTAAATATTAAAAATGTAATATATTGCAGATTTTTTTAATTAATAAATTTTGTAAAGTTAATTTATTTAATATTAAAATTATAAGGTAATTCAAATTTTCTTATACATATTTTAAAATTAAAAGTCCATGAATGAAAGAATGAAATATTTTTGACTTAATTTTTTGATAATTACGTTTTAATTTGAATATTTTAAATATAGATTTTTGAGGTAGTACTTAAAATATTATATTTTGTAGGCTAATTTAATTATCATTGTTTCAAAAATTAATTTACTTAATATTAAAATTATGTATTTTAAATTTTATTATACTAATTTTAAAAATAAAACACCATTAATACAAAAATGAAACAATGTTGCTTTAAATAAAAAATTTTAATGATTACACTTAAATTTGAACACTTTAAATGTAGATTTTTGAGGTAGTACCTAAATATTAAAAATATTATATTTTCTGTGCTTATTTAGTTATGTAAAATTAATTTATTATTATACATATTTTATTATACATATTTTAAATTTAAAAGTCCATAAACTCAAAAATAAAGAAAATTAACTTATATAATATTAAAAATATTATTTTTTGTAGCTTTGGTTAATAATTAATTTTTGTAAAATTATATTTATTTAATATTAAGATTTTTAAGTATATTTAATTTTTTATATATAATTTAAATTTAAAGATCCATGAATGAAACAATAAAGAAATCTTGATTTGTAATATAATTTTTTATATAAATTTTTAATAATTAAAATTTGATTTAAAGTTTATTGAAGATAACAATCTGTAATCAAATTTTTTAGAAAGTAAATATTATATCTTATTTTACATAATATAAATTATATAATTTATTAATAATAAGACATTGTTAATTTTCAAAATTTATTACAAATACAACAAATAAATTAAAATCATTAACACAATTCTTTAAACAAATCATCAAATAATTCGACGACGGGAAAACATTAATTAATAATAACAACAGAATCGCAATGCCTTAATTAATTTGTAACATCTAGGCGATTAAAATTAACCAAGTAATCGTTAATTGCGACGGTTCTTGTGCCGGTTTCCGACTAATTACAAAACAACAATACACATTTAATAACGAGACACCATCATTTACAACAAAACGATTCGGATCGTGGCCTATCATAACGAAATAATTGAATTGTTTTTTTTTTTGTTATTATTTTTAATAACGTAACCGAAACAATCGCGTATAAACTAGATTACGTGAGAATCGAAAATTCGACCTCATGAATTCGAAATGAAGTAGGAAACTATTGTCAGACCGACTTCCTCTCTGACATAAACCATTAAAATTTGTTTGTCGGATGTAAAAGAGGTAACCTACTGACACGTATTACATACACACGTTCATGTAAATGTCGTCGTACGACGCGTTACAATTGCGTCGGTAATATTAATTTTTCACGAACCTCGCACAATTTTGCGCGTACTTTTGCTTTCCTCGCACCTCGTTTTCTGGTGCACACGTAAATAAAGAGGTTGGCCGGTGCCACGATGCATTTGTTAGATTGCGGGCGCAGAAATTTCCATCGCCCGGAGCCGATTGATTGCATTGTGGCAAAGCGGACGAAGTTGCCGTTATATCTACGATTCTCGATAATGATAATTTCGTCCTTCGTATTGTTTCATGTTAGCAACATGTCATAGAACGACGCATCGTCGACCATGTTTTGTTTACCTGTTAACTAAAAATTGGTTTTTTTCTCTGTGCCAGTCTGTAAGCAAGTTGAAGAAAAAATACATGTAACCTTGTCATAGAACCTTGGTTTATTAATAAATAAATTCAAATGAGAATGTCTTCGAAAATGCATCTGTCCTCAACGACAGATAAAATGTTTATTTGCATTTTTGTTGTTTCGTTTCTTGACCAGTAAATCAAAACCTGGCTAATCTAATCAACTGGTTGATTATGTCACCGGTTGAGATTCTTTTTTAATATTTATTTATGTGTGCTTAGTAATTTTCTATAATTAGCAATAAACTGGCAATAAAATGAGACCGTCTGGCGCATTTACCTACTTTATGCAACCGATGGGATTTCAGCTTTTCTATTAATACACTGGAAGCTGAATGAATGTTTTTCTTTTTCACACCATTAATTAGTGTTACATTTTGTAATGATTTTATTTATTTGATTTTGTCTTAATGATAAATTACGTGGGACAGGTGTTTAACTAAGAAATCTTGTTATCAATTATTATGTTTTATTATTTATTATTATAATATTTTCTTTTTTAACAATTGTTTAATTATAGTTATTTATTTTTGGCAAAATGTCCTTTACTTAGAGGAATGTTTTAAAATTATCATTAAAATGAATGATTAAAGTGAATAATAATTATTTAAAATATTGAACTATTAACAGGTGGACTGAAATGTAACCACGTTGACCACCAAAATGCGCTGCTATCGCGAAAGAGATTATGATACTTTATAGCCCATTTATATTTAGGCCGACGTTTCAAATTTCAGCACGATACAGCCCTTAGTTTTGTTTTAACAGCTGATTTTCGGTAACGTGTTTGGCATCAGGATTTTCATTGTCTCATAAAGCATTATTTTTTGAGAGGCAAAACGGCGAAGGCTACCTCGAAATGTTCGAAATCGCTGCAAAATGGCACACATAATGCGAAAAAAGATTTTGTTTTTGCAAGACAATGCACCGGCACACAAGAGCATCGAAAGCAACTATATCAAATTATATCAAAAAAAAAAGATTTTTTCTATGCTAGCCTACGAACTTTTCAGCCCAACTGTTAAAAGAGAATTCAACTGCATGTTTTATTGTAAGAAATATTTCAGAACATTCACTATAAAATTTCTTGTTTTATTTCCAAAATCATATGTTAATTTAATTAATATGTTAATTTAAGAAATCTTATTATTAACTTTATTATTTTTTAACGTTACATCGTTCGTCCTATAAGATAATTTGAAATTAAAACTGATAATAAATGTTTCTAATTTTAAATACTTGTTTTATTTTTAGAAATATTTCAGAACATTTATTAATATCGAATTAATATTTAAATAAAATATTTATTCGATTATCTCATTTTATATCACACTTTTTTAAGGCTTTTTTTACATATTGTCAATATTGAATGATATACAATCTTAATCTTAAATAATATAAATAATATAATAAAATTGAAATCTTGTTACCAATTATTATTTTTTATTAAATAATATAACATTTTATTTTTTAACAATAAAATTATCATTATCAATTATTGCAATTTTATTATGAGAAATATTTTAGAACATTCACTATAAAATTTCTTGTTTTATTTCCAAAAAATGTTACATTACTATTTATATCGATGATTGTATAAGATAATCAGAAATTGAAACTAATCAAATATTTATATATTAAAAGAGAATTTTAACTGCACGTTTTATTTTAAAAAATATTTAGAACATTCACTTCAAAAACTATGCAAATTGTTTTGATTTTCTACTTATAAGATGGAAAAAAATAAAAAAATGGTGTTAAAAATGTATGTAATCTAAAAAGATTTACCCTTATTAAATTGTACCTTGTAAAAATGTTTATTGGTAAATTATCAAAATTTATTTTGAATAATATGTTTTTAATCAAAATTGATTCATCTTTTTATATATAATATCAAGTAAATTATTCATTATTTTTATTATTGTTTAAATAATATAGTTTTAAACATGCTTTTTTATTGTTCGTATATAATGCCCATTTAAATATTTACAAATTTAAATAATAAATGAGTATATCAATTTTAATTAAGAAATCTTGTTATCAATTATTAACTTTTATGATTTCCATTATTTATTATCATTAAATGGTTTGTTTTATAAAACGATTAGAAATTAAAACTGACTAATATTTCTACTATTTATATTGTATTTTTTAAAATATTTCAGAATATATGTGGAGAGATTTACGTTAGAACAAATAGTTAAATTAGATATGTATATGATTATCACAATTGTTTTATATTAATAGAACCTTCTAGAAACCGTTGACAGATAAATTATCAAATTTTTTGATAAATTGTTTAAATAATATATTTTTAACAACGTTTTTTTTTCACTTTTTTATACACAATATCCATAATGATAAATGGTCAAATTGAAACGTTCTGTTTTTTCCAGATCAATTTAGTTTTCTCATTATTTATAAATTAAATATTGAATATTTAATATTTTGTAACTTAATTATTTATTTTTTATAAAATTAATTTATTTAATACTAAAATAATATTTTATAATTAAAGGACCATGAGTGCAAGAATGAAGAAATGTCGTTTTCTAATATAAAATTTTAATTATTAGACATTAATTTTAAAATCAAATAATATATAAATATATTAATTTTAATTAATAATTAAGAAATCTTGTTATCAATTACTAACTTTTAATATTTCCCATTATCTTTTATTAAATTAAAATTTTTTATTATTATAAATTTACTTTTCTCATTATTTATTATAAATAATTGTAAAGTTATTTGTATAAGATGATATAAACTAGTATTAAATGTTTTTTTAATTAAAATATTTAATTCAAATTTATAATATTTGAAATATTAATTTTATAAATTAAAAGTAAAATTTATTGTTTGAAATATTAAACTAAATATTTAACTAAATAATTAAACAAAATTTAAATTTGAAAAAGTTAATAGAAAAAAATTATTAATTAACATTAATTTATTAATATTAAAAAATATAAACTATTTTTTAATATTAATAAATTTTTTAATTTAAATTAAAAAAAAAAATCAAAATATTTTAATAAAAAATATTAAAAAAAGCTATTTAATTAAAAAAAAAAAATAATTTGAATTAAAAAAGTAATAATAAAATATTTCATGTAAATTTATAATATTTGAGATATTAAATTTAAAAGATCAAAAATAAACAATTTAATAAAAAAATAATAAAAACTAGAAATTTAAATATTTTAAATATTCAGCATAAAAAACTAAAAATAAAAATTTAAATTTAAACTATAGATAGTAAAATATATTAATAATATATTAATTTAAATTTATAATATTTTAAATATTAATCCTAAAAAATTTAAATTTAAAATATAATTTAAATTAATTAAAAAAAATAAAAATTAAAATATAAATTAAAAAAAATATATAATATTTGACATATTAAATTTAAAAAATCAAAAATAAGAAATTTAATAAAAAATAATAAAATATTTTATTTAAATTTATAACAATTGAAATTTTGATCTTAAAAAATTAAAACTAGCAATTTAAATTAAAAAATATTTAAATATTTTAAATATTCAGCTTAAAAAATTAAAAATAAAAATTTAAATTTAAACTATAGATAGTAAAATATTTTCAGTGTGGATAATGTCCATTATAAATAATGGCCAAATTTAAATAATAAATAAATATTAATTAAGAAATTATTAACATTTACGAGTTCTCGTTATATTTTATTATTACATTTATTTTTATTGTTATATATTATAGTTTTCCCATTATTTATTACAATTGTACTGTTAGTTGTCTTTCATTTCAGAACATTATAAATTCATTCATTATAAAATAAATCAAGATAATATAATTATCTTGTATAATAGTTCGCAAATAAATTTTCCAATTTTTTGTAAAACCATTTAAATATATTGCATGTTTTTTTTCGGTCAATTCCTACTCCAAAAAGAGCAGATCAAAAAATTAAATGATTTTTAAAGGAGATTAAAAGAAAAACCATGATATTTTCCTGAGATATTTTTTTTGTCCTCAAAGAAAATGTCAAAAATAAATAAGTCAATGTCTAATTTGGAATTCAAAAAACACTTTAATTGTCCTATCCGTTGAAAAATTTAAATAAATTAACTTATGTTAATTAAATTATTTGAATTTCCTTGGAATTTTTTTTACGAAATTATAAAAAAATATTTTATTACACAAAAATAGCACGACGGAATTTTTTGAGGCACCGCAACTGTTATTTGTTTACATTTACTTACGAATATTAATATTTAGTTATTGTAACACATAATATTGCCAATAAGTGTTTTCAATAATCAACCAGCCATTAATTTAGTGAAAAATATTTTTATTACCCACTCAATCAATCACGTGCGCTTATTAAACCTTGATATTAATCATTTTCATAAATATTTTGATGACGATCCGAATCGCCTATTAGCGAAGTGCTTTGTCCTTCTCAAATTTACGTTACTGATAATTGAATACTATTACAATTCATAGATGTTGATGATGATGATGCATACTTACGTCGTCGTAATTAAAATGAATCAGCGCATTTAGCGAGATGTGAATCACTTCTTAATTATTAGTTGGAAATCTTATCAGGAATTACTAGTGACTTAAGCAATGTTATGCAATTTTAAGATGAACCTTTGTACATTGTCCCCGGGGACGTGTTTTATTTTATGTTTAAAAACGTGTCGGCGTATGTAAACAGAATGTTTTCAGCACCCTTGTCCAGACAGGTTAATGGCGGTTCACTCAGACTTTTCCAACGAAATTGCACGCAAATTTTCGCCGTGCAACCGCCTCCCCCAACCATCCCCCGACATTCCAATTACCATATGTATTCCTCGATAAAATTCCACATTTCCCACATTACGCCCGCGTTCCGACTTCCTTTGGGGATCGGTCACCGTCAGGTTAATATGGCTTTTTAGCCGATTATAAAATTAAACTAATTAACTTTGCCGTGTCGTCGCGGCACATCGTGCAATAATCGTTAATTAAATTTAAATGAGCGACTTTTATTTTTAGAATGTTGTTAATTGAAAAGAGTGTTATTGCAACGAGGGTAACTAAAATAGCACCTCATTGTCTGCCCGGTGGTTAATGACGACGGGTGAACGAAAAAAAAAATGTTGTGTACGCTACACGTTCGCTCCCGGTGGGAAATACTGGATAATAATAGATTATTTTCGGCTTCTGAAAAGCGTTTTAATAAATTAAATTAAATTAAGTTAAAACTAAATTGAAATATAGTCAAATAGCTTTGAAATATAAATTTGTAAATTTAAAAAATAATTACAATTTTAAAAATATTTATCATATAAATTAAATTTATAATATTGTTATTATTATATATTATATATATATATATATATATATATATATATAATATTATATATATACATATACATATATATATATATATATATATATATATATATATATATATATATATATATAGCAATTTAATTTAAAAAAATAAATTTATAAAATTTAAAATATTGAGCTCTAAAATTAAAAATTATTATTAAAATTATAAATCTGCAAACTCTATATGGTATTTTAAAGGTATGCAAAAAAGGTATTAAAAAAATTTGTTTACAGAAATTATATTTATTAAAAACATAAATAAAAGTACAATTTAAATATTAAAAATTAAACACATCTACTTCACTCCACTTGATAACTCTGGAATGAAAAGGGAACGGGGTACATTTATCGAGAACCACAAATAATCCTTCAAAGAATGGAGTGGCTCGCGAACCGAAGGTTGGCCACCCCTGTTATATAGTTTCAATGATTTACTAAATAAAATTGTGAGTTGAAAGTAAGTTTGTGAATGTTTCTGCTTTTGTCGAAGCAAAAAAACTTATTTTATATCCTCTTCATATAAATCTTGACTTAATAAAAAAAGTTTAAATATTAATATTACTCATGCATTTTGAATATGTTATTATCATTTAATTAAACACCCTCAAATCTGTAAACTGTTGCAGAAAGATAATTAATTTCTGCACAAATTGAATGATAATGAGGTGCTTATCTTAGTTGTAATTTAAGATTCCAGCTCAAGGTTTTTTCAGAAATATGAGTGTTGGTAATTATGTACAAATTGAATTTATTACTATTAAAACTATTGCGTTCACATTTCCTGTGCTTTCATCTATATTATATTCCTTCTAATTTAGAAGCACAAAAAGAAGAACTAGGTAAACATTATCAATAAAATATAATTACTCTGGAAATGTGGCATCAGGATTATTGAAAACAGGGAAAACTATAGCGTATTCACATAAGTTACAAAGTGAAGTAAATAATAGTCATGCAATATTTATTCACAGAACATGTGACTGCCGACCAAGTCGTATTTAAAACTAAAAATATCCAGATAAAAATTCACTTTTGGACTCAATAGACATAAATGAAGATTATAATTAGTATTATTTACCGTAATTTTAAATAGATAATAATAATCAATTAAATGAATATGTAACCGGAATGACATCATAGTCATTATGTGTGAATGCTACCCTGGCAAAATTAATGTATGAGATAAGAAACTTTTATCCATTTCAACCTTCGATCTTGTACTTATCACGCAACTAATTTTTTTTACGTTACTCTGAACCTAGTTTGAATAGAGTATAGGTTATTCTTGACAGCTACATAAAGTGATTAAAAGAAATACAAAAAACACACTCTTTTCTCAGAGAAAAAAAAAAACAATTACCACAATTACCATTATTTTGTACTAATATATTTAAAATTCCTATATGTTTAAAATTCTAAGATTTATATTGTTTCTTTTATATGATCACTTAGAAGATAAAAAATATGAAAAGAATACAAAAATAATAATTTTTTGCGGATACTTCAAAGATTAATTTTAAACCATTATAATATTCTCGAATTTTTTCGTAGTTTTATTTTAAAAAATGTGTATTTCAGAAAATGTGAAATGTATCAAAATTTATATGAAATAATTTAACAAACATTTTTATTTTAAAAATATAGTATTAAAAATATGGATTTATATCACTAGTTGAAATAAATGTGCTGTTATCAGTAAAATGTCCAATAATATCTAATTAAAACATCTAATTACACAATTTTGTACATAACTTTTAATTTAAAACGTCTACGTTGTTTATGACTGTAATAAAATATGTATGTCGTGTTGAAAAGAATTTAAATTGAAAACAAAGATAACCAATAGTTTTTACGTGTTCGTTACTGAATAAATTATATATCACAAATAATTTTCTTTAATTGTAGTTGTAAAGGTTCTTTGTTTCCTTTGTATTTCAAAGGTTTGGACTGTTTTCGTGTCTGCAGTTTTTATTAATTGCCAAGCCAAAGCTCTAAAATAAATTACTTTCTGTTTCATTAAAATTTTATTATATTGATTTTTTAAATAAAATATGTACTTAATTTTTTCTCCAAACAACAATATTTTTTTTAAACTAGAATAAGAACAGTAAAATTTATACTCGCATTATTATTTAAATAATCTAGGAAAAAGTCATGGAACAGGTTATTTAATTGTAAATTATTCAAATTTATGTGCGTTCAGGAAAATTAAACGTATTTAAATATTGTGTTTTATCACAACATATTAAACAACTTGAAAACTTATGAATATGTATTCACTTTTTCTTTGGTAAAAGTAAACAGAATAGCCACAAAGATAAAATAAATCAAACTAGACAGAACAGCCAGTACATTTAAATTTCATTCCAATAAAAATCAAACGACGATTGAATAAATACTCGTATGTATATTTGTAGTAAACAAATTTCATATTCGATAAACAGTTCCGGAATAAAATTGATAACGACATGAATGATCAGATAAGGCGTTGGTTTTGGAAAAACATTGTTAAATGGGAATGTCTAACGGTTTTTTCACAAAATCTACAAATTATTATTAAGTTTCTTATTTGTATCCGGTTATAGAACAAAATTAACCGTTTTCTTAATAAATCGCTTTAAGATTTTAGAAAAAACTAAAAAAATATTGAAATAGCTCTTTATCAATTAATCTTCATAAAACAATATTGATTTATTAAAGAAAATATTTTAAAAATGAATGAATTTAAATAAGTAAAAAATGTGATAAGTCTTAACAAAATATAACGAAATTAAAAATTGGCAAATTTTTATATATCAAATATGTTTGTTATTTAAAAATTACATTTACATCAGACTTATATTGAAGTAATATAATAATTAATTAGAGATATATTAAAAATTGATGTTAATTATAACTTTTTTAATTCCAAAATAAATATTACTAATCATTATTTAACTGTAAATTAATTAAGTGATTTTTGTGTAATGTAGAGATTCGGAAAAATAAAAAGCTAAAATACTTTTTTTTTCATAAAAACACAGTTTTTGTATGCCAAATAAAACTACCTATTTTTTGTTAGCCAGATAAAACTGGTTTAAATTTAGAAATCGAAAAATGCTATTATTAAAGAATTGCATTTTTATTCGAGTTTTTAATAGCCATGTAAAAGTTTAAAATCAAAAACCGGTTATTGATTAGAATTGGTAACATTCTGAGTAATCTTACAACATTTTAGGAATAAGAAAATAATTTAATATTTGAATAATTGTCTCGTAAATAAACTTTAAATTTAGAATTTCTGTTATAGTGTAATATTTTGATATTATTATCTGATAATTAAAGCTTGAAAATTAAAAATATATTTTGCTAATCATTTTTATTTAACATTTACATTGTATTAGTAAATTTAAAAAATAAAAATTGAAAGTGAGTATTTTTAGAACATCTTTCACTTACTATTTAGGAAACTGTAAAATTAAAGACCAATTATTAAATAGAATTTTGAAAATTTATGTGGTAACAGTTTAGAAAATAATATTTTTAAATTTTTTAATGAAGTTTATATAAGAAAATTGCTTTAGTGTCTAATATATAATATATTTGAATTTCAATTTTATGGTAAAATTTAAATTTGAAAATTAATTTAATTATACATAAACATATATGGTATTTTATTTAATGGATAAAAAAATATATATTATCTATTGTCTATTAACTTAAAATATTAAATTTTTTTTTTTCAAAATATTTTTACTTTACTATTTATTAAAACCAATTATTAAATACAATTTTGAGTTCTAAGAAAATGTGTATTTGAATTTCAATTTAAATTTGGGAATGGACTTAGGTTATACTTATATTGTATATTTAATGGATAAGAAATTAAAATATCTTTTGCTATAAATATTATTAAATTTATCAATATTTATTTTATTTTTTCACATTTATTTAAAGATAAAAAGTATTAATTAAAAAAATATATTACCTTACAAAATATATATTTACTTTAATATTTAATAAATTAAAAGTTAAGAAGTTAAGTTATTCTATGATGACACAATATATTTTCAATTTCAATTTTGTAGGAAATTTTGAAACTGCAAACTAATTTAGTTGTACTAATATTGTACAATATCTTTGTTATAGAATTTTTAAATTTATCAAATTATTAATTCTATTTTTTCACATTTATTTATCATTATATTATTCTATATATTTCTTATTCTATGACAAAATATTCCAGGAAAAGAAAGAATTTGTTTAAAAAATAAAAAAAAAATAAGAAACTTGTTATTTTAAAATATATAATTAATGTTCTGTTATCTAGACATTTTTAAATTCACCAAAACATCCAATTTTATCAGATTGAATTAAAAATTACAAAAAATAATAGATATTAGGTATTTTACAAAATATATTAACCTTACATTTAACAAAATCAACCATTAAATAGAACTTTCTAGTAATTCTATAACATTTTAGGAGAAGAAAAAAGAAGAAGAATATCTAAAATTTAATTTGAATTTTATTTAAATTTGACAAATTTGGTCGTATCATCATTACATTCATGTTTTCCATAATTTGTTAATAAATTTAGATGATTACAAAGATGTGTCTACTTTCACTTTATAGATTACTATTAATTTATGAGAAATTTCCATTTTTTAAATATTTTATTTAAGCATTTCAGAAATAAACTAACCATATTTTTATTAAAACTTAATTTTTTATACATCAAATAATATGAGTTAAATTGAGAAACTTAAATATACTATTAATAAAAAACGGTTTTATTCACTAATTAAGTAAATATCATATTTTGTACATTAGATAGTTCGTAAAAACAGCAAATTAGATAACGTAAAAGATAACGGGCCCCATAAAATTTTTACATCCTCCAAACGGAATTTTTATCAATCGCATAGAAGAGGTTACATAACCGAGAGATAAGCCATCGAAAACCGTCGAGAAAACCACAACTCAGCCGGGCCATTCTAGGAGGCCCCCGCCGATTGCCCAAATTTTTGCGAGCCTTATGTATTAGTGCGTCCCTGCGACATTCCCCCTGTTGTTGCCATGGCGAAGTTTTTTGGGTGTGCCGCACACAACTAATGCCGGATCCTCATTGGCCCGAGGGGGACGAGAGGGCAGCGGGCCCTGGGGCCAGAGAGGCAGGGTGGGGCGTGAGGGGGGTCACCCGAAACCGAGCCACGGGTCGGCTACGTGGCCTGTTAGACAACAATCTAGAATAGCACATCTGTGACCTTGGCGGGCGAGAGATGGTACTGGCCGTCGCGAAAACATCGCCACCGCCGCCGCTGCTGCCACCGTGCCCTCCCGAATCGACGGCGGCTTACGTAACGTCAACCTGCGCGTCTGTTACGCGGCGGTGTGTGTGTGTGTGTGTGTGTGTGTGCATCCGCTCCTTGGCGAATCGCGGGATCTGTTGCTGTGCGGACCCTTCCTTTCGTCCCCGCTCAAGGTTAACGACGAAGGGGAGAAGTCCAACCCTCCCCGACGGCGACCGGGACGCCATTGTTCGCCGATTTTCAACAATGTCAAATTTGTTTTTTACATTTGGTTTTTCGGTTGCGTAACAACGAACGAAACCAGTTCCTTGTTTCGACCAAAAACTGGTTTCGTCTTTGTGTTACGTGGTACGTTTCCGTTGTTGCGTAAATTGCGACTACAGTTACAAAATTGTCGTCGATAATCCTTGATGACTTACTCGAGGATGCGTTGGATAACAATGGAGTAATAGGAGAGAGAAAAAGACTGACTAGTATAAAACAGTGAGCCCAAATCACTCCCCTGTTCATCCATTGAGCGTCTTCTTTCTTCTGGAGCACTGGCGAATGAGTGCCGCAACTGCCAACGTCGAATTACTCGGAAACGCCTAACAAGCAAAACACGAGTTTTCCGTTACGCAAAATATTACTCAGCATTCTGCGCGTAAGCACTTTATAATAAAACGGGTGACGTCATCTGAAAAACCTGAACACCACACAATAAAAATGCAGGCTCAAATTCCCCAACGCTTACAAAAAAAATAAAATTAATAATAAATAACAGTGCACACCGTATGCAGAGAGTTGGCACCGTCAACCTGCACTGGAAACCGCGCAAAGCGAAAAAAACCGGCCAGCTTGCCAGCAACAAAATGGCCGCGCCATCGCAATGCGGAAGTCGCAAAACTGGGTCGCCCAAAAAACCCCAGGCCGCCTCCGATCCGAAGCGCCCGCGCCACGTCACCCGCCCCGCAGCAACCGACTGCCGAACTCTTACCGCAAAACGTCGAAACTACCAGAGAAGCATGTAGACAAAAAGCCCCAAAGGCAGTGGACGGCCGCGGACCCAGAGCACCGGAACCCACCCGAGATGCACACACCACGACGACTCGACGCAGATTAAGAAATGCCCGCGTCGCACGGCCCGACTCAAAACCCGCGTCGGTGGGGATGCGCCGCGGCCGTCCGATTGGCCGCACCGCCCCCACCACCGCGGCGGCTGCGCGCGCCGAACGAGAAAGTGAGCCGCCTAACGCGCCGGTTTCGTGCGCCGCCGTCTCTCTCTAACGGCGACACGTGTCGGTTCGATGACCTCCGACGACACGTGTACTAGCTAGTTTCGGGTCTGCAGTGTTGCGCAATGCAACGGTTGCGGGCTTTTTAATGCTTTTTGGGTTTTCGTTTCGGGTGTGCGTTTTCGCGACGCGCCGGGGTTCCTGGTGACGGTGCGGAGATGCGGCCCGCCCGCTGGACGCGGACGGAACAAAGGACGCCTCGGCAGCCAGCGTCCGGTTGACCGTTACCCAAGCCGCCTTTGTCCGCGACGCGGCGCACGGCGGATGTGTGCTAACTGCGGAAAAATCCTTGACTGACTTAACGAGCGATAAAACTCCCATTAACGCTAACGTGCAATCGTCGAAGGTTACAACAATTATCTGTAATTACATAATTGCCAACGATCAACAAGAAAAAAACACAGCAAAACCAAAATCCAACTCACCCATCGTCGGCGCAGCCACAAAAAAACATCGCAAGTGAACAGTACGCAAAAACAATTACGAATAATACCAATAAAAAGCACAACAAAATAAATTGAAAGCTGTGACAGAAAAACTGGCGACCGAGTACACCGTTGAAAAAAGCCAAACTGAAACTGAACGGCGGCGCGGAGGGACGGAGAAATGGAACGAGAGCGGGGGGAACTTACGCTTTCAAGTATTGATCAGACCGGTTCGGGTGTCCTCGTTCGTTTGCGCCGTCCAAAATGTGGGTCACTGGAGACATACACGTGCCAAGCTCTCGGCCTTGGCACACATGCTACGTTTAGATGTTTGGAAAAAGGCTTTTCGGGCGGTTTCCGTCGTATGTGTGAGTGTGTGTGCTGTGTGCGGGAGGGGTACCGAGGAAATGGACGGACGGGCATTTTCCTTCGGGTCCACTTTCTCCGGCTCTATTCTACGTGCGCTGCAAGGAGAACTGGAGGATTACTGTTCTTTATGTCTTTGGAATGAAACAAGGAAAATCACTTAATGAGCAAAGACAAATATTTCCAACTAATTCAATTAATACAAGGAAAATTATAATGAATATCTCTTCAATCTTTTCTAGAATTAAATGTCTAGTCAATTTTAAGGTTAGGTGCTAAAAATGTCACAAAATGAAGATTTTAGTATCCTTACAAATTCTGTACACACACTGTATATATGTCGTTACGATGGGGAAAATCAAAATTTGTAGGTCGTACATTGTTGCCGTTAATTTTAATACTTTTATCACCTTTACAGTAACATGTGATAAAATTAATTAGTGTTTATTTGTTTTATACGTGCTAACTTGTTAGTTATGTTTTCTAAATGAACACAAAGAAACTAATTAATATTTTTCTTATTACCTTTTTTACAAACAATTTACTATTAGCCACTCCCTACAAGTTTTTATTTTTTTAAATCAGATTTTGAATCTAATTAGACCATAAACTGACAAAAAATGTTTATAATTCAAAATTATCATATTATTTACTTACTTACAAATTGGTCTATTATGTTTTTCATTATTAAATTTTGACCCTTTTTACAAAATATGTTTAGAAAGATACAAGATTATATTCAATTTTTTAATTCAGATCTTGGATCCAAGTCGACTAAAAATGTTTATAAATTAAAATGATCATACCACTTACATCCTTACAAATTCCTCTCTTACATTTTGGATTATTAAATTATAATAGCTTGTACAAAAAATATTTATAAAGATGCAAGATTTTATTTAATTTTTTAATCCAGAGCTTGACACAAAATGTTTATAAATTGAGATTATCATACAATTTACATCCGTACAAATTTCTCTATTACATTTATGATCATTAAATTATAACACTTTGTACAAAAAATGTTTAGAAAGATGCAAGATTTATTTAATTTTTTAATTCAGATCTTGAATCCAGTAGACTAAACACTGTCAAAAAATATTTATAAATCAAAATTATCATGTCATTTACATCATTATACATTCCACTCTTACATTTTGGATTATTAAATTATAACAGCTTGTACAAAAAATGTTCAGAAAGAAGCATAATTATTTATTTAAATTTTTAATTCAGATATTAAATAGAATTAGAGAAAAAGTTGACAAAAATGTTTAAAAATTAAAATTATAAATATTTTTATCACCTCAAAAAATTTAGAAAAAAGTACGTTTTTATTTAATTTTTTAATCCAAATCATAATTTGAGCCCAATTAAAAAAAGTGACAAAAATTGTTTATAAAAAGCAGCTATTTAAATACATAAAATCTAATACTTTGTATTACACAATTATTTTATCAACTGTGACCCAATTTAAGGCGGATATTTTGAGACCCCCCAATTGTGTAACACTTTTAACGTTTACATAAACTTTACATACAAGTAAATCATTTTTATTTTCATTTCCTTTTTTTATACACAAACCAGCGATTTTTATCGGGCCAGTTTGAGATTGTTTACAGTAACCGTGTGTTTACTTTATTCGTCCTTGTCTCAAGAATTTGTTACTATATTTTTTCGTTATTCAGCTGCCGAAATACAACACGAATTCCTCGAAAGAGAAAAAAAAACACTCTTACTCCATTTTCTTGAAGTCCACTTCACTCCACTAACACTAAAAAAATAAAAAAAAGTACAAGCACAGATAATAAATTTTTTTTTTCGTGTGCGCTCGTCGTTGGAGACTGCACGTGAATGGTCGGTTTCGGATGCGGACATCGAAGACCTGCGCACGAAATGTGGAATGGCGTACGGTTTATTTATTTTTTCTTTTCATTTGGGAAAAAGGAGGTCTCGTTTTAGTTGGTGCAGCAATTTCCAAAACTAGACTAATTTAACCTAGATTTGTGTTTGGACTGTTTATTGTCTTTGTTCAGTGCATTGGTAGGAAGGTGCAGTTCTCTCGGCTTACATGGCGGTTTAATTATGGAGATGATGAACAAAATCATTTTACAACGACCAGCGGTTTTATACGTTCTGTTTTATGGATTTCTGTTTTTATGATTTTCAGGAATTACCATAATTTTTTATATTTTTAGGGAAAATTAACATAAAAAGTTAATAAATTAATATTTGTTTTAATATTATTTATAGTGATTAAAAATTATTTCTTAGAAAGATGTTACTATAAATTTAAAAATTTAATATTTATGACTACACAAATTATTTTAATACTTTCCATTTATTTAAACTAAATTTTTAAAAATATATTTACTAAAATTGATATTCACATAAAACAATAATTTGACAATTTTGAAATTAATTTGAAGGTTATGAAATAAAAAGGTAAATTTTGAGGTTAATTAATAATCTCTCTTTCTTTAACTAAACTTATATAAAATGTACGGTATAAAATTAATTTAATTAATAAATGTATTTCGCCGACCACTAATTTTAAAAAATATATAATATTACTTAATAAACAAGGCTATTTATTATATTATTATTTATGGCGTTTAAGAAATACCATATTCTTAAGCGTTAATATGAATCAAAAATATGAGGATTTAGCAATAATTTCAGTATTTTTGATCAATTTTTAATAATACTACCAACTGACTACAAATTTCTATATTTGCGAAAAATCTATTGTTTAATAAAATTCACTTCTTTAGTTTCTTATTTTCGTTTTAATTGGAAATTATTCAGATACATAAAAAATGTAAAAAAATGTAGAGATTCATGTTTCTGTTTGTTTTCTATTTTTTAAACTAAACTGTTAAAGAATATGTATCTAAAATAAGTATGAATTAAAATTTGTCATAAAATTTATAACTGATGGATATTTCCACAAAAATAAATTTTGAGAATATTAAGCATTAAAAAATTTATTTTTTTTTATTTAATTGATATATTTCCAGTTAAAATTATAATAATATATTAGAACTAAAAAAATGAAATTAAGAATTAATTATAAAATTTAGAAAAAGTAAAGTATTTCTTTATTTTGTCTATATTTAAATTTACATCTTATTTATAAATATTATATCAACCAAAGTTATAAATCAAATAAAATTGGTTATAACATATATTATCTAAAATTGAAGAATATTCAGATAAAAATAAATTCTTAATTTAGAATGTTATCGAATAAAAAGGAAATTATACGTTTTCAAGATTAATTAAATAACATTTAACCGCCAATTTGTATATTATTCAAAAACATAAACTTGTGTTTAATTAATTTTTATAAAATGGTAAATGTATAATAATTAATCGAATAAATATATTTTTTTTTTATAAAATTAATATATGTATTTTTATAATATTATTTATTATACAGGCTTCAATTTATATATTTACATATATAAAAAATTAGAACAAAATTTCATATTTTATTTATTTTCTGTATATTTTTAATAGTAACTATTTAGACATATAAAGAGAATTAGAAAAATTATTTCAAAATTTCATATTTTCCATATTTTTTAAAATTATATTTTATTTTTAAGTTTTTATATCTACAAAATTATTAACTAAATAAAATCTGACACTTTACTTTTGTAAACATTTAAGATATAATTTTAAAAAATAAGGTTAAAGTATAAAAATATGAAATATTTTTTATATTATTTTAAATCAAATATTTAAACATATAAAAAATTAGAAAAAACATTTCATAGTTTCATATAATCGTTTCTTATGTTTAAAAGATATAATTTCTTACTAACTTATATTTTTAAAATTACGATGTAATTTAAAAAAAATAAAGGAAAATAAATAGAAATATATTTTTTTCCAATTTCTTAAATTAAATATTTAGTTACATAAAAATTGCATATTTTATTTTAAAAAATATATAAAATAATATTTTTTCTATTTTTTTAAATCTTATAAATATTTATTCATATATATAAAAATTAGAAAAATCATTAAAAATTTAAATTTTTATTTATTTTTCATATTTTTTAAAATTCTATTTAATGTTTAAATTTTTGTTTATACAAAAATTATAAACTAAATGATAATTATTTAAAAATATTATGTAACATATTTTATTTAGTTTATAATTTTTGTAAACATATTTTTTCCAATTTTATAAATCAAATATTTAGATATATTAAAAATTAGATTTAATGATACATACATAAAAAAATATAGAAAATAAATAAAAGAATTATTTCAAAATTTTATATTTCAATTTATTTTCCATATTTTTTAAAAATTATAGTTTATTTTTAAATTTTTGTATCTGCAAAATTATTGACTAAATGAAATCTGTTACATATTATTTGACAGTGAAAGATGTTTATTTACAAGTTTTATTTTATTTATTTTATAACTTTTATAGACAAAAAAAAATAATCTTATTTATTTTCAAGATTTTTTATGAAAATATTGACTAAAAGAATACCACACTTGAAAATAAATTATGATTTTTGAATGTTATCGAATAAAAAAATTAATTCACAAAAAAAATATTAAGTATTGAATAATAAACATCCGCAGTAAATCAGAATTAAACAAATAGAAATAAAACAAAATAACCGCACATAATGGAACGCATCGTCCAGTGGTAAAATTAAAAACCCAATGAATTAACAAAAGAAACAATGAACGACTCCACAAACGACACGCATGTAAGTACATTGTTGCGTCGTGTGTGTACGAGTCAATTATGTGAATTTCAACAAAATTACATGCCGACAACGCTTTCTTCCTAACGGTCCACGAATCCACGGGGACAACAAAAACCGAAATGTCCGCAGTCCGCGCACAAAAATTTCTAACACAAGAATGCGTCCGATCGCATTAACGGTACATTTGAAACGAAACTAAAAAAACCGTTAAACTAATACATAGTTCGTTTGCCTAAAAAAAAAATAAGACACAACCCATGAATTTTTGTACCTACATGAACGGGAGATTACAGTGCTTCGTCGTAACTGTAGTTTTATTGGGACGCGTTTCTATCGGCGGCGAAGAGGAAAAGGAACTCGATTGAAATTTATTTTTAATACCGTGACACTCTCTGATCGATTTAATTTCGTTCGAACGTTTCGGTTTGTTGCTACACCTTCGCCGGGATGTTGTAATTGATCCCGTGGATTTTTATTTTTCTGATAAATCAACCAAATCTGACGTTAACAAAAAAAAATACAGTTTTGATGAATCGAGTCATTGCTGAAACGGTTTGTTTCGTTGTTGTGAAACGGTCGGTTTGTAACCGAATGTTTATAGTAATTTTTGGGAGGAGAAAGCTTAATTTTTATGGCTTAATTAGTGTTAGTATTACAATTTAATGGTGGTTCCGTAAATTGTCGGCCACTTCCTCTAGAACCGTAAGATTATTATTGTAAATGAGAAGTCGTTATTTTATTTAATTGATACGTTAACCTTATAAACTACTTGCCGAAGCAATATTGGGTCAAATATGACCTAATTGTTATTATAATAATTCGAACATGAAATTTTATTACTTGTTAATTTTGTGTTCTTTACACATTTAATTTGTTTGAAATATGACAACTCTAAGTACTACAAAATTATTTATTACAACAAATATTTCATGATTTTAATTACTAACCATTTCATTTTTTCTGTTTAAATCATCTTTAGTATTTATTTCATCAAAATATTATTTAATTTAGTTTATTAATAATTTATGAAATTTAGAAGTGGTTCATTTTTATTGGTCAATTTGCTTTTCTGCTGTAATAATGAAAAATAAATATTTTTCTAAAACATTTGGAGAAGAGGTTTGTTAAATTGTTTCCCTCTTATTGCAATAATGAAAAAATAATATTACTTAATTTTTAAAAACTGTCGATTGTAAATAGTCGATAAATAGTTGTCAATATATGAAGACATTATTCAGTAGTTCTCGTTAATTTAAAATATAAAATTAGTAAATCTGAAAATTTTGTTTCAATATTGAAATTATTGTTACAACTTTTTTCAGATATATTAAATGGTATATTTTAATTATAACATAACATAAAAATATTGTTTCTACCTCATATTTTAGATCTATTTATTTAACAAACCATTTAAAATGTTCTTTAATATTCATTTCACCCAAATATTCCTTGATATATTTTACTAATAATTTGTGAAATTTAGTTTAAGTTGATAATTATTATTTGTAAATTTTTCTTTTGTTATAATAATGAAAAATAAATATTAATAAGATAATTGGAGAAAAACTCTGTTAAATTCTTTCCATCTTATTAGAATAACGAAAAATTAATATTTTTTTCTTTCGGCATATGACTTTTATTGCCTTAAAAAATAATTCTTTGTCAATATATGAAGACCTTATTGTTGATTTAAAATATATAACATAAATCTAAAATAGTCGTTTAATTTTAAATATTTTGTTATAACTTTGTTTAGATACATAATATAACATAAAAACATTTTTTATACTCTACTCTACTTTTTTAGCAAACCAAAATATTCTTCGTTATAGTTTAGGCAATACTTTTTATTGGTAAATTTTCTTTTCTGTTTTAATAAATAAATTTTGTTTTATTTTTAAAAATTTTATTAGTACTCTGTATTAATTGCTATATTATAATTATAACATAAAAATATTATTTATGTTTCATGTTATATACAAATTTAACTGTCAAATCGTTTAAAATGTCCTTTAATATTTATTTCACTAAAATATTCTTTGGCGTAGTTTACAATTTGTATGATAGATAATTTAAGTCAATAATTATTATTAGTAAATTTTCTTTTCTCCTATGACAAATATTTCTCAATAACCATTTCACAAAGACATAAGAAAATAAGAAATAATATGGCAAATTTATGCATTAACTCTTTTGTAATTAATATATGAATTTTGCTCATTTCAATATAGTTTTAAAATATTTATGTTAATTTTTTGTTCACTCCTTTAAATATATATATATATATATATATATATATATATATATATATATATATATATTCAAATTTATTTCATTTATCTAATTTATTTATGGATATTACATAAAAATATACTTTATAATTTATTAAAAACTTGCGTAACCAATAAAGCCTATTATAATAAGGAAAAATAATATTTATTTATTATAATAGACTTTTAAAGACAGAATTTATTATTCTACTAATAATACTTCTATGTTGGATAATTTTTGTATTAAATTAAACGTTTGGTAATTAAAGTATGAATTTTATTTTCAGAACCATTCCTGTGACTATGTATTCTTCACATTTAAAAATAAATATCATATTGTTATTACTCTGTTCGGGTTTTACAATTATAATATAATACAATAAAGTTGAAACTATTAATCGTTGATCTGTAAATAATAATACAAAATAAATACATCAAAAACTGACCATTTTCATGCTACTATTTATCAAAACCTTGTTGCTACATCTTTCATGAAAGTTAACGTTAGTTTTTAACGGATTATTATAACTCTAATGTAACTTAATTGGATGACGATTTTACGTGTGATTAACAAAGAAATGTCAAGAACAATGCGTGAGGTTCTAGGTCAATCGATAAAGAAAATTATGAATAATTAAGCCAAACTGAAACTTCAATAGGTTGTTAATAAAGGTAGACGCCGACAGTTTTCCCAGCACAGAACTGTGCCAGTTTCCCTTCGAAATGAACCCGACGTTAAAACAATGATCAATAACCGACCGACAAACGGATAGCAGCCACACAACATCTAAAATGAACAGTTACCTTGAAGTGAGCAATACGGCATTTAGAGAACGGCTTATAGAGTTTTAAATCGAGGCGGCGTGTGGAAAATTAGTCAGTGTCACTTATTAAAATTGTGGCAATAAAAATTGTTGAGAATTAATGTGCACCTACTTGTATACGAAGCTTTCTAAACGGAATCACTTTTACTACTGCTTTCGGCTCGAAAACCGTACGTTTTCAAGCTGGGGCCCTTCATCGATCGAAGCTTTCGGCGCCTGTCCGCACGCAACTGGCAGCGCAGCCCTGCGTCGTGATATAACTGCGTAAATTCGGTCACAGTCATATATCACGTTGAAACGTTCGTCAGAATGGAAAAGGACGGATGTAAATTCAACTGGGAAGGATCACATTCTGACTGGATGTGTACTTCAAGGGGTTGGAAGAGTACCGACGGGATAATTCGCATTTTATTATCGAATGCGATTGTTTTTTCGAGATGCGACGAATTTAAGTTGGTGCGTTCTTTTTGGGGGACGTTTATTGCCTATTCTGTTGGATTTTATAAACAATGATGTGTCGCAGTCGGTTTTGAATTAATAATGGGTGAAAAAGAACCCGGTTGTTTAAAGGAAGATAATAGGATTGTATGTCTGTGACAAAGGGTCTGTTTGATAACATAATAATGTAATATGCAGTACTAAATAATAATAAATTATACAATCAACAATTTCTAAATTGAATTACCAAAAATTCTTTTTAATAAATTTCAGTTTTAGATGAAATTTTAATGGTTACTAGTGATCAATAAATCCATCTTTTTTTATAGATAATGACATACGAATGACAATGTGAATTTCTCAGAAAATAAATTTTACGATAAAATAGATTTTAAGAAAAAATAAAAGGTTTCTGCTAATTTAATAATCTGTGTTGCCATCCTTAGCAACAACGCAAGCACGAATTCGACATGGCATGTTCTCTATTAAATTATTAATGTCTTCTTGGGGAACATTTCCACCTTCTTCTAAAGCTGCCGATATATGTTGCCAGGGATATTTTGACCAGCTCTAATTCTTCTTGCAGAATTTGCCATTGAAGCTCGGAAGCAGTTTAAGCTAAAAAACGGTCCTTGCACTCTCCTGGCCCTATTTTTTAGGGTTTCCAACTCCTGAAATCTTGAATATGTTATCAAAACTGCGCTCTATGTGAGCTCTACCGTTTGTCCAATTTCCTTCTGTGACATGCCTTGTTCTGACAGAACTATAATTCTTCTCAACTGGACTTCGCATAATCCCACATAGTGAACTCCGCAACAGTGAAATTGACACTTCACAAACATTCGCTTATTATTTATTTATTTCAAGAAAAAAGAATTCTTTCTGCTAAACACTGAGTGATTCCATATAAGTTTCGTTGTGTCAGATATTAATTGACCAATAAATTTCTTTATAAAATATATTTTAATACAAATAGCCACATCAATTTTTAGATGAAATATTAGATTGCTAGTAATCAATATTACCAGTATTTTTAAAATGGGTCAATTTGATAAGATAATAATATGATGTGAAGTTCTTCTCTAAAAATGTTCAAAATCAGCTTTTTATTTATTAATTCTCTTATTATTTACTTAAAGTATTTTAATTTATCTTTTATTTATTTATTTATTTATTTATTATTTAAATATTTTAACAAATACAATACCTCAATTTGTAGATGAAATAATAACGTTTGCTAATAATCAATAATTCAAGCATTTTTTTAATGTGACAAGGGAATAGATTGATAAAATTATAATGTGATCTGAAGTACTGAATAATAAATGATAGAAAACTTGTCCAAAGTTCATTTTTCTATATATTGATTCACCAATTATTTTCCTTAAAAATGTGTTTTAATAAAAATAGTCACCTCAATTTCCGGTGTACCATAAATATCGTTTGCTAGTAATCAATAATTAAAGCAAGAACAGAGGGACATAATCTAATATGATGTAATAAATATATTCATTATTTTTAATCATTAACATCTATAATTAATTAAAATCTTCACATTTTTAAATGTGTCAAAGAGACAGTTTGATATGATAATAATGTGAGAAAAAGTAGTAAACATTAAATAATTGAACCACTAGCCTAAAAATATTCATAAATGGTAAACATGTTTCTTATAAAAAATAGTTAACTCAATTTCTAGAATAAATTTTAACGTTTGTTAGTAATCAATAATTTTTCCAATGTGTGTGGATACAGAACAAAGAAATATTTCTGTGTTCTGAAAAGTTAAAATGTACTACGTACTAAAAAATGATAAAAAGATTGTCTAAAAATGCTCATCTTCAGTTTTTTAGACCGAGTATCAATTATTTAATTAAAAATATAAATATATTTTACTAAAGAAATTCGTCTCAATTTTAGATGAAATATTAATATTTCCTAGTAAGCAATAATTTCAGAATTTTGATAGAATTACTAGTCTAAAAATATTCATGACCCGTTTTGTAAATATTAATTCATCAAATACTTTCTTAAAGAATGTTTTTTAATAAAAATAGTCCCCTCAATTTCTGAAATAACTACTGAGGCTTGCTAGTAATCAATAGTTCCTGCTTTTTTTATGCGTGTCGAAACAAAATAAAAGGATAGTTTGATAAAAACATAACATGAAAAGTACTAAATAATAAATAATATAATGTTTGTCTAAAAATGCTCATACTCAGTTTTATAGATATTGATTGTGATTAGAAATATAATCGTTAATTTCTACATTTCTTTAAATGTAACAAAGGGACAGTTTGATGAGATAATTATGTGGAAAGAAGTACTAAATAATAAATGATAAAATTAGTAGTCTAAAAATTTTCCTGATCAGTTTTATAGATGTTGATTCACCAATTATTTTCTTAAAAAATATGTTTTAATAAAAATAACCACCACAGTTTCTAAAATAAATATTGAAGGTTTGCTAGTTAATCAAAAATTCTAGCATTTTTTAAGTATGTCGAGACATAACAAGGAATTGTTAAATAAAATCATAATATGAGCTCATGCTCAGGCCCAAAAATATCGTTGAACACTTTGATATTAACATATCTATTATTGTTATTTATAAAAATAGTTCAATTCAAATATCAATTTCTAAACAAAATATTAACGTTGGCTTCTAATCAATATTTCCAACATTTTTTAGCGCTTGTCGAGACAAAACACTTAATAATAAATTATCTACTCGTAGACAACAAACAAAGGAGTGGTCGAAATAAAAATCAGACTCTATTTATAAGGATAGTTATACTCTTAAACATATAAGTTACATTAATAAAATTATTACCTTTCTCCCCGCATGTCTTTTATTTATTAACAAAGTAATTAACTGTATGAAAAATTCATGTTTAATTTAAAAACCAGTTCACTTCTAAAATCAATATAAAGCCAAACAAAGATTTTAATTGAGGGTAACCTCCATGTGACACGTAAATATTCATACAATAGCACCATAAAATTTTTACAACCTATTAAAATTTAATGCGACCGCATTTCGTAAAAGCACCACCACCCTTCCATCTTCAAACAATACCAGTTTTGTTTTATTTTTATGAAAGATGCTCCAGATCGAGGGATATACCGGTGATCCATTGTTGCAGGTTGTAAAACGATATTTTAGGGTGGGAAAATTTACTGTTATTTGTTCTAAATCTAAATCTGAGTCGAATTGTGTAATAAAAGTCATGTGTGTTGTGTGATAACGGAATAAATGTGTCACGAATTTAATTAATTTGTTTTGATGCTAACGCTATAAACATATATTTTAGTTGTTATTATTAAATTGATACAAATTATAGTTAGCAAGGTTGTGAATATAAGTTGGACTCCTTGTTGTTTTTCTTTGATGTAATTTTAATATTTTTCCATCGCTCAACGTTGTTTGTTGTAGATAATTGTAACAGTTGTGCGAGGAAGCCGCAACAAATACATAAATATAATTTTTGGGTGCGATGGTCAATGAGGGGTGGATGATTTATTGATAGGGTCGAAGCCAAGATCGCATCTGGGGTCGGTTATTGGTGTTGGCGCCATTTTGTGCGGACAACTGTGGGTGGTGGTACCCGATCAGGGGTGAAAACGATTGAAAAATGATGATCCTCGGGTATACCTGACCCACATTCCACTTGGCTGAGCTACGCCCCCAAAAATGGTCTACTTTCTAATAACGTATTTTTCGATTTTTTCTGGTTGATTTGTTTGCGATAAGTGTGAAAAAAGTTAATTAACTACTCTCCATTGACCTTTTTTCGTGGTTAATTGCGTTTTGTCGTGATGACTCCCCAATAATCTTAGATCCATATATCATGGTTATTTTTAGCGCATGTAGGGAAGGGCTTATGCAGATTAAATGCAAGATTAGCGCTAATTTCGTATGTAAATTGCGCGTGGCATGTTTCGAAAATAAAATTTGGAAATTAAACAACGCTGAGTGTGTCATGCAATTGCATGGAACGACAAGCGGCCACAGAAATAAACCTAAATGTTTGGGACATAAACAAAATTCTTTTTTAAATGCGGTGTACGTTGAAAAAAGAAACCAACGACCTTAATAAAAATGCTTTTTAACGCACCAACAAAAATATAAGAATATAGTTGTTCCTAGATCCTATTGTGGTGCTAGTGAAAGTGTAACGGCTTGGACCGTTGAACTAGTCAAAAAAGTTCACTGGCCCCTAATTACAATTTAGATTTAATCTCTTTCAATGGTGGTGTCGAGTAAATTAATGGAACGAATTTGCTTAGATCATAACTATTATACGTTAACCTGTCGAACAATCTCAGAATTTATTATCATTAATGGATTCAATGTTGGAGTTAAGTACTTAAATTTTTTAGAAAATGTTTTAAATTATCTACGTTTTATACGATTACGTGAGCAATGGTAATTAAATGAATAATTTTGAAACTTCTAGTAAAAATGTAGTGAAAGCAGGATAAAAGAAATGTCAAAAATATGAAAGCCTTGTTATTGTTAAATGTAAATTAATAATTTTAATTTTAAGACTATTACATTAAAAAATCTGAAAATTTGAGATCTTGATTATTATAGTCAATTTTTGGAAACGTATAAGTTTTAAGTGATGCCCCACACCGGAAATGATGAATTTGTTTGTTTAAATTTAATACAAACAATCTAGGTATGAACCTTTAGCTGTTTCCATTGTAACAATATCAAAAAACGCAACTAAAATTGCAAACAATTTCATCCCTATCACAATTTTAATCAAAAATAAGCATTTAATTGTGTATCTTTAAACATGTAATGATGTTCAAAAATCGTAAAAATGCCAAGATACCCATTACGTAATGGAATTCATTTACAAATAATCTTTCTTCACAAGAAAAATTTGTCACATAGGCACAGCACGGTTACCAGAACCGTTCAATGATATAATAAAAGGAGTTCTGTAGAAACTAAACCATGAATCTGATGTCCAAGGGTGTTAAATGCCAGCTAAGACAGGCATAGTCCAAATGGTTATGAGAAATAAGAGAAATAGGAGAAACAACAAACTAATTTCGAATACAACCATCAGAAGATTGTTGCTGGTCAATTTCGATCCAGAAGAACTTTAAAAGTGAGCCCATGTTTACCAAAATTGTCTTTTACCTCAATGGTCAAATGTACTTTCAGACGGAAAGAGGATAGGATTGATGAGTGAAGAACTCCCCTAGAAGGAAAGGGATAAGTTGTTGCCAGTCATGTTTTGGAGTAGAATTTATCCTAATTAATTCAGTAATCCTTCTATTAGTATTCTAAACCTACTACAAGTAGCTTATTGATAATAAATTTTGTTGATGATGAAGATATTCCACTACTATCTTTTAAACTTAATTATTTTCTATTTGATAAATGTTTGAAAGCTTTGGGGGTTCTTCACAGATGTGAGGAGTTTAATAATAGGTATAATATAATAATAAATGTTTGTTAATTTTAAGTTAAATTACATTGTGGTCACGACTTTTGAAATTGAGTGTATTTAATAGAGGTCACCTTTCTGAACATCAGGATTCATTAACAAAATATAAAGAATTCATGCTTGGTTCAAAAAACTTTCCGCTAGGTTAATTTTCAAGTGAATGAACTTTCCCATGTAACGTATTTAGTCACCCTAAAGTAAAGGTATTGTACAGGTTGAATTAAATCATTAAATTGCACTCAAATATATGTACATCCTCCACTAAAAAAATCCACCCCTACCGAATCTTATCTTCACAATAGCAGTGCAATCCAAGATTAAACGATTAACCAGCTCGGTAATGTATTATACCAGTGAGTGAGGTACAATTATAATTCCATCCCTCATAAATCATTTTCGCTAACCGGTTCAATAATTAATAACTCTAATCTGAAGTTCGACGTTAAATTTAACGTTTCGTCCCACTTCTTGTGACTATCGAGTTTCCCTTTCGGCGGCGAAAGGAAAACGCCACATTTTCGCACACCCCCCAAATGGCCAGTCGCCATGGCAACCGGCCGAAATGTTCGCACGGGGAGCACGCACCGTTTTATTGGGGACGCTGCGAATTGTATTAATTTCAATTTGCATGCTCTCAAACCATACACACATACACACTGCGAATGCGAATTTACACGTTTCAATCTCGAAGCTACACCGGAAATTAACTGGAAGATCGATTTTTATAGATAAAACAAAATTAAGGTGTTGACGCAAGGACGAAACGTGTAAACGGAATTGCATATAGTTTGCCAACATTACGTGCCGCCCTCTGTTACAGTTAACGCCACTTTTTGTTTAAAACAATCAATCAGCCATCGTGCGTTCGCAAATTAAAAACGAATTTCGAAACGATCGATGAACAACCCGAAAAACCGTCCACCCTTGCGGCCAAAACGATTCCAAGTTTTTCGCCGGCCATTTGTGTGTTCGGCCGTGCCCCTAATTAACCCAGTTGGAGGAAAGTTGCCACGTTTCATCGTCATTTAATACGAGCATCGGCACGAGAAAAACGACCGATCCGCCGTTTCGGAAAGTTCGGTTCGCAAACAACGGAGTCAGCGCGTCCCAGTTAGTCTGGATAAGGGGGCAGGGGTGCGGCAGCTCCGATGCGGGGGGTAACTGGGCCGTGGGGCGGTTTTGGAAACTGGGGTGGCGGCGCACGACACGTGGGACCGGGGCGGCGGAGCGGGATCAATAGGTTGGCCCAATTGGAGACGGGCCGCGATCATTGCAGCTCCGCAACGCTTCCAGCATTGATTGACCCACTGACCCCATTTCGTGTCCTATTAATAGATGAATATTTAGACTGACCGACGAACAATACAGCTACTCTAACTATATCTGGCATATCTGGATGACGAGTACACACTTGGTCACTAAACAATAAGTAGTAACAATTTAATTATCCCTTCGTTTGATGAAGGTGGGAGTTCCAAAACGTGATTTTAAATGTACTGCTATAAGTACATCTTAATGAACTTATCCAACTCATTTTTTATGTAAGTTTTACTAAAGGTGATAAACCCCAGCACTAGAAGAAATAATTTAGATGAACTTTAGAAATCTTATGATAATCTAAGGTGAACAAGGAAAATTGAATTAACTAAGTCAGTTTAAAAAAATAAAGCTAATATAAACCCTTATTATAGAAAAAATGTAACATAAATTAGATTAGAATTAAAAGCACAGAGTTTCGAGAGAGTTGGTGTATAAATAATTTAGATATCTCTAAAAATTTTGTAATAAAATATGATAACAAAGTATAATTGAGGTTAAGGTATTCCAAAAAAGAGTATATTATTAAAGACATGTGGCAGGACTTATTACATAAAAAATATCATAAATTAAATATAATTAAAAGTATAGAGATTTTGTTCCAGTTCCAGTCTTGTTACGAGATATGATTACAAAACATATTTGAAATGTCAATAACAAAAAATTAACCTGGATTAAACTTCTTATTACAGAGAAAATGTAAAATAAATCAGATAAAATAAAAAAATATAGTTTTAGTTGTAATTAATGTGTCAATAGATTTATCTAATAATGTAGTAATAAAATACATAAGTATAACAGAGGTTAGGTATTCCTGGAAAATTAAAAGTGTGTGATTTAAGAAATGAAGAAGGATTCTTAATACATGAAACAATTTTATAACTTAGATAAAATTTAAAAAATCTAGATTCAGCCCCACCATTATCAATCAATCTATAAATGAAAGAGTTTTGTGGAGAAACAGATTAAGCAAGCAAGCTAACGTATTCCATAAAAAGAACGTCAGTTATAAAAACACTTTAATTTAATCAAATAAAATGAAAACAACACAGATTTAGTCCCATATAGAATCAATATGTAAATAATTTAGATCTACGTAAAAATGTAGTTATAAAACCAGATAACGAAGTATAATTGAGGTTAAGATTTCTCAGAAAAACTAAAAGTGTTTTATTATAGGAAGAAAGTACGATTAAACCTCTTAATACATAAAGAAATATTATAAACTAGATAATCAAGATTTAGTCCTACCAATATCAATGTATAAATAAATGATTCAGATGTATTTATTTATTTTAAGGTTAGGGTATTCCAGAATAACAATGTCAGTTATAAAAAATAAAGCAGGACTTAAATTTCAAACCAACAAATATTTAGTCCCAACTCAGACTTATTTCGATATACAAATAATTAAGTCTTGTAATAAGATATGATTACAAGACTTAATTGAGATTAAGGTATTCCAGAAAAGTAGTATAAAAATGAAGCAAAAATGAAATGAAAGAAGTATTATAAATCACATGTAATGTATAAATATTTAATATCATTTAAAAATAATAAGGTGAATTATAATCACAAAGCATATTTTAAGGTTAAAGCATTCCAGAAAAATTATGTTAGTTTTTAACAAAAAGATAATAAAAACATTTACAAACACATACAACAAAAATCACTGAAATTCAGTATCAATAGAACCAATGTGTAAAAAATTTAGTTCTATCTTAAAATTTTGTAATATGATTATAAAACTTAATTGAAGTTAAAATATAACAAAATTAATTGATCAATTATTTCAATACATGAAATAATAAAATATACGTACAATAATAAATAATAATATAGAATAATAAAAAGAACAGACATTTAGTCTCAATAGAATCAATGTATAAATAATTAATCTATATAAAAATCATATGATTTTATGATTACAGAGCATGATTAAGGTTGGTGTAGACTAAAAAAACATTTATAAAAAAAGTTATTTATTATAAATCAGATATATTAAAAAGAAATTATTTTAATGGTCAGAGAACTAATCTACATAGCATAACTGAAGTTAAGGAAGGTATTCCAGTCAGTCAGTTCTTTTCTAAAAAGAACGAAAAAGCCTTTTGTTATAGAAAAGATAATAACATAATTCAGATATAAGACAGGAAATTTAGTCCCAGCGTATTCAAGTTAGTCGATGTTTTTTCTGTTTTGGAACATCATTACCCTATTCGTTCCAGCACTAGTGCAATATAAAACGAGGGAGCACAAAGTGGTGTTTCTCTTTCTTTTACAGTCTTGTTCTGGTGTGACCTGGATCCAATCCGGGTGTAGTTTTTGGCCCGTTCCCATTTTCCGGCCATAAATCCATCGAGCCGGCATTCGCCCGAAAATCGGCTGTCCCGATAGGGAGGACGCAAACGGAAACATAGCAGGAGAACAGAGAGTGGAGCCGGACTGATGATGCAATGCCGTGACCCAGTTCCCCGACACGTGTACCATCAACTTGGACCCGCAAACACTCCTTCCGTGCGTTCCACTCTCCTCGTGGTGCCGTCATTTTATGCCGTTCGGCAACGCGGAACAAAGAATGTTCGACGACGACCGGATGGATCTTGTGCGTTTGTTTCGTTGGGCGTCTCACAAACAACTTCTACTTTTGAAGTCTGATTCCCTTTGAAAACGTTGCCTTTTGGCCGCTTGTAACAAAGGAAAATATGATGAATAAATTGAAAGCAAACATTGAAAATGCTTTCGTGATTTTCAAGATGTTGAGAACAAGATTTGATAAAATGTAAAGTGTATTAGTCTCCATTTTTGTAAAATTCAACCAATTAGTTTTAATAGCACTCAAATTAAATCGAATCGTCATTCATTAACAAAATCCAATTTAATTATTGACGGAATTTAAATTTAGACACGTTACTACGCATCTGTACGCACCCAAATTAGAAACGCCGTTGCGAAATAAGCTCGATAAATATTTATATCTATAAATTCATAAGGCAAGTTTATTACTGTCGATTAACTACTGTTATGGTGTGTTGTCTTTTTGACGAGTGGGTGTCAACTTATCATGCACTCAAATGGTATAAGTATGCGCCGTCAAAAAATCACAGGAACAATTAAGAGATGATGGGTCAATCCTTGACCTGAATTTTCTTCGTGACGGCATTAGTAACACACCCTTACGTCCAGGATTCTGGCGTTAAGGGGCGGCGCGCCTGCGCCCCCCGCCCAGTCAATACTACGTCTCCAGATAAAAAAAATTGTACGCAAGCCAGTGAAAACGGCATATTTTCACTTTTTTCTTCTAGGTCATTTGTTATCCTGCATCGGCGTTAATTAGGGCAGACTCTTAAAATTTATAAGGGCTCATTCTGGGCGAGACCGGCTATTAGTTTGCCAAGATTTCTTTGTGGGGATGTTATTAGACTTTAATTGATTTTAAGAGAAGTTAACATGACCAATTAATAGTCTTCCTAAAATAGGGATTTAAAGAATACTTCTTTAACTATTGTATTGTTGTTTATTTGTAGATTTAAATTATCATTTGAACCAAAACATGTTTTAATTTCAAGAGAAAAACAATTAGTCAATGTTTATTGGTAATTTTATTTATTCTATTATTCATCATTGCACAAGATGTTGAACTGAAATATATAAAAATTTCGATTATATTTAAAAATTAGAATTTGTGTCTAGAATATCAATAAAATAAAATGTAGGATATAAATGTGATATAGCGACATCTGTTAAACAATAATGTACTTTACAAATTTAAGAGAACACATGTGGCGCCATCTCTTATGAATGCGTTTGACTAAAATATTTGTCTTAATGTTTTCTGCATTGAGACTAAGCAGTGAGAATATCATCTTAATAACATGATGATGATAACACAACCAATAATAATTTATTCTGTATTTGTAAACAAGTAAAGCCGTATATTACACTCGATATTCACCGACAAAAGATTCACAAACCGGACACACGTGAGTCTTGTCCAACATTATTCTATAGGGCAGATACGAACAAAAGTAACACCTGCGTGAATAAATACTACTCAATTAATAAAAACAACAATTAAAAAACAGTCAATACCCAAATGTACAACACAAACAGGCGAAGAAATGGGCTTTCCAGCTGTAATGTGGATACGTCCTCGTCTTGATGTAATTGTGACAAGTTGGACAGATCAAATCGCAAGGATAAGGTCCAAGGGTGGTGTGTATCACAACGGCGTTTACTACATTATAATATCCGTATTTATAATCGTGCTTACGTGGGTCAACTCTCTGAGATACCTTGGGGTGCCGGAAGCGGCAAGTAAGGAGCTCTCATTTGTTCCGGGTCTGACTCATACAGATGTCCTGATTCATTCACGGTGTTGGTCCATTCTTTTCATAGTTATGTTAAAAGTTATACATATATAAACAATGTGAAGACCTAAAATAGTATGTAACTATACCTTCTAAAGAATCTTGTTCTATTTCAGGCGGTCTGTCGTTTTGAACACGTGATGTGGATGGTTGCGCTGTGTCGGGATGGTCCACCCTCAGTTCCCTTTCCTTTTTGAATTGTCACTATTAGTTAAAAATATCGTGTAAAAGTTATTTTTCTGACCTCCTTACCCTTCTTCTTCTTTAGACCCATAGTGATTTGACAATGTAAAGTTCATTTGAAAACAACGGTGGTGACAACGTGAAGTTGACGTTTACCTTGCATTTTGTTATGTAATTCACTTTACTTGCTTCACATAGTTGTGAAGTGGGTTGTTGACAGTGACATGATTGTGACAAATGATGAAATGAATTCCTTTTTTTTAAGAATTTTATGGTTATCTAATATATCAAGAAGCTAAGAACTATCAAGGATTTTCAAGAGGAAAATATAATAAAAAATTCAAACAGGTCCAAGGTTTAAATAATGTAAATTTTGATTAACAATCGTTAACCTCTACGTCGAGGTATTATTGCAGCTATGATGACTAAAACGCAAATAATTTAATGGAAAATCACTAGTGGTGCTCCCCTTTGTGTTTACATTATTCAATAACAATAATGATAATGTCACGCCGATGGTGATGATAATTTAGAATCAGAGAGAAGCAGATAACGTCAATAAGGCTGTCGAATCACTGACAGGATTAAGATAAAGCAACCGTTGACACAAATTTATTCACCATAAAGCCCAATTTCAATTTTTTACTTTTATGTTATTGTTAAAGTATTAAATGTTATGAATAACTTAATATTCTCTTGCTGTCTGAATTTATATTTGCCAATATGCCAATATTCATATGTCTACAATATGAAGATGGTGATGATATGTAAAAAGTTAAAAAATAACACTATTGTTTAAATTATTATATTTAAAATTTTATAACATCTCAATTTTATTTTGATCCATCATTTTAGTTTTAATATAAACTTTATAGTTTAAGCTTAAGCTTATGCTTATGCCATATAAATTTTTTCTCATTTTAATAATATTTAAAAATATATTGTGAGAAAACCATAAAGAAATTTTTGTAAAATACATATACTCATCCACTTAAACCTCTAATCACTCGAACTTATAATCTCATCTAATTGCTGTATTCTCCAATGAAGGCACCGCAGTTTGGACATGTGTGTGTCTGAGTCATACAAGAATCAACACAATATGGAATGCAACAACATATCCAGCCACTGAAAAAAACCAATGTTGATTTAAATATTAATTCATCGGTAGAAATGACAAATACACTCTTATCTTGCTTAGCAACAAATAATCGATACCTACCCAAATAAACAGCATAAAAATGCGAATAAATGTGTTTTCGTATTCGGATGTGAATCTACCGTTGTCACAATCTCACATCTGCAATTTGGACACGTTACATGACATGGTGTCGGACCAAGTGGAGTCGATACAATAATGGCTAAAATATTTCAATATTAACTTAATATTACATGTTGACAATTGATTATTTCTTACTATGCACTGTGGGAGTTGGAACAAATCCAGGAGGAGGCGGGGATCCATGGTGCGGATGATGCTGCGGATAGGGAGTAGATTGAGGTGGTGGTTCCGGATGTGGAGTATATGGTGGTGGCTGACTCTTTTCCATGTTCTGTTCTCACACACGTAGTTGTGCGTACTAACTGTAAAAATAGCGCAATCGATCTTATCTTATCTTGTTATTTTTAAAATATTATACTATTAGTTTTTTTCACAAGATAATTATTGCTCTATTTTCTAACTATACGTATGTTTTACACATTACGTTCAGTTTCTACGAACAGCGGTATATCCCCGGGTACGTGGGACGTTATTTTCACTCAAATCATTGATCGTACCCTTCTATCAATTTATGTGACTTGTTTATCACTAACATGTCAACTGCACTATTTATTAACATTAAATGTTCGTAAAAAATCGAGTGATTTGAAAACACAGTAATTTTAGATTGTTTATTTTAATTATTTATTCAATTTTGTTAACAAACTACGCATGTGTTGACCTTCAATTTCATTTTATCATGGATAAATATTTAAAATTTTATGAAGTGTTGTGAATCATAATAAATACTATGTATTTAAAATTCTGGGATCCCCTGATGATATTTTGGAAGCAAAAATATAGTTGAAATTCTTAAAAAGCATATAAATTTAATTTACTTATATATACTAAAGCAACACCTAGAATGTATTAAGATGAAATAAGAATTTTGTTTCGAGAAATAGCACGGCGTTTGAACAGAAATGTGTGTATTGTAATATGATGTTGACAAACATGAAGTGAATACAGCAAAAGAGGTAGGCAAGAGGTTCCGGAATTTCCAGAGCTAATACAGACTCACAAGACCGCCGTCTTAGATTACTGGCCCTAAGGAAGAGGATGTATTCAACTAGGGCGATTGTTGATGAATTTTTCGTCAATGAAGGTAGGCCAATTGGTATTCGAACTGTTTACCTTCGTATAAGGTCTTTTGACATACGGAGTTATCGCCTTTTTTTTTGGACTTATTTCTAACATTAAACCATAGGCGCTAACGTAGTGACTGGTGTATGAAACGTCAACAGTGGTATGTGGAATGGAATCATATTGAATTTAGTGGTGAATCACGCTTGTGCTATGATCATCCACATATTGCCAAGAATACATTAAATTTTCTAGAAGCATCCCATGTGAAATTACTGCCTTGGCCACTCAGATCTTCAGATCTTTCCCCAATCGAACATGTGTGGAATATGGTCTACGGACTCTTAATGAACTGGGACATCAGATTCAGTTCGTATAGGATGAGATATAACAAGAAAATCTCATTAGATTGATGCCACGACACGTCAATGAGTGTCTTAATCAAATAGGGGGTTCGACACAATATTAGCTTATGAAAATATATGCCTTAAGATTTTTATATTATTTTGTAATAGGCTAATATTTTTCAAAAAATTGCGTTTTTTTGCAGTATGAGTATACATATTTTGTTGATATTAAATCTTCAAATTATATTGCAATAATTTCATTATTATACAAGGAGTTCCTAAAAGTGGTAAAAATTTGGAAGCAGGAGGAAATTCATCTAATTTAGAAACATCTTGTATATATAAATTAATAAAATTATTGTTTTCAAACTTAATGAAAAGCTTAATAGTTTGTCGTGTAGAAAGTGGGGATAAAATTTTTTATTATTTAAATTTGACAAATTGATTGAGTAATTAGGCAATATGTTAATAGAAATCATAATCAGTTGAGAAATGTAATTCAAGCAAATAAATTTAGTTTACTCTTTTAATAGTTTAACAATCTAAAAACAATAATCCATAATACTATAATAATAATAATTTAATAAAACTTACAAACAATAATACATTTCAGTTATATTCGCCGATAAATGCATGACAACTTGGACAAGTGTGCCTCTTCGACTTGCACGCATCCAGACAGTATGGAATGCAACAACATCTAAAACAATTAAATGCAATAAATGCGTATATTAAACACAAAATTATATTTACCCAAATAAGCAACATATCAATCCAAATAAGTGAGTTTTGGTGCTTGTTACGTTCTCTACCACTGTTCTAACAGCTTGATGACACGAAGGACAATTAATATTAGCAGGCGTGGGTCCCAAAGCTATGACTAAAATATATATTTATTAGTACGGTTCTAGCATTCGTATTTTATTCAATACTTTTACCTGTCGTCATCTTTTATTGATGATTTTCAGGAAATAGTGCTAAATACTTCTTGACTGAACGTCAATGATTCGAATCGATTAAGAACGTAGGTAAAATATTGTATATATATATATATCTTATCTGTTTTCTTAGCTTTTATCAACAATTCCGCAGAATTGACACAATCTGTTGAATACATTTTATATCTCTGTAAACATTTATGTAACAACCATTCCAGTTATTTCAATTTTTTTAAGAATTTTGAAACATACTCATATTGATTTCCAAGAAATTAATACACTATAGGCGGGTAGCAAAATAGTCCAAACTAAGTTGTTGAATGATAACAAAAAATAAGAGATAATTCTTTCAGTTCCGTATGTAAACCAATAGAGTAAAATTATCTCATCCCGCTTTTAAAGTAATTACATTCAAAAAAGTAAAAATTACCCGACCCGCTAACAATCAACAGTTCTCGAGACGGGAATTTTTACCCGACACGCTTATAGTGTGTTAAAATATATTTTTATAATTTAGATAAAATATAGTGACAGCTTTGTTCGATTTTTATCTTTGCAAATTTTAGCAAAATAAATTATACTCAGAAGTATAATCTTGAATTCAAATTTGTCAGTAGTCTAGTTCCCTTTTTTTATTAATTTGGTTTTTATATCAGATAACTACTATTTTATGCGTACTTTTCACTCATTTACCATAAAGTTGTGATTGTTAAAAACTACAAAATTATACAATGTATAGTTTTGGTCCAAATTATCAAAAGGTTTAATTGACTAACAGGGCAACATAAGAAGGCGAACCAAAGCGTCAATTATAAATTGTACGACCAGTTTTAGGTCCAACAAATGGTGGACCGAACATTATTAAATTACAAATACACTTCGGATTATTTTTCAACTTGATGTGATTCTGCTTGTATTGGTAGCAGAGATGGTTGTGGAACATTTACTGGATGCGGTAGAGGATTAATTTTCTCCATTAAGAACAAAATTTATTCACAGTTATTCACCGAAATTAATTATTTTTAAAACAGTTTCAATAATAATGGTTTTAGTAAACTAAATACATTAATATATGTATAACAGTAACCCCTATTCATGATAGATTGGGAAAAAATAATGATGCAAATCAGTGTTTAAATTATACAATTTTAGTTAGGTTGATGGAAAAACTCAAAAATTATTCACTTCTTCTACGTAGAAATAAGGATTTATTAAATATATATTTTATAATACATAAATACTTTTTTAAAAAGAAAACACATGATTAATAAACTTCAGTACAAAAATGTAAATTATATAATCGATAAGAGCTATATAGGAATCATACTGGTGTGATTTAGAATCTGATTGTATAGAAACTAAAAATATACCCAACATGTAAGTACATTAAACTATTGCTGCAGTGTTTCTGCAGGACATTTTGGTGATTCATCATTTTGGTCATACATGAATCAAGCGAAAATATACAATGCGAAAAATGCTCTCCATGTCTGGACGTTGTAAGAGATGGATGCACGACAAAGTGAGTAAAATTTTGCCCGGTAATAGGAATCCCCACTCTCAGAGAAAATGCGCAGTGCTAATGCGCGTTAGCGCACAATATAAATTAATCTTTGTGAATACATTTAGTAACTCTCCATATGCGTAGGGATGTAGTTCGAGTTCTTCGGATGCTTCATTTAATTTCCGTAACTTTGTATAAATTTCAATCTGTAAAAAGAAATATTTTTTGAGGGTATATCAAAATTTAATAAAATAAATAAATGCATAAATAAAAAAAACTAAAAACAATTAAATAAGGTGTTCAAAAACCTCAATACACCGACTCGTCTGCGGAGACGAACTGCATGCTAAACACAGCAAAACCAATGATCCCCTCCAGTCAGTCCGGCCCGCCCACATAATTGCATGTATATCTTTTTTTTTTTTGTTTACAAAAGGGTATTGATGTTCCGTCTCAATACGCGAGTAGATACGTTCATCATTTTTGACAAGGTATGTAACATTTTATGGAATAAGAATATAGTAGTTTTTATAATACTGTACAAAACAACAATAATAAATTAATATTATTTTAACAGGTCACATCAAATAAAAGAGTTATACACTACCACTACACTACCACTGCACTACCACTGCACTACCACTACACTATCACTGCACTACCACTACACTACCACTACACTCCCAGTGCACTACAACTGTACTACCACTGCACTACCACAACCACTACCACTACCATTACCACTACCACTACACTACCACTACACTCCCAGTGCACTACAACTGTACTACCACTGCACTACCACAACCACTACCACTACCATTACCACTACCACTGCCACTACTATTACCTTTATTATTACCATTACCATTATTATTATTATTATTATTATTATTATTATTATTAATAATATTATTTTGCTAGAAATTAATAATTGTTTTATAATAATGACAATTTTTTAAATTATCATTTCATCATTTTTGTCACTGTATATGTTAGCTTACGTCATCATCTTCATCGATGGACCGATGCGACGAGCTCACATCTCTTCAGATTACTTTGTTTTGTAAACAAATCTGAAGGTTTTGTTTACATTTTATTATTGAGTTTTTAAGAAAGAACCAAGCAGTTAAGCTTTAAATGTCGATGGTTAATCGGATGCATAAGTGGTCTGCCACTTTCCGAAGCACTTGACCTCGACCGTCACATTTTGTTACCGTGCATCGTTTAGGTTCAAAAACTGAATTAGTGTAAGTTTTGACACTGCCTGAAGTGTATCTAAATTACAGAATAACATTTTATGCCATAAACGGGACTGCAAGGATTGAAATACTCCAAATTATTAACTAATTTTGTAAGCTTAGTAGTTATTCAGAGAATATTTTTTGTGTTTTGTTAAAATTGTTATAATAACTACAATATTTAAAGCGATTAATTAAATAACACATATTAAAATAATTTTTATTAATATTATTTTGAATTATTTTAAAAATGATTTAAATTAGTATTTGAGCTAATGTGATATATATATATATATAAATCAGAAATAAAAATTAACTATTTTTATAACAAAACCAAATATTTATGAAACGTAAAATAGTGCATATTAAAACATTTTAAATGTTATGAAATAATAATATATGTTATTAACAAATATAATAAAAAAGATCTAGTGTTTAGAAATTGTTCGTGTCTGAGTTGGATGTCACAGTATATGATATTTACACATTGTTAATTTTATTTACTTTTATGCTGTTAAATAAATAGTTAACGTTGATGATTCACAACACCCAATTTCTTCTTTAAAACTTTATTTTATGGACAATTTTACTATTCATTTCTTTATGTAGATTAAAATTAAAACAATAAAATAACAATAGTTATTAACAATATGACATACATTTCGTTGTAACAAGCGACGAAAACAGAATTTGGATCTATGAATTCAAAAATACCTCTTTGGTTTGTTAAAAAAAGATCCTCACTTTTGTTTTTCATTTATTGTTTCTTTGAATATTATTTGTTATTGTATCTTATAACTCATTCATCATTTGTGGCTATAAATGGTATTCTTTAAATGTTGTTGCATACAGTTTAAATATCATCTATAAATAGAATTACTAAATTATATGAATTACCTGATTTTTAAAATTATTTTGTACTTTCAGTATTTTAACATATTTTTATCAACAATGGATTTTTTAAAAATTATTTGTACCACTCAATTTTGCAATTATTTCTGTTTAAGTGTGTATTTTGTATTCGGAACGTTACTACTGTTTATATTAGCCTCATTCTCATTATTAAAATTGAATATAAGAAACAGGCTGCGAATCAACAACATTGTTGTTGATACATAATTTGAAATTGAATATGAGTGATAAAAAAAAATTCACGTTGCGTTTCGATTCGATTCTTAAATGTAAACCATCTTAGACCTCAGAAAGTCGGTTTGCAGAATGGCCACAGTGTTTCCCAATTCATTTTACAATCACAAAATTGTATTTATTTCATTATATGGAACATGAAATTGCAATAACAATTTTTAAATTTAAAATACTTGATAATAAATGTTATATTATAATGAAAAACCTAAAACATTAAACCATATGTAGGGATTCTCTTCCTTCGCTACATATAAAATTCACTTTTTCCCTTGTTGTTTAAGGAAAATTATTCTTATACGCGTTTCTTCGTTTAGATTCATATTTCTCTTCGCAATAACAATTCACATTGAATCGACAATACATTTGGGAATCTCATCTTACGATATGGTGTGGAGTAGGCACTGCACATTAATACAGAATGTGACCGTAACCGCCTGACGTCAATGAAGTGGCAGACCACTTATGCATGCGATGGTACGTTTGTTGTAATAAAGCGTATTTTTGTGAATGTGTTTTAATCAAACTAAAACGACGGATTAACATATTGTTTGGTTCATTCTTAATTTATCTAGTATTTTGCAATGTGCAGTGCTTCAAAGAAGACATTCTTCTGAATATTTTGACGCTATAATTGTATTTATGGAACATGGCAATCTGAGTCAACAACATATAGTCCAAATGTAAGTTGTTTCACAAAGAATAATAAACATCGTTGGAATAATTATCAGCAAACTGGTAATGCAAATATACACTACCACTCCAAAGTAAAGCAACAAACATATTTTTAATTAAAACATATGCAAATAGAATGTTATCAAGGAACCAATTGTTGTAGCTTATAACTTTATTAATATCACAGTTGAATTTAAATATAATCCGTTTTTATATATTTTTTTATTTACTGAACAATCAAAACTAAACACTGTTATAGATCATTTAATTTTAGTTTGTTTTTAGTCCTTTATGAATACGGTGGTTAGTAATACTAAGTAAAGTGAGATAAAAATGCCTGCAGGACGTGATCTTAAAAATCTTATTTTTTTAAGTACAAATCGCGGCTTAAACAAATTATAATTACGTCGCAAGTAATTTTAAACCGAAGTATTGTATTAAGTCCAATTCGAACTAACACCAGAAGAACTGTATCAACACTTTCTAAAGCTGGACGTCTGAGAAAACCCAACAATACTGACAAGCAGAGGATTGTAAAAGTATCCAAAAGAGACCCGAATAAAACTGTCGAAGATCTTAAGACTAAATATTCATATTACTTCTGTCAGTACCATAAGACATAGGCTAAGGCAAAATAATTTACATAAAAGAAGGCCCGCCAAAAAATCCTTCATTTCAAGAACAAATAAAGCTAAACTCCAGCTAGCAGGGACTGATCTGAAAAAAAAATGGAAAATCGTATTGTTCTCTAATGAAAGTAAATTCAATTTATTTTCATCAAAGTTCACCAAGGGCACCATCAGTAAAAATAAATGGAATAATGGATAGGTTTTAATATTTACACATCCTTATCAATTGCCAAAGTTGTAAAAGACTTTTTTGCTTTCAATTATGTATATCTAGTGATCAGCCCAAAGTACCGATCAAAACCCAAAGAAAATCTATGGGACATAATAAATCTTAAAAAGAGGAAAGCTCACTATTAATATTATTTGAAATTCAGTTTCTAAGCAAGAATATAATAACCTTGTTTCTTCCGTTAAAAGATGTCTCTAAATACTAATAGAAAATATTAAGTATAGTAACAATTCCATATAAAAGGTAAGTATAAATATTGTTTTAAATTTCATGTACTAATTTAAATATATTTAATAAATGTATTTAGAATTTTTGTTGTTTTATTTACATATGACTAGAACTGATAAGGTGTTGGGCGACAATGAGCTACGACTAGAAAACATGGCTTGTTCATGATTATGTCTGCTGGACAAAAGCACACATTAGCTACATCCCCGGCATCGTGTAGACTTTGGCATAACTTTATAGTTATTCAGATTTATATCCGTCTACTATCAGGAGAAGTTGGTCTTAGAGCTAAAAGACGTTTTCGATACATTTCGTTAAACAAGAAGCTTTTAAGTTGTCGGAAAAACATGAATGGTGTAATTGTTCAAAGAAGGGTGTATGTACATCCAAATAGTCATATCTGGATGTTATGAGCAAAACAGTTCCAACCGTTGCTTTTCAAGGACACGCACGTTGGTCATATTATACTGAGAAACGACAATCTCACGAATTTGTTATACAACCAACCATTATTATTTGAAAAAAAATTAAAATAAATAATACTGAAATATCTTAAAGATGACTGTGTTAATCAAAATTAATTTTAAGCACACCTTTTTTTTCTAAGTTACGAAAAAATATAAAAGGTTTACTAGTTTTAAAAAATATTCAGTGGTGTAGAAAATAGAGAGGGTTGTAGTTTCTTAAAGGGAAATTCTAGAAGCCTCTCTTAAGAAAATACAGTCCCCCAAAATTTCAAAAATTGTTTTGTACTTATATTTTATTAATCTAGTCGAATCGTGTTTAAATTTGGTTTCGATAATGACACAGTAGCGTACAATCTGTGGAGTGCTTCTCTTTTTCTCATCCATTTTTTCATGCCACTGAATATTTTTTACAACTATTAAGCTTTTCAAATTCATTACACAATTTTGATAAAAGAAGGTTCCTTAATTAATATTGATTATCAATTTTAAGAAAATTAAAATGAACAATACTTCTGAAATATCTCGAAAACGGCTGTGATAATCAAAATTAATCAAGAGAACATTTTTTCTTCCAAATTGTGTAAATAATATGAAAAGATTAATAGTTTTTAAAAATGTACAGTGCTAGAATGAGAAAATAAGGAGAACCTGTCACTGTAACAATATGAACAAATTTTAGAACATTGAACAATACTGGACTGGATCAAAGGTCACAAAAATATAAGAAATAAACAATTTTTGATATTTAAATTTGACCAGCTGTATTTTTTCCATGAGAAACTTTGGAAAAATATTATTTAGATTTTCTTCATTATTGTACTTTATAACTGCCCCCAAATTTTGATTACCATTTGCATATTGTACCATTATCCAGTTTCTAGTTAATGTGCTGGAGTGTTTTGTAATTCAAGGCTTTGGAAGTGTAGTTACTCACAATCTTTAATTTTCTCTAACGAACTTCTTCGAATCTTCTCATGTATTTTGGTCATACAGGAATGTGCTGTATGGAGTATAAAAACTTAACCAGCACCTAAAATATTGGAAACATTTAGGTAAATTGCGTTTTAATATTTTATTAACGGAAGCAAGGGGAAAAGTTAGGATCTAAAAGACGTTGGAACAAATACCATTAAATTATAATTAGTTTCATATTACAGTCATTTGAATTATTGTGTTGTAAACAGATATAAGAAACTTGAAATGTTTTTATGTAGCAAAAGTATAAAAATAAACTTTTATGATCTTGTGTTAAATTTACTTAAAACTGATAAGAGGAATAAATATATCATGTTGATTTTGCATCTACTTACCTACATTTAATTTTAATTTGTAAAATATGAAGGGTTTAAATGACAAAGCACAAACATTATAAATATTATATTTTCATTTAATTTCATATAATTATTATTAAGTATGTAAGCAATTGGTTAAATTATTTTAAAAAAATATGTGCATTAAATCAATAAAAGTGTTGGCATGATATGGAATTTGAACATGTGAAAAGTTTTCACCGGAAACCTGCACAAATATTGTTCTAACCTTGATATTCACCAAGGAACGCGTGACATTCCGGGCATTCGTGTCTTTTAGACATACACGAATCTACACAGTATGGAATGCAACAACATAACCAACACCTAAAATAAAAGAGGCATTCGGACAAATTAGTTTTTAATGTTCCCATAATATTACTTACCCAGCAAGACAACACAAGAATGCGAATAAATGTGTCTTCGTATTGGCCTGCGTGGTCACCGTTGTTCTGATATGGGCACGACAGTTGTGACATATTGTGTTAGAAGGGTCAGGCCCAAGGGGCGGCGGAATAAATGCTATCAAATTTACAATTATTATGGTATTACGGGCATATATCGTTTTCCTTTAAAACTTACCTTGAGTTGCTTGCATTGGTGGCGATTCTGGTGGCAGAGACGGATATGCCGGATATGGCGGTGGATTACCTTTCTCCATTGTTTCTGAAATCAAATAACAAATATTTGTTTATACATATATATTTACAAATGTCTTGTTAGAGGAGAAACTTTTTTAACATTTTAAATACTTAGTAATCGCCATTTTCAACAGATTTCAGACAAACAGTGGTGGATTTGTTTCAATGTTAAAAAACTAAAACGAGCATTGCCAAGTCTTTAAATATTAATCAGAACAACTACAAAAATATTAATAAAATGTTTTTATAGAAATGGATGCATGTAATTGCTTTGCTATTTGTCGAAAAATGCCTGGAAATCAAATTTCTAATTTTGATAGAGCAAGTATAATTACCTTACATCAACACGGTTGGATAAATCTCCGAATTTCAATGACACTTGCCATATCTAGATCATCTGTATCAATTCAAGACGAATGGGTTAACATTTCGCAAGAAGACATCAATAACTTAATTTTTTCAATTCACTGCTTTAGAACAAAGGAAAATACAGAGAGTACTAAAGTATCTATTGTGTACATTATTTTGCAAATTTCACTAAACTATTTTTTTGGTTATAGCCTCTTTTTATTTTTCTTTCTACCAGTATTACACCAAACCAAACAAATGAATATGCTAAAAACCTTTGTAATAATAATTATTTCTAAAAATATTAAGGGGTACAAGAATATTAACGGTGTGGGTATAATACTCGTGGTGACGTTAAAGCTGCTTGAAAAAGACAGGTCCCGAAAAACAAACCCATCACTAGACAGAGCTGCTTTAAAAATTTCCAAAAAGCATCCACGAAAAAAGGTCTCGTCAAAGAAATGAGCAAGAACAAATATGCAATGAACAATGAAAAAATTTGCAAGAATCACCGACTAAAAACCTTTTAATTGAACAGTTGAGAAATATCTACTGGTGGTAGATGATATGTAAGACCATCACCAACTGGACAAAGAAAGATTCAAGATTAAAATACCCACTTTCCGCTGTAAAAATCCGTAGTGGTAGTATAATGGACCGTTTCTAGTATAAAATCATACTAAAGAGCACAACGTTACCATTAAGATGGATTTATAAACAAGACAATGATCCGAAGCTAGTGAAAATGTGGTTTCATGATCAAAACATATCGGTACTCAAATAACTTTCTCGGTACCCAGTTATGAATCCCATTGTGCATTATGAGCCTCTTTAGATTGTACCTCATAATGACACATATTAATATAAAAAATATCAAAGAATTGTTTGACATCGTGTAAACAGAATGGGCTCAAAAACCGGTTGTTTCCATTGCAAGAAGATGCCAAGCAGTGTTGGTGTGCCATAAAATATTAAATTAAATAATTGTGTTCATATTTTTTTTACAAAATTAATTTTTCATATTTTTTTTCAAACCAAAAAATAAATTAAATCTATAAAATAACACAATTCCATTAATTTACCTTAAACTTTATTATTGAATTTGTCTACAAAAAGATTAATTGATTGTCACTCATTGAAATATTAGAAAATAATTTGTCTAAATGGATAATTTAGTTTTATTCGATATTTTGAAAATTCATATAACATTGGTGAATGTAACAATAAGTTCTGTGGAGTTTCTACACCTCCGAATGCCAAATCACACTATTTCACTAATTGGCATGATCAAAAATTCTTAGTACATTTTAAATAACTGGAAATAGATATTATGTTAATTTGGTTAACTTTGTTTATGTGAGTAAAATCAAATATTGATGATCTCAAACCTTTGTGGATATACTATTTATAAGTGAACATACAGCATACAATATACATGTTAGCTTACGTTATCATCTTCACCGATGGACCGATGCGACGTGCTCACATCTATTTATACTATTTTGTTTTATAAGCAAATTTGAAGTATTTGTTTACATTTAATAATCGGGACAGTTCTTAAGAAAGAACAAGGCAGTTAAGCTTTAGATGTCGAGAGTTTAAGTACGTTTGTTGTAATAAGGCGTATGTATTATTGTGAATTTAGTGTTTTAATCAAACTAAAAAGATAGATTAACAGTCGCTAATCTATCATACATAAGTAAAAGCCCGATTTAATGAAATTATTATTCAAATTAAATATAATAATAATTATATTTTAATAAAGTTATAATTATTATTATAATTATAAAGTTATAATTATTATTATAATTCCTGTTCAACATATTAATTAATACATTTATCTTTTATGCATAAATTAATTAAATACAAATTCGTAAAAAATATAATACGCAATAGATGTTACATAGTTATTGCAATAGATTATAAAATTTATACTAACGGAAATAACAAAAAATATTTCAATTATATCATAAGTATTTTATAATTATCATAATTATTGTGATAACATTACAGTAAACTTTAATTGATTTTCACGTTGCGTAGTGAAATCACCCTTTACTACATACACATATTGATTTATAAGTCTGACATTCTGAACATTGATATGAGTCAATTTTAAACCGAAAGTGAACACGTCGGCAAAAGCAAAATTATCAATATTTTTAGTATCAAGGCAAAATGTTTAACAGGAAGTTGAACAATAAAAGAGTGATATGTATATAAATTCAACTAGTTCAATTCATTATTGTGTAAAGTACATTGGAGTGCCAATCTCTTTTAACGCATTGTTTTGCAAGGTATGAACAAAAATATATTCAAAAACCAACAGAGTGGAGATATTCTTAGAAATTGATTGTGGAAAATAAATATTGAACTACATTGTGCAATCTGTAATTAAAGATTATTTAGTTTGCAGTGACATAAAAAGTACCAGATAGATCCAGTACACATATGATGAATGAATTTAAATGATTATATTAATTATCAAACGTATACATCGACTCATAAAATTTATTAATTGCTGAAAATTTACCCAAATTTCAGGACCAAATTTCCTATATAATGACTTAATATTGTTTATATAAAAAGTGAATGTGAATTAATAACGACAAATGTTAAAAAATTATAATCGACAATTCAACTAGTTTTACGTAAAACCAACTTGCAATGGGGTATTTATTTTATATTGATATTGACTTTTGATTAAAGATAAAGGGGAATATTCTAATAGTTGAATAAACAATTAAGATCATTTAAATAATCCAGATTACCAGTGAAATTTCTATGAATTATTAAAAACACTATCCCAAATACATTTATTTCAAATTTAAAGTAAATTTACTCATACGGCATTAAAATTAAAAACATTGAACAATTGAAAACAGCAACTTACTTGATAAAAATACTAACTGCCTATTTTTCTAAGGTAGGAAGAATCGGTTATTGCATGCGATTCTATGACAGGACAAACTAGAATAGTACACTACTGTGCTTGTGTGCACTAAGTTAAAAGTGGTGTGGTGTTGATTGTTAACGCTCGCAAGTACGTCGGCGCCGTATGATTTATTAAATAAATAAAATAGGAGCTAAAGAAGATTCTTTAAGCATTGGTACAAGAAATTCTTAAAGAAAATATAGATAGACAATTGTCTAATTATATTCATTTTAAATTCAAAGTAAATTTTATCATATGGCATGGTTAAAATTAATAAGAATTAAAAACATTAACTTACGTGACAATAATTATAACTGCCTCTTTTTCGAAAATAGGAGATATCGGTTATATGTCATGCGTTTTTACGACAGGATAAACCAGAGCGCACTACGGTGCTTTTGTGCACTAAGTTATGTTATGTTGATTGTTAACGCTTGCAAGTACGTCGACGTCGTATGGTTTATTTAATAAATAAGATAGGACCTAAAGGAGATTATTTAAGCAATGATCCAAAAAATTCTTACGGATAAACTTTACGTTCTTGGCGGAGGTTTGTTTTTGATAGTAACAAAATTGTGACTATTTAGAATAAGTAGAAGGATGCATGAAGAAAATTAAATAAAACAAACTTCAAGTATAAAATTAAATTTACGATGGTAAAAACTAAAGTGCACTACGATATTTGTGTTCAACAAGATTATACAGAAGACATATTCATGGTAATTATTATTATAATTATTATATGAGTTTTAAATATCATCTAAGAAACAACAGGAAGTTTAAGTTTGAGAGTAACAAAACAGTGATTATATATACTCTATTCAAATTAGGCACGAGGTAACATAAACAGAATTAGTAACGCATAAAGAAAATTAAATAAAACAATATTATCAACTTAATTAAAGTGATTTTATATTTTTTTGTGGTAAATTCACATATGTGTACCATATGTTATTGCACATTGCACAAGTTGAAATCAGAGTTTGTTTAGTTTGCAGTAATGTACAAAACTTCAGTTACACCCAGTCCGGCCATGAAGTTCCTTTTTACACAATTACACAAATTACTTAATTTAACTAGTTTTATGCAAAATCAATTTCTAACCGGGTGTTTACCTTGTATTGATATTGATTTTTGATTAGAGATAAGGGAGAATTTGCTAAAACTAGATGAAACAATCCCTACAAAATATTGTAGTTAATATATTAAAATATGGTTAATTAAATAAGCAAAATCTAACTAATTGTCGGTTTATGCCTAATTTCATTTATTTTAAATACGGGTCAATTTTAAATAACTGTAATGAGTTTACACACATAGCATGAATAAATTAAGAAAATTGGAATGAGCAACTTACTTGATAAAAACTTTAACTGCCCTTTATTGTACTGGAACTAGATATGATTTAATAACAGCAAATGGTAAAACATGAGTATCCATCTTCCAATCGGGTATTTATTTTATATTAATATTGTTTTTTTATATAAAATAAAGGGAAATTTGCAGAAAGTAGACAAAACAATTCCTATAAAATATTATAAATAATATATTATATTAAAATATGGTTAATTAAGATCAGTTACTTAAGCCAGATTAACAGAAAAATTTCTATGAATGATTACAGAACTATTAATTATTAATTGTCTATCTATGTCCAATTACATTCGTTTCAAATTCAAAGTAAATTTATTCATATGGTATGATTAAAATTAAATACAATTGGAAACAGCAATTTACCTGATAAAAATTTTAACTGCCTCTTTTTCCAAATCGGTTATTGGATGCATTTCTGCGACAGGACAAACTAGAGTATTATGCTTGTGTACACTAAGTTAAAGGTGGTGTGATATTGATTGTTAACACTTGCAAGTACGTCGACACCGAATGGTTTATTTAATAAATAAATAAGGCTAAAGGAGATTATTTAAGCAATAATCTAAAAAATCCTTAAAGATAAAAGCTATGACATCCAATGTGAATAAATTTGGCGGAGTTTGGTTTTGATAATTTTGACAAAATTGTGATTATATAGAATAAGTACAAGTAATAAAACAAAATTCAAGTATAAAATCAAATTAATGATGGTAAAAACTAAAATGCATTACGGTATTTGTGTTCAACAAGATTATACAGAAGACAAATGTTCATGGTAATTATTATTATAATTATTATATAAGTTTAATTTTGAGAGTAACAAAATTGCGGTTATATATACTCCATTCAAACTAGGTATGGAATAACATAAACAAAATTAGAAATGCATGAAGAAAATTAAATAAAACAAAATTATCAAATTAATTAATGTGATTTTATATTTTTTGTGGTAAACTCACTTGTTTAGTTTGCATTGATGTACAAAACTTCAGTTAGACCCAGTCCAGCCATGTAGTTCCTTTTTACACAATTTTATAAATTACTTAGTTTAACTAGTTTTATGCAAAACCAACTTCCAGCCGGGTGTTTATTGTATATTAATATTGATTTTTGATTAAAGATAGAGGAGAATTTGTTAAAATTGGATGAAACAATCCCTATAAATATTGTTAATATATTAAAATATGGTTAATTAAGATTATTTAAATAAGTCAAATCAACTATAAACTTTAATCAATTATTAAAAAATATCTAATAATAATTTATTGTTTATGCCTAGTTACATTTATTTTAAATTCAAAGTCAATTTTTTATATATATATAATGATTAAAATTAAGAAAATTATAAAATACAACTTACTTGATAAAAACTGTCCTTTTTTATAAAATATAACAGGAGGGGTCGGTTATCGGATACGTCTAAACGATGAGATAAACTAGAATGCACTATGGTGCTTGTGTTCAAAAAGTTGAACGCTCCCTGGTGTTGAGTTTTTACGCTTGCGAATACATCGGCCCCCTACGATTTATTTGATAATATTTATTAGCACTGGTCAACAACAAAATCGTCCTTTAAATGAAAATATGATAAATATATAAGGATTTAAACATGCTGAATCCAGAATTGCTTTGTTTAATCGCTCAAATTGTGTATTTTGTCGATGGTTCTTAATTAACTTAATTAATTAGTTCTATCGTATTTGAAAACATCCATCAATTCCTCTCGTACATGCAGCAAACATAACGGAAAATTATGGAAATATGAAGTTGTTATTAGAAAAAAAACATTATTCACAGTATACGTGGAATTTTGTTGTTTTTTATGGGAGTGGGACAGTTGTGCAAGGGATAAGCACTATTTGCTAAAAAATTGGTCAAGAAGAGCATGTTTGATGCCTAGTGAGTCAAGAGTATAAAAGAAAAACCTTCAAATTGAAAAAAAATCCTACCACACTAGCTAGGTTTTAATAAAAAATATGTAAAAGCTATGAACAAAGGTTTTCAATATATTAATACCAAATTTCCTCGAATTATTAATTGAAAGAAGGAAGGTCCTCAAACACGAGAGCATATAGAGGTCTCATATTTTATGACCATGTTGAATGAAGCTGAAAAAAGGGCATGAACCGCTTTCGTTGAAAAAATTACCAGTAAATCAATCAAGAACTTCTATCTTCGTACAAAGCTTTGAAATGCAATATGTCCCTTAAAATTTATTTTTTACACTCAATTAGATTTCTTCCCTGCAAATCATGGAGCAGTATCAGATGACCACAGTGAAAGGTTTCATAAAGATATAGATAGTATAGTAGGTATAGTAGATATAGAGGTGCTACAGTGGGAAATGGTCAGAAGTACGGATGGAAATACCGGTTCCACAAAATTTGATTGCTCCAAAAAAATACCGTGACTTTGACAGCTTGTTGCGATGTGTTGTGAATGACTTGTTTTTATAAATTTTTATATAAAATACAAACTTCAATAGAAAATATAAGAACTAATAAACTAGTAAATAAATTGTTTAACGCTTTTTGATGTTCTATAATAGATTTTATCTACATAATATTGTATTAGTTATAAAACATATGATTTAAATTTGAATAAAAACCATATCTATAATTGTTGAAAATAATTCCAACAAACGTCGATCATTAAACCCGAACAACTATAGATATGCAAACAATGGTCACGAAAGCTTCAAACTTTACATTAAATAAAAACCGTTTTATTGAAAAATTACATTAAAAAAATTATAAGTGGTTTGTAATCATATATCCAGAAATATCTAATTTATGATAAATTATGCATAAAATTACAGACTAGTGTATTTATGTATGAGCTAAAGGAAAGTTTTCTAAGGCAATGGTCTTAAAATTTATTAAAGAAACTTATAAATTCATAAGAAAATTAAAACAAAATAATTAATGAATTATATATTATATGTAACTGTTTATGTCCAATTTTATTTATTTCTAATTGAAAATAAATTTAACATAAATGTAATGAATTAACTCATGACATGAATAAAATTAAAAACAAAAGGAAAGAGCTCCTTGTTAAAAATATTAAATACCTCTTTTTCTAAAATAAGGAGATCGTTCATCGGAATCTTTTAAACAATGGTACTCTACGGTGTTTGTATTCAACAAGATTATATAAAGGGCATATTCATGGTTATTGTTATTATTATTATCTGAGGTTTAGATATCATCCAAGAGATAACAGGATTTTGGTAGTAACAAAATTGTGGCTATATATACTCCATTCAAACTAGGTACCGAGTAACATAAACAAATTTAGTAGTTCAGAAGGGATAACTCACTCGTGTTGATGCTTATTTCATATTTTAACAAAGTAGAACTCAGGCATGAATAATTTCGTATCATACCTGTTACATGTTTATTTAACTTATTTTTACTTCTTTTAATGCCAGCAAATAAAACTAATTATAATATTCATATTTATGCTAAATTATTAACATTTTTAGATATAAATATCACGTGAAATATATGCGTAAGTAACGGATTACTATTGTTTACTTCAATGGGTACCTTATATGAATACACTATAGAATTTGTGGAACCTGGAGGATCACTACATCAGTTATGGTTTAGAATTGTAGTAAGGGCGTTGCAATATTGTTAATATACTAAACGCTTAAGTTACGAAAGAATTTCCAAATGTATGAAATTTTTGTTTCTCCTCGTTAAACCGCAAAACGAAAACCGCTTTTCCGTCGTCTGTAACATCTTTCGGTATTGATATTACAGATCGGTGCGGTATTCAACCGAGTCGTTACATTTAGCGATTTTGCGGTTTTCCGTCTAATATGTCATAAAGAAACATAATGCGTCATTACATAATTTGGGAAAACTTATTTTTTTCGATACTAAAGGAAATTCATTATATCATTTGAAATAAAAGAAATTATTTCAAAATTTTTAGGATATATATACAATCGACTCTTGTTAATACAAACCTTCGATAATTCGAACCTCTCTATAATTCACGAGTTCCCTAGAAAATCTCTTTATATTTCGCACTAAATCAATACATTTTTATCCACTTGGTAAATCGAACAAAAAAATTATCGCTACGTAACAAAACGAGAAGTTAATTCGAACTCATCTACGTCAAACACTCGTCAATTCAAAGTTGCAGAGAGAAAAAGAGAGACAAGTTCAAACTTGTATCATCGAGCACGAGCCTTTGTTTTTGTAATGATTCGTTTGTCACACACTGTTTCACGAATTGGTTTGTTTCGTTAAGTTTCAGTTACTATTACTCTAGGTTGAATATAGATTAAATAAAAGTTACGCGTCTTAAAAAGTATAAATACTTGAGCTTACTAAGCTGCTGACTACAAAGTGATGAAAAATTTCAAACCATTTGATATTTCAAACACTCGATAATTCGTAATATTCGAATTGACGAGAGTCAACTATACGAAATATGCGGAATATTTGAGAAACGGTTAGTCCACTACATCTTCAACTTTAACTTAATCAGTATTAGCCAATAAAAATATTTTTTCTAGCGATGTAGACATTTATTAGTGGTTATTTTAACATTTTATTTATTTTAACTCAGAAAATTTGTATGTTTATATGGTTTTTATTATTCAAATATATTACGGGATGTATAAAATCATCATCATATAAATATAAACAGCACTAGACGTCAGCTGTATAGCTACCGATATACTACTATAAACATGTCGGTGACGCGAATACACGAGATTTTATCCATCCAAAAAGTGTCTAAGGCGTCCAACACACTGCGTGTGCGTCACTATCAACACAACTCCCTGGTTGCTAAACAAACTTTGAACAATTGATGAACGAGCATGTCGGTGACGCGAACCTATAAGATATTCCACTACCAAAAAGTACCAAACGCGGCTAAAGAAGTTTTCACATCAAAAAATACTAAATAATCGAAACTAACTTAAAATCAGTTACCTTGAATTTCACAAAGACTGGAGTATATTGCACTACATCATATTCAGAAAAATACTGTGAGTGAGAATTGTTTTTTCGGTTAATATATTCTCTACAAGAGAAATATGTGAGAGAGCTACACAGCATTGCAATTGTATGACATATGTTATGTATCCTTAGACTTCACAACGGGCACGTAATATGTTATTACTAAAGTCTTCCTCTGAGATAATTACTTTAATTTTTAGTTAAATTAACGTTTTTATACAACGATTGGAAAGTCTTTGATCCTACTGAATTTTGAGAGGGGACATTACATTACCAAATATTTGAGAAACGGTTAGTTTTAATATTAACATATTCGATAATTTTGTTGATATCAAACGTGATTAATTACGTCTGTTATAAAGAATATTTGTGAATCATATACTTTTTATACATAATAATAAAATCGAATATCTTGCTTAATAAACTGTTTTGATATTTTTCACGGAACATAAAAATAATATGATTAATAAAAACATTGTAAGTTTTAAAATAAGTAATATCACAATTATAAATGAATACTAAAATTAAATCAAGTTCAAAAACTTATATATATTATAAATAGATGGCACTAAAGAATTCAAGGTTTCTACTAACACATACACATTTTAACTATTTTTTAGAGTCATCTATTGACGAATTATCTAAGCATATAAAAAAGATTTATTTTACATCTATATTATATATATTAATATTTATTAAAATTGTCAGTAATATTATTTTTAAGAAGCAAATCATATTTTTTTTGACAAGTATATATTCAAATATTATTTCAGATTATTATTGAATACTACGAAAAGAATTTGCGCGCCCCTTGCGGGTAAATGGCAAATAACAAGTTCATAAATGTTCCGTGTAATTTTTATTTTCGGAGCATAATAATAGATGTTTGCGTGGGAATCAGTTGTTATTTCTCTGGTTGTGGAAGAAATTATTGTTTAGCAGACTTATTATTTATTGTTTCTACTTCTTCTATTTTGTGATGTGATTTATTATCATGTTGAGATACTTGTGTGCGCTGTCACCATCTGTCAGCAACATTTAAGTGTATATTAATTAATTTATCTACCGGGGGATTTACAGTGTTTCATGACAGTGATAACAGTGACATTTTCGATACCAGTTTCTCAGCACGATGGAGCATCTACCCGTGTTAAAAGAAATATTTTCGAATAAATCCGAGGCTGTAATAGTTGGTATAATCAATCTTACAGTAGAAGCAAATCCCTGTGAGAGTAGTGAAATTATTTTTGAAAATATTGTTAACCTATTATCAGAAACTGGTGATTCGACCATAAATAACCCTGAAATGCAATTTCATGAGGGTGATTTAGATTATGAGGACGATTCAGATTTCGAGGAAGAAGGGGCTGTTGGTTATGCCAATCAATGTGCTAGTCAGGAGGAAATTAACAGGTACTTCGAAAGATTGAAAAGTGTGTTTCCTGATATTAATTCAGCTGAACTAATGGCCAAACTTCATCATTATAAGTACAATTTAAACTATGATGTTATTGTGGAAGATCTCACAACCAGTAAGTAGACTTGCAATAAATTTCACAGTGTGTAATTGAAAAATTATAGATGGTTACACAATAGAACCAATTGACTCAACAGACATTTGGAATCAACTAAGAGATATGTTACCAGATGCTGATCCTGAGTATTTGAGGGAACAGGCTGAGATTTTAGTTCAAGGCACACCTGATGCGTTAAGAGCATTTGTTGAAAATGCTTTAGAGCAGAAGCAATACCCCTCAAGGGAAGATTATGTGAAGTAAGTATTTGTTACATGACAATATATTTTTGGTTATATAATTTTTATCATTTAATTTTTAGGAGGGTTAAAGAACGAATTGAGTTCCAAAAATACACAACGAATTTTAACTTGAATGAATACTTGGAAATAGTACCAAACCCTATTGAAAAATATTCAAACTCAAACAGAAAATTAATTTTAGTTGGAGATGATGTAGATCCTAATGATATTAAGTTTGTCAAAGAAGTTTTGTACAATAAATACAGATTTCTCAGGAGAAAATGTATTGATATGGTGTTCAATCCTCAAGTTAATTTAGTACAGATCTGCAATAGACTTGATAGGTTACCCAAAAGTTTGAGGAAGCCAAGAGATTTGGTAAAAGAATCTGATTCAAAAAATACTGAATTGTTACAACTGGTAAGTATTAACAACTCATAAATGCACTTTCACAGATTAAAATTTGCAGATGGCATATTTGAAGTATGGAAAATTAATAAGAGATACAATAAAAGAGAGAGACTCTCTTTACAAAAATGCCAAAGAGCAAGCTAGGAAATTTGGACTTTTGGAAGAATGCAAAATTTGTGGTGATGATGAGCTGATTCCAGAGGAATGCTTTTTCTGCACTAAAGGTTGCATTTATTGTAAGGACTGCTTGAAAACAGGTCTAGAGGTTGCTATTGGTGAAGGAAATCTTGTTTTTCCTTGTCACTATTGTGATGCTGTATTCAGCCATGGTACCCTTAAAGTAAGTCATCCATCACCATGATATCAATTTGAGTTTTATTTAATATTAAGTCATTGACTTCCTTTTGAAACAAACATGAACAAAGATAAATAATTATTTGTTGATGTAATGTCATTTTATAAAATGCTAATGGGTAATCCTTTATGTTATTCTAATAAATTAATTTTACATAGATGGTTTTGCCAACAAAAACCTTTGAAAAACTGGAAGGCAGGATCCAGAGCGAGGAATTGCGTAAGGCAAACCTCGAAGGTTCAGACGTGTGCCCGTTTTGCAACTACATCCAATTGTTCGAGGAAAACGACAAGATTTTCAAGTGCAAAAATCCCGATTGTCTCATGGAATCCTGCAGATTGTGCAGGCACAAATCTCACATACCGCAACGTTGCGAGGAGATCGAGTACGATGAAGACGTCAAAATGCGGACCTTCATCGAGAATAAAATGGCCGAGGCAGTTATGAGGTAAAATATGAAGTTACGTTCGTTTTCATCTTCGATTTAAGTTGATATAATGATTTTATATTCTATGTCTGAAAAATGGATAAGAAAAAAGCAGGTAAATATGATGTACATCTATACATCTAAAATCTTGTACACCAGATATTCTACAAAATAACATGTCTTCAATAAAAACAATTTTTCCTAATCATGTCAAACAAATTAAAAGCTACATGTGTGTGGTATTTCTATTGAAACTTTGCATTTTAGGACTTGCCACAAATGCTCAAAAAAATTCATTAAAGAACATGGGTGCAATAAAATGACATGTTCTTGTGGTGCAACTATATGCTATCTTTGCAATAAGGGTGATATTGACTATCAGCACTTTCAAGCAGGAAGGTAAAAAATCACTTGTAATATATTTGCTTAGCTTTACTTTATTGTAATTTAATTGAGCACTGCGAAATTTCTAGTAATCTATAATTTCTGCATGTCTCAAAATTATTAATTAGATTCTTCACTTCCCACCAAATTTCAGGTGTGAACTTTACACGGAAAATTTGACAGCACTCCATTTAGAAAATGTTAGACGAGGTGCAAGGGAAGCAAAGGCACAATTAGGGGCGAAAACTTTTAAATTTGATCCGGAAAAGGACATCGAGAATTTAATTCAATAGATTTGAGAATATGTTCCTATTAATACTTATGATTTTTTAATATTTGTCCGTTAATAACTTGTTCTTTATTACTAATACATACTATAATATTATAATTTTAATATATATGCATGCATTTAAATGGTGACATGGTCTCGATAAAGCTTAATTGCAAATTGGTGAGCACTGCTAATGATAATAACAACTTGTCTGTGATCAAACTCTATATTTAGGTGTGAACTACATACAAACGACTTAACGGCTCTACATATGGCGAATGTGCGACGTGGTGCTAGACAAGCTAAATTAGACTTGAAGGGGAAGCGAGTGAAATTCGATCCTGAGGATCACATAGATGAGCTATTTGCATAAACTTTAATACATATGTGATATTTTGACTTGGGATTATGTTAAATTTGTGTTATTATTAATATAACCATACAATTTTTTATTTTTGATATGATGTTAATTATGTTTGTTAATTAATCATGGACTGAATAAAAATTAAGAACACCATCACCAACGTTTTTTTATTTATCATGTAAATGTATTTACGTATCACCATGGTCTATAAGTACCAAAATAATACTGACACAATGGACATGTGTGTACTACATTATAGCAGGACTTCATGCAGTAGGGCAGAAGACAGCACGGCCAACAGTAACATAAACACAACAGAATCGCCGTGAAATGTGTGGCTGTTGATCTTTCCAGTCGTGTTTCCGTCAAAACCACTGAATTACAGTTCGGACACACGATGTAAAGTTGTTCGGGACCGAAAAAGAAAGAATCCACTATAAAATACCCAAATCATTTAGTTTTAATGGTACGTGATTTAATATTTACCGGATATAGCACTGTGCGCATCGTAAAGTCCTTCAGCTTCGGCGTAACTTGGCGGTGGTTGCCGAGGTTTGAAGCTTTCCGATGCCCTCATTGGATGTGGTTTCGGCGACGCCGCCGGCCCAAGTTTGAGCACTGTGGAGTACGTAGGAAGATTTCTAGTTAAAGATTTCGTCATTCTTGGCGTGAACTGTTGCAAGGATTTAACGTCTGCAATGTTGTACACAAAATAGTGGTTCGAATGAGCCGGTATTATTGGTGTGGATGAAAAATGCCTCTCTTGTACGATTTCGTTGTGATGTGGCCTGGAACTGGATGATGGACAATACGATTCTTGCTGGAAAGTTTGATCTATCAACACGTCATGATCGTTTGATTGGGTAATAGTGATATCGGCACGTGTTTCTTCTGGTTGTTCCAGCTCTTTGGTGGATGTCGAACCTTCCTCTGGCTGTGTGTACGCGCTTCTCACTCTAAATAGAGATGCTGCGGATAGTGGTTCGTTGAATGTGTGATATGAGGGTAATGAGGACGTTACTGAATGAGTATCTGTATATCTTTGAGACCTTACTTCCGTTTCGTTTATGGATCCCGTGCTTACGCCATCATTTACTGATTCTTGGGTTGAGGATGATTCATGAGCGTGATTGCTATTGGTATATGGTTTGAGTAAGAAGTTTAGCAGACTGGATATGAAATTGAAACTTGATGTGGTTTCTGAAGCGTTTTCGCCTTCAGGTTGCTTATCTTCTGGAGAACTGTCATCTTCCATAACATTTTAGTTTTTAATAAAAGCATAAATTTGACATTCTACAAATAAATCCGTCAAATTTAAAAAGATGAAGGTTAGGAATATATCAATTATGTTTAATATGAAAGACTACAATATTTTTGAAGGATTAAAGGTATTGGCTATAAGATAAGAACTTTTAAATTACAATTAATATATAAATGTTTTGTTGGGATGTATTTAATAGGTGCCCCTTTTAATAATCTTCGCAATTTGTTCCTTTAATTGTGCAGGAGGCTTAACACAACCTTTAGTTTTATCGTATTGTCCCAAGTATGCTTTACATGACTGGCAAAACAGAAATATGTTACTCTGTGCCATTAGAAATGGTACTATGCAAATTGGCCAACATCCAATCAATACAGACGCTTTAAAACTATTCCTTGCGATCAACGTCTAAAAAAGCTTTAATTGATAAAGTACCAACAAGCCCACCGTGGCATACCTGTTTCTTGGTTTGTTTTATTGCTGGCCGTCCAATTTTATTGCACAGTGGGCAACATATTTTAACCTTTCCAGGTTTCCAATTCTCCACTAAAACACAAATTATCATATAAATAGGCATATGTTTCATATTATAAATTACGAGCAGTGCGAAATTTGTAAATTTTCTTCCTTTCCCCGGCGAGGATTGCCCTTTTGGCCGGACAGTGGTCTTTGCATCTGCATTGCACCAAAAGGTCCTCCATTTCATCTTCTGATAGTTCATCACACGAACAACAAACTACATTTTAAAAATCGATTAGAGATATGTTCAATTTTATTTTTTATCTAATAACCTTGCAAATTCTCGTTCTTTTCGTCGTCTTTTGTAGCTGCAAATGTGTTAATTAATAACCATTTAATATTATTCTTTGGACAGACCCACCATCCTTCTTAATTATTTTCACTCGCTCCCGACAAAACAAATCTGAAATATTTCATTCGTTTATTTAGTCTGAAATAAGTTATAATTAAAACAGGTACCTGGACATGTAGCTTCACTGGAGGTGGCCTTGTCGGAAAGGGAACGAGAGGCACATTTCTTCGAACCCGGTGGACAACATCTTGCTTTGCAGGCTAGTGTGTTAATGCAACAAAAGTAAAAATTTATTTAAATTACACGACATATACTTCTCTCTTTTAAATATTCGTTCAAAGGGTCTCTCCCATATTGGCTCGTACGCAATTCTGTGACAGATCAGATTAATGTGAAAGTAAATTTAATGAATCATTTCCTACCACTGCATTTACAAAATGATGGTGGGTCGGAACTGGCTAAAATATTTTTTTATATTTATTCAAATTTAAAATGATCTTTACTTACATGACCATAGATCTTGCGACATTGAATTGGATTCTAAAAGTACATGTTTTTTAACTTGCTTGCAAATACGTTTTATTTACCTTTAAACGAAGTCGTCTTTGTTGGTGGCATGATAATAAAAACATAAAATTGTGTAGCAAATTTAACTACACAAATCTTTAATAACTAAGTAAACTGGGGCAACAAATACTGACGAATATTTTCCATGATGATATACGAAATGTTAATAAAACTAATTGTGCGTAGGTTTCACTCAAGAACCATAATACTTATTTGTAATACAACATAATTTTGACGTAAAAATTTTGACAAGTGTATGTGTGGTTAATAAACTGTCAAACAATTTTATTTATTTTTTAAATGTGGATTGTGAAGTGGATTTTTTAAATTTATCTACTACGTGGTTATCAAATGCAAGTAAAAATAATTTTATCTTCAAGGTTAAGTTTATTATTTGAGAAACTATAATGTAATATTAAAAATATTTATTCTAAGAGTTTGTGCTCCTATTTGTATATCTGACATACAAACAATTTCTACACAAAACATGGCTACCAAAACAAGTATAATTCGTATTTCAGTATTATTTTACTATTAAAAATACTACGAGTACTATTAATTATACTCCAGTGTATTTTCGAATCCATTCTCTATAATTGGCCACTCTGGTTAAAACTCCTGGCATTATGGCACATGGTTTTTCAGACCATGAAACAATTCCATACTGCGTCCCGTCAACTGTCAATGGACCGCCTGAATCACCCTAAGGCAAAAAGTTAAATTATAACAACAAATTTAAATATCCTCGTGTGACTTACAGAACATTGTCCTTTCCATTCACCATCAGCTCCGGCACATATTTGATAAGGGGCGGAGTAATTAGCCCCGTGGTATTTGGTGCAAATCTCATCCGGATAAATCGTAAGTTGAACTTGCTGAAGAACCGGCATTACAACTCCGTTCACTTGTTGGTAACCCCAACCAGCAAGCATGGCTTCGTCCGTCTCTTCAGGCATTTTGTTTTGCATTGGGAGTTGAACGGGCTGAACGTTGTCTGACATCGGTATGTTCCCTTCTAACTGTAAAACAAGCTCTCTTAGTTATTTTTTACTTGAGTTGAATTAGAGTAGTTACTTCCAAAAGTGCAATGTCGTTTATGGGGTACCCATCGTTAACTTGGTAATCCTCATGGACGATGGCTCTTTTGACTGGTATGGTCTTGTCGGGGACGGGCAAACAGTTGCTTGAGTTTACTGTTCCGTATAAAATATTGGCGAGGCTCAATGAACTAAAATTAAATTGAAGGTTAAAAAATGTTACTATATAAGTAATTGTTTTCGTTTACTTTGGGTAAACGCAATGAGCTGCGGTTAAAATCCACTTTTCACTCAGTATTGATGCTCCACAATTGTGACAGTTTCTGTATCTCATCGACACCTAAAATATTATTTAGCATTAAATACTAAACAGAAAGTGAATTTGACCTGTTGTAAAACTTACAATCCAAGGGTATTCTCCATCATTGGCATCGGTTCCATTAGTGATTTTTAATTTATCTGGAAAACCTGTGAAAAGTATATAATTAATATGTTATAAATATATTAAATATTTATTTTTTTACCTGCAACTAGTGCAATAACAAGAAGTACGAAGAGAGTTACCACTTTTCCATCCATGGTTGGTGACATACTGGAACTTGAAGCAAAATCGATTTTTTGTATCTTATCATATTTAAACGTCATGATAAATAAAGTAATGCATTTCGAGTATATTTCAAATGATAAATGTTCTTGAATAAGAATGAAATTACTTATAATTGAATCGTCAATTAAGCAAATTTTATATTTAGAACTTTATTTTTGATTTATCACACTTTTTTATGTAATAGTACCGATTACATCGTTTACAACTTTTATCATAATTGTTTAAAATTGTTCTAGAAGGTGCAATCAGATAGATGATGTACTTGTGTTAAACAAAACATCGAAGTAAATCATTTTATTACACCAACAACAAACTTCGTATTAAAAAATAATTAATGAGGTGTGTTTCGTTTTTATTATCTAAAAATTGTACAAATCCTTTTTTTTCGACGTCTTTCTTAACTATAAATGTCTTACCATTTAAAATGTTTCTTATGGGGGCAATTTCCACCGTTCTTAACTATTTTTCCTTGATCACGACAAAATAAGTCTAAAATATTTCTGTTATTTATGCAGTTATGAAAGAAGTAACCAAAACAGCTGAAGTACTTGAACACACTTTATTATAGTATCGAGTACAATGATAATAATTTTAATCATAATCGTTTAAAATTATTTTATAAGATGCAGTCAGATAGAGTATGTTCTCGTAATAAATAAAACAACAATATGAATTGCAATCATTCCAGCTTCTGTTAGTTCATCACACGACCCCCAAACTATGTATTAAAAAAAATAATTAAGTGTTTTTTGTATTTTTATTTATCTAAAAACATTGCAAATCTTCGTTTAATAGTCAAAATAAAAAAATGTTAGATATTTATTTTATTTATTTGTTTATGAAATATGTAACCAAATTAGCTTCACTGAGGGTAGTTTTATCAGAAGAGGAACGTGCTGCACTTCTTTGATGTTTCATTGGTCACACATTATTGTGGTACCGATTATATACTTAATAACTTCATAATAAAAATGATAAATGTGTGTTTAGTATTTTTATTTAAAAATCATGCACATCCTCATTTTTCCACCGTCCTTCATAACTGTAAATATGATCACAAAATGAACAGCCATTTAATATTGTTCTTATGGGAAGACGTTCCACTGTCCTCAACTAATATATCACCACAAAATTTCTAGAATATGTAACCAGAACAGCTGAAGTACCTGGATAAGTAGCTTCACTGAAGAGTTTTATCAGAAGAGGAACGTACAGTGCATATTTTATTCTTGACTGGTCACACTTTATTGTGGTACCTATTGCATAGTTAATAACTTTATTATAATAGTTAAATTATTCTATAAGGTGCAATCAGATAGAAGCCAACCATTTCACCTTTTATTACGACCTACAAACTACGGATTAAAAGATGATAAATGCGTATTTAGTTTTTTTTATATAAAAATTGTGCACATCCTTATTTTTCCCATCGTTTTTTCTTACTGTAAATAACAGCCATTTAATATTTTTCTTGTGGGAAGATTTCTCATCGATCCCGACTATTTTTATTAGGTCACTACAAAAAATTTAAAATATTTCTTTTATTTATTTGGTTATCAAGTGAGTAACCAAAATGGGTAAAGTATCAGTACAAGTAACTTCACTGAATGTGGTTTTATCAGAAGAATAACAATATGCTGCATATGTTTTATTTTTGACTGGACTTTATTGTGATACCTACTACTTAGTACTTTATCATTATTGCTTAAAATTATTCTATAAGGTGCAATCAGATAGAGGATGTACTTGTGTTAAATAAAACAACAATATAAATTACAGTCATTTATTATTTTGGACAATTTTACATTATAAATTACTTCATTTGAGTAATTAGAATTTTTTGCTACATATACATAATCATATTTAATTCATCTAAAAATATTTCTTAACAATTAGTTGTTCTTAAGATATCGCTTAACAATATACTGTACAATAAAACATTATCACAATTATAATAAGGCTTGTAAATTACTTACATCTAAACAATTTAAGCACATAATTGCAGTTAAATCAAAATAGTTCTCTCTTTTTAATAAAATAGATATGTCTAATCTTTCACCTTTCATCATTGACCGTTTTTTTATAATTCATTCAATTGCACAAAACACAAAGTACTAGATAAACAAGCACCATAAGAAAAATGTTCGGTTATTCCACTTTGAAATGAAGATTAAATAAGTGAAAATACAGATTTTATGTGATGTTTTGCTTAAGGGGCTATAGTAAAAATACTTTTTGTAAAAATTAAATCATCAAAAAGTAGAATAATCCACACAAAAAATTTAAAATTGAATGCCCCATCAAAATTAAAATTTAAAAAATGTTGGAAGTTCTCAATCGCAATATCAAAAAATATAATAATATCATGGAAGACCATACCTGTAATTACATAATTTAAAAAATATTACTGAATTATTTTAATTTTGATGGACATTCAAGTATTTAAAATTCAATTTAATTGATATAACGTCATTTACCGTGAACGGTATTAAAATTTTATTCTATAATATAAAAATATTATTTATTTACTTCAGATATTGTGATAAAACCTGTCACAACAACTGACACATCTGATATTCCCTAACAATCAACAAAAATAAATAATAAACATTACATGGTCTTATGGCGTGCTATTGACTCAGATACCTCTCGTCTTGCTTCGAAGGACTTCAATCTTCTCCTCCCAACAGGAATTGCCAACGTGTCCGACAATGGACCGTCCTCCTTGTCCTTATCACTAAAAACGTAGAAATTCAATTAGAACGCACACAAAACTACAATTGAAGTTAATGAAATAGCGTATTGGTGGAAGCTTGTGCTCGTACTTTTCCCTACATCCACTTGTTTATACCACAATTACATCAAACGCATAAAAATGAAAGCTTGTTAATAATCATGTATCGTATATCAACAATCAAATTGTACGTTTATGACGTAATATAATTTTATACTCAAGTCTACCCTCGGACCCTTCCATTAACACTCGGGCGCTAACAGTCCGCGTTATTGGATACAAAACATTAAAGGCGAAATATTTTCGTCGTCCCGAAAATTTGATAACGAGTCCCGAAAGTTATCAAGACGGGTTTTTAGTGCCCGTAACCGGAGAGGACGCGCGTTTTAATAATAATCGCGATGCACAACACGAATATCGATTTACATTTTTGCTAAAGGCTCGACCGAAAAAAAAAAGAAAAATCACAGGTTCAATTTAAAGTTGGAATTAAGTTGTGTGACAACAAACTCGGCTGGTTAGTTCCAAATTAGTTTACAATATTCAACAACTTTATTAATTGTTTGTAAGCCACACATGACTACTAAATTAAATCATAGTTTGGCCACATCACAACAATTGTTTCGAATTCGCCTGTTAGAGAATTATCTAAACATTATTCAAGATATTGCGAAAGTTTAAATTTAATGGTATTGATTTGATCAATTGTAATCGTTATCTGTTGTCGCCAGTTACTGTGATGTCTACAGGGAAAATCAATCTCAGATATCTCACTCAGATAATGTAAAAATAAAGGAATACACGTACGGGGTGGGTCGAATTGGTTGATTTACGAGTATTTATAAATTAGAGTCCAAATTTCAATTGTTTTAACGATTGCTGCACACAGCATTTTTATATCTTTGACTATTTTTTATCAATAAATTGTCGTATGGATTTATATTTGGAAAAAATGTAATTTTTGTATTTAACAGCATTTTTATATTTTAATTTCTAAAATATTTATGAACATTCTAATTTGCATTATTTCGAAAAAATGTGATTTTTGTATTTATTTTTTTTGTTACAAACATGAGATGGAGAAAAACTGACTTAAGTGTCCAAAGTTGACTTGTTTTAAAACGATAGTTTGAAATTTGGCATGTTTCGAAAAAATGTAGTTATTGTATTTAATTTTTTTACAAATCACCACAGCTTCAGATGAGATAGAGAAAAACTGACTTAAGTGTCCAAAGTTCAATTGTTTTAAAACGATTGTTTTTAATAATATTTTGGTATGTTTATTCGTTTCCGAAATATTTATGAATATTGAGATTTGGCATATTTCGAAAAAATGTAAATTTTGATATTTAATTTTTTTTGTTACAAACTACCAAAACTTCAGATGAGATAGAAAAAAACTGACTTAAGTGTCTAAAGTTCAATTGTTTTAAAACGATTGTTGTTAATAGTATTTTGGTACGTTTCTGAAATATTTATGAATAATGACATTTGGCATATTTCGAAAAAATGTATTTTTTGTATTTATTAATTGTTGCTAATAGTATTTTGGTATGTTTATTCGTTTCCTAAATATTTATCAATATTGAGATTAGGCATATTTCGAAAAAAAAAATAGTTTCTGTATTTAATTTTTTTACAAACCACCACAACTTCAGATGAGATAGAGAACAACTGGCTTAAGTGTCCAAAGTTCAGTTGTTTTAAAACGATTGTTTTTATTAATATTTTGGTATGTTAATTAGTTTCTGCAATATTTATGAATAATATCATTTGGCATATTTCAAAAAATGTATTTTTTTGTATTTAATTGTTGCTAATAGTATTTTGGTATGTTTATTCGTTTTCGAAATATTTATCAATATTGAAATTTGGCATATTTCGAAAAAATGGAGTTTTTTTATTTAATTTTTTTACAAATCACCACAACTTCAGATGAGATAGAGAAAAACTGACTTAAGTGTCCAAAGTTCAAATGTTTTAAAACGATTATATTTAATAATATTTTGGTATGTTTATTCGTTTCCGAAATATTTAAGAATATTGAGATTTGGCATATTTCGAAAAAATGTAAATTTGATATTCAATTTTTTCGTTACAAATCACCAAAACTTTAGATGAGATAAAGAAAAACTGTCTTAAGTGTCCAAAGTTCACTTGTTTAAAAACGATTGTTGCTAATAGTATTTTGGTATGTTTATTCATTTCTGAAATATTTATGAATAATGACATCTGACATATTTCGAAAAAATGTAATTTTGGTATTTAATTTTATTGTTACAAATCATCAAAACTTCAGATGAGATAGAAAAAAACTGACTTAAGTGTCCAAAGTTCAATTGTTTTAAAACCATTGTTGCTAATAATATTTTGGTATGTTTATTCGTTTCTGAAATATTTATAAATATTGAAATTTGGCATATTTTGAAAAAATGTAGTTTTAAAAATCGCCACAACTTCAAATGAGATAGAGAAAAACTGACTTAAGTGTCCACAGTTCACTTGTTTTAAAACGATTGTTTTTATTAATATTTTGGTATGTTAATTCGTTTCTGAAATATTTATGAATAATAACATTTGGCATATTTCAAAAAATGTATTTTTGTATTTAATTGTTGCTAATAGTATTTTGGTATGTTTATTCGTTTTCGAAATATTTATCAATATTGAAATTTGGCATATTTCGAAAAAATGTAGTTTCTGTATTCAATTTTTTTTACAAACCACCATAACTCCAGATGAGATTGAGTAAAACAGACTTAAGTATTCAAAGTTCAATTGTTTTAAAACGATTGTTTTTAATATTTTGGTATATTTATTCGTTTCTGAAATATTTATGAATAATGATATTTGGCATATTTAGAAAAAATGAATAATGATGAAATGTTATAAATAATCAAAACTTCAGATGAGATAGAAAAGTTGACTTAGGTGTTCAAAGTTTATTGTTTGAAAATAATTGCCTGCTTTTGATATCTCTAATGGCTTCTAAAATATTTATGAATATTTGGCATATTTAGAAAAAATTTAGTATATTTTTTACCACTAAAACACTTTTTTACGTAACAAAAGATAGTGGAGATAATCTGTAAATTATCTTTAGCTAGATATATAAGATATGGCCACTATTGTAAATAGAATGATTCAAATCACCACATCCACAAAAATTTGGCTCATTTCGTTGAAATGCAACTGCTTGCCTGAGACAAGTTTACTGATAAACTTATCCAATTCACATCTGGCAGTTTTAAATTACGCGGTTCATAATTAAAATTGGCACGTTCCACACAATTTATTTGCACGCGTTCCAGATTAAACGACGACGTAACTTCATCTCATTTAAATGAAAAAGCTTCGCGTTCGACACCTTTATGTAATTCTTCTCCGGTTACTTACATTTCTTGTAAACTGGATGTGCAATTGGAACAGGGCGCGAAAAGATTTGCCAGGAATCAGTTCGCGTTTCCCATCTACGTGTTGGTTGGTAGGTGATGGGAACGCGTCGAGATTATAAATTCGGTCGTATTACATCTGTTAATGTATTCCAGCGGCAGCTGCGGTCTGACATGAACTTATTGCGCCATTTAATTGGCCCGCTTGTCCCATCTTTTTTGATAAATCGCACCTGGCCGGGACGGGCGGCGTCCCGACGGTGCCGGCGCCGCTCCTATCCACGTTGTTTTTTGCGTCGGTGTTTTTAATTGATAGGAAGCGCGGTTATCGGTTCGGCCGGCGGTCCCAATTATTTTATGCGAGATTTATGCGGTGCGGGACAAGAGATGAATTTTCAATTGGGACGTCTGTGTTTTATAAGGCTGAGGAGATTAAATAACTCGGGTTTATTCGGGGTCGTTTATTGGATTTATTTTTGGGTCGATCATGTTTTGATGGGTAATGCTTGTAGCAACAAATTTTAACTTTTTTACTAATACTTCACAATTTTTATATTGTCGGTTAATGATTTTAAAAATGGTGGATGCGTCTGTTTATGAAATTGTATAAAAATCTCATTTTTTAGAAATACAACGATACATACAGTGACAGTTCATTCAAAAAAATTTAAGAAAAGAATTTTTTAGAATAATACTATGTTTCTAATGTTTAACTTTAAATCATCACAACTTTCTTTAAAGTAACTTTTATTCAACAAAATAATGATGATTATAATCAATAACATTTTGACAATGTTAAACAAACAAATTTATGCCATGAGAAAAAATTAATTAAAGTTTGTTGAAACTGAAATAAACTATTTATAAGGTAAAATATTGGACAAATACTAAAATGAAACTAGTTTCATGGAGAAATATTTGGACTACATGGAGGGTGAGGAAAAAACGAAAATTTTCAAACTATCTTTGATTCTGTTATTTAGAATTTTTTTCTTTATTTTTTACAATGTAGTAAAAAATAAAAATATCATAAATATTTTGAATAAAATTTCATTTCCGGTCTAGCCGGAAGTGATATCAACTTTGTTATTTTCAATGGAGCATCCTATATATTTTTAGATTTTTAAATTCTATTTGTAATTGCAAATAAACTGACTACACCATGTCCTCTATATAACCCCAAAAGTTTTTGAGTTATTTTTTTCCAAAAATTTCGATAACTTGATGGTCTAATTAAAATGTCTGTAAAGCCACACTCTTCATTATTTGTATGTAATTATGTATATCTTAAAACATCAATAACTTTGCTATTTCCAATTGAACATCCAATATATTTTTAGATTTTTAAATTCTACTTGTAATTACAAATTTAATGACTATACAGTGTCCTTTACGTAAACCCAATAGTTTTTGAGTTATTCATTTTTTTCCAAAAATTTTGACAGATTGATGATCTATCAAAAATGTCAAGCTATCAATTTTGTAGCTAGGACGTTAATTTTTGGTATACACTTTAACCAAGGGCCATTTTTAGTATTCTTCTTACATTTTATTTTGTGCATCTTAAGTCACTAATAGGTTAGTCATCTTCAGTAGAATATCCTATATATTTTTAAATTTTTAAGTCTACTTTTAAGGGTAATTAAAATGTCTATACTACACAATAAATTAGAAATTTCAAATCAATGCCTTTTCCATTCTCCATAAACTTTTGAATGAATCACCTTGAATACTGTTTAAAAATATTAAAATATAACCAAAAGTACAAATTACTTGTTCCGGTTTCCAATATATTTTCTCTATTAAATTAATGATTATTATTAAACGTTTCATACAGACACTATTTTTAATAGAGCCACTTCCTTTTGTGGTGGATGCGCCTGTATACAAAATTTAAAAGCTTGTTTTGAATATTACATAATACATAAAATATTAAATCATCAAAGGCTCAATATTTTTACTATACAGTTCTGTATAGAATGTAATTGTTTTGTTATTTTGTATATAAAATATTAAAAACACATTTGTATTTTTCTAATAATAAATAACAAACATTTTTTATTGTAATAAATTGGGATTACAGTTATATATTTTCCACGCATTTTTATAGAACGATAAATTGTGTAACTATAACATAACACATATGATAAATTGAGAAACAAGATAATCATTTTCCTGCCTTCCGAGTATCATTTTCCACCTGACAGTTTTAAAGCTCTAACAAATGCGATGCATATTTAAACTTGAAACTTTAAACCGAAAGTGTGTGTGTGTGTATGTTATGACATTGTGCATTTTTATTTATGCTAAACAATTTTTTATATAGGTTGTCAAAGAACAGTAGTTTCCTGCGACCATAAACTACAATATTGTGGTTGGGAACGGTGAATATAATCCGGTCCAGAACGGAAAGTGGTGTGAACTACCGGTGCATCAAATGTGGTAATCGTGTGAAATTATTCATTGTTACCTTGTATGTAAACGTTTGTAATTTACTACGTCTTCCAGTCTTTACCGTAACTCATTGTGATTTATGTTTAATCTGTGTAAGGCTGAAGACTCGACTCCTCACTCCTGTTTATGTACGTATAAGTACTGTATTTAAATAACACACATGTAACGTGATTTAGGGCAACGATAGGGCAAAAATTGAATAAAACATACTTACTTGTTCTCGATTTTGGTGAGTCGTTGTTTGATTTTGGCCTGGCTGGCGCTGAATTCGGCAAGAAGCCTGGCGAGGCGGTTCTGCAACACGTCGACGGTGTTCTCCAGTTTCTTGATGCTGTCCGCCATCGAGTCCTGCGTCTCGCGCGCCTTCTTGAACACCTCCTCGTCCAGCAGACCGTCCTTGCGCAGCAGTTGGCAACCGCGCTCCGTCAGCGTTGCTCTGGCCTTTACAGAAAAAAAAGGAACCAGACGGGGTTAAGGATGCGTGAGGATTTTTAATTGGATCAGAAGCAAATTGCAATTAGAAAACTCATAAAATGTATCCATGTTAATGAAATGATTAAAATTATTTATCCCAGGTATTTCGTTAATAAATTGACTCCAATATAATTACCAGATTTTATGGTAATTTTAGCCTAAGTTGTTAGTCAGATGTTGGTGTTTCCTGTTAAAACTCAATATTTTTCATATACGCTACATAGATCAATAAAAGGAGTCGTCTGAAGTGGATAATCTGACCAGTAATATTATTTAAATATTTGCAGCACTAAGTTAGAATTTTAAATTTATTTTACTTTTTATATACTTAATACACATAAAAATGAACATTCTATTTCTTGGGAAATTTCTACAAACATTATTTGTGGGTTTGAAGTTAACTCCGTTTTCACCAGACTGTAATCCAATTGAAAACGTATTCAACAACAAATACACACTCGAAATCACCAGCCTCAAAATTTGAGAAGTTTGGTAATGCTCTTAGAGAAGTTATAAATCAAGAATTTCTTGATCTTGTCGTGGACAGGGGTGTCCGTCAAAATTGGAAAAATTTAAAAAAATAAAAAGTGGTCCTTCTGTTCTTTTTTTAATTTTAATTAAGTTTATTTTATTAATTTTCCAAGACATTTGGAGATAACTGTTTTATTAGTGGCTTAAAAGTTTTGTTGTTGTAGCAGTTTATTAAAACTTATCTTAATATATTTGTTGCCATATAATCTCCTTGATATTCTGATTTTTGAAATATTTGAAATTATCCACTTCAAAGGACACGTAGTGTAGAAAGAAGATATTAAAATTTCAGGGACGAGCAAATATTGGTTAACTGTCACTGATTTCTTATATGAAAAAAACCACCCGGCAGAAATTGCCATTATCTAGGTGAATGGCCCAAATTACACAAAAAATAATATGACTTTCATATCCAGTATATTAAATTATCTTAAAAATATGTAACCGATAAATACTGAATTTTTGAAATAATGAATGTTTTATATTCAAAAAAAAAAAAAAATTGTTAGTATCTGAAATAAATAAAATAAATAAATAAAAATAAATTGGTTTTGTCTCGATTAAAAAATGCATTAATCTTTGTATTTAACAAACATGTACACCATAAAATATTTTAAAACATGCCGAATAATAAATTAGATTTGATTTGCATAAAAAATTAGTGAGGATAATACGTATATTGATATTTGTACATAAAATGAACAAAATATATAAGGAATAAAATTCTATCATAAATAATATTAAACGAGTGAATCAAAGAGAAAACTGGATATGTTCCCCTTTAATATGCGAATAACAAAGAGAACACTCAATCATTTGCAAAACACCCCTGCAATTCAAACGAATCATTTTATATATCGGAAATAGATTAATTTTGCATTATTAACATCCCTGTCAAGTAATTTATGGTTTACTATTAAATTAACCAGAAATATATGTTATAATTGTTGTAATATTACATTAAATTTCAATTGTAAATAATAAATAGGAGTGAAAAAGTATGTAATGTTTTTTTATTACTTAAAACCTGAGACATGGTCTCAATAAAATTTTTTAAAGGGAGATAAAATATAAAAAAGCACACGTAAAAGGCTCACATATTACCCTGGTAATAAAACGTATGACCTTATATTCAAGTGGATCTATATTAGACTTTCAACGAACTTCAAGGGATCATTATTGTTTACTTAAAGGAAAATAACATGTATTTAATTTTCATAAAAAATGCTGTAAAGTTACTTTAAAACTGTTTCAAACTTCTTAGTAATTCCTAATATCATATACTCAGTTTCAAAAGTCTTACATCACCCTGTAAATTATGATTTTGCTTGTTTAAATTTAATTCATATAGTGTCGATATGTGCTTTTAATTATTACGTGTCAAAAAAATTAATACGTAGCAAAAAATGTAAATAATTTCGTTCTTATTACAATTTTAATCAAAATGTACTTAGATGTGCGTGGCTAAACGTTTAAGGAAGTTCAAAAACCCATAAAAATTCCAGAATATCCATTAACTAATGAAATTTATTTGTGAATAATCTTTCTTCACGAGAAAGACTTGTCGCAAATTGCTCAAAAATTGAACATTCATCACAGTACGGTTATGAAGATCATTCAATTACTGGGTTTGATTACTATCTGCAGACTTTTAAGAGTGCTTAGCTATTACTAGACACAGAATATCAAGGTTGTAGTAGACCCATGTTCATCAAAATTAGCTTTTGCCTCAATGGTCAAATATTCTTTTTTCAAACGAAAAGGGGATATTATTGGTGAGTGATGACCGTCGAATTGGAGTCTGAAGAGAAAGAACTCGCAGTTTGTTAGTAACAGTGGAAGAATTGGGATCTCGTCAACCCCAAGAAGACACTAATAATTCAATAGAAAGCATGCCACGTTGAATTCGTGCTTGATTATTAGATTAGCAAAAACTTTTTATTTTTATAAAATTTGTTTTAATGTTTTTGTCTAATTTTATAGTAAAATTGGTTTGGATAAACAGCTTTTTAGTTTAAAAATATTTTTTTCCCAATGAAAAACCGTTGCCCGTAAATACTAGGTGATTTATTTTATTATTTATAGTTTGGTTGTGTGTATGTAAGGGGTTACTTATACAGATTAATTCGGTGCCGTCTCGAGTATTTCAGATCTATTATAGGCTGCAGTTTAAAAACGGAGTAATATTCCTCAAGAATTTATTGATAATGTAATAAGAGGTTTGTACAGGGATGTAGATGCTTTATTACAAACCTTTATTATCACTTTTGATAAAGATCCTTATTTTGGAAGATATTTTGATACTATTTCTTTTTTCTTAATTATTCTCTATTTGGTACACTTAAAGCACTTTGGGGGTTGTTTACACATAATCTAACAATATGTGTAGTAATTAGAGCAAATTTTTGTTTATTTTAAATCAAATTATAGTGTGCTCCAAGACTTTTGAAACGAAATTTACTTATTAAGATTTAATATAGGGGCTCATTGTCATGACGGCCTTTATACCCCGAAAATCATTCATAATTTTTTTACCATAGTTAATTTAATATTAATATACAATGTACGAAAAACTAACCTCCGGATAATCAGCAAGAGCGACCAATAGATCGTCCTTGGCCAGACAGAAGAGATCCGAGTATCCCAAAGACCGGACGTTGGCCGTCCTCCGATTCCCGGTACGATTCCCGGCGATATCCAAAACGCTGACCTCCCCGAACACAGAGCCGGCCCCCAGCGTCGCCAGCACCGTGATACCATCGTCGGCGACCACTTGCAACCTGCCCCTTTTCACGATGTACATCTCCTTGCCCACGTCGCCCTTCCGACAAATATAATCGCCGGGCGAGAACACCTGGAATCACAAAATTAAAACGTTTATTGTGCGAAATTTTCAAATCCACGTTCCACATTCGCAATTTCATTACGTCCCGGCCTCCGGATCCGCTTTGTGTGTATCGGGAAATGACCCGGCACAAATTGGACCGTTTCGCTTTCGCATCCAAAAAATCGAATCTTACAGCAGCAGCCGAAGCGTGTATGACAAATTTTTAGTTATGCGAATTCGGGAAAACGTCGTGCATAAATTTCACTGCCAATAAGGCAGTTTTATCGTCGAGGAAATGCCGTTTCCGCACCGATTTTATTGCCAACGGTTACAATGTCGAATTTCACTTTAATCCATCGGATAAGGAGCAATTATTTGCACGATAATTATTGTAAATAATTAATCAGACGTTCGGATTAATTTGGGAATCGAAATTCTGTCCTAAATTGATTCGACGGTACGACGATTGTGGGGGGATTAGAGTTCCCTTATACAACACTACAGGCCGGAAATAGCCATTAGGGCGCACTTAGACACGCTCCAGAACGTCCAGAATTTTTTTCAATTGGGAGCCGAAATGCCAGATGCCTCCAGGATCAAATTACCACTCTCGGCGAATCGTTTGTCACCGTTATTATCGTATTTCTGCTTCGAATTAAGGGATTTACACTTTTTATTTTCGTGAAAAATTGTTTAAAACGCTTTTGTTTCCATTGTTCGTCGAGTATAAATTATTTAATTAGCGTTTTAAACGTTTTTTTAAGAAATGCACTCAGGCTTTAAAGGGAAATCGAAATTCAGTTAACACTTGACATGCTAATTGGGACATAAATATTTATTATATTATTTATGTTTTAGAGGGCTTTTATTTGTATAATACATTAAAGTGTTGAAGCGACGGTTAAAATACATATTGAAAATCGCTGATCGAACAAGATTACTGAGAAACCTTTCAGTGTAAATTCTGAACAGATTTAAGATAGTATAAGATGAAAATGACATGAAAAAGGCTGAATAAATTTGAACTTGCGACAAAGCGTGTTAAAAAAACATTGTGCTTGTATTAAGTGAATCAAGAAGTTTTTGATATAAAAAATGATGTGTGTAAAAAGTTTTAATATATGTTTCAAAAGTTACTTGTAAAAAATTTACAGCACTGTTAGAGAAGAAGCAGTGTTTATCTTTCTTTTAATCCTGAAGAGATTTTAAAACACATTAAATACAGCTACATTCGACTTTATTACTTTCCATCAACATCTTTTAATATCGCATTTTTATTAAGGATGTAACTAAAGAACCGTTTAACTTTACATCCTATAAACCTCAAATAGCATCATAAAATATTACAATCCTTTACAATTTCCGATCACGTCCGTTATCAATTCTCCAATCATTTTAAAATCTGCAGCTTTATATGAATCGTTTAGATGCAGAATATATAGATATTTCTGGATCAATTTAAAAATTTTAATAAAAACCTCCAGTAGACAAATTGTAAATTTTATATGACACAATCACGAAGAAGGAAAAATACATAGATTCAGTGGTACAATTTTAACAAACTTTACTGCATCTGTAACTTTCTAAGGAGGACACCATATCCAGCAAAGATATATCAAATTGATACAGATCAATATACTAAGTGACCTAGCTTATTTATTTGTGACTTATAGAGAACGAAGACAATGTATATATAGATAACGAACCCCCTGCATAAAATTTGGGAGTACTAATAATGACTTCTAGGTTGATCCTTGGATAACGTGAATGCCAAAAATGAAATTTACAGCATCAGAATTTAAGGCTTTACAGACATTTTAGTTAGACAATCAAGTTGTCAAAATTTAAAAAAAAAAAATCTCAAAAACTATTGTGTTTACGTATAGGACATGATATAGCCATTTGCTATTACAAGTAAAATTTAATAATACAAAAATATGCCTGGTGTTTTATTGAAAAGAGCAATTTTATTGATGTTTTAAGATTTGTATAAAATTTGGAAATACTAATAATGGCTTTTTATAGGATGTTTCTTGGCGAATGTGTATACAAAAAATAAACATCATATGTGATGCCTTTAGAGACCTTCCAGCTGTCAAAATTTTTGGAAAAAAGTTAATAACTCAAAAACTATCGGGTTTTCGTATAGGAAGGACATTATATAGCTATTTTATTTCCAGTCATAATTAGAATTTAAATATCTAAAAATATATGGGATGTTCCATTGAATCTATCACAGTTATTGATGTTTTAAGATGTACAAAATTACAAGCAAGTAATAATGAACATCCTGTATAAAATTTGAGAAGACTAATAATGACTTCTTATAGGATAGTCATTGGTTAATGTATATGTCAAAAATGAACATTCCAGCATGAAAATTTGTGACCTACAGCTATTTTAGTTAGCCCATCAAAGAGTAAATACTTTATCTTTTAATATTATCGTTATTATCGTTATTATCGTTATTATCGTTATTATCGTTATTATCGTTATTATCGTTATTATCGTTATTATCGTTATTATCGTTATTATCGTTATTATCGTTATTATCGTTAAATTTGACATTTTTGCTTAATAAAACAAGAAGTACTGCAAGTTTTCTTTAAATATTTCGAAATCTAGAAATTATGTAAATTGATATTAAATTCGATAAATTCGACGATAAATTGCACACACCTGCAACCTCAACTTGAGCACCAGAGCCTCCAACAGTCCCGGCTCGCAGTCCTGGAATATCCTGACCTTCCGGAGCGTGTCCAGATGCACGCGTATGGCAATTTCCGCCTTGAGTTTGTCCGGTAGGGCTGACAGAACGCGTTCCTCGTCCAGAGCGCCGCTCTCCGCCCACGTGTAGGCGAACCACCTGATCACTCTAGCTTCCAATTCCCGTCCGACCTTGCGGAACGCCATGTACTGTTTGACGCCGTCCATGCGATTCTGGAAGTCCACCCGGGCGACGTTCATGTTCGATATCATTGAGCCGATGTTACCTGCACCAAGTCGTAAATTAGTTTTTCAAAAACATATTAAAAATGTAATTTTATTGCGACGGAGCTGTTCGCGTCCGATAAATTTAATATGCCATAAATAAAATTATATTTAACGGGATTTACAGCTGCATTAAATTAGGGAACTGGACAATTTTTAAATTGATGGCATCGTAAAGTTTTCATTACTTTGGACGGTGATGTGATATTATTTGTTGCACAGAGAAGAAGTTGCAATTTTGGGGTTTATCCCCGAATAATTTCGATGTCTTGACCACAAAATGGATGTGAGAGCTTAAATAAAATTTTAATAAGGCAGATAATCAGATAACTTCCTTATTATTCACATATCACAAGCAAAATTTTCAAGATTACTTTTACGAGGGTGGTTTATCTTAAAATATTCAGGGTGCGCATTAAAGGTCTGCCGCTTTGGACATAAAAAATATATCGTAAAATTGGTTAAATGTCTTGGGGACGTTGAACAGGAAGACGAAGAGTTGACATCCTCAGACATAATGTCTGGTGGTAGTTTAAAATTTCAAAAGCATTTTATCAATACGCTCTGGGAAATCGAGGAACTATCGGAAAATATAAACACGAACATAAAAGCAAAGGTTCAATTACACACTCAAACCATATTGAATTGAAAATAATGCAAATAGGAATAAGATGGAGTGGAGCAATATAATTTAGTAGTAATCCAATATCCCATTCCCAAGAAAATCTGATCTCCAAATGCGTAGAATTGTATTAAACTTGGGGATTTATCGCGGTTTATCACCATAATAAATATTTAAGTAGTGTTCTGCAAAATGACATCATTACAAGAATGTGACTTGAATATATAACGCTATTATTACTCTCGAACAAAATCAATAAATGATGTCAGATATGTGTTTTATGAATTCATTCGATTAGTTATTGGGTGCGGCCAGTTTGTTTACGCATTACACTAAATAGTGCGTGATTCCGAAATTTAATGTAAACTAATTACTGGACCCAATGTTTGTGTATTTTGTTACAGGTGTCATCCAATATAAATTTCCATGAATAATAATAATGTAAATAAATAAAATAAAAAATATATTTATTTACTCTTTATTAAAATAATATTAGTATATTAAATAATTGCTAGAATTTTATTGAACATAAAAAACACAAGTTCAAAAAATTTTAATTAAATTAATTTATTAAAATTATAAAATAATAAAATATAGATTTAAAAATTATTATTCTTTATATTTTCCCCAATTACATATACTTTATTATTTCTATTTTTAATTGAATACTTAATACTTAAAAAAAATACTGCCAATGTGATTAAAATTAAATAAAATTATATTTTGGGTGTTAACTTAAAAGTACTTTCAATTATTATTGAATAGCAAAAAATTATTTCTTTTAATAATTGAAGTATATGCACATTAACAACACATTAACTTAGGCTACTTTTATTTTAAGAAAATTCTTTTATTGTAGAAAAATAAAGTAATGTTGCAATGTCCAAGTACTGTCCAGTCGCGGGTACAGCTGATTAATCATAAAATTAATTTAAATTAAAAGATATTGTTCTTTTAATAAAATGACTATGTCTTTTAGTTATTTCTTACGTTTTTAGTAATTTTTTGGGAATCCCGGAAGAATTAGAATTATTTATTTTTACTTTTTTAATGATTTCTCAGGAAATTAGTATTCTATAGATTTTAATTGTATGGATTTTGATCGTATGGATTTTAATCGTGTGTATTTTGATCGTATGGATTTTAATCGTAACTTCGAAATTAAAATTTGAGCCATTTTTTAATAAGAAAAAAGTATTTATTTTATTTAAAAAAAGAGTAAAAATAGTTATAAAAAAATAATTTTATAATATACAAAATATTGAATATACAATTGTTGATTCATATTTTTATTATTTTAAAAGTTCAGCAGTGCTAAAATGTATTCATTGTATTCGGAAATATTAGTTGTAAAAATATATTTTTTCCTCATTTTTTTTTTTTTAATTTTTAAAATATATAAAGCATATAGAAGTTTTATATGAATGCTACTTAAAATACACATTTTCTTACAGTATTTGTAATAAAATAAAAAATAAAAATAAAAGATTATGTATACTCGACATCCTTTAAAAAAAATAGTTGGAGATGCAGATAATAAGTTTAATACTTCAAAATTAAAATTTAATCAAATTTTAATAAAAAAATATATTTTTATAATTATAAAAAATTATGTATACTCGATCTTCTTTAAATTTTAAAAATAAGAGAAATAAAAAATATATCATGTATATTTTATTTTTTGTAGATGTTATAATGTTAAATTTTAATATTCAAATTTAAGCGATTTTTTAACAAGTAAAAAATATAATTTTAATTAGTATTAGTATTTTTTAAAATACATATTTTAATATTAACAAATAGTTAATTAATTGATTAATTAATACATTTATATCTGTATTATCTTAAAAGTGCTCAACTTTATTCATTGTATTATGAAATAGTAATTGTAAAAATATATTTTTTTTCATATTTTTTTAAATATAAAAATTGTAAAGAAATTTTACATGAAATGTTATTAATACAAACTTTCTCACAGGTTTTGTAATAAAATAAAATAAAATTTTAATAGAAAATAATGTATAATAACAAAATTTCAAAAATTTATAATTATAGTACCCAAAATAGAAGCTAATTTATTGATTAATTAATAAATAATTATTTAATAATGAATCATATTTTTATTATTTTGAAAGTACTTTTTTAATTAGAAATATAAATATAATATGGAAAAAGATAAATTTATGATAAAATATAAATTAATGGTAAACTTACATATTGTAGTTATTTATTTATTAGGATCATTTCAATTAATTTTTTTGTAACTATTATGAATATCTTTGTTATTATTAATGTCTATAAACTGATTATTCCAAATAATTTATTTATTACTATATTTTACCCGAAAAATACAGTAAAAATTGCCAAATTATTAAGATCTTACCGACAATGGTGGCGAATATGAGAACGCCAGCAAGGAAGTCGGCGACGACGAACAGGTACTCGGCGTCGTTTTCCGGTACCGGTGTCTCCCCGATGGTCGTGAGCGTGAGCGTTGACCAGTAGAAGCTGTAGATGTACTGCCTCGCCAGCGTCGAGTTCTTCGGCCCGTCCAAATTGTATACCCAGTTGTCAGTGCCGAAACCTATAGCGTAGCTGATCGCGAAATAGAGACACGCATTCCAATGTATCAGGACCAATATGGCCAGGACGACTTTGCATATGCGGAATACGTTCGGATAATTGGTGTCCGTTTCTGTCCGCTCGAACCACTCTAATAACCTAGGTATTTTAATAAGTCTGTTTAGTCTCACTATCACTGGACATGGTACTTTCACTGAAAAATACGGCGGCCACCAAATGTACGCCAAGTCCGTAGGCAGCACCGACAGTATGTCCGTTCGCCATTGTTTCGATTGCAGGTAATGCTGCCGGAGCTTTCGGGCGTCCGTCACCAACAGACCCTGCTCCAAATATCCTGTAACACATTTTATAAACAAATCAAACAAACACAAACATCCGTGCGACCTTTCTGTTGTTTATTTCGACTGAAACGGGTCGCGTAAACGTGTGTGGCAAAATTGGACCTTCGTAGCTTTTATTGCTCACATAAAATTATTGTTGCAAGGTCGAAATGGCGGAAAATTCGACAATTCAATTTCATTGTTTGAAAATAAACAGACAATCAAAACAGCTTAATACCGAATAATTGTGTCCGTGTGGCTTTTAAATTGAACTGAAAACTGGAGTGGTTGAAGCCTGCGGTCACAAATTGATGTAAATTATTTCATATCCTTCGCGGTTTTACCTGCAGTCGTATGGAAGTTCATGACTTTTGCTTTAATTAACCGAACTGCACTCAAAATCATAATTAAACGTTTAATTAAATTTTCCAGAATGAGTTAAAGTTCATCAGGTTACAGAAAAATCCGTAGTAAATTACTTTTAATTTTAACTTAAATTAGAAAATAATATCAATAGTAAAATGATATTTTAAAATTTTTATTCTAAATTTAATTTATTAAATTTTTATTTTTAAAATGTATTTGCCAATAAGAATTTTTTTAGTACCTATTAAAATATTAATTTTCATCTAAATTAGGACTTTTTTATTGATTAGAAAAATATTGCTAAAATTCGAGGCTAAAAACAATTTTTTAAAAATGTTTTCCTTTTCATTTTAAAATAATTTTTTATTGTAATAATATTTATAATCTTCGTATCTTCTTTCTCAGCTATATTAAGATATTAATTTTTATTTGAATTAGGAGTTAATTTTATTACTTATTACAATAATTTGAGGCTAAAACAATTAAAAAAATGCCATTTCATTTTAAAATAATATATTTTTAAAATAGATAAAAAAGAAAAATATTCTAATAAGTTATATTAAAATGTAAATTTTTAAATTTAACTAAGCTTTAATATTATAAAATATTTGTGACAGTTTATAATAAAATTATAATTTTACATTTTTAATAAGATAGACTTAGAATTAAATATTCATAATCTTTATTACAAAGTTAATTTATTAATTTTTCTGATTTACAATGTAACGCCAATAAAAATATTTCTAGTCTAGGAGTTAATTTTTAATTAATTATTTAAAAAAATGCCCTTTCTTTTAAAAAATCTTTATAATATTTATAACAAAGAATTCTTTTTAAATTCCCAAAATCTTTGACCTAAAGTTAGTTATATTAAAATTTGATATAGTTTTATAGTAATTTTTTAATCATGTTAATTATAAATTTAACTAAGAGTTAATATTATAACATATTTGTAAATTTATAATAAAATTATAAAAATAATTATTTAAGTATTAATATTTATTTAGTCTAGGAATTAATTTTATTATTGATTAGAAAAATATTTGGTGAAATTCGTGGCAAAAAAAAAAAAATAAAGAAATGCTATTTCATTTAAAAATAATATCTTTATAATATTGGTAACATATATAAATTTTTTGGATTAAAAAAATATTTTATAATAGTTATAATTGTATATAATATATGAAGAGTTAATAATTAAAATATTTATAACCGTTCATAATAAAATTATAAGTGTACGATATTTATAACTGATAATTAGAAGTAAATTTTCAAAATCTTTATTTCAAAATTAACTTATTAAATTTTCAGAATTAAAATTACCATTAAGAATATTTTTAGTTATATTAAAATATAAATTTTTATTTAAACTACAAGTAAATTTATTAATTATTGATTAGAAAAATATTTGTGGTTTCTGGAAACCATTATTTTTAATTTTCCATTTCATTTTAAAATAATATTTTTATAATATTAGTGGCAAGAAATTCTTTTTAAATATTCAAAATCTTGTTCCAAAATTTATTGTATTAAAATGTTTTTTTATTAAAATAAATATGTATATTTTCAATAGATGTTTAATTTTCATTTTAAACTAAAAATTAATATTATAAAACATTTGTGACGTTCATAATTTATTTATAAGTTTACAATATTGACAACATAGAATATGTTTAAATTTTCAGGGCCTTTAATTAATATTAATTTATTAATAATATTTAGTCGAATTTAATATGTAAATTCCAACAAGAATTTTTTATTAAATTAAAATAAAAATTTATTTTTTATTTAAACTAAGAATTAATATTACTATTATTAATTAGAAAAATATTAGTGAAATTCGTTTGTTATAAGCAATTTAAAAAAAATTGTGTCAGCTCATAAAAATATCGATAAAAAGAATAAAACCAAGTTCATAACCACCCCAAATTACAAACAATTTTAGGTATATGTGGTTAAAAATACTCTATCAGCTTACCAAATCGTAGTTATTACCAAAGTTATTTTCATACCTCAAACGAAATTGATGACACTTTTCGGTTATGTAGGTTACCTTCGACCAATTTTATTCATTTCAGCAAAAGCGGGTCATGAATAGATTTGTGTGGACATTAAATCGGTCCTTCGTTACTTTTATGCTTATTTCAAAATTATTGTGGCGAGGTTACGACTCCACAATATGTCGATTGTTGACAATTTAATATCCGTCCGACAATAAATAAAACTGGGGTGGGGGGGTTAAGTTTTAAAATTTGCCGCCACGTTTCACGACATCCTTCAACTTCTTGCGCCAGTATACAATTACATTTCGTACTTGAAAATACCGTAAATTTTTATACGTATTTTCAGCGACCAACCAAATTTCGAGTGCACAACTGCAGTTTTTTTTTCATATTTTATGTCACTTTTCAGTTTTTGTGGTTTAGTGTTGTATTCCTTGTCAATTTCAGTTGTGACATCGGTCTTAGCTTTATTTATTTCCGTTTAAACGGGGTCGTAAAGTTTATGACGCCGTTGCAAGGCCGCGATTTAATAATTAAATCGTCGACGTCTTGTAATGTAATTATTGTTTTATTAACTGAAAGCACGGCGGTACAATAATTTTTAATTCGGTCGGGAGCAACCTTTTAATATGAGAAAAATAAACGGAAATTAATATTAGAGCAATTTCACTAATTTTTATTCCTTCCATTTTGTATGTATTAATTATAATTATGTACTATTTAGAAAGGGGCATCTCTGTTTAATTAAAAAAAAACTATTATAATCACAATTTGATATAGGATAAAAGTAAGGTTTCACAGAATAATTATATCATGAAGCCAAACTTTTGACCTTCCTTATGCAAAAATAAAACTCTGCAATCTTCTAAAATCCTGAAAATGAAAGTTAAGTTATTGCGTTTTTTTTTGTTATTTGGTTTCTTAGTGATGAATATTCGGTCAAATTTTTAATGTGTTGATGGTGATATATATATAATGGTGGTTCTATCATCAGTATTTTTATTCTTCAGTGTTTTATTCAAAAAGTGAAATAATGGGGTCATCGATTTCTGAGATGGCCGTTAGAGGGCTAACACTGTCAGAAAATTCAATTTTTCTTTTCAATTTATCATATACTAATTTTTCTTGCGTTATCTTCTAAAATAAATTAATTGTGACATGTTAATTAATGAAAAGGATGAAATTCCAAAACTTTAGCTGAATAAGCAATAAACTTAGCATCAAAAGAATGAATGTATCTTCTACCTTTGATAACTTTTTTAATTAGACTTTTCAGAAATAATATTAAATTTACCAAGACTTATGAAATAAACTACAAAATCATTATGAATGTACCAGGTGGTTAAAAAAAGAGATCATTGATTTCTAAGATGGCCGCTAGAGGGCTAACCCTATTGATTTGTCAGAAAATTCAATTTTTATTTTATATTTATCATATACTAATTTTTCTTGTCTTATCTTCTAAAATAAATTAATGGTGACATGTTAAATAATGAGAACGATGAAATTCCAAAACTTTAGCTGAATAAATAATAAACTTAACATCAAAATAAAGATGTATCTTCTACCTTTGATAACTTTTTTAATTAGACTTTTCAGAAATAATATCCAATTTACGAAGATTTATGAAATAAATTACAAAATCATTAGGAGTGTACCAGGTGGCTAAATAAGGTGGTCGCCAGAGGTCTAACATCATTGATTTGACATATAAAACAATGAAATTCCAAAACATAGATTTCAAAAGAAATAGTTTTCTTTGATCTATCGTCTTTATTTACTTTTTATATTATTTAGATTAGTTTATGGACAGACTAATAAGATCACCCTATAAAAAGGGTAAATTTTGTAATGTTATTTGTGGTCCTCTTTAAAGTCTTTTCAAAAAAATTTCTAAATTATTACTTAAATCCACACACAAGAGTCGGTAACTTTAAGATCAAAAGAATTCATTCATTCTTTCATCTATTCTTTATATTTACCTTTTAAATCTTTATCTTAACAGATTTTAAAGAGATTAATATGATCCACTCTATAAAATTGAGAAACTTTGTGATGTTAATATGTTGTAGTCTGAACAAACATTAAAATTAATAGAATTATTGCCAAATATTCTGCTCAAATTATCAAGACATTCAAATTATCTAAGTTTGAATGATCAAATAAAAATACTCTCTTGACCCTATAACCAATCAATGTCAAACGAGTTATCTCATAAAAAAGGTTTATTGTGAATTGATTTTTACGTTTCTAAAATGTGTTTAAACCTTTCTTTTATATTTCAACCTGTTAAATTTATGTATAAAAGTAGTAATCCCATTTTTCTGCTTGATGTCATGTTCTGCATGTTTTGTTTAACTCTGAACAAACACCCTTTTATTGGAGCGAAGAAGCGTAGAAACTTTTTTATAAATACACAGCCATAAAGTTACATCTCAAATGCTTTGCCCAAATTCCTTAAATTAAAGGCATTATTTTTTATTCATTTGAAAATACGACAAAGTTATTATACGATAATATAATTTTTGGAGGAAAATAATTCAATTACGAAGCTTTGGTGTCATAAAATTGCTGTTTCGGATATTTTGTGTGATTATGATGTCTTTCTTTGGGGAATTACTGAGACACAATCCCTTAATTGCTCTCGCAATCCACTTTCATCATGTCATGTCCCATTTTGCTTGGCAAAACTTCTTGCTGTGTTACGTTTCGATTGCTAAAAAATGCAACGTATTCATAATGGCAGTGCGCATAACCCATTAATCGAATCGAATCGCATGTTTATCCCCACAAAACATTCCACAGATCGACATGTGGTTCCCAGAACGGCAGCGGCCTCGTTTTTATGCACTGTCCTTGACGGCATCGATAATTTATCATGGCAATGTTGAAAATCAATTAGCCATTACGCAGTTTATTTGTGTGACTTATCGACGAGTCGCATAATTCACCAGAAGAAGCCCATTAGGAGTGACAGGCAACGGCGATTTATCATAAGTCATGGCGGAGGTGCGTTCGACAAACTGGACGGGAACGACGGGCATAAATCGAGCATAATTGTCCACCACTTAAGGTCCGACCTTTGTTTACGAAGTTATTGCGTCCAGTAATGGATGTCGTGTTTTAAGAAACGTCCTGAATTACAAATATCTCAATTATTTGTCTATTTACTAATCCTAATTGGTGCCGGGGCCGGGTCCTTTGCATGTATCGCGTGTCGAAACGGGGGGCCTGTATAAAGACCAAACCCACCCTCCTACTTGCCTTAATTATTTTAATATTGGGTACATGTGGCGCCCATTAATTAGTCCACATTAAAATCGATAACCTTCTCCTAATTAATACTGTTCATTCATTTTAATATAGCCCCCCGTTTTTGCCACCGTTGTTCACTTGTTCTGTACCAATTTATTTGGCTGATGCGTTGATTACAACGTGTTGCCAATTTTCTAATTAATCTACAGACATCATTCATTTTGTTCCCAGATGGATTTTCGAAACGGGAAAAAATCCTTTTGTCGTTGTTAATCAATTTAAATGACTTTCCGAGAAATTATGTAAAACTCGAGTAATTTTTTGAGAGTTATGAACTTTAAAATACTGTAGGTTCTAAAACGTTTTCTCTAATTAACTATTTTCTACGAAGTGAAATCTAATTATAAAATAACTTGTTTAAAACACAATAACATTTAATCAAAAATTAACGTGTACTTTCAGGAAACAACTAAAATTATAAAAGGGAAAAAGAAAACAAGGTTTCAAATAATAATAAATTTCTAATAAACATTTTAACTGTTGTATAACAAAGTTTAACTATAAGATATCTTATTTAAGATGTAATGACATTATTTTAATTAAAGAAATTTTATAGAGGAAATTCGAAATACTGAAATATTTAATATTATGATAATGCTCAGTAAATTCTCCTCAGTGCTTTATTAAAATAAAAAATTGACAAGTTTTGATAAGAAATAACTAAAAAGTACAAAAAGAAACAAGAAAACGAGGTTTCCAATTTTTTTTTTTTTTTTTTGCATTTTTCACAGCTGCCATAAAATTTGTTGGCTTTATGGATTTTAAAATATGTTGTAGTTTAGTGGCTTTTCTCATAAACATTTTAATACACTTTAATTATATATTATATCTTGTTTAAGATGTAGTGACATTATTTGAGTTAAATGAAGGAAATATAAGATAATGAAATATTTCATGTTCAGTAAATTGTCCTTAGTGTCTCTTTATTTGAGATGTATAAACTAAAAACATTTTCAATATTGATACAGTACTGTAAAATCTTTTTCTATATTTTATCAAGATAAAAGATGGACGAAATAACCAGAGTTAAAAAGTGTAAATATAAGGAGGTTTGCAATTATTTGCTGTTTTTAGGTTTAGCTGATTTTCTAAGAAATCAGTAATTAACTATTTTCTATAGTAATACAAATTTAATTACAGGAAGTCTTGTTTAAAATGCACCAACATTGTTTAATTTAAATTAAGTTTAACGAGAAAATTTAATTAAAAAAAAATTAGCTGTAATAGAAAACAACTGAATGGTTGTGTTTTTATAGCCGTCATAAAAATTTGTTTTACATGAAAAACTAATACTAAAGGCAATAAATCCGTTGACTTTACAATTTCGAATGTATTAGTAAAAAAATAACTGGATAAAATATCACTGTAGACAAAAGTGGTGGAAACGTGAGAAAAGTTTAATCTCGGGTAGATTTTCTAAGTGTTTCAGCGAGCAATCGAATGGACGGGTGTGTCGCTTCATAAAAGTTATTGATGGTTTTGAGCTGTGCAAACTTATCGTTGAATTCAATTTACAAAATTGTCATTCATACTTTCGAAAGATAAATTGCCTTTCTACGTCACAAGTCGACGTGTAAATATTTGAATACTATTTTCCAAACAGTCTGGCCACTAACTCATTAGGTAAATGTATTGATACTGAACGGGAAGTTTGCCTTCAACCCGGAGCCTTTCATAAATCCAAATAAAACTGAAAGCTTACGAAATAGGTCCTACCAACTGGATACAAAGGATTTGGAGAAATTTTTTAAAATGGTGAAAGTGAAGCGCACGCAATTAATTAATTAAGGCATAATTTTCCGGCATAACTGCTTTGGGAAAATTAAAATTTAAATCCACCGGTCTTCGGTTAAGTTTTTCGGTTAAATAGTAGCCAGTTTTTAATTCAATTCATCACTCCACTCATCTCTCGGGCAGTCCCGCTCCACAAGCCAGTGGTGGCGGGAGGCCGACGGATCAACTGCAAGCCCAATCCTCACCCAGGGAGGTTCTAGGACCTTCCTCTGATTGGGCTTGTTCTTCCGGGAACCAGTTGACAGGGGGCTGGCATCTTTGTCAGTCCCGTCTTCTGGTTCAACTTCACCCGTGTATGTATATACACGCCCTTTCCCCCCATATGTGCTAGCACATATGGTTTCCAATTGGTTATGATCTCCGGATCGGTGCCCGGAGGGGGGTTTACACTTTCCCCTCTCTGTCCCCAGAAAAAAAAAAAAAAAAGAAAAAAAAAAAAAAAAAAAATTCAATTCATCATCTCTCGGGCAGTCCCGCTCCACAAGCCAGTGGCGGCGGGAGGCCGACGGATCAACTGCAAGCCCAATCCTCACCCAGGGAGGTTCTAGGACCTTCCTCAGATTGGGCTTGTTCTTCCGGCAACCAGTTGACAGGGGGCTGGCATCTTTGTCAGTCCCGTCTTCTGGTTCAACTTCACCCGTGTATGTATATACACGCCCTTTCCCCCATATGTGCTAGGCACATATGGTTTCCAATTGGTTATGATCTCCGGATCGGTGCCCGGAGGGGGGTTTACACTTTCCCCTCTCTGTCCCCAAAAAAAAAAAAAAAAAAAAAAAAAATTCAATTCATCTCTCGGGCAGTCCCGCTCCACAAGCCAGTGGTGGCGGGAGGCCGACGGATCAACTGCAAGCCCAATCCTCACCCAGGGAGGTTCTAGGACCTTCCTCAGATTGGGCTTGTTCTTCCGGCAACCAGTTGACAGGGGGCTGGCATCTTTGTCAGTCCCGTCTTCTGGTTCAACTTCACCCGTGTATGTATATACACGCCCTTTCCCCCCAAAAAAAAAAAAAAATTCAATCACGCCAAACTGAACAACCTTCGAAACTTTTCCGCCGGAATTCGTTTCCATATAATTTTATAGATTAATTATATCGTTCATAAAGGAACAATGTTTACTCGAATTTGAATTAGAAGATTGTACGCTACAGTAAATAATTGGGTTAGGAGCTGAGGGCAATCGAAATAAGGATCTAAAAAATGTGGATGCGGATGTAATTTTATTTACGTTTCAGTGAACATGCTTTGATTAATTCTTGTCCTTCCGTATCCCGATTTGCTTCGTTCCATAATTTTTTCTTTGTTGCTAATGATGATTTTAATTAACTTTAATTGAAATTAAGTAATTTAATAAAATCATTTACAAAAATTTTGCACCACCCTATAGTTACGAATTTACTCATATAAATTTAATTTATAACGGATAGGGTTGTATTTAGAAAAGGTAGATTGAAAGAATGGAGTGGCCACCACTTTCCCCGTAGAACCTACTATTTCTTTTAATGTTAATTATTCTTTATTTAGTAATTTTTGTTAATTTTAAATTAAATTATAGTGTGACGCAACCTAATGCATGTAAATTTTTTCAAAATATTTAAAAAGTTAAAATATTGACCAGTGGGGACATCTATTGTCCAGTAGTACAACTAGGATCTTAAGATTCTTTGGAAACTAGGTTACTAAATTAATAAAATTTGATAAAAACTGACTTTATTTTGAGAAGTTTAAATATGAATATATATATATATATATATATATATATATATATATATATACAGATATAAATTTTTGTTACTTTTAAATAAAATACATACTTTTAAAACAAAGTGAATGCAAAATTTTGAAAAATTAAAAATATTAAACATTGACTAGTGGGGGATATCTATTGTTCTGTAGTAAAACTAGGATCTTCGAATTCTTTGGAAATTAGGTTCTTTACATTTAATTATTTTATAATTATTACTCGTTTAAAATTATATCTGATAAAAATTGACACTGTTTTTGAAGATTATACCTGAAATTAAAAAAAAAAAAATAATTAAAACAGCACAAGTCAGCAACATCTGTTTTAATTTTGTAATGCAATTTTCATTAGTCAGAACTAATTTAGTAAATATTAAAACGCTTTAGAAATTCTTTACAGATATGAATTTTTTAAAATGGATTGATAGTTATTTGGTGGATAGAGAGCAAAGGGTTATTTTGGGGAATATTATGTCGAGTGTTTGTGCGGTTACTTCTGAAGTACCACAAGGTGGACATTTGTCACCATTGTTATTAATCACGTCTGTGATAGTATAATACAGTCTAAGTGTTTATTATATGCAGACGACTGAAAAATCTTTTCCACTGTCACTGATTACAATGATTGTATTAATATCAAAAAGATTTAAATATGAAAGGTGGTGTAATGCTAATTTTATGGATTTAAATGTTTATAAATGTAAAGTGATTAGTTTTTATAAAAAAAAGAATCCTATTTTTGTAAATTATACTTTGAGGAACCATAGTTTGGAACGAGTATCTTGTATAAGAGATTTTAGAATACATTACGATCATCAAGTTACTTTTAATGAGCATATTGAAATTCTAAGTAATAGAGCTGTCAAGCTGTTAGGTTTTGTAGAGAGGAACTTGAAGGATTTTAATGTGATGTGTTTAAAAACTGTATATGTTTCTTTTGAGCGTTGAATATAATTCCGTTGTTTGGACTCCTTATTATAATAAATATATTGAAATTATTGAACGAGTGCAGCACAAATTTTTACGCTTCTGTGCTTTTAAACTTAACATTTCTGAAGATAATATAAATTATACAACTTTAAATGAGATTGTTTCTATCGATTCGCTGGCTTTGTGCAGAAAATTTGTAGATATAATATTTCTGTTTAAGTTGGTTAACAATGAAATAGTGAGCTCTGAGTTGTTAGATCTACTAAACTTCCATATACCTGTTCGATTTACTTGACAAAATAAATTGTTTTATATTAAAGGTCATTCATTTAATTATGGTCAGCATTCTCCAGTTGATAGGATCTGTAGTTTAGCTAATGTTTGTAACTTAGATATATTCTGTGGCTCATTAAATCGCTTTAAGAAGAAATTCAAATGTATTGATATGTGATCTTTTGTTTGTGTTTTATATATTCTGTAAAATGGATTTTTTTTTTCCGTAAGTATTATTATTATTATTATTATTATTATTATTATTATTATTATTATTATTATTATTATTATTACTTTCAAATAAAATTTTGGCATAGTACAAGACTTTTGAAAGTGAGATTACTCTTAAACAAGTATTTTGTTTTGATTGTATGTAAATTTTTGTATTCCGTTGTACAAACTAAAGAGCTAATTCTAATAAATTATTATTAATTAAGTTTCAATCCTAATTAGAATTCAGATATTGCTTTAACATTGTAAATTACATTCTATTACTAATGTAGAATATTAATTATTTATGAATCATTTTTAATTTACTTAACTTTTTTATTAGTCGATTGTTAATCATTTGAGGTAATCTAATTTTATGTACAGGACAGAAATCATTAGTGCTGGATGTATTTTGTTGTCTTCCTTGCATGGCAAATTCACTATTTTATGATTTTGTAAACTAACAGCATTTCCCAGTACTTGAAAGCTTATTAAAACGTCTTTGATCAGGACAAACTGCCTGGGATATTATTTTAAAAGGTGAACTTAAGCGCTTTACTTTCGAAGACTTGCCATTTTTCATTCGAAAGATAAATTAATTTAGAAAAACTGGATGAAACATCAACCCCAGTTTATTCGTTGACGCACCAATAAAATCACGTTAGGTCCAACTCTCCGGGCAATAATCTTTTGACCAGTTTAGAACTGTCCGCAGAGGACTGATCCCCGGAGACAATAAAACATCCACCTTACCTTCGTGCGCGTGCACCAGAGTATCTATAATGTAGATCACATCACAGGAGTAATCCAGCGTCCACCACAGCGCCGGCACCGCATTGTTAAGCTCCCAGAAGACGGCGCGTCCCAGGACGAAGATCACGTTGTACAGTACCGCCAACGACACCACCATCAGCCACTGCAACGAATTCATGCGTATGAGAAAACGATCGATCGTACCCATTTGCGGGACATTGGCCGTCAGTTTTTGAAATGCCGTCAGTTTCATGTATTTCGCCATTTTCGACCACAGATCGCGGTGCCCATTAACGAACGACGCTTTCACTGGCCCGCAGTTTTTCTGGATCCGGGTTTTTAGATAAGTGTTATCTTGATTATTAATTGCACACAATTGGCAGATGCCACCGGTAATTAAATTAATATTTGGGAAGATACGTAAGGTGTCAATTAATGGACAAATTTACTTTTATCTCATTATTTGTATTGTTCAACAAATAAATGTGTGTGCCCTCATTTTTCGAAGGGAAGGAATTTACGATTATTTATTAACGTTTCCGTAATTTCATAAATGCGGTACGGTTACAGGCGAAACAGCCTGCGGTCTATTTATTCTTCGACTGTTTACCTTATTATGCCTCAATTTATACATAATGAATCAATATCCTTATTAGTTGAATTCAGTTGAACTTTAACCTTTCGCTGGATGTTCTGGAGGTACAGGTAAACATTTGGATTTCTCATTAATGGGCTGGCTGGCTTTTGAATGTACATCTGGGGAATTATTAAAAGCCATATTTACTCTAAAAGACTTCTTTGTAATTTAAATCGACTGATGATTGTCTGTTTTAATGCATGAGTTGTGATAACAATTACTCATGTCGGATGTAGCATTTGTAGTATAAATAAAGGACTGGATTCAGTGATAGTTGGTGATTTAACATGCCAAGATTATGATCGACTTTTAACGTCGATGTATATGCTAATGTATGGAGATGCCACGTTTGCAATTTGGAGAAACAGGATATGCATCCATCAGAAATACATACTATTCCACTTCGCTATAAAATTGTAAATTATCTGACAATTTGCAGGATGGATTGACATTTATTCTACACGGGGCAAAAAATTCTTATTCACAGTCATCAAGGATTTTATTAAAGTATGAAGGAAAGATCAAACGGATGATGCATAATGGGATTTATTGATTATCGGAATTTTAGCGTCAGCCAGCTTTCATAAAGTATTTTAAGTTAGTTTCTTGATAGCTTTTAAAGTTTTATTTTACAAGATGTTGCAGGAATTCAGACTGGTAACATATATAATCACGTTAATGTCTACCAATAAAACGGACCATAAAAGTGACAAAACACATGAAAATTCTTGTTCACAATGTATAAAAAGCAATTCAGTTTTCGGTTGGAGATTTAATTAAAGGATGCGTATGAACAATTATAGTACGAGTGAATAAAGTGGGAACATGTATTCGAATTGTTGTGGCGTCGAGTGCGGCTTAAGCAGTTCATTTTGAACGAATTATTGCGAATAACGTGACCGTTTGACTCTGCTCATAATGTTACAGAATGTTTTAATAAAAGTGTTGGAATTATTGTGAAAAATTTCATCAACTTTTTTTTTAGCTATAATATCTTAGATTAAACGAAACTTGGATTTTCATTAAGTAATGTTACGATTGTTGGGATTTCCATAGGATTTCTTTGTTCTCCAGTACTAAATACTAATTTCAGTAAGTATAATGAAAGGATTTTTCGACTGAAATAAAAAGGATTTACTATTGAAGTTAGAGCTAATTATGGTTGATGGTTTTCTGCAATGAACCAGTTCCCTTTCTTTTCCTTCTTTTGTGCATTTCATCCAGTTTTTTATATTAACTATGCTGTCTATTGAAGTGGATTATTTGAATTATTTCAAAATTTTGAATTCCTGTGGCATTATATATATATATATATATATATATATATATATATATATACATCAACAACAGATCAACAACAGAAACAACAAATAAAATATATTAGCAGCTACGTTTTTCTAATTAGTACTTGATCGGTCCCCTTTTGCTCTTTAGCATCTTCCACCCTCCTTACTCCATACTCTAAATTAGTGAACGAATGAATTCTTCATTCACAATTCGCCTTTATTCTCTAAGAGCATTAGCAAAATTCTCAAATTATGAGACTGGTAGTTTCGAGTGCAAATGGGGAACGCCTGGGTCACTGCATTCGACAAATGTTATGATTTTGCAACGGATTCTAGTACAAATTATTGAGCAAATGGAATAATAATTGAGAAACACTGTGCGTATTTCTAAAGAAATTTCACTCTGCACCACTTCCAAAAGCAAAGAGTTGGAGCCATATTTTGGTCTTGATATCTCCCACCATATTCAATAGGGCGGGCCAAAAAAATCGATTATCTTTTTTAACTTCCAATACTGAAAAATTGGTTCCTAGACATCTTTAAAAAATGCTCTCCAAAGATGTGCTCTTAATTTCAATAGGAAGGCTCTCCTCATCTTAGATTTCCGTTTTTTCTTCAGTTCCATATGGAAAAACTCATATCTCGTCATTGCTTGATCGTACAGAAAATTTTTATTTATATTTTTTGTAAGAAATTGAACGCTGTACAAAAAGGTATCTTACTATTTTTTCATAACTCTTATCGTTAGAAGATATCAGAGGTCAAAGTTTGAAAAATTTAAAAAAATATATATTATTGAATTATAACTCTTAGATAAGTAAATATTATAAAATATATAAGAAAATAGACGCTGTACAAAAAATATCTCGTGTAGTTAATCGATTACACTAACCATTTAGAAGATATTCGCATTCGTATATCACTAAGTACTGATGTTAATAGTTTTTTAAAAAATATTTTAAATTTATCCATTTAAATCAAGAATTTTTTAAAATATTAATAAAAAATTGATTAGAAACTCAAATGGAAAACAAAGATGAGGAAGACAATCGAAAACATCTTCTGGCTCTAAGATCAGCTTCATGCAACCTTCAACTAATGGTAAACAGACTTGCAGTGATTTCAACATCTGCACAGGGTCTAGAATTAGAGAATGTGTGACTTCATCTAGCAGAAATAATCAGATAATGGTCCACATGACGTATATTGGCATTTTCAACTTGCCGATAATTCTCCGTATTACTTTTTGTGAGACTTTATACATTTGGGATACTTATTGTTGATTCAGATTACCATATTACAAAATTGCCATTATAGAAACAAAATGTTTAGAAGAAAGTCTTCTTTGAGGCATTTTACAATGGTAAATAACAGATAAATTAAGAATGAACCAAATAAAATGTGTTCAAAATTACAAAATGCTTTTTTTGAAAATAAAAATTTTACAAAGAATGGAATGTTGTTTACTTTTATACCTATTAAATATTTAAAAAGTAAAATAAACTTAAAATACTAACTCTCTAGGGCTGCAAATATTCAAAAAATATTACTGGACAAAATAAAACATACTGAAAATAATTTTAAATCTATTTAATCTGTGAAATTCAAATTATCCACTTAAAAAGACATTGTAATTATGATTGTAACACAAACAAGAATAAATATTGTAGTAAAATTGAATACCTTGTAGTGTGAGGGCAAAGCCGGATCGACTACGATGTGATGACCCCAACAAGTGGGTTCGGGGTCGGACGAGTTGTCCGCCGCGTCGTCCTGATGGCTCTTGTCGACGAACCAGTCCGGCGGCTGGGACTCCTTGCGGGAGAACCTGCGGAAGCGGATGGCGGCCTGCAACGAGGCGGCCACCTGTCGCAACCGACCCCGCACCGCCGACAGGAGATTCTGCTGTGTACTGTCCTGAAAAACAACAAGGAGACTTTTACGACTTGTGTTTCGTGAACGGATGATTGATGGAATTTTTCGGTGGTCGTTTCTCCTCGGCTGAATCAAGAGCAAGGCTTTATCGTTCGGTTTATTTAGCCGAGAATGTGGGGAACGCAAGATGAAATGATAAAATCACGTCGAGTGGTCCCCAGTCACTACAGTCTCTATTCATTGCGTACAATACGTCTGACTTCTAGTCGCAATGTAAACTGCTACGATAAATCTTGGCCATTAAATAAACTGTCAAAAGTTTCGTGGCGTGCGATTATGTTAGCGAAGATTTATCAGGAGATGCACAGTTTTAGATGAGGGCACGTGGAAAAGCTCGCAGGAGAATAACGGGGATTGTTTTTTGTTTTCAGTTCGTCTATCAGTTTTGATGATTTATTTTCGGTTTAACACAGTTTTTATTTTAGAATAAATTTCTTTGGGTTCTTTACCTTTTTCATGGAACTCCTGACATATTTAGAACTTTTAGAATGCGTTCATTATTTTGATGTGATGAAGAAATACACTGAAATTAACGCATCACCTATAATTTTGTAAATAATTTTTTTAAGTACATTTTTTTTACTTTGATGTACCGTCAAATATGACTTTTAAAATGTGTGTGAACGTTTTTATAAGAAGTTTAGTTTTTTTGTTATTTGAAAGGTACCAATTCTGTTAAATTAGTACAATAGGTTAAACATCTATTTCTGCTCAAAATCGCTTTTTGATACTTCAAACTTTGAGACAACGGTTGCAAGAAGTTTGCAACCTTAGTTATAAAACGTAGAAGGGGTTCGAATAAGTATTGAAACTATTCGACTGCTATTACTATTTGGTGGTGGCTCAATTATGGTGTGGGGAGGCATTTCATTAACAGCACGTAACGACTTGGTAATGATAAATAATGGAAACCTTAATACTAAGCGTTACATTTTGGACCAACTGGACAAATTAACACAGATCTTATAATTGGGTTTATTGTACCACCAATACGAGAGGAGGTGAATCTCAATTTCGTATTTGTGGATGATGCTTGCCCTCATCGAATCCAAGCGGTTCTGGACATTGTTGGATGAAGTGACCACTACTTTTCCTAGGTATCACTCATTTAATAATATTAACAAATTTTTGTTAAATATATTGGAACTGACTGTATGTAAAATTTTATTTTTCAAAAAATTAAAATTCTGCGGGAACATTAATTAAGTCTGATAAAAATTAAGTGTGTTTTTATGATTATAACTTAAATTCGACGAAAATATCCTGCACATCTTTTTTTTTTCAATTTGTAAACTTTAATTCAGTAACATCAAATCACAAAAATGTGAACAGCTGAAGTTAATTTCCTTCACACGAAATTCTTGTGCTCCAAAGCTTAGACTTATGGATTTTTTAAACACTTCTAAACTCCGTAAAACATTTCTATTAGCCGAATTAACTTTATGAGAGATAGATAGATCCCCACTGAAACTTTTCCAACTGGAACACATCCAGTTCCTTGTAGTCATTCTCAAAGCAATTGTCCGTTGGATATAAGTAGCTCAAGTGAGGTTTTTAATTTTACTTTTGTGTAATCCTTGGTATCCTTTGACCCACTTTACATCCGTATTAAGTCTATTTCTGTCACCGTTTAATGTAACGTAACGCAAAGATGGTGAATTTATTCCTTCGTCACCAATGATTAATTAACATAATCCCGACAATCCTGTTCCCAAGCGTCGGCTCTAACGACTCGAATTTTTTTACTAAACTCGAAAGCCGACAATGACGATTCTTTTCCCTCACAACCATCCAATCAAAATGCCGCACACCGAAAATGATATTTGATCCGTAAATGCAGACAAATTGGCACGAAACTAACTGGTGCAGTCTAGCCGACGTAATATCGGGTTCTCTGACAGTCTAGTGCGGAATTTCAACGCGAAAATCCGACATTTATGCGGCGTATCGAATTTCCCACGAAACTAACTTTGTGCAGGTCCTCTTGGAAATGGTGTGCGGTACAAAATAGATTTCACGCTGGATCGTCGTAAACTCCCTGAAATATTGTGGTGTAAAAAGTATCTTTGTTGGGTCCTCTTGTCTTTTATTAGGGACGATTTTCCTCGCCTGAGTCGGTGTATTAAATAAAATGATATATTTTAAATTATTTTATTTTCATTCGCTTCTAGTGAGCCGTAAAGTTTTTTTTGGTGTGTTTAGTTAGACGCGTTTCAAAAGGGTCAGGTTAAATTATGCAAAAATATGTCTAGGTGTAATAAATTGAAGGGATGATGATAAAAAGTAAATTTCAAATTTCGTCTAGCACATTACTGTTTTCGACCTTCGCTGACGTCGCACAATTAAAACTGCCAAATCAATTTGTAATGGTCTCGAGCATCCTTATATTGACTTAACGTCTCCAATAACATTTTGATTACATAATGAAAATATAAGAGTTTAATTGCAGTTACGTGAATCGTAAAGCCAATAAAGACAGTTTAATCTGCATAATTAATTCAACTTCGAATTTATAGTCATTAAGATGGAAATCCTCGCCGATTTGGAAGTAAAACATTTAAAACACTCAATTCTGGAGGGTAATATTTATAAAGGGTGTTCGGGTATCGACCTTCAAAAAACGCATTCCTGATGCAAAAGTAGATACAGTGGTGACCAGAAAAATAACACAATTTAAAATTAAGCATACACTCGGTTTCAAAAGTCTTGCACCATTCAATAATTTAATTTAATATTAACAAAATTTTAGAAGAAGAAAAGATAAATATAATTGAGTCATATAATGTCACCGTGTCTAGAAGAACAATCAAACGTCAACTGAATAAACAAAATTTGCAAGGATATAGTAGTAGTAAAGGTATTAAAAAAAATATTCGAACAAGTCTAAAGTTTAATATATCAATTAACCTAGAGAATTTTGTCGAAGAGTACTTTGGAGTGATTAATCCAAGTTCAATAGAATAAGATCAGATGGTAAACAATACGTTCGTCATCCTTCAAATAAAAGTTTGAACCTTAGAAATACCACAAAAACTTTGATGGAAGAAACGTTATGATTTGGCGTTCCTTTACTTGGCACGATATGGTACCATTACCGAATATTATTGATGAAATGGATAGTTTCATGTATAGAGATATCTTAAGGGATGTAATGCCACCAACATTTTAATTAAGATAATAATTATTCTATGTATACGTCCAAAGTTGTTAATTTTGATTTAGGAACAAAATGAATTATTATAAATAATATAGTGAAATTATATACACCTATATTGTTTGAATTAAATTTAAAAAGATAAATTTATCATTTATAGGGTGTAAGACTATTGAAACTAACTATATTTCATAAAAAAATTTAATTCAAATTTTGGATAGTATTTACAAAAATATATTTCAATATCCTCTATGTTTCCATTTTTCTAACACACATTTTAAAAGCTATGGGAATATTACTTTCAACGTACATATAAGTCTGACTTAGTTGACCAAAGAAATACTCTTAATAGTAAGAATTTATTCTCCTTAGAAGGAATTATATTATTTTATTGAATAACCTACAGTGAGAGGAAAGAAACATTATAACTCAAGAGATTAGAGAAATAACATGAAACATCAAGATGTAAATCTTAAAATCGAAAAATAGTTTACAATGTTATTAACAATATGAAACAACACACTCAATATACAATTAGGAAATTTTTGTCAAAATGTTTTCTTTCTATTCGTTAAATAGAAAAAACTAAATATCGACATTTCTTGTAATTTTAAAACAATTAGTTTTGTATTTGTAACAGTATTTTACGGGGTACGATTACATTTTAAAATATTTAAAATACACACCAAATAGTCGCAACATTTCAAAATAAAATTGTACGGTGAACGTTACTTTTTACAGAGAAGGAAAACGTCAAAATGAGATATCAAATCGACTAAATGTGAAACAATCGGCGATTTTATAAGAGAATAAACGATTTTATGAAACGGGTGCTAACGAAAGAAGACTTGGACAAGGGTGAAAAACATTAATTTAACAACACCAAAACCGATATTTAAGAATTAAGCCCTTAGACGAAGGTTTGTAACCAGTGCTGCATCATTTTCTTATAATGTAAGAATAAACCAGGACACCATGAGGAGAAGACTAAAGAAAGATAATATAATTAGTACCATGCTGTGACAGGTCTCTTATTGACTGCAACACATCATAGGGATCGACTGAATTTCGCTGTATTTTAGGGGGAAGCTGAGTGGAGTCATGTATTGTTTAGTGATAAGTCTAAGTTTTCTTTAAAAAGCGGTGTCGTCCTAGAAGAGTATATAGACGACCAGGAGAACATTTTGCTCCATGTAATATATAGCTGAAACTCTACTTTTGATGGAGGATCGGTAATGATTTCAGAAGGCATTAGTTTGCAGGCACATACGGAACTGGTGTATATAAGGGAAATCCTAGAACCTCATATTGTACCCTTTGCTTCGTTTATTGGCGAAAAGATTATTTTAATTTTATAATGCTCGTTCAGACACTGTGAGAATTGTCGGAGACTACCTTGACGAGGTAAATATTTCGGTAATGTTAATTTTTAAAAGTATTCCATAATTTTGCAGCTCAATGTATACGCTATTTTTTGGTTATAAAATTGTAGCTTTAATAGGTACTAAACTCTTAAGAGAGTTAAAGAAACCTTTAAATTTTATAGATGGAGAGCCTCTTTGGACATTGTCTAGAGGGTAAAGTAAGCTTATCTGTCAAATGTGTGATTTTAATTTAGAGGTGACATACTAATTTCTCAGTAAAAAGTTCTAACTATATTACCATTAATCAGCTCACAAAATCTCACATTTGAAAACAAAGTATACTTTACCCTTGTTAACTGGACTTTGTCCAAAGAAGCTTTTTTATTGGTCAACCTTAACAGTCTCTAACTCGTTTGCTCTTTTAGGTAGAATTTTTATACGGACAGTTTATATATCTCTTTCTTCAAGAATTTACTCCATTTACGTAACACAAATGTTTCTATAAATAATAATAATATACTTGAAAATAATAATTTTAACTTTTCTTTTGTTGGAATAAAAAAGTCAAAGCGTGCTTTTATCAACCCCAACAAGAAGGACAAAAGATATTTTTCGATCGTTAAAACATTAATTTAAACTTTTTCTTCGCAAAAACACGAAATAGCAAAATATTAAAAACATACCCTGTCACATCCCGCCACATTGATCCTAACTGTAACCATGGCCCAGGTGACCGTAACATCAGAACCAACGACACAATCAATCCGCGTTCGCTTTCATGTCGAACAGCAACGATCACGCCGGCCTGTCCGGTTTAATGTTTATCCGGACGAAGGTGTCATGTAGTCCGGATTATTATTGCCAACACGTTCCGTCCGCGCGATGCCTAATAGCATCACGTAGGCGGCCTGTTTAATTGCGCCCCGCCACCGTTTTTAAATGCGAAAAAAATAAAAACTTTTAGACCGGACGCCGTAGTTGCTCATGAATATTTAAAAGTTGCCGGGTAATACGGGCAGGGTTATTGGCAGAAATTCGCGAATACTCGGTCCGGTCGTTGATTGGGGACCTAATTTCTAAATAAACGTTTGGATTTCAACATTTCGGTAACATCGTTTCGATTAATGTTCTTTGTTACTTTGCGATTCGATGTGTTTACATTTTCCAATGTTTTGTCTGGATTAATTTAGTTATGTGTTAAATGTACATATGTATGTTACTTGGAATGTTCGTTATTGACGAATTCTTTTTATATGGTCGGAACAAAAATATTTAATTAAAAAATCAACATAATGAAATCCCAAATAACCTGAAAGAAAATTTAAATAAAATAAATTAAAAGAAATAAATAGGGAATGTAAAATAATAGTTAATTCAAATTTCATTTTTCAATAAACTAAGAGCCATTTAGATACTGAAAAAACTGAAAAGGAAGAAGAATTTGAACTATTTAAAAATAATCTGAGTTTTTATTAAGATTTTATATTTGAATTCAAGTAAAGTTGATCAAATGCTGTAAAAGATATAATTATAATATCAATACGGAACAAATAAATTAAATTATCTAAACTAACTAATTAAACTGTTTCAATTTATATAATATTAAATGAATTTGAAAAATTACAAAAAAGAAACGTAAAACAAACTTTAAAAAAAAACTTAAAATAAACTTTGAAAAATCTTAATGTTACATTCCTAATTTTATATTTTTTTATTAATATAAATGTCAAATTGTTCATGTAGTTTTAATGAAATTTTCAAACTAATTAGGATAATTTTCAAAAATCGAAGGAAGTTATGGAAATGAATATATAAAAGTGTATTAAAATTATAAAACATATAAAGATACAAAAAATTCAAATATTTTAAAAATTACAAAAAAGTCAAAACTTTTCTAACCTAACCTCAGTTTTTTATAAATTCTAACGAGACTGAAAAATTTATAAAAAAGAGTAAAATATATTAATATTTATAACAAATAAAAGCATGAATATAAAATTAAAATGAAAGCACAAAATTTTTAAAAATCTAAGTGAATATAATATATGTATAAATTATATTTTTGATTTTGTTGTTGAAATGGAACACACACAAACAACAAAATATACATTTAAAAAATCAAAATAATGAATTTTTAAAAATGTCAATAAAATATTAATTATCCAAATAAAACTATTTAAACAATTCTATCTCAAATTAAATTAAAAATTAAAATAACTTTTACATATGCTATAAAATTTATAAAAACGACATTACTGAAAAATACAAAAAAAGGAAAAAAAAAACTAAAAATTTTTATAAGATTTTATATTTTATGTATTTTAAAAGTTAACAGTTAAAACGTTGTTAAAGAATAACATATACAATTAAAAAAATCAACATAATGATTTTATTAAAAAGTAAATGTTAAAATTATTTGAATAAGCATTTAAAATTAAATGAAAAATTAAAATAATAAATAAAAAGTATGAGAAAATATAAAAATATACTAAAATTACAAAATATATATAAAATATTTTATATAATTTGTACAAATATTATAAAAATTTAAAGATAATTTTCAAAAATCGAGGAAAAGTATGAGAAAATATAAAAATGTACTAGTTATAAAATATATATAAAATATATTATATAATTTGTACAAATATAAAAAAATCAAACATTTTAAAAATTTAATAATGTGATTCCAAAAATTGAGTAAAATTTGAAAAAATAGTGAAAATTTAAGATATTTTGAAAAATTGAAATTATCTATATTAAAATTATAAAATATATAAATCTAATTTAGCAAATATAAATATATAAAATATTCGAATATCATCTCTTAAAATTATAAAATACATAATCCTAGCGTAGTAATTCTAAAAATATAAAAAATTAAAATATTTTGAAAATTTCAAATTATCTATATTAAAATTATAAAATATATAAATCTAATTTAGCAATTATAAAAGTATAAAATATTCGAATATTTTAAAAATTTAAGAATATGATTGGAATAATTTTAAAAAATTAGTAAGATAATTCTATTATATCAAAAATTTAATTTAAAAGTAATCAATAAAAATTTAGAAATCTAAAGTATTTATAAAATTCATATTGAACAAATTTAAGAATATGATTCGAAAAATACTAAATAAATTTAAAAAACATCTTGTATATAAACTAAAAAAATAAAAAATCGAATATTTTAAAGATTTAAGATTATAAGCGGGAAATTTTCAAAAATATTAAAAAAATCTATAAATTCAAAATTTATAAATATTTTTATGACTTATAAAGTCTAAAAATCTTAAAAATATACAAAATCATTAAGAATTTAAAAATCTGAAATAATTGAAAGAATGAAATTAAATAAATTGGGAGAATATTCCAAATCTATTAAAATTATAGAATATATAAATTTAATTAAATTAAATCGAATATTTTGAAAAGTTAAGAATATAATTCGAAGAAGTCAACAATAAATAAAATTTAAAAAAATGAATATTTCGAAAACAAATGGAATTTAAGAAGTTTGGAAAGGATTATTAACCTAAAGATATACGGTTATTATAATAAAATATACGAACTTGACTGTAAACCTTTTAAAATAGGTATATTATTAAACAGTATTTTAACTAATATAAAACTGGTAACAATCTAATGAACCTTAAAACCACAGGCACCTAATTTCAATAGCTTCCGTGCTTAATTCCTGAAGTTAAATCGACTCCGGTCTTAATGAGAACAGTCCACGCGCCTCCTTAAAATTAGTTCAACTTTAGATAATTGAAATCGGGTGGATTTAATGGCCGCACGGTGGCAAACGGTGCACGGGGTTGATGGTGCTCTGTGCCCAGGTTAATTAGTGCCCCCAAGACAAATTACAATGACGGACATCAAACTGAGACGACGTTGCGTCGGTCAACCAATAAATCTGTGGGACGGAAACCGACCGCGGTCAAATTGCCCTTCTAATAACACCGGCGAACGTTCAGGAAGTTAGCTTATGGAGAATCTTAAACTACAATTAAACTTTTTACCTAATTAGTGAATTGCTGAAACGTTAGTTTCTGTGACACGTTTCTGGGTTTTCGATTCTTCCAACTCTGAGGTGTTTTAAACAAAGTTTTGCTGATACAAATTCGGTTTTAGAGTCTGTGTTCACCGGTCCGAATTTAGGCTTGACGATTAAATCGGCGAATCGACTGATCTTCATTCAATCGCAAATTGCAACGGCACACATAAATAATTCAGAATTAATATTATCGCAGTTGTCCGACATTGTCGTTTTTTTATTTAGACGGCCGGTTCTCATTACTTTGACGGACAAAGTAATTAGAAAAAGCAATTAAAATTTATTGGCTCCAATGAACTAAAATAGCCCGACAACGTATTTGCATATAAACGCAAACAAAAGTTGCAGAAACTCAGTTTGGAAACTCTCCAATCAATGCAACAGAGAGACGGGTGCGTGTTTTCGAACTGACCGGGAATAAGAACGTAAATATTGGTACGCGGACAGTTTTCGGCTGTTATGGGGGTAAATAACCTCGCCTTGGGAAAAACACCCTTGAGCCTGGCAAAAGAAATGAAAATAAATGATCGCAAATTCTCTCTTATTTTCTCTGCTTATTCGTATTTATGTTCTCGAGACCAATGCTTTTAAGTTGAAGAAAGCCATTCGGTAAATGATACAGTTTAGACATCTTTTTTGAAAAAAAAAACTGCACGGTTGAACAGATTACTCTGGCAATTCTCAAAAGCAATATCCCGGGGATGTAATAAAACGCTTAAATACTGAAATAAAATTTCTTAAATTAATTTATTTTATTATTATTATTATCATCATTATTATTATCAATATATCTAACTTTTTGATAATGTCACTAACGAAAAAAAAGTTAAAAATTTAAGAAATCAGAAATTAATTGAGAGAAACATATAAGAATATCTAGGTAATTAAAAATATTAATTAAAATGTTACTTTTATAAAATCTGAAATGTAGGAATATATAAAATATGTTAACAAATTGAGAAAAGTAAAACATTTATGGAAACAAATATATGAAGAGATTATGTAATTGTAAATTGAACACGTTAACGATGAGTGTACAGAAGGTTTATTTTATTATAAACTATAGAAAAAAAATAAAGATGTAAAAATAACGAATTTAATCCAATTCAACCAATTTTTAAAATAAAAAAATAGAGGATAAAAAAAATATAAATTTTGAAAATCGAAGAAATGAAATACAATAAAAATTTAAAAAATCTATGCAATTTTAAAAATGTATCTGTAATATTTTAATTTCTTTTCTTTTTCTTTATTTTGTTTAACAGAACAAATGTGATAGTGGAGGGTTGGTGCGCATGATTGGTACATGATTTGTGAATGAATAAATATAAAAAGGTACATAAAATCATTGCTATAAATTACACAAAATCTATTTGATTAAAAAAATATTATTATATATAACTTAATTTCACCTTAACAATTTAAATACCAAAAATATAAAAATTATGAAATTTCCATAATTATAATAATTCTGAAAATCGAAAACATTTGTTTGCTACGAAAAATGTAAAAAACTTGATTATTATTGTATCTCAACCTTAACAATTAAGAAAATTAAATAATTAAACAATACAAAATTATCATTATGAGAACTTTGAATACCAAAGATATTTTAAATTTGAATTTAAATTTTAGAGAGATAGAATTTAAAAAATGTATAAAATGTTTAAAATATAAAGAAATATTAAAATAAGAAAATAAATTAGAGAAGACGAAGGTAGATAAAAGCATTCTATTATTCTTTTTTCTATAAAATAGAAAATAAAAAATCATAATAATTTTGAAAAAAAGTCTAATCCTTATCAATTGGAAAATTATAATGATAGATAATATAAAATATAAATTATTATAAAAATTTTGAATTTCAAAGAAATTTAAAAAATAGTCTTGTGAAAAACAAGGACACTTGTACGAAATGAGTTAAAAATGCCTCTGGGTTATAACGTTAAACATGTGGTATATAGGTTATAAAATGAATAAAAATATAGTTAATTTTTGTTACAATGGAGGCAGCACAACATTACAACAGCAAATAAAACAACTGCATTAAAAAGGTATTTCATACCGGAAAGTAGTCGAAAAGTTAAATTATACAATTGTTGGAAATGAAATAAAATATAATTCCCAAAAGAAAACACGAAACATCAAATTAACGCCAAATATTGAACGAATCAGTACGAGATCTGTAAATAAAAATACTTTTCCATCGACAAAAAACATTAAAAATGAATTTACTATGACCGTTCACTCCTCAACTATTCCAAAATTGCTAATTAAGAATAGTTTATAAGTGAAAAGGCAAATAGAAGTCCGTTTCATATCGTATAAAAATGTAAAAAAATTGTTACAATTTGCTAAAGAGTGTGCATACTGACCAGGGGAGAAGTGACCCTATATTCACCCCGATTGTGGAACTGGACATGTTCGTAGGCGCGTTCAAGTCGCAGTTTACGATTAAAACAGTCAAAACACGGAGGAGGATCTATTGTGGTTGGGGAGTTTTAAGTAGCAATGTTGCCATATTCTGAGGACAATATGCGACTGCGATGTATGTTTCAACAAGACAACGATCTGAAACATACATCCAAGGTGGCAAAGAAATGGTTTTCTGACAACAAAGTTCAGGTTTTAAGCTAGCCTGTCCAATCGCCTGACCTAAATCCTATCGATTACTCGTGGCACATTGTGAAGATAGCTCTGAGGGGTAAAAGTTTCACTAATAAAGAAGCCCTCTGGTTCCTGGTGGAGGAAGCGTGAAACTCAATTTCCCAGGACACATGCTAAAAGTTGATACTCACGATATCTCGTCGATATTTGTTAATAATAATAGAGACTTAGCAACTAGGTACTAAATAGATTAAAGAAATCCATTCAAACATATACATATACAATTCTGAAATTGTCCCTTTATTATTTCACATGAAAATTTAAATAACTTTATAAATCAATTATTTTTCTTAAAGGAATTTGAAATATTTTTTAAATTTTTGTACATTAGGAACATAAGAGTACTACATAAATACTCCTTTCAAAACTTATTGAAAACATTGGTTTAAATTCCATTTTTTCTGTTTATTAAAAAATTACTGTAAATGTAAAAACGGCAAATATAATACAATACAATAATTTTGAGAATTTGAGAAGATATATGAAAATCTGAAATAAAAAATGGATGAATTTAAATGTAATATATCTGTTTGTTAGTGAGAACGTCTAAAATATATTTAAAAATAAAAAGCATTAAAGGACGTGAATAATTAATAGAACTGAAATTATCAAAATTGATTTTAATTTCGTGTTTACAATTGTACAACAGAGACTTCGACCCTGGATCGAAGCTAATCCCGGTGGATTTATCGTCAAGAGTAAAAGTCGGCAATTGTCCCTTTCGATGCAAATAATTACCGTCTGTGAACTTCACAGACAGACACTATAATAAAATCCTACACGCCGATGGCCTCACTGTCTTGGAGAGTCTCTTCTTCCATATTGCTTGTTTTTATTTTAATTACGATGCCCGTTTGTTTTAATCCCGGTGAAAGCCTCTAGATAAGAACGATCGTTAATTAAGGGAATTACGTCTCCGACTTAAAATAAAATACCCGCTGTTGCTATGGATGTATTCAATTTGGTTGAGCAAAAATTTGCATAATGAAAACGTTAAACAAGCCGGAATTCGATGCGGGACAATAATTTTTGAAGTATAGCCGCCAGCTTCCGGAGTTTCTTATCAACTTGATTTGTTTTTATTTCATTATCCGTGGATTTGGTTCAAAATGTTTGAGGAAAACGTTTTATCCTAATTAAAAACTACATGTATATTTTTAAGTAATAAATTAACCAGATAATGTTTTTCCCATTCGTCATCCCCGTTATCCCAGTTTATTTCAGAGCCGGGCCAAACAAAAATCCCCGATAATCCAACAAAAATCCCCATTCCGGAAACAAAGGACAGACACAACCAACGTACCTGAAGCTCAGCTTGGTGGTTGGCATCATATCCGTCTTGTTCCAGCGGCGTCTGGACTCGCACCTCGGCCAGAACGTCCCTCGATCCGTCCCGCGATAATCCCGCTCGCAGATCGTCCCGGGAAAATCCCCTCGACACGCCATCCTTCTGTAGTGGCGACTTAAACGGTCCCGTGGAATTTGCCGGGTACCTGCGGTGACACCACAGTGAGTCACAAAGGAGCTACGGCTTATTGGGGGGAGGGCCGGGTGTTTAGTGTGTCGTGAAGGGAATTGATTACCTGGCATGTGTGTTGAGTCCGTCCCTGCAGGGACCGGGGCCGCCACAGTTGGCGGACTGGACAGTGAAGACCGGACCGGGGTGCCTCCGGGGGTCACCTCTCGCTGCGGCCATCACATAACTCCACATTGCAGGGCATGGCACGTACCACACACACTCTCGCACCCCGTCGCCGAACGCCTCCTCCTGCAACAACAAACACAATCTCTATCCTAGATAAACTTGAGCCGCGGGCCAGGCAGAAACCAATAACCACTTGTGGAACGTCGCCCGCTCACTTTGAGCCAGCGATCGTGATAAAAAATCAAAGAGTTCCTAAAGTCTTCGCAATTGCTTCACGGTGTGGTTTATTAAAATAAATTCATAGAAATTGCCTCCGTGTCTGACCGACGAAAATACACACGCACCCGCTTTAAAAACGGATTGGGTCGAGGGGCCAAAACATCGACGTCTGGCGTCGAAAATAGGAAAAAAAAATGTAAATCTCGCAACATCAATAAGCGGCAAGTTCTCATTTTTTTTTGAGCCGACGGTCACTTTGTACCGTAAAATTTTCAACCCTCTTTTTTCAGGGTGGAAAGCGGAGGTCAAGAGTCGCACGTCCACAATAAAATTGAAGATTTGTTTTTGCTGGATTGGCTGAATCTATTGGGTGGTTTTAATTAAAACACTGACGGGGAGTTTCGAGAGCTGTACAAAATGTTTGAAACAATTTGTGGAATTTGCCATAACGTAAATTAGAGACTAAACGTGCACAAATTACTTCGATACCGGTGATCCTACGGAAGTATGTTTCACGCATCGTTGTAATTTTATTTTCGGTGAATATTTCAAGATATTCGAATAGCGAAGATAATTAAAAAAGGGGAATTTTAATTTTTTTATAAATCAGTATTTTTATATGTATATATGTAAATACATATTTTAAAATCAGTATAATATATTTTTTGTAATGAATGTATAAAAATATAATTTGTTACAAATTGAATACCATAAAAATATGTCTTTATACAGAGTGTTAATCGTTACTTATTTTTCAGAATTTTAAAGAGAACGGAAAAAGATATTGATTTTAAATTTTTGTGATATCAACTTTATTATTTTCAGTGGTACAATTTTTATTTATTATTCTATTTAATTTATTTTTTGACAAACAGTAAAATAAGATAATATGTAAAATTTTTCATCAGAACTTTTTAAAAATTGATATATAATCTTTCTATGATAAGTTCCGGGTAAAAATTTTGGAATTTGGTGGGTTATATTTCTGAAATTGGTACTAAAATTTGCTGATAAATAAGTAAAAAAATATAAGAACATGTTTTTCATATCTTTATAAATAAATGAGAGGCAATTTTTATAATAATAAAATTTTTTATTGATCTATTGTTTTATTTCACTTTTATGTAAACAGTTTATTTTATAAGAAAAGTTTTTCATTTTTTTCTTATTTATAATGGAATTTTGAATGTTGGCATTAATTTCTGAAATAAAATTTGTATTTATTGTTGATGTATTGTTTTTTTTTAGCTTTATGTAAACAGCTTGGTTTATAAGCAAAAATTTAAAAATTGTTACTAATATAACTCATTTGTTAACTAGGATATTAAAAATATTTTCATAATGTTTTTACTTGTTCATTTTGTACTTATTTCAATTTTGAATTTTAGTACCAATTTCAAAAATATAATTTTTATTTTAATAATTTTATTATTATTTTTTATTTTAGTTTTATGTTTTATAATCTAAGGCATATTGCCACCAATAAAAATATTCATTTATTGATTAAGCTATATTTTCTTTTGTTCCTTTTTTTACTGATTTATAATAGAATTTAGTACTTTGGTATAAATTTCACGAAAATAATTTTTAATTTAGAAATCGTATTGTTAATAACTTTTTTTATTCTAGTTCTATATAAACAGCCGGATTTAAAAGCAAAAACATCAAACTGATCACTATAATTTTATTACTTATCAATATTTTTATCTCAGTTTTATGTTTTTGCTTTGAAGACTGTTTACGACTAGTATGTCATTAAACATTCTTGAAGATCATTTCAAAAATCCAAAAGTTAGTGCCCCTTTCACTTGTTATATCTTTCTGTCATACACTGTATATTTCTTAAAGGTAAAAGCTAATTTAATTATGGATTTCATATAAAATATAATGTGTAGATTTATTATTGAAATTTTATTTTAAAATCTGTCTGCTCGTTCCATTTTTGTTAATTTTTCTCTATGCAGTCTAAAATTACTTGTAATAGCTAAATTCAATTAATCTGGCACACAATGTACTAATTATAAATGTGTAATATGATTTTTTTTAAATTAACCTTATACATTTTTTATTAAAATTTATAATAATTAATGAATTTAAATAAAATTAAAAAAACATACAATATACTATTTTAAAGGAAATTGCTTTTAATTTATATCTGATTAGTTAATATTAATATCTCTCCATTTAATTTATGAAATTACATTTTGTTCATCATTTTAATTTAGCTAACAACTAGTATCGACTATGTTGGTTTTGTTTACAAAATTATATGTTATAACCTTTATCATCTCTTATCAGAAGAAAACTTCAATTTGGAATGCACAATAAAATAAACTTAATCTAAAGACAATTACTCGTCACGAATTAATATTTATTCATGAACATGGCAATAGTGTCGCGTGTTAAATTTATTAAAAAGTCGATCAAGAGTGTTCAGTGTCATCGACTATTTATACTTTCATTTACCAGGAAACCGATAAAAGAAAAGTGTTTTCAGATACATGTTTATCTATTAATTGGACTCCAAGAACTTATTATTTGGTTAATTAAAACAATGGATATCAGGCATCAAACACCCCCGCTATATTAATAGATATTATAAAAGGTGTTTTAGCCTCAAGAATTACAATCCTCCCTTTGATCAAACAATTGCACCTAATACATTACAAATTGACGCTAATTTCGGCATTTATAAGTTGTAAAAATAACTTTGAAATCTCCTTTTAAAATGCGGTTAATTTGACTTGCAAGCACCTCGCTAATTGTACAGGTCAGCATAGGAAGACGTAATAAGAAAACTCGATTTAACTTTCTTCGAGTAAACTTTGTTATTTAAATATCCAAGTTTTTAGGCCGCGCAATTTTCGCTGCTTAAAAAACTGTTTGTTTTCAAACTTCATTTCCATGAAAATGAATAAATTATTTGGCACTTCTTCCATGGGACTAACAACTAATCATGTTATTTGATAAACGAATACGTGTCGGTGGGTTGGCGTTAATTATTTGCCTAACGGTACTAATTATGATTAATTAAATGCATGTCTTTGACAATAATCAATTAATATCATTGAGCATACAAAGGTTTGTTTGAATATCAAATCAGTTTGAAAATGTTGATTGTAGTATCCTCTATCACATTATATGACCCATAATTAGGTGAACACCTCCATAATTTAATATTTCAAATATGTGCAAAATTTATTTTTATAGTATGATATATATGATTTTTATTATTATTAATCGCATCAACCACTTAAGGGTTATTAGCGAATATGTATATGTATATACAATTTTACATTATATATATATGTCGTTTTCTGTTCTTTCTTCTCGAAATTGTTCACATTCGGTCAGGTGCAATATTTGTTCTATCTTCTTAATTAACGCTATCTTGAGAGGAGTCGCTATCGATGTTTAATTCATTTTAAATTACAAGCAAATACTAGATTTTCTTGAAAATGTTAAAGGTTCAACGGTCCCCCTAAGCTGTTCTAAACAATATACAAATAGCACAGAATACCTACTGGACATGTTAAACCAAATATACCCACATCTAACTGACAGAAAAATAAAAACAAGTATTACCAAACTAAAAAAGAGAATAAGTAAGCAAATAAAAGGATATATACGATTGATTATTATATATTTTTATGTTAATAAAGACAAATTTAATATATTTTTATAAAACTATAATATACTTAGTTAATTATTAAGCGGAAAGCAGATAATAAAAGGGTTTAATGCGAAAAAAATAGAATTAAAATTATTCCAAATTTCAAGACTAACAATAAATTTAGAAAACGAAAAAATAATAGAGAGGATTATATTTTAATTAAAAAAAATAAATTATGTAAATTATTATCTTTATGTCCAAGTTAAAATTCTTTTTAGATGTGATAAATTAAATATATATATATATATATATATATATATATATATATATATATATATTCTTTTACAATAAATATTTCAAATTTTTATGTTGAACGTTTAAAATTATTTTTTGTTTTAATGTAATGTAGTTCTAGATGTTTTAAAATATTATTTATATTTTAGAAAAAAATACATGTATAGAAAATTAAATAAAAATATATTTTAAATATTTTAATTTTAAACTTATTTTTTTATAATTTTAATTTTAACTTTAAGTTATCACTAATTTAGAAAAATGCGCGTGGACATTTTTTCTAGGCCCCATCATAATTAATTTAAATAATATTTTTAAATAAATTTTATATTGAATATTTAAAATCCTTTATTTTAATTATTTTATTAATATAATGTAATTTAATATGTACTGAAATATTATTTATGAACAAAATTATTTTAAAAAAAATATATTATTTTTGCTAAAATAGACATACAAAAAAATTTAAATTATTTTATTGTATATTTTTAGATATTTAATTGTACATTTTTATTTATTAATTTATTTTTATTTTTTTATTATTTATAATTTATAACCCATATATGTAATATTACAAATATTTTTTAAAAATAGTGTACTTGAACTTCTTTCTAGGTCTCCCAATTACAGAAGAATTATCTTAATTAATGAATTATTTACTTGAGACTTATTAAAAATAAAACAATTTGTTGAAAATTAGAAATAAGAAAAGAAAGAAACATAATTTAACTTTTTCATTTATAATAAATATTCTAAATAAAAGAAATATTGTATGTTAAATATACTTTTTTAAATTTTGTTGTATTTAATGCAATTTTAGATATTTTGAATTACTTACTTATGTTCAAAAAATAATTTTTAATAAATTATTATAAATTTAAAAAAACATTCATGTACAAAAATTAACTTTTTTGTTTTTTAATTATTTAATTTTAAACTTATTTTTTACCTCCAAGTTAAGATATCCTTTAGATTTTTTACATTTTTAAATAGAAATTTATTTAAAAAAATATTCTTGGACCTTTTTCTAGGCTCCTGAATTATTGAAAAAATACCTTAATTAATAAATTATTTTCATGACATTCCTTTAAAAATAAAAAATTTAAAACTAAGATATAAGTTACAAAAAGTAATAAAATGAATTAAATATGTAAATAATTGTAAATTTGTAAAATATGCATGTAAAAGAAGATTCTACAAAAACATACATGTAAAAAAAATTACTTTTTATATTTTTGATTATTTAATTTCAAAGTTATCCGAGATATTCTTTGGATGTGATATTCTTCATTTACAAGTAGACCATTTATTTAAAAAAGTGCATTTGAATCCTTTTTTAGGACCCTGAATTAAGGAGGAAGTATCTTAATTAAAGTTATTTAAAAATAAAACAATTTGTCAAGAACAAAAGTTTCCAAATATAATTATTTTTGTTTCATTTGTAAAAAGTATTTTAATTAATAGGTCTTTTTAAATAATTTTTATGTTGAATATATAAGTTAACTTAATGATTTTATTCACCAATGCTTAATTTATACACATAGCTGTCCCATTCATGATATATTTACTCATTCATGCACTTACAATTCAATCTTTTATTTAAAAAAGTTTCTTCTGAGGTTACTTCAATTTAGGACTTAATTTAATTGATTTACAAAATATCTCAGGAAATTTTTTAAATAATTTTAATCTTGAATATTGACAATTCTTTATTTTGACTCTTTTGTTATTTATATACATATAAATTTAGATATTATATAACAAAGCAAAATTATTAAAAAAAAATAATAATAATTATTATTTTTATTTTATCCGTTTTAAGCAATACTCAGTAAATTTTTATAGTAACTCATTTAAGTAATTTTAAATTTATTAATTTAAGTGAAAAAAAAATTAAATATAATTATTTTAAAAGAACAAACTTACATATCAAAAAATTCACACCACATCTCCTAACATAACTATAAACACAATGATCACAATTCGAAACTAGTCCAAGTCCAAGCGTCCCTGAACGAATTTTATTCCCGCGTCAGCCCTCAGGATTAAATGGTGAGCGTGTCAGGACTGCGATCGGCCACTGATAATGCCTCATTCGGTTTTAATTAGCCTAGAGATAGGAAAGACACCGAACGGTGGACACCGGTCGGCGAAACGACGGACAGGTATGTGCGCAATGGCCGGTGTAAACATGTACCCTTGTTTTATATTGTTTTCGGTGGTGGAAGACGACGGAGACCACGGGATCGTTTTAGTTTAATTATGTTTGACGATGGAAGCGATCGACTGACCACATTTTTTTTATGCGTTTGTTTTTTAAAGTAAATTGTTCGCGATGGTGGCGGCTGATTAATTTCGGGGCTGTTTTATGACATTTAATAGTTTACACAAACTTCATGTTTTTTATTCCTTTGGTGTTTGAAAATAAATTGAGTTGGTGGCGAAAAATTAATTTTAGGACGGTTTCATCACATTCAGTGTTTTTATAAAGGATCTAAAATTTTTATGATTACAATTTTTAATGTTTATTGTTTTAAAAATGATGAATACACAAGTAAAACATATGTGTATTTTAAGATAATCCAAATAATTATAAAAAATAATATAATAAAATTATATTATGAAAATTTAGTTATAGAAATTATATAAAAATTTTTATTTTATAAATTTATAAACTAACAATAATTTGATATTTATTAACATTATTATTATAATTTAATTTCTTATGATTGTTACCAATTAATTATAAATATGGTGGAGGTGCTAATTTTACAAAAATGTAAGAATGTTATCACACACAATTAGATAACTTTAATTATAGAAATAGCACAGTATTAATATTCAATTATTATAATTTAATTTCTTACGATTGTAACCAATTAATTATAAATATGGTGAAGGTACTATTTTCACAAAAATCCAAGAATGTTATCAGACACAATTAGACAACTTTAATTATAGAAATATAGTTTTAATTTTATAAATTGAAAAATGCTTTTAAAAATTCGTAATTTGATACATTTTTATTAATATTCAATTATGGTAATTTAATTTCTTTGGATTGTCACCTAATAGTTATAAAAATGGCGAATGCATGTAAGAAAAATTCAAGGGCCTAATTTAGAATGTTATTATAAACAATTATGAAAATTTAATTTTAGAAATTATATTCTAAACTGAAAAATTCTTTAAAAAGAAAAAGAAACTAACAATAATTTGATACTAGTTAACATTCAATTATATAATTTAATTTCTTAAGATTGTCACCAATTGATTATTAAATTAGGTATTAATTTTACAAAAATGCAAAAACCTAATTTAGAATGTTAATCACACAAATTAATTATAAAAATTATAACACAAATGTAATATGTAATTAAAATAAATAAAGATAACAATAAATAAACAATATACTAATAAATTTCTTGTCACCAAATAATTATAAAAAATGGTGGATGCACTAATGTAAAAAAATTAAAGACCTAATGTATAATGTTATTACACATGTTACGAAAATTTAATTAAACAAAGTATAATACCAGAAATTTAAATTTTTAAATTGAAAAATGCTTTAAAAAATCAAAAAAATAAAGGAAAAATAAACTACAAATAATTTTATATTTGTTTATTCAATTCAATTATTATAATTTAATTTCTTAAGATTAACACCAAATAATTAAAAAAAAAAATGAAGTGTCTTAAAAAACCATAAAAAATATATATAATAACACAATTAATAATACCAAATAACAATAAAAATGATGACGACGTTAATTTATTAATTTGAAAAAAATCATAAAAAATAAATAAAAAGTAAGCTAATAATAATTTAATATCTATTTATTTATATACAATAAATAAAATTTAATTTCTCAAAATTAGCTCCACATAATTATATATAATATTTTTTAACCCAATTGAATTAACTATAAAAAATAAATAAATTTAAATAATTATATTACATTTAAATTAGTAATTTATTAATTAGAGTTAAAAATTTTACAGGATTTTACTGTTGTTCAAGATTTCAATAAACATATTAAAAATATTTTAAATATTTGATGAGTAAAATTAAATTATTGAGTCTGTTATCTCCATTTTTTATGCAAAAAATGATAAAAAATCTCCAAGAGATGATAAAACCTAGTAAACCTTTTATCGTCAAGTGAAGAAGATTGTCCGTTTTTAAATCCTACCCACGTACCACGTACTCCGTTTAGATCCCTTTCTTTGTTTGCGAATAAAGACATTCTTTACCTCCACGTTGAAAAAATCAGTTTAAACCTATAGGGCTATTTTAAAATTTTATTCAAATTTCTTTTTAAAAAATACTGTTTGTCGGTTTATGTAATTCGAAATGAAATATACACCAGTATGTAAAACAGTTTTCTTTGTTATTATGCACGTAGGTAAACAAATATATAGGAATTGGTATTATTCAAACAGAGAATTGCTGGAACAACATCTTCTTAATTTATTGCCTCCCGTTCCACTTATTTATTACAAAATTAAAATTCTAAGTACATTATAAAAAAGATTTTAAAGTGGCCAATTTCATTTAGTCACTAAGAAAATTATATAATATCTACAAGTTGCAATCAAATGTTGTATGAGTGTAAAAAACGTTTATAAAATTTGGGTCTAACAATTGGCAGAATCAGCACGTCCATATTTATTTAAATTGATCGACGCGAAAGTTACGTTTTCCTTCGTTACAACCTAAACCGTTTTGTTGCAACAAAACACACACGTCTATTCACAGTTCTACGTTTACTTTATTTGCATGGAAGACGAAAACACGTAAGGAGCCTGATCCCATTCACCTACGGTTCACTACGGTTCGAACAGCAAAAAAAAAAAACACAGAAACGTTCGACGAGGGCCTTTGTGTACTTAAATCAAACTTTTATACACAAAGGATTTTCACGTCGGACTTATTTTCAACTGACAAACGAAATTCTCGGATGATTTTTCATATGCCCGCATAATGTTGTCGATGAAGTCACTAAATGTTTGGAATTTTCGGGGAGTTTATGAATAACTTTAGATTTTTAAATAATTAGGACACACGTCAGATTTTATTAAGCAACAGTTTCGTAACAAAACAGAAACAGTACTTTGGATTTTAATGCGGATAGGTTCCTGACACAAAACCGTTTATGTTGATTTCTCTAAGGCATTCCAGACAGGATGGTTGCATTATGTATGCTAAATCCCGACCAACATGAAAACCTCATCACTGAAAACCTTCAGACAATACCAATCAAATATACTCAGTTTCACCATCTTGTAAATGATGATTTTACTGGTTCAAACAGTATTAATATGAATCTCTGTGTCAAAATATAAACACATCAAAGAATTTAATTCTTATCACAATTTTAATCAAAAGAAGGCATTTAGTTGTTTATTGTTAAATATTCAATGAAATATAAAATTCATAAAAATGCCAGGATAGTTATTAACTAGTGAAATTCATTAACAAATAATCTTCCTTCCGTAAAAACTTTTGTAACATAAATTGCTCAAAGATTGAACATTCATCACAGTACGGTTACGAGGACCATTCAACGACGTAATGAAAGTTGTTTCGTAGAAACTAGACTTCGAAGTTGACGTCCAAGGGTGTTAAATGTCAGCCAAAATAGCAGCTTAGGAATGATTATCAGGCTATATACCACCAATTCATTTCGAATGAAACCACCAGAAGACGGATTGTTGATTACGATCTAGAAGACCTTTAAGAATATCAAGTTTGGAATGGTCAATGTTCATCAAAATTGGCTTTTGCCTCAATATTCAAAACTTGGAGTCTTGGAGAAAGAGGTACAGAGCAATAAAGTGGTTCCATATGCTGGAGAAAGTGTCATGTTTTGGTATGGAATCATGTATGGAAGAACTGATTTGGCACGTGTTCCTGACACAGTTTCACATTGTTCTTATAACCTAACCTATTGTAAAACGAATATGAAAGAAGAGGGTTGCAATTTCGTATTTATAGCCGACAATGCTTCACCACATCGAACACAAGAGGTCCGGGATGTTCTTAGTGAAGGAGAAATTGGAAGAATGAAGTGGTCACCACTTGCCACGGATATAAACCCAATTGAGCATGTATGGAATTACTTATGCAAATTAATTCGGCGCCGTTTAAGTCATCCCATAAGTATTCCAGGCCTATTGCAGGATGCAGTTGAAGAATGAAACAATATCCCTCAAGAATTTATTGATAATCTAATAAAAGGCATGCATAGGTGTGTAAATGACAAAGCAAGGTGGAAATAATAATACTAAGTTCTAAATTAAATACTTAAATTCGTTGACGATGAATGTAATTTCGTAATTGTTAATTTTAAATTAATTTATAACGTGGTGCAAGACATTTAAAATCGAAAGTATTTACGGTAGATCAAACCACCACAATCGCAAAATTATGAAATTCCCTTTTGATGTATCAATTATTCGTGAAGCATTCGTGTAAACAATATGAATGATTGAAATTTATTTGTTAGGAACCTTTGACGGCATTAAGATTGATTAAGGGATTTAAAATGTATCTCTATTCAACCTTTTACAACTTAATGGACTGACACTCAAATTGATTCATTTATGCTTCGAATGAACACAGAGAATAAAAGTGCTGAATAGAACTGTTGCTGCAACATATATTTTTAGAAACTCGTAATTGAAACACACTGAATGACAGTTTTCCGCTGTTATTCAATATGTAAAAACACAGGTGCATAAATGAGAACTTGTCACAACTGATTGTTGCGATGCATTTTTAAAAACTGGCTGGTAAATGTGTAAATAAACACTCCTGTTGTAGTTTCAAAATTGAAATTTTCAATATCGTCGAGAAATTTTCTGCCGTTTGAAGAGGTTACGTGTGCTCGACTCCGTGTCTGAATTTTATTAGTTGCAAAGTTTAACGGACACCTGTCACTCACTCAATTTTCCAATATTGGGGAGGAGTGCGCGTGAGCAAGAACAAAATCGGGTTGAAAATCATAAATCACGTATGATAAAAAATGGCGAAAACAAACGAAGCACTGGAACCTAATACGTTTAATGTTATTGGGATTTTTATTGTCCCACAGGGATAATGTGTCTTGTAATTTTAGCGCCGTTGCGCCGATTTATTGAGCCAAATTATACACCTACGTATATGACAAATGTTGAAAAAAAATTCAGGGAAATTTTTTATGGAAAAGAATTCGGGGAAATTTTTTATGAAACATTTAAAATTAAAAATATTTTACCTCACTGAATACTTTCTCACTTTATTACAGATAAAATAATTGAATTAACTTCTAAATTAACTAAATTAAAAAAGTAATTTTAATTTTCAATAATATATTTAAATATATATCACATATTAAGAAAAAACAGATAGTTAAATTATTGATATAAAAATATTGTGTTTTATGTTGTGAACAAAAATAAATAAATAAATTATTAGTAAAATATTTTATTTAATTTATTTTAGTTTTTAAATTTTTATGCAGATCCTAAATTTAAAATTTAATTTTTAATATTAAAAAATAATTTCTAATTATATTCTAAATTTGTTAATTTAATTAGTTTTAAAGAATGTACGCAGATTAAAATTTAAGGAAATATATCTTAAGATATATTTAAATTTTTTTCTCATATCAATGAATATTTTTTAATTTTATTATAGATATATTAATATAATTATTCTTTAAAATTTCAATTTCAATAAACGTGTTAATTTATTTTAATACCATACCATATTTCATTTAATTTATTTTAGGATAATTTATTGTAATAGTTTTTTCTGCAGTTTCTAAATTACTTTTTTTAATTTTTCATATCAATTAATATTTTTTAATTTTGTTACAAATATTTTGTTTTAATTAATTTTTAAAAATATATCCAAATTGAAATAAAAAAAACAAAAAATAAAATTTTTACTAAAAAATATTGTTTTATGTTTCTTCTAATGAATTTTGGTAACAGACACATTAATTTTAAACTATCTATTTCTAATTTTTTTTTATATCTATATTATTTCTTAATTTTTTATATATCTATATTAATTAAACTCAAATTTATATATTTTAAAACATGAAGACAAAAATCAAAATTTTTAGTTACATACTGAAATTTTTGTATACCTTTTAATTTATTTTCGAAAGTGGTCTCAAATTTTAATAAAACCGTATCAAAAGCAAATACTTAGTAATATACTTAAATTGTCTTAGTTTTCTTTAATTTTATGATTTTATCTATTTCTAATTTTTTTTATATCTATATTATTTCTTAATTTTTTATATATCTATATTAATTAAACTCAAATTTATATATTTTAAAACATGAAGACAAAAATCAAAATTTTTAGTTACATACTGAAATTTTTGTATACCTTTTAATTTATTTTCGAAAGTGGTCTCAAATTTTAATAAAACCGTATCAAAAGCAAATACTTAGTAATATACTTAAATTGTCTTAGTTTTCTTTAATTTTAGAGAATTAATTAAATTTTTAATAAAACGCAAACTTCATACGATATAATTTTTCACAATTATTTAAAAACTTTGAGGCGAGTATAAAGTTTAGGACCATTAGAAGAAAATGTAAAAAATTAATTTCTGTGTCGAGAAAGAAAACCGGTTTAAAAATAGTCGTGGATGCTGCAAGAATTATGAAACCGCTCTACTTTTCGCTTTAATTGTAACCTGAAATCTAGACAAAACCTTCAACCGGAAATCCCATACTGCTTTTATATATAAAAAAATCTCTTGCATAAGATAATGAATCATTTAAGCCGGTCAAATTTTAATTGATGTTAATGCAACATTAATTTTTTTTTATAATCGATGATACACTTCGGTTTCTCTGCGTCATAAAACTCAACGTAGTGAACGTGAGACAAAACCAAACGTTTGAGCTCATACCACCTCGTTAAACACCAATGACAAGACTATGGGACGAATCGACATGGATGCGGAGCAAAAACTTTATCTAACAACGGTTAAAGTGTAATTTTGCCATCCCGGGGGAGTGCAAGTTTTCCAATAACTTGCACTGACCTCGTTCGAAATTAGTTGTCCCACTTGTGGCCCCAGACTCAAAACAAATTGGACACCACTGACAACTTCTACAATAAAAGAAAGAATAGTACAATATAATATTACATTACAATACAATATATTGTAATATAATACAATGTAAGCAGGATTGTATTAAAACGCAAAAGGAAGTTAGTTAACTTCGACAATTCAGTACAATCCGACAATTCTAGTAGTCGTATATTAATTTTGAACAATGGATACGTCAAATACACAGCTGAAAGGGGTGAATGGTGAGATATTTCATAGGGAGATTATTACACTTCCTTAATTATTGTATACAGAACGTTCAAATTATTTGAACAATTTGGGATGAATATTAATTTGTGAATTTCATTTAGTTACATGCCTGTAAGTTTATAAATTATAAACGTAGTTGATGTTACTGAATTTACTGCATCTTTCAGAGGTAACAAATTCACGGGTGTAGTTTGATGTTGATTCGTGTTACATATGTTAAGAAAATTGAAGCTGTTAAATAGTAATTAGCATATTTTAATTTCAGGCTCTTAGCATATAAATTTAAAAGGTTTATTAATTAATCCCCTCGAATAATATTTAAGCATATTTCAGAAAGGTTAACTACTGGAATATTGTATACTACAACAAGAAAAGATGTAGATTAAAGTAAATGTCAACAGCATGTATTTATTCTGTCTTAAATCGCTACAGTCAAAAATATCCAACATTAGCAACATTTAATGTTAAAATTGCTCGAGATAAATCACTTTAAGGTGTAAAACTTTTAAATGGTAGGCGTATACATGAAGTCATATATTAAACCACCGAAGTTTTCCTAGTGCGGAAAGTATGGATGGGGATACGGACAAAGGAAACAGAACGATACAAGTTTCATTAATCAAACTTTCAATTAACTTCCTGGGCTAACTCGCATCAAATTTTTTGTATTCCACTGATAATAGTGCGATATATATTTTCGCAACCTTTTGCCTTTTTATTATCGGAGGCAATTAAAAGGAGTTCCCGTGGGACTCTTGAGTTGCCGTTGAAAATTATTTACATCAAACTTTGATAATGAGTATATATAAATTGGAAGGTATACGTAATTTATTTTTCCTATTAAAACAGTTGTTACATTACTTAACCCAAAGATAGTATTAAAGCTAGATCAATATCTTCTTGATAATCCTTAGAAAATTGTTAATGAATTTTCGATCTTACCAAGAGCACAGTTATCACAGCCACATTATCAACTTTTAATTTACACGTCAATTCCATAACTGCAATATCAGATGATATCCCACTCCACATCATAAATGTGATCTAACATACAAAAACAGAATAACCTGTCAGTCGCGCACCTATCACGCATCGGTCACGTGCCAATTAAGATGCGTGAAAAATTTCAATACACGATGAATTTACTCTGAAGACTAACGCATAAAAAAATAATTCATAAATTGTCGTTTTAGCCATTTTTTGTCTGATTAGACAATTGGTCATTTGGTCACTAAAGATGTAGTTTCCCCAAATTCTTAAATTACTTTAATTTCTCCAATTTCACAACTTATAGTTTTAATAATTTTTCGTCATTTAGTGATTTGTTAATTTGGTCATAAGGTAATACTGCCATTAAATAATTTGGTCATAAGGCAATTCGGTCAGTAAGTAATTTGGTCATTAGGGAATTCAGTCATTAGGTAATGTAGTCATTATATAATTTGGCCATAAGGTAATTCGGTCATTAGGTAATTTGGTCATTAGCGAATTTAGTCATTAAGTAATGTGGTCATTATATAATTTGGTCATCAGGTAATTCGGACATTATGTAATTCGGTCATTAAGTAATTCCGTCATTATACAATTTGGTCAATAGGCAATTCGATCATTACGCAATTCGGTTATTAGATTACCAAAAAATTTTTAATTATAAAAATTTCATGTAAAAATTATTGTGAAAGCAAAATTAGAAAAAATTTCGGTCCTCTCGAACAATTTAGTTTCGAAGAAAATTTCCTGTATCAGTAGTAAATACTAATGAAATTTCTTGGGTGCATTAATTGCTACAATTACGAGTGGTACTTAAATAAATCGTGAGAAATTACTAAAAACGTAAAGTGACATAATTCCATACGATCAAATTCCATACGATCATTTTTCATACGATTAAAATCCGTACGATCAAAATCCATATGATCATTTTCCATACGATCAAAATCCACATGATCATTTTCCATACGATCAAAATGCATACAATTAAAATCCATAAATTCATACTGATTAAATTACATAGTTTCATTTTAATAACTTTTTATATTTTTATTTTTTTACTAATACTAATTTCCTGAACTATTTCAATATGACAGACAATTTTATTTATATGTATTGATTATAAAAATATTATATGCTTCAAATTCTATTAAAAATATATCCATATTTTAAATTTTCTTACCAGATCAGATGTTTCTTAAATTTGTCGATATTTGAGGAAATTTACATACAAAATTGTCTAATTTGTGTAATTTTAAATAACTGACTTAATTGTTTTTCTAAGAATTTATATAAATTTTTACAGAAAATATTAAATTAAAAATTTCATATTTACATAAATATTATGTACAATTAATTTTTTTATAATTTGAATAAATTGACATAAATTTTATGTGTACTATCGCGTGACAATCACGCACCGATCGCGTATTGATGACGCTCCAATCACGCACAATCACGCACTGACCACACACGAATCATGCAACAATTATTCGCAAATCATGTATCAATCCCATCACCCATAACCGTCTATTCGAAAAAAATAAGAGATGATTTGAACACTGACACATTGGCATTTATTGCATATTCCCAACGGCCCGTAAATCTTCCAGTGCAAAAAAATGGAGGAGGAAAAGGTGAATCCAGTTCATGCATGGACTTGGTACAATATAACTCAATTCCCGTGCGGCATTTAAAACGGCCACAGGTTGCAACATGACAGTTTTAACGGAGCACCTCCTCTACCTGTTTACGTGCGACTGTCAATTTCACCGACCGGTGCCAAGTTTCAAATTTATTAGTCAAACATTTCGGACAAATTAACTACCCTTTTGATTTCTTTTTTTCCGTTTGTGTGTTCGACGAAGATTGAATTAACTTATTGACGTCGGTCTGCATGTTATTAAATACGGGTGACGTTTTAAATTAGATGGGAAGGTATTTCTGTGTGTAATTTAGATGGAATTTTATTAGGCAATATCGAACTTTATTGTCGCTGATATTCAATGGTTAGACTGTGGTAATTCCAAACTTAATGCAATTAACATCCAGTTAACGGGGGAGTTTGAGATGCAATATTCAAATAGTAATTACGGTGTAGTAGGAGAAAATGTTAACTGTATTGCTAGCTTTATCTCCACAATTACAACTTCAGTAAAATCCGGTACTGCTAATGACCGAAATTAAGCGTGAATTACTAAGTTTTTCGACTATTTTTAATTCATTCGGTTAAAGGTTTTGTTTAAACATTAGGTGATGAAAAAGTAATTTAATTTATTAAAGATTAACTTTTATCAACAAAATAATCACCGTTATAAACAACAATTTTTTAACAACTGCAGAAAAGACTAGTTTTGAACAGCTATTCATAATTTAGTTTACATAAAAAATAGAACAACGACAAAAATAAATAACTCTCCGATAAAGAAAATATCTGGGCTGTATGGTGGATGACGAAGAGCTTTCCATTTTGAAGCTTCCTTTAAGTCTCTAATCTGACATATGTTGTCGTGAAGAAGCAGTACTCTTCTAATGTCTAAAGAAGTCTTTCAGTATATATTTCATAAGCATATAGTTGTCATGTATAGTCTTTTTTGAATTAAGTTTTTTTCTAAATACAGTTCCATCAATTTTACCAACTTCGAGCCATTTTTCATACAGACGAAACTAGAAACACCTAATTTTGTTAACCCCACTTAATTTATGTGGAATCTATTTATTCAATTGCTGATGAAATTCATTGCAAAGAGCCTCTTTCTAATAATTAATTCATAACAGTTTAATGTTCTTTCATAAGAATTTTGTATGACTTATTACTTAATTTCTTTGTTGTTACAAATTTCAAAATGACCCTGATATTGTTCATCTTTAATGCTTTCAGTGCCATTGCAACTTTTATATCTACATAATCGAAATCGTGTAACTTAAGATGTTTTAAATACAAATATAAGAAAAAAATTGATATCATAGATGGAAAAGCTTCCAAATAATATTCAGGGTGATTCACCTAATTTATTCATTAGAAGTTTATGAAGAACAGCAATTATAACTTGATTTGAACTACATTTCTATTTGTTTTAACAAAATTTCAAGTGATATCAACTTTGTAAATTTCAATGAAATACCCTGTATATTTTTGAATTTTTAAATTATACATATAATTGCAAATAAAATGGCTATACGATGTCCTATATCTAAACTCAATAATTAGTTAGTAGTTTTTTCAAAAAATTTTGACAGATTGATAGTCTAACTAAAATATCCGTAAAATCACCAATTTTGATGCTGGAAAATTCATTTTTGACGTACACGTTAACTAAGGATCATACTATAGAAAACATTATTTGTAGTCCCAAATTTTATACAGGGTTTTCTTTATTTACGTTTAATTCTTTTTAAAATATCAATAACTTTTAATGGAATATGAATATCACCATTCCCTGTAAATAGAGAAATTTTACCAAAAATGTAAGTGATGCAAAAAGTTAAAGTAAATAACACACATCCTGTATAAGATTTGTGAGTATTGCATAATGGCTTCTTATAGAACTTGTTTAATGTGTATACTAAAAATGAAGTTTACAGCATCAAAATTGGGGACTTCACAGACATTTCATGGAAAAAAAATTAATCACCCAAAACCTATTGGGTTTAGGTATAGCACATAGTATAGCTATTTTATTTGCAATTAAATATAGAATTATAAAAACAAAAAATATATGGGGAGTTCCACAGAAGATAACAAAGTTGATGTCACTTTCGGTGAAACTAGAATTTTCTTCAAAATAAATTAACAAAGTAGTTCAGTCAAGTTATAATTGCTACAAATTTTAAAATATTACCTTTCTCCGTTATCCATAAACTGCATATTACCAAATATAGTATATAAATTTATTCAAAGTAAATCATGAACCAAAAGGTAAACTATTTTACCTGGTACTTAATATATTATTAATAAAGTGCCGGATTAGGTGCGATATCAGTAAATATTGGTAATATAAGTAAATCCCCAATAAAACCGTTGACTTTAGCCGAGCTTAATATAGGCAAGTATATTAATGTCAACTGTGTCTAAATCCGTCAGATGAACATTAAACGAACCTCTTAAATCATATCCTCGAAGTTATCCGCATACCGTTAACGTTCTGTATAAAACAATTATCAAATAATCCCCATAGAAATGTTTGATTATTCAGTGCATTCAGTTATGTATTTGACAGCGCTGTTCTTGGTGATAATATTCAAGTACTAATTGCTGGTGTATTAATCGAACTTGAGCCACTAATATCTCATCAATTCAGTTAGGTATTTTGCTAATAATTGTAGCAAAATGTCCACCAGAATAAATTTTAATACTTTGCCATCGTTATCCAGTTAATAATTACATTTTCTATTTCCAATACACTTGTAAACAAATTAAAGTTGTTTACACCATCATACAAGACGATTGCATTGTATAATACTGTCTCCGTATCCTTCAGCTCAGCTCAACAATTTAAATATTAAAATTATGGTTCACGTAACCGAGATTTATTTCGTATTCCTGCAGACTCCGAGCGATACATCACATACATCTATTCCGAAAGCGACAGTAAAAAATGGCTTGTGTGCACAATACAAGTGGAAAACTTATGCGAAAATTAAATTACACGGCCACGCGTCCAACAAAACGAATTAATTTTAATGCGAAAGCAAACGGGGCAAAGCCTTTGGCACACGCACGTACCGAACGACGCTTTCTGGACTGTCAGATAGAACGTTAAAGGATTAAATCTGCGCCGCTGATAAAAACGTTAACAAACGCATAATTCGATAAATTCAACCGTTGGACGAGTTCCAGTTTCGCATTCAAAATGCTCTTGGCATGTATAAAACCGCCAAATTGGGTCAATTTTATCCATTAAATGCTCCTTTGTATAAATTATTTGTCGAAGCTGACGGCATCAATTCGTCGGAATAAATTAGAATCAATCTGGAACGGAATAAAAATAAATTTAATTAAAGCGGGCGTGCGCTTAATTTAACTTTATATTTAGAATAATGCCTGTCTGGTCGTGACAAATGAAAAAGCCGGAGGACGGACGCTGGGAAAACTGTGTTTTTACCAGTTCCGCCTATTGAAACAAAGACGGCACCAAGAAAGTTCCCTTGAAGTCCACAAAAGTTTTAAAAGATGTCTGGTTTAATTAGTGGAAAACACATTAAATTGTGATTTTACACCTGTTATTATGTTTAGTCCATCGGTTTCTAATTGGGGATCGATTAAGATTAAGCGTAAACAAAGACATGCATAAATTAATTCGGTGCTTTGTTTATCGAAAGGGAAATTTAATTTTAAGATACTCCCGACGCGAATAAATTAACGGGTGTTATTTTTAATAATCTTCTCATGGAGTCGGGATTAAACCAATTAAAACTTAAATTAATATGCTGTAATGTTTTTTAAGCATTAATTATCGTTATAGATGGAAAAAGTTAACCATTATTGCTCATAAATATTACTAAATGTAACATTACAAATTCAAGTATTGTCCCACAAGATAAATGGACTATCAAATGCATTGACAAATAAAGGTTGTTCTTGGAACTAAGATTAATGACTGTTTTAGGAAACTTTTACATTGCCATCATCAAATTTCTGTTTTATTGTTTAATTAGGTCTCTACCACGGCGTTTATCTATCATTATTAATTGCCGTTGGAATTTCCACGGCAACATATAGTAGGTTTAATTAACAATACTTACATCATTGTGTCTTCTATTTAAGTTTCTTAGATGTAACAAAATAAATATCTTATTATATTATCCCGGATAGATAAAAATCAATTAGTTTTTAAGTACAATGTAACATTTAGACCATCAACTAAATTTTAAAATTTTTGAAGTGAAAACTTCTTTAGCCGCGTTGGACACCTTTTGGTAGGGGACAATCTTATGGATTCGCGTTACCGACATGCTCGTCCTTCTTTTGTTAATAAATTCAGTCAAAAGAAAAAAGTTGTTCATGTGGCTGGTAACCTCGGTTACTAGACCAACAAACTATGTCTGTCGACGTTTCAAGAGGTACCCGAAACTAGACATTAAGAATAAAATCCCAGAACTAGAAGGTGAATTACTTACAGGTGTACATTTGGCCTCCAGCTTAGCCGGAAATGAGTTTGACGCTAATATCTATTACTGTTTTGAAAGTGGAAAATGCCGTCTGAAAGGAATCTCTATATAGAAATATTCGAAATTTTTAGAATCATCTTTATTTCTGATGTACTTTCAAGTAATGCCCATTTCTCTTATATATATATATATATATATATATATATATATATATATATATATATATAAATGTATATAATTGAATTGTATGATGTCATGATCTTGTAATATGCCCGTAATATAAATAATAGAAAACCTAACATGCATAAAATTGTTGCTGGGAGTGTCAATAGATGTGAAAACCAGATTGATGTTGATAAATTTAATTCAAACATTATGAAATTTCAAATTTTAATACCAAAATTTCTAAGTTTTCACTTCACTGTCGGCAGTCTCTATAACTGCCAAGTTTAATTTTTTTTATCACTACGAAAATGTTGTAGGGATCAAATTAAATGGAAATCTGGGGATGCAATATCCGGTGAGTATGGTGGTTGCGGCAGTACCTCCCATCCTAATTCATTAATTTTTTCTAGTGTTTCTTAAACGAAAAACAACAAGGTCGAAAAAACACATTAACAACCAATTTCTACTGCTTTTTCTAAAAATCTTGCATTTACATGAAGCTGACCAATATCGTGCTGTAGGAATGTTTTAGGCTGGCTCAAGGTAAGTAGAAGAAACAGCACACTTTTCAGACAAAACCTGATTTTGGTTACATGACGTCATATAAGTCCGAGGACAGTTTTAAATCGGTTAAATGATGCAGGACTCCGTTGCAGGCGACTACCCTTCCAGCCTGCCCATCAAGCAGCGAGATTAGCTTGGCATGAAGAGTGGAATACTGTGATGTTTGCAGATGAAAGCAAATTTGGAGTATTTAGCAAGGGAAGGTCTCCAAGTCAAGGAATAAATCTATATTATGTGCAGGAAGTTCACGCATACTAGGATAGCTCCATAATGGAATGGGCTAGTATTTTTCTAGGAGGTAGCATCAGCAACTCTACGGTAACCGGTAAAATTTGTACAACAGACATTATCGATAACATTGTTGAACATTATTGATGGAATTTGAAAATACATTTTCGATTTTTAGACGACTACGATAGATCAC